>NC_135785.1:162018544-162623544 GCF_051106095.1 Pogona vitticeps
ACTCATTTATTTATCTGGCTGGCAGTTAATGGTATCTGTAAATATCTCTTCCAACACTACATTTCTAATGAGTCAGTCTTTTTCCTGTCAGCTTTCTTCATTTTCCAGCTTTCACATCTGTATGCAGTAATCAGGAATGCCATAGTATGGATGAGCTTGACCTTCGTCTCCAGTAACACATCCATAGTACAGAAGATATTTTCTAGTTCCTTCATAGTTGCCTTTCCAATCAGTTTTCTGATTATTTCTTGGCTACAGTATCTAATTATATTGATGATTCAATTGAGAAACAGAAAATATTTAACAGTTTCAATTTCTTTATTGTCAAGTCATGTAATTTTTGTGTAGTCATATTTTTTAAATGTTCAACTGTAATTTCAGACTTTCACCTTCATCAGTAGTCAATTAAAGTTGTTGCTATTTTCTGCCAGTAACATTGTATCATTTGCATATCTTAAATTATTAATGTTTCTTCCACCATTTTTTATTCCTCCTGTGTCTGAATCTAATGTCCTCATATAAATTGAACAGATAGGGAGATAAAATGCACCCTTGTCTGACAATTTTGCTTATTGGAAATCATTCTGCTTCTCCATGTTCTATTCTATAGTAGCCTCTTGTCTTCTGGATTATAAATTACCCATCAGGGCTATCAAATGTTGTGGCACACCCATTTCTTTTAGAACAATCCTTAACTTTTCTTTATCCACATAGTCAAAAATGTCACTGTACTCTATAAAGCATATGTTTCATTTTTTCTTCAACTGGAATTCTTTGGTATGTTCCCATAGTCAGTATATGTTTGCAGTATGATCTCTGGTGCCTCTGCTGTTTATGAATCCAGCTTGAACATCTGGCCTTTCTCACTCCATATTTAGTAAAAGTCTTTTTTTGCTACTTTATATAGACAGAGAAATGTGAAATTGTAATGTTGGTTCTCCATAGGAACTTCTGCGTCTCTTTGGCATTCCATACATTCAAGCCCCCATGGAAGCAGAGGCTCAGTGCGCTGTGTTGGACCTCACTGATCAAACGTCTGGGACAATCACAGATGACAGTGATATCTGGTTGTTTGGAGCACGGCATGTATATAAAAACTTCTTCAGTCAAAACCAGTTTGTGGAATATTACCAGTATGTGGATTTTCAAAATCAGTTAGGTAAGGCAAAAAATCTTTTTATGCGAAATTTTTGTTTCATAGGTCCTTTATATTTTTTTCCAGATATATAATGCCATTTATACAATAAGATTTGATCACTGCAGCCATTGAATTGATTACTTATGCTGCGACTCTGTGCACCTCATCCTGGAAATCTGAGTGCCACTTAATTCAGCAGACTAATTGGCTATGCCTGGCCTTGCTGCCTAGGGATTGTGAGAGTTGTGGTCCACATCTAGAGTTTTCAGACGCATCTAGAAAGAACTTAGTTGAAGAAGATTGCTCTGGGGCTTTCTGAAATCATGTTCAAGGGCTAATGTTATACATTTAAGTTTGGTTATCATTTCTTTTTACAACTGCAGTTCTAGAAATAATGAGATGACAGCATTTTTGTCAGAGCACCTTGAATACAGGCTCCTGGGAATAGCAGCTACTTCATCTCTCAGTTTGCATTCTGTGTTTTGGTTGAACAGTTTTGCTCTTTGTAAATTGTTGTTATATGTCATTGGATTATGCTGAACTTAGAGCAACCTTTAAGGAGTGTTTTTCACCTCCCAGTAGGTTTCCATAGAAGTGGGGGTTTGAACCCAGATCCTCTGCCTCCTTGTTCAGCACTCCCCACTATATATTGGGTGTCCTGATAGCTAAATGAATTGTTAGCAGTGGGCCATGGAGTGCAGGTAGCTTTCATATGTACTTTTTAGTGAATATGTGTGAATACATGAAATTTCTGCATAGTAATTCTATCTAAAGGCTCTTCAGACTTGCCCCTTATAGGTAGCAAATGTTCCTTGTCCAAGATCTTTCCATCACTTAACGTGTTGAACTGTGAATAGTGCTAACTTTGTATGTCAGATAATCAAAGCATGCATTATACTTCAGTTGTAGTTGTAACCTCTTTTAATTGACAAAATGGATGTCTCTTATTGCAAACTTAATAGATTCTATGGTTTACTTATGTTTTCCCCTCTTCAGGCTTGGATCGAAGTAAACTGATTAATTTGGCCTATCTACTTGGAAGTGATTACACAGAAGGCATTCCTAGTGTTGGCTGCATAACAGCGATGGAAATTTTGAATGAATTCCCTGGACGAGGAATGGAGCCTTTGTTAAAACTGATGTAGGCCATTGTCTTTTTTTCTAATTGTGAAGTATGCCTTTTAGTTTTGGTCTTTCAGTCTGAAGCATTATCAGCTAAATATCTGGCCTTTAGAAAAACAAAAATATTACTGTAACTCTAAAGAAATCACAGAGTTGGGTGTTTTTCTGGTAATTAATGTAGATTCTTGACATTAGCTACAGAATTATAATCAGAAAGATCTGTTTTCTTCCCTTCCTGCAAGTAGCCTTTATGAATGCCGCTATTGCTAATGTCAAAATAGTACAATGATGTGTAGTTAGAAGCTTAGTCCATTTCTGTTGCTGCCATTCCCATGCACAGTAGTTTCATGCTGAACTGTGTTGTGTCTCTTTGGCAGGAAATGGTTAAACAAAACATATTTAATAATACTTTAGTTGTATATATCACTTTTTATGTTGTCTGAAAGTTTCCTGTTTGGATTATGGCCCAGTATGTTAGTCGTTGCAAACAAATAAAGAGCTCCATAGCAAGGTATGGCTTTTTATAGCAGCAGAAACAATACAGATTGATTGCAGTGGTTTGTAGCCTGCAAAATGTATCTTGGTGTTCAAATATGGTTTTCTTTGCTGCAGAATTGAAAATATTTTTTGACCTTGAGAGTCTAAAACTAATCCTCTAATGGAAGGCTCAGACAGATTTCCATTTGCTGGTCCATTCAGTTATTGCAGTAAATTTAGTAATGACTTATTGGCAATTTGTGCCTGCCAGAATGTATACTGTAGATAGGGAGGAAGATGAATGAAAATACATCTGCTTTGTTTTGGTTCTCTTTGTGTGTGTCAGTGGAAGAGAAAACAAGACAGGAGGGTTTTTTAATCTATGGATTACTCTTTTCAGGGAGTGGTGGACTGAGGCTCAGAAGTGTAAGAAGACACAGCCCAATCCATATGATACAAAGGTGAAGAAGAAACTGCGGCAGCTGGAGTTTGTCCCTGGCTTCCCAAATCCTGCCGTGGCAGAAGCTTATTTGCATCCTGTGGTGGATGAGTCAAAGGGGTCGTTCATTTGGGGAAGACCTGACTTGGAACAGATCAGAGAATATCTTTTTTGGGGTTTTGCCCTGTTTGTCTTTTGTTTTGACAAGATGTAATTATAAAATGAAAGCTGCTTCATTAGAAATGTTTGTATAGATCAAGGGTTAGCATTGTTGGCTCCAGGAGCCAGTTTCGTTGTCACCTCTTCCATCACGGTGGCTGGGGCAATGCATGACGTTTTTTAAATGTAAAAACAGCACATATGAGATCACCGTCAGTAACAGTCTCAAACAGTCTCTGGTGTGCTGGGCCAGTGCTTTTGAGGGACAGGGAACTACAGCCGTTCTCCCCGGTAAGTTGGTAGTGGACTGTAGCCAACCAGGGAAATGTATTTCATTGCAGAGGTATCAAGAGGGCCCTAGCCACTGAATAGGGAAGGTTACATGTCCCTTCCCCCAGTAAGGGTTTCAGTGTCTGTTTCATGTGCAGAATTCCTGCACTTTTGTGGTTACAACTGTGTCTTAAAAGA
This sequence comes from Pogona vitticeps, assembly GCF_051106095.1. Lineage (NCBI taxonomy): Eukaryota > Metazoa > Chordata > Lepidosauria > Squamata > Agamidae > Pogona > Pogona vitticeps. The sequence goes on from NC_135785.1 coordinate 162,022,348, forward strand.
TTTGTAGAAGGGAATACATAGATCTTGTGTTTTTGTGTATGTATTATATTTTGAAGATTTTTGTCTTCTTCTCTCCCCCCCATCCCCCCTACTTTTCGCTCCATTGATAAGCCTTAACTGCATAACACATTTTGCCAGAGTCATTTCGGCTGGACTAAGTTAAAAACCGATGAAGTCCTGTTGCCTGTTCTCAAACAGCTGAATGCTCAGCAGGTAATACTAAAATGAGTGAACGAATTCAATGTATAGCTTTAGTGCACGGGCATTTGCAGATTATATAATAAAAAACACAACATTGTGCAAAACAATGTAAGAGAATTTAAATTTCTGTTCAGGTTTAAAAATTCTAAGATCTGAAATATATCATACATAGGATCATGTATCTTTCTGGGACAAAGCGAAACCAAATTCCTAGTATGGCTCTTTTATTGAGGCTACTTTTTTCTTTTTGAGAAAATTATAATTATTCTGAATTTTTTTTAAAAAAAAGAGCTCTTGGTAGGCTTTTAGATTGATTTTGCTTATGCATCTTAAGAACTTCTTTTAGTTGATGTTTCATTATGTCATATTCTTTATTAATTCAGTTATTAGTTTGTCTTCTGGGTGCTGATCTTACATTCTTAACCAAGAAGAGTCTTAGAGTTTGTCAAGTCAGTGCTAATGTGTTGGGCTGTCAATTTACCCCCTTCAATTCGAGCATTCAGAATTTGTTGTATTTCAACCTAAGGTTTAGAAAACCATTTCAGTCTAATTTCCCCTGTGTATTCCAACTGTTGGAAGGGAACTACATGCCACATTATTTAATGAAACTTTGGGAATGTGGACATAAAATATAAGGGGTTGATGGTAGCTTTCTACTTGTAACCCCACTGTAAAATTTAAAACATTGAGTAATAAAGTAGAAGTAATTGGTACAATATCAATTGAAATAGCTCTCTTTTGGATGAAATGTGCAAATTTCCTGTGTTTATTGCCTTTAGAATTGCCATTTACTAATATTAGGTTAAACTTCTCAATCAGCTACCAAAAAAAACAAAACAAAACAAAACAAAACAAAACCAAAACCAAAACAAACAAACAAACCCAGATCTTAAAAAACTCAGATCTTTTCATAATGGGATCCTTCATGTTTTGTCAACTGATTCTAGAAATCACTACTGTGTTCAGTATAAAGGGATCTAAAGTGGCCATTGCCTATACATGCATTGATGTCTCCTAGCGCTATTGTTAGTGCCCCAGGCAATTTTTCTCAACATCATAAACATTTCTAAATTAACACTAGCAGTGCTCATAAGAAAAAGGACAAGTGGAGTGAAGTATAAACATTCAATGCCAATAATGCTGATGGATGTTGGGTACAGGCAGATGAATCTAAGCAGCTGGACAGGTTGGCACAAAAGCGGGTGGATTTGTTAGAAATTCACCATCTAAAATTTGTCCAAAATGAAAGACATTGTTTTTAAAAGACTGTATCACGAGACACAAATGAGGGAAAAACCATAGGTGAGTCCTACAAATGAAACAAAGGGCTAAAAACTTGGGGACACAATATATAGGGATGGAGTTGTTTGGGGAGTTCCAGCACACAGTATCTTTGACTGTTGGTGGACACAGCCCCGTGCATGTCAGTTGAGAAGGCTTAAGGGGCCAGCGGGTATTGGCCTGCTTGAATTCCCTTATAATTTACAGTACAGTGGTGCCTCGCACAGCGAGGTTAATCCATTCCGGATTAACCCTCGCTGTGTGAAACATCGCTGTACGGAAAGAAAAAAGCCATTGTTATGCATTAAACTTAGTTTAATGCGTTCCAATCGGCTGATTTACTCACCGTACAGCGATGTGCCTCTATGGCCGGCAGCCATTTTCGTGCCCTCCCCTCACTTAACGAGGAAGCGAAAACGCTGCGCACGGCAATTTTGGGGCTTCCGGCGGCCATTTTGAAGCCGCGGAACAGCTGATCGGCGGGGCGCAAAGCGCAGGTCGGTAAGCGAACCACTCACCGACCTTCGCTCTGCGATTTTCGCCCATTGGGGCCGTCGCTCTGCGATCGCATTAGCGATCGAAAAAACGTCCCTGTAGAGCGAATTCATCGTTCTATGGGGCGCTCGTTGTGCGAGGCACCACTGTACATCGGAGGCGGGTCTGGCTGATAGCAGCCCAGGGAACAAGTCTGCTTTGCCATATTTTGTTTTGCATTTTCCTCTTCCAGTTTGCATACTCTGTAATTCTTCTAACATCACTTGCGGGCTGCTGTTGTTTCTTGTAGACTCAGCTCCGTATCGACTCGTTCTTCAGGCTCGCACAGCAAGATAGGCAAGCTATCAAGAGTCAAAGGCTTCGCAGGGCTGTGACTTGTATGAGAAGGAAAGAGAAAGAAGAAGAGGAAAGAGAAGTTCTGGAGGCTGCAGTGGCCATAGAAGAAGAATTTAAGAGGAAGAGAGAGAAGGAGCCTGAGCAAGAGGCCAAGCAAGGCGTTCCTGGAACAGAGAAGCACCAGAGGAAGAGGAGGAAGCACCAGCCACCCAAAGAGCAGAGTTTTGGCGGGGGAGGCTTTGTAGGAGAGATTCAGCTCTCAGAGGCATCCAGCGGGTCATCGGCTGAGGATGAATCCAGTTGCAAAAGAGGAAAAACTGGAACAGTGATTAAAATTGACTCAGCAAGTCCCAAAACCAACCTGGACCTTGAACCAACTCAGGATGGGGCAGGAAACAGTAGCTCTAGTGCAGAGGAGGAAATGCCTATGGTGACAGCCAGACCTGTCTTTGAAGGCAAAAAAGCAAGGAACAAATCGTCAAGGAGAACGAGGAAAAGGCACTAGCTAAATGGGATTTTATTTTTTTTAAATAAAAGAAAAGTGATCACTTCACAAGGAAAGGATCCCCATCCCTATTACCTTGCTTTTATATATACTGGCAGCACTTACTGACACTAGGGAAACATTTGCAAGCATGTGCTAAAATGTTTTTTAAAAATTATTTAAGAGTAAGATACTGTTTTTCCCCTTCTTAAGAAGACTTCTAAAATAATTATGCATTTGTCTCCTCTGAGAAGCTTTTGAAGGTGATTTGTAATGTATATGCTTTTCATAAGGGAAAATGAAATGATTGTGTAATGTTGCCAGTTTGTCACTCAGCTTCACACTTCATGAAATGTGATAAGCAGCACACCATCCAGGATTCCTGCATTCTGCTGGAAGTAAATACTTGGCTGGCTTCGGCTCTCTCAAGCCTTGCTTGAGTCAATTTGAGTCCAGTATAGCATTCTGTCTCAAATTGTATGGGATGGAATGGGTGTGTGCGTGGCTGCTGATCATTCTTCAACACAAACTACCAAACAAAAAAACTAACAGTAAGTAGAGCTGAAACGATATCATGAAAACAAACAGAAATTATGCTAAGCCTAACAAAGAGCAGATATAGCCAAAGTTTCTGAGTTCACAGATGGCATGTTATTGCCTCTCTGATTGCTTTACAAAGTGTGCTTTGTCAGACTGGTGTTTTTTCCACTATTTTTGTCAAAAATAACATTTAGAAAAATGCAAAATATGCAATTTTTGTCTTCCTTGCTGCGGGCATTGCAATGTTTTTAATTGTTTTTAATTGTTCAGCCATGAATTCAAAGTAATGTATGGGTGAAGGGTGACATTTGAATTGCTTGCAGTGCCATGGAGAGGAGGCACAGCAAGTGATTGTAGAGCTTTCCAAAGAAAACAGCAATAGTATCTTGTAAAGAAGGGTAAGCAACTCTACCAAGAAGCCAGGGCGGCTCCCTAAAATATTCAGGGATTTCTAGCTTGAGAAAAGGTCAGGTCATAGAGAATGTGATAGAGGAGTATAAAGTGAGCATGGCATGGATCCGTGAATGAAGATGAAGGATGCGAGGTTTCAGACAGACCGAAGGAGATCACTTCTTCACAATACACATAGGGAAAACGGTGGAAATCCGTACCTCAGGACATGCTGATGTCTACTAATGCAGGTGGTGTTAGAAAAGGATTTGATAGATTCACAGAAAGTTCAGCTACTAGTTAGTATTTATTCCATTATCAGAAGTGGGATGTCCTGCTTTCTATAGGCAGCTGGGTGGCTACTGTGTGAATGGAGTGCAGAACTAGATAACCTTTGGCCTGATCCACAACTTAAATATTTCCAGTTAAAATTTGTTGAATGATTGCTCCCAGTGTTCCTCTGTGATAGAAGCAGCCAATGTGGCTAAGTTTCACTTTTTTCCAGTCTGAACCTGCGGTTTATCATTTAGCGCAATCAAAGTGTTTGTATTTTTAGTGATACACATTCTATTAAATCAAAATAGGTGTTTATATAAACACTTCAATCTTTGTGTATTGATGGGGCTTTGTATCTGTGCTTGTGAGTGACAGCACAGATGCTAGTCAATTGATGATTGCACAGTTGGCCTTTTTCTCAGTTTAAACCAAATCCATGTTGCAGACTTTCAAGACTGTTTTCTTCACTCTCCTGAAGAAGCATTTCTGCCAAATGCAGGTGAGATGTTTCCAGTTCCTGCCTCATTCTCTATCAGTCTTCACATTTATATATACAATTGTATTGAGATCTGAAACACATCACTGTGCACTGTAACAGTCAAGCAATAGGCTTTGGGCAGTATTTATTATTTATTTTATTTTAGGCTTTGGGCAGTAGTGTGTGTAACCACTTTAAATTCATTTGTATACATGTATACTCTGAATGTAAGATCTATGAACTTTGGAAAACTGGATGTGGTCAAACAGGAGATGGCAAGAATAAACGTTGACATCTTGGCCATCAGTGAACTAAAATGGACGGGAATGGGCGAATTCAATTCAGACAATTATCATATCTACTACTGTGGGCAAGAATCCCATAGAAGAAATGGAGTAGCCCTCATAGTCAACAAAAGAGTGGGAAAAGCTGTACTGGGATACAATCTCAAAAACTACAGAATGATTTCACTGCAAATCCAAGGCAGACCTTTCAGCATCATAGTAATCCAAGTTTACGCACCAACCACTAATGATGAAGAAGCTGAAATTGACCAATTCTATGAAGCAACACCTTCTACAACTGAAACCAAAGAAAGATGTTCTTCTCATTATAGGGAACTGGAATGCTAAAGTAGGGAGTCGAGATAAAAGGAACAAAAGGCAAGTTTGGCCTTGGAGTTCAAAACGAAGCAGGGCAAAGACTAATAGAGTTTTGTCAAGAGAACAAGCTGGTCATCACAAACACTCTTTTCCAACAACACAAGAGGCAACTCTACACAAACATCACCAGACGAGCAACATCAAAATCAGATTGATTCTGTTCTCTGCAGCCAAAGATGGAGAAGCTCTATACAGTCAGCAAAAACAAGACCTGGAGCTGATTGTGGCTCTGATCATCAGCTTCTTATAGCAAAATTCAAGCTTAAACTGAAGAAAGGAAAAACCACTGGGCTAGTCAAGTATAATCTAAACCAAATCCTTTATGAATACACAGTGGAAGTGAAGAACAGACTTAAGCAACTCGATTTTGTGGACAGAGTGCCTGAAGAACTATGGATGGAGGCTGGTAACATTGTATAGGACAGGGGTTCTTAACCTTGGGTCTCCCAGGTGTTTTTGGACTGCAACTCCCAGAAGCTTTCACCACCAGCTGTGCTGGCTTGGGTTTCTGGGAATTGCAGTCCAAAAACACCTGGGAGACCCAAGGTTAAGAACCACTGGTATAGGAGGTAGCAATAAAAACCATCCTAAAGAAAAGGAAATGCAAGAAGGCAAAGTGGCTATCTAATGAGGCCTTACAAATAGCAGAGAAGAAAAGGGAAACAAAATGCAGGGGAGATGGGAAAAGTTACAGAAAACTGAACACAGACTTCCAAAGAATAGCAAGGAGAGACAAGAGGGCCGCCTTAAATGAACACTGCAAAGAAATAGAGGAAAATAATAGAAAAGGAAAAAACAGACAACTGTCCAGGAAAATTGGAGATATTTTGTGCAAAGATGGATATGATAAAGGATAAAAATGGGAGGGACCCAACAGAAGCAGAAGATATCAAGAAGAGGTGGCAAGAATACACAGAGGAATTATACCAGAAAGATCTGGAGAGTGAATTCAAGTGGGGCTTAGAAAGCACGGCTAACAATAAGGCCAGTGGAGGTGACGGCACACTAGTTGAACTATTTAAAATCTTAAAATATGATATTGTTAAGGTGCTACACTCAATATGCCAGCAAGTTTGGAAAACTTAGCAGTGGCCAGAAGATTGGAAAAGATCACTCTACATCCGAGTCCCAAAGAAGGGCAGTGCCAAAGAATGCTCCAACTACCGGACAATTGCACTCATTTCACATGCTAGCAAGGATATGCTCAAAATCCTACAAGGTAGGCTTCAGCAATATGTGGACCGAGAACTTCCAGAAGTACAAGCAGGATTCCGAAGGGACAGAGGAACTCGAGACCAAATTGCTAATATGCGCTGGATTATGGAGAAAGCCAGAGAGTTCCAGAAAAACATCTACTTCTGCTTCATTGATCATGCAAAAGCCTTTGACTGTGTGGACCACAGCAAACTATGGCAAGTCCTTAAAGAAATGGGAGTGCCTGACCACCTTATCCATCTCCTGAGAAACCTATATGTGGGACAGGAAGCAACAGTTAGAACTGGATATGGAACAACTGATTGGTTCAAAATTGGGAAAGGGGTATGACAAGGCTGTATATTGTCTCCCTGCTTATTTAACTTATATGCAGAATACATCATACGAAAGTCTGGACTGGAGGAATCCCAAGCTGGAATTAAGATTGCCGGAAGAAATATCAACAACCTCAGATATGCAGATGATACCACTCTGATAGCAGAAAGTGAGAAGGAATTAAATAATCTCTTAGTGAGGGTGAAAGAGGAGAGCACAAAAATGGTCTGAAGCTCAACATAAAAAAAAAAATAAGACCATGGCCACTGGTCCCATCACCTCCTGGCAAACAGAAGGGGAAGATATGGAGGCAGTGACAGATTTTACTTTCTTGGGCTCCATGATCACTGCAGATGGTGACAGCAGCCACAAAATTAAAAGACACCTGCTTCTTGGGAGGAAAGTGATGACAAACCTAGACAGCATCTTAAAAAGAAGAGACATCACCTTGCCGACAAAGGTCCGCATATTCAAAGCCATGGTTTTTCCAGTAGCGATGTATGGAAGTGAGAGCTGGACTATAAAGAAGGCTGACTGCCAAAGAATTGATGCTTTTGAATTGTGGTGCTGGAGGAGAATCTTGAGAATCCCCTGGACTGCAAAGAGATCAAACCTATCCATTCTGAAGGAAATCAATCTCAGTGCTCACTGGAAGGACAGGTCCTGAAACTGAGGCTTCAATACTTTGGCCATCTAATGAGATGAGAAATCTCCCTGGAAAAGATGTTGGGAAAGTGTGAAGGCAAGAGGAGAAGGGGGCAACAAAGGACGAGATGACTGGACAGTGTCATGGAAGCGACCAACATGACCCAGCTCTGGGAGGCAGTGGAAGACAGGAGGGTCTGGTGTACTCTAGTCCATGGGTTCACAAAGTGTTGGACACAACAACTAAACAACAACAATACCCTGAAGTGTTTCAGTTGTATCTGCCAGTGCTTATTCTGAGGTGCAGAGGCAAGGGATTGCAGCCCCAATTTTCTGAATTGGAGCTGGGCAGAGAAAGATGCAACTTGTATAATGCCAGATCTGTCTCTCTTGTAGAACATCTCTCTCTTATATAAGCATGCTTAGGTTTTCGTTTCCCAATGAAATTCAGGGGGTGTGCTCACTTTTTTCACACTGCAGCTGTCAAGGTTTATTAATTCATAACTTGGGTCTGTGTGCTGGTGAGAGGTTGAATTTCAAACTTTATAGCTTTTCCTCTGGAGCTCATCACAAGCTGGTCAGAGTGGTGAAGAAAATCAACAAGAGGTAGTTTCTCACCTTCAACTGTTGTGGAGACTTGGGACAAAATAAAATTAGGTATGTTCCTGAATGTACTGTACTGATTTGTTTCTTTTTCTGGACCTTCTTGAAAAAAAGGAGCACAATTGGGATTACTCTTAATGCCTTTCAGCCTTTCTTAGGATGGAGTTTATGTTTAGATATGAACGGTTTGTTCCAAAAATACTTCAGTCACGGTTGAAGCATACAAATCTAATCAGCAGGTTAGCAAGCTAACATTTTTGGGCTCTGTAGACTGTTCAAGATAATAAGGTCCTATGGAACTGACCCTTAGAATAACTTGTTAAAAATATCAGGGAGAGGAATAGCTTTCCAGTTGGTGAGTAAGTAATGTTAAACAATGATGCCACTCAGGGTACAGTAAGAGCCTCTTGTTCTGCCTGTCTACAAAACTAAAGTTGCACAATCCTTCGTAAACTGATGTTGGACTAGGAGTAAGCTGTACTGAGCACAATGAGCTATTCTTAGTAAGCTTGCATAAACTGGTGCTGCCCTTATCACAAAGTCTGCATGTTTTTACTCTATACAGTATATACAGACAATTTCTTTTGCTTTTTTTAAATGATTCTGTGAGCACCCTCAATACCATGGTGTCCTATTTCCATTGGAATGGCAGGCAACATTTCAAGCATGTGGAAAAGCTGGGGCACTGTTCTCGGAGTGTTTGCTACTATTGCTGCTTCATGACAACTGTTGGCATGCAATTATTCATGTGCAGTTGTTTGTGTGACGACGGAAAACACCCACTTATATTCTGCAATATACATTGTATCTGTCACTAAGGCCTCTGTTGTCTGGTGGTGAAAGGGGGTGTCACCAAGGTTAATAACTTTGGGTTTATAGTACACTTTCTGTAAATTTTGTGAAACTACTAGATGTTTATTTATTTATTTTATTTATTTATTCATTGAATTTATATGCCGCCCACTCTACCCAGAGGTCTGGGTAGTGTGAATGTCTAAAACTGCGGTGTATTTTGACATTTTTGTGCTATTACTGGTAATCCCAAACAGGAGTGTGATATTCACTAAACATGCATGTTAGCATTCATATTATTAGAAAATAGGGAATACACGTTTCTTTTGAAATGAAATAATTCAGTTTATTTGGGAATATCAGTATTTAAGTGTATAATGTGCATTTGTCTTAAGCAGCGGCAGCATTCTTTTGTGAAGACAGATGTTTGTATAGTACTTTTTCCTGACTTCACTGGGAAAAGTCACATCATATTCTGTCGTAAGCCATCCAGAGATCTTTGGGTAGTATAAATGTAAAAGGTAAAGGTTCCCCTTGACAATTTTTGTCCAGTCGTGTTCAACTCTAGGGAGCGGTGGTCATCCCCGTTTCCAAGCCATAGAGCCAGCATTTTGTCCAAAGACAATCTTCCGTGCTCACATGGCCAGTGCGATTTAGACACGGAACGCTGTTACCTTCCCGCCAACGTGGTCCCTATTTATCTATTTGCATTTTGCATGCTTTCGAACTGCTAGGTTGGCGGGAGCTGGGGCAAGCAACGGGCGCTCACTCCGTCGCATGGATTCAATCTTACGACTGCTGGTCTTCTGACCTACAGCACACAAAGGCTTCTGCGGTTTAGCCCTCAGCACCACTACGTCCCCCGCAGCACCACCATGTCCCGTTGGGTAGTGTAGGCAGCATATAAAATAAATAAATATTCTCAGTGTTTGTGGAGGCATTTCATTCATTCTGCGTAAGCACCAAATATCTTTGCTTTTGACTCTGACATGCTTTAGCCTAGTATTCCTAGTATTTTAGACTTGATGTTGCTTCTGTAGTTTACCAATAGTGCATGAAAGCAAATTGAGAACTGATGAGAAAAAAAATATGAATTCTAATGCCTAAATATATTTGCATTTGGTTGTACTTATAATCCCTCTTTGACTTCCTATCTGGACACTTTCTTTTTCTTTTTTCTTTTCCTCATTCTCATTTTTAGTACCTAACACCCTTATTTCCCAGTACATTTTATGACATGGATTCAAAATCATTGCAGCACAAACATCTTGTATCAAATAAGTTCTCCAGCAACCCAGATCACAAAGAAGGTAAATATTTTTCTTGCCATCAGATGTGCTTGAAAACATGTTTCATATTAGTTGAGCAAAGCTGCTAGATATGGTGGGTGGGGTTGGAAGGATAGGGCGCTGTGGTCTCACAACCTGTGGGCGGCCGTAGTTGCCCACCCTGTTTGGCTTACCTCATCATATAGATGTGTGGATCACATGTTTGAATGTTCTTCCAATTCTTTTTAATTCATTGCAGGTAGAACATTACAGTATCTAGAGAAATAAGCTAGAATTTTGTCCTGTCTGTGGTTTAACTGTCCACAGACAGTCTTTGATGTACTAGAGCAGTGGTTCTTAACCTTTCTTACTCGGATGCTTTTGAACTGCAACTCCCAGAAACCCCAGTCAGGACAGCTGGTGGTGAAGGCTTCTGGGAGTTGCAGTCCAAAACTCCTGAGTAACCCAAGGTTAAGAACCAGTGTGCTAGAGCACTGGTTCTTAACCTTTGTTACTCAGATGTTTTTGGACTACAGTTCCCAGAAACCTTCACCATCAGCTCTGCTGGCTGGGGTTTCTGGGAGTTGCAGTTCAAAAACATCCAAGTAACAAAGGTTAAGAACCACTGTGCTAGAGTATTCCAATATGTGACTGTAATGGCTGGTTCTAACATTATGACATAGTTGTGACAATGCTTAGTGTGATAACTTTATGTCTGAGAGAAGCCTAGTTCAAGCCATTTGCCTGAGGCAAAGCAGCAAATTGTGCTCTATGCTCTCTTATGGAACCAGATTAAAGCCAGGCATGCTGTTTTGGCACATGAGGCAGAAAATTCCAAAAACATCATTTGCCTATCAGGCATAAATCTACAATAACTCTGAATTAAATGACTCCCCCCCCCCTTCATTGCATTCAAAGTCTGCAGCTTGAGACATCTGCTTCGTTATGTTTATTGTAGCATTGGCCCTGACTTGAGAACTTACTGGAACATATAAAGCAATCACACTCTTTAAGAGGAATAGCAATTTGTATAAGACGCAAACTGAATCTTTGCATTGTGTTACTGTTTTTTATAGGCCATATTATTTATTTTTATTAAAGCATTATATTTATTTTGAATTGATTTCCTACCTTGTTCTGAGGGCACAGATTAATAATCTATCTTATTTTTGTCCTTATACAGGACCATATTTATCAGCAGAGTAAAGATTAGTCAGTACAAGACTAATCTGAAAAGAATGCCAGTGTTTCCACAAGCTTACTTCCAAACTTTATGCCTGATCAATCAGACTTTCAAATGAAGCCCATGTTTACCTTCTGATGTCCAATCATAAAACAAAGTTAGCTGATATGCAAGTTGTGGGAGATGAGAATAACTCCTGCAGTGATAACCAGGTACCTTTCAGCACTTAAAGGATTTCTATTTCTGAGAAGCACTGATAAAGCCCTTCTGATACACTCATACCTAGAGAAGCCTGCCAAGGGTCATCATAATTCTCAGTTGACTTGATGGCACATAACTTAGTGAGACTTCATTGACACAGGCTTATGTTCACCCACTAACAGCTTATTATTCACAGTGACCTACTATTTATGTCATCTCAGCTTTCTCAGAATATATAGATTGCATGTCTCCAAGATGGCTCCCTCCCTTGAGTAGCAGATGTTGTGGGGCAAGAAGCAGTGGCAGGTAACGAGGACAAACCTTGTCCAGGATAATTTCCAGGCCTGAACAGAACAAGGTGTGTGTTAATAAGCAGCCATATTGTACAGGTGTGTAAGAATGCTGAGTCATGCTGACTCATGGATGATGTAACATCTAATGTAATTGGTCATCTGCAGATATGTATATGTATATATATGTGAAACTTTACAGAAGATGTATTCCTGATTTGTGATGAACACTATCCTGTTATGCTGCCAGACTGAACTGTTGCATATATCCTATAAATACACGTTGGTGTTGGGAGAAGCTGCCTGTGTGTGTGTGAGTTATTTGGACTACCTGGACTGATCAATACTCTGCTGATTCTGCTGAATTTCCACTATTTTTGCGCTAACGAAAATGTCTTGGGACCACCTTCTGTTCATGACAACTCTTTGAGTTAGGCAAGTCTGAAGGAGTAGTGCTTGTCCTTGGTTGCATAACAACTGACATATTAAGAGACGAGTTATACAACAGATTCAAAGAGAAGCAGTGAAAAGTCTTTTTATGTGATGGTGAAAGGGAGTCTGAAAGTGGTGGTGGTTCACATTCCCAGCTCTTCAGGAACTTGGCAGGATATCATGTCCTTGTCCAAAGAAGTGTGAACTACTAATCTGTCATCCTTTTTTCAGTATTTTAAGAAGGACCGCTTGCCCATTTTTGAAAATAGACATTCTCATATATTGAAATACCCAGCATTTCTCATCTTTCATACAAACACGTGCAAGAAGCAGCCTCCCAGTTAAATTTTCAACAGAGATTTATTTTTATTCAAAAGAATCTTACCTAAGAAAGGAGAAAGCAACACATTAAAATGATGGAGCAAATGTGAACTCAGCATTTTAAAGACTTAAGTTTTCTTAAAATAGAAACAGGAAAGAGTAGAAGGTGAACCTTCAGCAGTTTTAGAGACTATGTTTGGCAACTCAACATATGGAGCTTTAGCAAGAATCTCATAGGATGGAATATAATATGAAAAAGATATCAACACCGTATTCTCTTAAGTGGTCAATGTAAGCTCCATCTGTGTCAGTGAAGTCCTCAACTGACCTCTTCGAAGGTATTCCACTTGAACTTGCTTGACCGTAAACCAATTGAGCAGGTTTTGTTGACCTGTTTGATGGGATTACTCTCTGTGATTGGGTTCCACGAACTCCCCTGAGGTGACCCCAAGTTCCAAACTCACAGATGGAGCCATTTTCTTTTTAACATCAACAGATTTATTAAACCGACTTTAAAACCATCAATAACAACTTCTGAAGGGCCTAGTTCAAATTCACTGGGCACTTCTTTGTCCAGAACATCAACTGAATTCGAAGTCCAGCTTGGTTTCAATGGTGTTCGACTTTGCTAGGTTGGTCTATTATAGGGTAAAAATGTTGAGACTGGTGCAGTCCCAAGCATTGGTACTGGTAACATGGGTAGAGCCCCCAATTCTGTATCCCTTTTTTTTTCATCACATCCTCTCCTTAAGTGGAGTTCCCATCTTTCCTCTCCTTTTGTTGTCAATGTTTCTCTTTGTAGGAGCTTTCTAGCCCATTCTTTCCTCTCTCCCTAATATGATGGCTTAGGGGGTGGTTGATAATTCCATTGCCTTTCCCATTCCCTCACCCAGGGATTTTGTTTACCGAGTAGACATGGTCTAGAGGGGTGGTGTATAAACAAACAAACAAACAAACAAACAAACAAACAAACAAACAAACAAACAAACAAACAAACAAACAATCTATTTCCAGCCTTCAGGTAATTCTTGAGTGGTGGCCTCTCCCCTTCTCTGTGCTCCTTTTCTTTCTGATTCCCCTTCCTTTCTTTCTCTCCTTTTATCCCTTCCTTCCTTCTTGACTCCTCCTCCCCTTTTCCCCCTTTCTTCTCCTGGACTTTTCCCATCTGCTGTTTTTCATACTCCCTGGTCTTGTCATCTCCCCCTTGTTGTTCTACCACCTCAGTCCGGGCTGACAGCTCAAACAGGGCTTTCTGTACCCAAGTCCCTCAAGACAATGTCTATCGGGGAACTACTGGCCTTATATTCTTCTTCCTCGGCTGGAAGAGTTTTCCTTCTCACATTCCTTTGATTGCAGTCTGAGACAGATAAATCCAGTGTTAATCCTTGCAGTGTGCAATTAGTTACCTGGATTGCAAGGTGCAATCACTTATATGGATTGATTGGGCCCTGGTGTGACAAGCGCCTGCACCAAGTTTACCAAAAATAATTCTGATGGCATTTGAAGTGAGATGTGAAATATTTATTTCCAGGCTTCCTTGATCCCTGAACATAAAAGTGTCAGGGAGGAATGTGCCATATAAAGCAAAGGGGACTTGCTTTGACAATGGTGGGTGTGGAAAATAAAGATAATGCTGCCAGAAAACAAGTGTTCCAGGGTGACAAGAAAGGAAAGATGAAGTATTTAATTACTGAAAATATTCCCCTGCCAGTGATGTCAACACTCTTCTACAAGCATAACACATGCAACAGGATTTCGACCATTAAAAGTAATTATACAAGTTATTTCCTGCACCAGTTCAGTAACATTCTGTTTGTTACATTACTTTTTGCATTGAACTTTGTTCTACCCTCTTCCCCCAGCTAACTTATTACAGGTAACTATGTTACTTGTAACTTGTTTCTCCAAAGCTTTGCTGATAACCTGCAGGACACACAGATCTGGAGGTTTCAGAATGAGGAGCAAATGTAAGTCATGCAAGCAGATACACGTAAATCCTTCACCCACCCCCACCATATATCTTTAAATATTGCTGCCTCGGGTCCTTTTTAAGGAGAAAGGCAGGATCAAAATAAATAAATAAATAAATAAATAAATAAATAAATAAATAAATAAATAAATAAATAAATAAATAAATAAATAAATAAATAAATATTAATTGGGAAGTTATGACATTTCCCTGTAATTGATTTTTGCTGCTAGAACAAGAGTTCTAAGCTTCCCCATTGCCTTGGGAACATGAGGATGCCACTTTGCAATCCTTCCGCAAGCAGGTGAAGACCTTCCTCTTCAGGCAAGCTTTCCAGCAGTGACAGTCTGCCTGAGTGGGGATTTTAAATGGATGGTTGTATCTTATTGTGTTTTTGGTGCTGCTGCTTTTGTTTACTATCTTTTAGTGATGTATTTGTTTGATCCTTTTTAGAATTTATATACTTACTGGTTTTTTAGATTTAAATGTTGCCTTTTAATGATGGAAGCTGCCTTGGGTTGTTTCTAAGCCAAAAGGCGAGGTAAAAAATATTTTAAATAAATGATAGATCAGTAAACAAAATCAACCTGGGAAGTGGCCTGATTTCAGGTCGCATGAAGAAATTCCATGATAGAAACAAAAGAAGCAAAAGTAAAATAACCACAGGGCCCCTATACAAATCTGTGGTATGACCACACATGGAATATTGTGTACAGTTTTAAGTTGTCACTGCACCTTAAAAAGGATATAGTTAAGCTGGAAAGGGAGCAGGAAAGGGCAGCTATACAAGAAAGGGATTAAAGAAACTCCACTATACAAGAAAAGGGGTAAAGAAACTCCACTGTGCAGAGAGTTTGCAAAGTTATGAAAGAAATACATAAAATCATGCATAGTGTGGTGAATGTGAATAAGGACCAAGATACCCCATTTCAGTTTCACTGTCTTGCTGATTTTAGGGAGGGTCTAAAGATGCCTGCTTTCAATTTGGCCTCATAAACTGTTTTATTTCTTATATTTGTAATGGTTATTCTGTTATAAATTGTTGTTAATATTTGCTAGGGAATCTGGACTCTATTTTGTGTAAAATAGAGTCCAGGTGGGGTAAAGGTGCTATGAAACTCAATGGCTGATCTTGGGCAGTCACTCTCACACAGCCCGACCTGCCTTACAGTGCTGTTTTGAGGAGGCAAGGTAGAGGGGACCCATATATACTGCCTTGAGCACATTAGGGAAAGGTGAGGTATAAAAATGTAATTGATAATATAGAAAGAAACCTACTTCCTGAAATCTATGGGTCAAACTCTATTGTATATATAAACACTACTTAACGTGGTGACAGGTGTCTGTGTGTCACAGAACTGTGATTTTCCTCACCTGTGTATCTTACATTTAGTTTTCTTTGTTTTGTGATTGGTCATTGGAAAGTAAACAAAGGCTTAATTTGCAGATTGTTTGTGGGAGCACTGTTTTTGAAGACATCCCAGTGTGGGGTGGAAAATGGACTAATTATAGGAAATACTAGGGAATGCCTGACATTGAGCTTGATCCTAAGGCTCTACAGATAAAACCTGCTTTATAAGCCAGTTGGGAGCCACCATCATCAGGTTAATACTATCACAAGCAGTCGATCACTGCAAGACCAGAGAGGAACAAAGAAGCCATTGCTTTTGCTAGAGGCGAATATGCAAGCTTGCGATCAGAAGATGAGTTGGAAGTAACCAAGGATAGCTCTTGACAGTTTTAAAATATACTCCACCATATATCTTCTCCTGAAATTTAAATCCATTACAAGAATATGATGACTTTTCTAATTGGTTTCTTTGATTTACTACTGCTAAAGGAAAAAGAAATGACATTCTATTATTAGAGCTCTATAAACAGTATGATGGATAACAATTCCTCTTGGTCCAAGGTATCATACTAAATGATTCACTGCTGGCAGTGTCTGTGGGCAGGGAACATAACTCAGATGACTTGGCGTAGCATGGCCATATACAGGTGATGGGCGTAGGGGTTAGGTCACTGCACTTCTCTTGAGCTGATCTTGGAGGCCTCTTGCTGTCACTGAAATGTACAATTGTTTTTTTACTAGGACAAAACGGAGATGAAGAGATGGTTGCGGAAATCATGGGACGATGTTTCTCTCCTTCGGTGATAACCATCGAAGCCTGGGAAGGATTTAATTTTGTTGGCCACAAGATAAAGATTAGAGAAGGCACTGAAAGTTATGGAGCTGTGGTCTGGTCTTCGGTAATGCAGTCAAGCAGGGCGCTTGCCTCCATTCTATGAAACCAAACAGAATGCATGGATCTATGCCAGCCTTGTTAATAACCTCGCCAAAAGGACAAGCTGATAAAAGTTACTCCCCACTTTTAAAATATGATTATTTACAGCTTCTCTCACAGAATATGCTATGGAACAGTGAAGGAAAGCTTTGGCTCTCGAGATATACCAAAACAGTGTGTGTGTGTGTGTGTGTGTGTGTGTGTGTGTGTGTGTGTGTGTGTGTGTGTGTGTGTGTGTGTGTGTGTGTGTGTGTGTGTGTGTGTGTGTGTGTGTGTGTGTGTGTGTGTGTGTGTGTGTGTGTGTGTGTGTGTGTGTGTGTTCTATAAGGAATATGTGAGTTTTCCTCTAGTTTTCTGAGGACAAAATTTTTATATACCCATCCTGGAAAAAGGGTATGTTCATATAAACTGCAGTAAAACTTCCTTTTATTATGTCAGTCATGATGTTTAAAGGGTTTTTTGCTGAGTTACAGTGACTACTGTTGCTGTTGCTGTATAAAAAGAAGGCATTTATTTTCATTTTTCTGTTGCTACGGCAACCCTGTCAATCTGTATTTTCCTCCCCACCTACAGGCTCTTGTTCTGTGCCACTTTTTGGAAACAAATGTGAAATCATATAACATGGTTGACAAAAATGTTATTGAAATTGGAGCGGGAACAGGTCTGGTCTCCATAGTAGCCAGCATCCTTGGTGAGTACTGCTAGTATAGCTACAGGATAGTCTTACATTTTTTTTAAAAAAAAATTCAAACCATTAATTAGGGATTGCATGGTTGGCTTTATAAAAAAGGAAATTGCTTTTGTGCATGTATCTGTGGTTGGCTGGTATGGATCAGTTGCCTCTGTGCATGAGAGGTCCTTAAGTTGGATCAAATGCCTCTGGATCTACAATTTGCATGGAAGTTGGGAACTCTCCTTAGAGCAAATGGGAGTTATGCAATCCAAACTGCAGTCATGGCAGACCTGGTCTAGATTGGGACCACAAGGTAGGGCTATTCTCTCTCCCATTTTCAGATTCTTGGTCCAGACTGCATCCTCTGCCTGCAGTTTACTTTTAATAATACGTCTTCTGAATACCACCACTAATTGGAATGTTATGCATAAGTACTTGCAGTTGAATTGATACTGATATTTACAGCTAAATCGAATTGCTAGTTACAACTAGAGCATACCTACTGAATCAATAGGACCGAATCAATCGGAAAAACTGACTTAACAAATCCTCTTCATCCAATGAGTCTATTTGACTTGGGACTACCAATACGATTTGACTAAATTATGCACCCACCTTAAAATACATCAGTAAAAAGTGCTGATAACTTTATATGAGTGCTTGCAAGGTAATCTTTCAAGTTGCACACATTTAGAAACTTTGCCTGGGATTTTGCAGCATTCAGATAGACATTTCATCACCAAATTGTTCCTTTCCTCTAAGCATGTGAATAAGAACACAGGAAGAGCCATGCTGGATCACAGCAAAGGTGCTATAATCATGTGGCCAACTGGATATCTATGTGACGTCTAAAAGCAGGGCTTGAGTGCTATAGCACCTCCCTGCTTATGCTCCATGGCTATTAGCATTTGGAACTATTCGGTTTTTGATCCTGGAGTTAAGACACAGCCATTGCGACTCTCAGCCATTGGAAAGCTTATTTTCCATAAAAGAATAACAAAAATAATAATAATAATAATAAAAAAATAAAAATATTTGCAAGGGTTAAATAAATTTGTTATAAATTTGTATGGTGATGGTTCTTAACACCAGTGAAACTGAATTTATTAAATAAAACTGTATAATCTTTATGTTGGAGATGTTTTAAAAAAGAAAATAGGATGTATCTACATACATGGTGGACTTGTGAAATCAGAATCCTTGTTTAATGATGCATGGCTTGTCTCAGAAAATCTGGAGAGGATCTGTCATTTCTCTCCATCTTGATTCTGTTCTGATTATTTGTCAACCAAACAATACAAAACGCTTGAAATTCTGCGATGCACAGTCTCCCACTTCTCTCTCTCTCTCTCATTCCCCCTGCCCCCATGCAAAGAAACCCAATATTTCCCAATAGCTTCATTACCTGGGGAGCAGTTGAGCAAACAAAAGTATAATACTTGTCATGATAGGCAGTGAGGGATCACTGCATTTAATTCTGGTGGATTGACTTTCTCCCAAGCATCTTCAAGACAAACTAATCATTCACTCTCTCCCCACCCCCAATTGCAGGTGCTCGTGTGCTCGCTACAGACCTGCCTGAATTGATAGGAAACCTTCGGTACAACATTCTCAAAAACACAAAGACAAGATGCAAACATGAACCCCAGGTGAAAGAACTCATTTGGGGGGTTGACTTGGAGAAGAACTTTCCCAAGTCTTTATGCTGTTTTGACTACATCTTGGCTGCTGACGTTGTCTACCACCACCCTTACTTGGAGGAGCTGCTTCAGACCTTTAACCACTTGTGTACGGACAACACCATCATCATTTGGGCTATGAAATTCAGGCTGGAGAAAGAGAACCAGTTTGTGGACAAATTTAAAAAGCTGTTTGACCTGGAAATAATGGCTGATTTCCCCAGCTTAAGTATAACCCTGTTTAAAGCAATGAGAAGACGCAGGATGAAATAGTGTCTGATTACTTCTCCTTGATGGTTAATTAGTTTGTTGCTAATAAAAAATATCTGATGCTTAGCAACGTGTAGCTCAGCTTAGAGCTCTTGCTGATATGTGGATTTTAAGTCTGAAAAAATTACTGGAACACTCAAACATTTTATCCTGTAATTGCAGTTGTACGCAGTACAATCCTGCACCGTATGATCCTCAACACACCCAATTTCAGACCCAAAGCAGACTTGGGGGCAGGAAGACTTGGAGCATGATGACATATTTTAATTTACTATACAGGAGGGGGAAAAAAGAAAAGACAAAGTGCAGGCTTCAGGCTTTCATGGCAGAAGCCACACTTTCTCAAATGAGGATTTCTGGCTTGCCTTATGGTTAAGCAGAGTGAGACAATTGACCCAGAAGGCAGATCCAGATGAACAGAAAGAGCAGCCCTTTGGATCTACCTCCTGAGCCCATTTGTACTCGCATAAGAGCAAAACACTTCAGAAAACCTGAACCAGCTCCTGATTTATTTCAGCCTCACATTTATAGCTTTCTGTGCAGAGATTTGATCCCATTCATACTTGCGTCGTGCATCTTTCAGAGATTCTTCTAAGTTAAGCAGGGTGGGATAAAAGATCACACGTGTGTATTCATACTTGCACACATTATGCTGGGGCGGGGGGAAACCCTCTCAGTTGCGGCTTGTGTGCCATTCTCCTTAAGTACTTCTGTCTTTTCTGTTACTGATTTATTTATTTATTTAAAACATTTTTACCCTGCTTTTCTCCCTAAAAGGAACCATGGCGGCTTACAACAATTAAAATACAATATTTAAAAGCTGAAAAGAGTAAGTAAGAGTAAGAGTAAACAAGTATTAAAATATTAAAAATGGTAAATAAAGTCAATAGTAGTGGTTAACACTAGTCACTTGATTTAAATTGTTTTTTTTCCCAAACACACTTCCTCCCCCTATGAATGGGCTGGAGGGCAGCATTTCAACCCTTTGAAGAGGGGTGAATGCTACCTGTTCTGGGTGATTTTGGACTGCAGCTCCCATCAGCTCTAGCTAACATAGGCATTTGCAAAAGGTTATGGAAACTGTAGTCCAATAACATCTGTATGTAGGTCCACTTCCTCCCTATCCATGGATTAATAATGTGATATAATTTATCTTGGGAGGTGCCTCTGAACAGTATTTCTATTCTTGTTCTCTCCTTGAGCAGTTCTAGTACAGATGGTGCCTATGAAAGCCAGGTTGCAACTGAGATACTTTATCAAACCCATATGGAAATAAGTAATGTAACAAGCACATGGTTTGCTAATACCTGTGTCTGTTTCCCTTTGCGCCTTTGTGAGCACAAATTGTGTAACTGTGCTGCCACCCTGTGGAAGCTTGGGATCAAAGCAAGGTTTTTGTACCATTTTTGTATAAAGCTTCTCGGGTTCCCTGACATAAATTCACACCAAAACTATTCATTCTGCTCTGGGTTGGGCTACGCTTCCCAGAAACATCTGATTTGTAATTCTGGGGTGTTCGTATATCTGGAACGCTGGGTGCAGCACTATTTGAGATAATGTAGTAAACGAAGATGCATTAAATAACATTGAGTGCCTGGCTGTCTTGGAAGAGTTGGACAGTGAACCAACTTTAGCAGAAATAAAAGTGGCCTTGGATTCCCATGTCTCTTGCAAGGCACCTGAGAAGGATAACATCCCTGTTGAAGTGCTGAAGTGCTGTAAAGAGTTCATCACCATTGAGCTGTATGAAATCTTTTGTCTTTGCTGGAGGGAAGGTGGAGTACCACAGGACAGATAAACGCATTGGGGAAGCAGCTACCAAGTTCTCTAGACTCACAAAGAGAGTATGGCTCTATAAGAAGCTGAGGGCGTATACCAAGATCCAGGTCTATAGAGCCTGAGTACATTCCTCTACTGCAGTGAGTCCTTTGTGTATAGCAGGAGACAAAGTTGAACATGTTCCATATATGTTGTCTCCAACACAATCTTGGTATCACCTGGCAGGACAAAGTTCCAAATAGAGTAGTCCTAGAACGAGCTAGAATTTTTATTATGTACAGTGGTGCCTCGACTTACGAATGTCCCGACATACGACCATTTTGAGTTACAACCAGCTCTGGCTGCAAAATTTTGCTTCTACTTGTGACCGGAGTTTCTGCTTACGAACAGAAAAAGACAGGGAAAAAAGGCAGGGAATTCAAATTGCTAACTGTTGGTGGTGAAGAGGCTGCTTTTTTGTAGCTCTTTTGTCCCAGCAGTCAGAGAGGAGGAGGCTTCTGAGTGCCTGGTAAGGTGCTGCTTTCTACTTTTTAAAAACTGTTCTGGTTGGGTTTTGCAGCTTGGTTTTGGGCTGGGTGGTGGGATTATGTTTCTATGCTGTGATGGGTCCTGCAGGGTTTGCTTGTTTTTTGGTTTTTTCCCCATTTCCAATGGGTCTTGCAGGGTTTGTTTGTTTTTTTGGTTTTTTCCCCCATTTCCAATGGGTCCTGCAGGGTTTGGTTTTTGCTTTGCTTTTTTGCATTTCCGAAGGGTCTTGCATGGTTTGTTTGCTTTCTGCTTTGCTTTTTTTGCATTTCTGAATGGTCTTGCACGGTTTGTTTGCTTTCTGCTTTGCTTTTTTTGCATTTCTGAATGGTCTTGCATGGTTTGTTTGCTTTCTGCTTTGCTTTTTTTGCATTTCTGAATGGTCTTGCATAGTTTGTTTGCTTTCTGCTTTGCTTTTTTTGGATTTCTGAAGGATCTTGCACAGTTTGTTTGCTTCCCCCCCCCCCTTCGGCCAAAATGGATTAATCGTGTTTTCGATAGGTCTTGCATGGTTTGTTTACTTTTCTTTTTTATTTTTTCCCTTCAGCCGGAATGGATTAATCGCGTTTTCGAAGGGTCTTGCAGTGTTGTTCTTTTTTTGGTGATTTTTTTCTTCAGCCGGACAGATTAATTGCATTTCAATGCATTCCTATGGGAAATAGTGCTTCGACTTATGACTATTTCGAGTTACGACCGGATTTCCAGAACCAATTAAGTTTGTAAGTTGAAACATTACTGAAACAGTGACGTCTATGCTGGTTTGGGCATGTCAAGAGAATGGCTGACAATCAGATTCCAAAGTATCTCCTGTATGGAGAATTTGTGCAGGGAAAGCACCCCAGAGGGAGACCACTGCTGCGATACAAGGATATCTGCAAGCGGGATCTGTAGGCCTTAGGAATGGACCTCAACAGATGGGAAACCCTGACATCTGAGTGTTCAGCCTGGAGACAGGTGGTGCACCATGGCCTCTCCCAATTTGAAGAGACCCTTTGTCGCACACCTCCAGTGACCCCTGTGTGTTTTGCCCCTCACCCAGGTTCACCTTCTGGCACGACTTGTTCTTTTCACTTTTATTCGCTGCCACCAGAGGATATAAATTGAACAAACAAACAAACAAATACAAACAAACAAACAAACAAACAAATATTATCCTCACTATATCAATTATGATTCTCCCACTCTTGCTGCCAAATAAAATAAGGTTTATTTAAGGATAAACAAGTGAATCACGGAAGGAAAATCATGGGTGTTCTATTATTATTCATTCCTTAAACGTGGATTTGATTACTTATAAGCTTGCTTGTACTCATTTCCTTTAATCAAGATCTCAATATTTTCTGACTGTCAATGTACTTGATTCCTTATAACTTTTTAGTATTCTCTCACTAACCAACTGTCCAATATCTAGTGTAAACACTTCACAGTCTCCTCCCTGTCTAAACACTTTACCATATTTTTCCTAACTGAGTCTCTGTCACACACAGTTCTGTTGACTCCCCCCTTGACTTCGCCCCTCCTGTCCTGTCATAGGCTCCTGACCTAGAGCTCTAAAATGACTGACAGGAATGATGTGTGGGCTGTCCACCACACCCTATCTATCTGTCTATCTATCTATCTATCTATCTATCTATCTATCTATCTATCTATCTATCTATCTATCTATCTATCTATCTATCTATCTATCTATCTATCTATCTATCTATCTATCTATCTATCTATCTGTCTGTCTGTCTGTCTGTCTGTCTGTCTGTCTGTCTGTCTGTCTGTCTGTCTGTCTATCTAGAGAGAGAGAGAGAGAGAGAGAGAGAGAGAGCAGCTGAGGAACGTTCTTCACAGACAGAGAATGAGAATCTGGGAATGAATGAATTCAGGGCTCCCTGTCACTTTGTCCATTAATCCTTCTCTTAATAAAGGTAGAGATATTGCACTGAAACATGCATTGGGAACAGGTACGGCAACACCATGTGGGAAGTGTAGACATGCTGGGGTATTATAAAAACGAAGTTCCTCATAAGTAAATAATGCTACTTTGGAAACTTCTCCCTCCAACCAGCATGCTGGCTTGGGAGATAACACCAAAGTATTGCACATATATCCTTTGTCATATCTATAAGAGCATGTATTGAATTCTGGGTTAGTCTTTTAGTGTATTTCATTTGGTTTTGATTTTGTATTTGTATGTATGACAACGTGGAAGAGACAGGGAGGGATAAATAACAATATTTGTGTTCATCATTTCCATATAAAAGTATGTTCTCACTGCAAACATACGTTCTGCTGTTGTTGCATTTCATCTGTTAGTCCCTCAGCCCCTGGCAGCCTGCAACTGCTTTCATGATAAAGCAGGCTAATAGTGGATTTTTTGAAAATACATCTAATTGCAAGGCAGTGTCTTAAAACAGTGGTTCTTAACCTTTGTTACTTGGATGTTTTTGAACTGCAACTCCCAGAAACCCCAGCCAGCACAGTTGGTGGTGAAGGCTTCTGGGAGTTGCAGTCCAAAATTCCTGAGTAACCCAAGGTTAAGAACCAGTGTCTTAAAACATTTTGCAAATAGAATTTCTGCCAGATCTGATAAAGGAAAATAGATTTTATATATTCTGGTACTATGTCAGTTTTGTCAGAGAGATTAAGTAGAAGCACATGGACAAGTTCTTCACCTTTAACAAGAGGAGAACTGAACAGTTCTGAATGAGCTTCTTCAACTCCGTAATAATATTTTGTTAAAAATTGAATGAATGAACGAACGAATGAATGAATGGAAGCACATTTCCCAGTTCTGGTGTGAGAATTGGTTAGAATTGTACTAGGCGTTTTAAGGAGACTTTATTTGGCATATTTCTTGGAGAGTAAAGTTAAAGCGGCAGGAGGGGGAAAAACAGGATACCTTCTGAATGCTTTGATGGATACTAGGGGTTAAGTAGTATGAAAACTTCTGAGACCAAACTTTAAGCCAAACTGGGCAATTTTCCCTTGAAGCATACCATCTCCCCAGAAGCAAAGCAAGAAAAAACTCAGCCGTCCCCTCTCCTTCCTGAGAAATTGCAGTTCCAGGAGGCTTCTAGGAGTGAAATTCCGTTGGTAAAAATGATATTGTGTATGCGGTGTTTTGGTGGGCTTAAGGGGCCATGTAATTGGTTTTGTAGTGAATGCTGGTGGCTTACAAATGGCATATTGCCTCTGCAAATGTCAAAGCATTGAAGGCATTCATGAGGACCACTGCTTCTTAATGGACCTGAAGCAAATCTATCCCAGCCTTCATAGCCAGGCAGTATTTTTGTTGGTTCTTATAGGGGAGCTTACAAACATTGTGATCCTTAGGGCCTAATTTGGGAACTGCTTCTACCTCTGTTTTGCCTCAGGGCTCAGGGGATGGGAAATGCAGTTCTTCATCTCTATTCGAATTCCTCAGAGTCACTTTTCTTTAGCCTGACTGATAGGAACCATGAAAGTGAAAACAGAGTGAAGGTGTCAAGGGGGCCAATCCCATGACACATCTAGCATCCTTTCCTGTTCTGTAAGAGATGGATGACTCAAAGCCTAGAAAAGAGGAAAATGTACACCTCTTTCCTTGATGACCAAGAGAATTAAGCTGACCTAAAAAAGGAATAGTTCATGAGTCCTTTTCACAGAAGGGAGAGAGAGAGAGAGAGAGAGAGAGAGAAAGCAAAGCCAGCTTTTCACCTCTCCCAGTTCTTCAGACCTGGATCACTTATTGCCTTAAATGAAAGTCTAGAAATGGGAGAAGTCACAACCCCAACGAAATAGTCTGTTTGTCAATTTGCTCCACTGCAGAAGCATCCCAAGTAGTTGCTGGATATCTCAGTGGTCTAAGAATCTGGCTGGGAGTTCAGTTTTCCACTGTGCCTCCTTGATAGGGGCTGGACTCGACTCGATCAACAGCTCTACATTTCTAAGATTATTAGTATGTGGAGCAGCAATATTGTAGGTTTAGCTGTATGGAAGCCAAGCAGGGTAGCTGTGGATTTATTGCAGTGAAGACTGCTAACTGCACAGTGTGTTGGGGGTGGGTGGGGAGGGAACGGCATTTCTTGTGCTGCAACAGTCAACAGTTGAATTATTTCCTAATATGGAGTGATGGTGAGCCCAGATGGCATCTGCAGAGGGTGACAATACCTGGTAGTAGAAGGGCTGCACTAACCGAGCCCCCGTGTCTCTGTGCAGGGTTGCTGTGGGAAGGCTAGTGGCGGCCTGGAGTGAGCAAAGCAGTGAAGTAGTAGTAATCAGTGGGCCTTCTGACCTTTCTAACAGAGCAGAGTGAGGCAGCCACCTCAGGCAGTAGGTTTTGGGGGCCAGGAAAGAACAGTCAATTGTTAATTACCGAATTTCTTGCTACCAGTTGCTTAAAGGATTTTCTGGCTTGTGTACTAAAATGGCTGGATGTCTTTGGGTAGGAGTTTTCAGTTAAACTTTAGGAAGAACTTCCTGACAGTAAAAACTGTTCCACAGTGGAATAAACTACTTCAGAAGGCAATGGGCTCTCCTTCATTGGAAGTTTTTTTAAGAGTTTGGATGGCCATCTGTCAAGGAGGCTTTAGCTGTAGATTTCCTACCTCAGCATGGGGATGGACTCCATGACCCTCAGGGTCCCTTCCGGCTGTACTATTTTATGATTCAAGAGCTGACAGGTAACTCTAATTGCTATGCTGTGGCAAAGACTGAAGGCACTTCTCAGGCCTACTCAGCATATTCCGTGACAGGGCCATATTTCTGTGGCTGTGCAGCAACAGTGCCTGCCATGGCAAAATCTAATTAATCTTACTTCGGTAATTCTTATTTGCTAGCAGCCAAAACAGAATAAAAGAGGTGGTGGTGGTAGGGAGAGAGAAGTAGAAAATGGAGGACAGAGGACATACTGTACGAGTAACGATTTTAAAAGATAGGAGGAACTTATGGGTTCGCTGACATTTTTTGCCTACAACTTCCATCATCCACATCAAGCATAGTTAATATTAAGGGGCTATGGAAACTGTACTCCCAAGATATCTGGAGAGGGAAATGTTTCCAACTCTTTGAGAAAAAGGGAAAAATAGTGAAATGCCAAGCCTTAGAAGTGGGACAGATTTTTGAAAAAAAAAAAGGTATTTTCTCAGGAGGATCAGAATTGTCTGGACATGGAACAGTTAGCAGCTGGAATCTTAACCTCAGCAGTGTCCGTCCCAGTATTATCTTCCTGTAATTGACATTTTTCAGCTTTTCCATACTGGTACTAAATAAACTTTCTCAGGCCCTTAAAGTTTAACATTTTTTCCTCCAAATTATTATTAAGGGCATATGTAAAATAAAACCAATGCAGTTTCCAGTCATATCGGATGGGATTAAAAATGATGACCCTTCCCTATGTCCCTCAATGAATGGGTTTTATTAAGAAGACTTAGAGGCAGGTGCATTGTCAGCCATACTTTTAATTAAGCTACAACTGCGAAAGGAGCAATTCAATAATGAGTGCTTTAAAGTCAGCTCTCCCTTGTTGGGAGATAATACAGCTAGCATTTCAGCTTTGATGTAAATCCAAGATACCGTGGATGCATCTTGGGTCTCTGGTTCCCATCCAGTATGTCACACGTAGATAATGATCAGGGTTTGGTTACCTACCACTCTAAAAAGAGCTTTTATAAACATTCAAGAAGCTGTTCTTACAAGGAGTAGCCTTTGGGTGTCAGTAAAGTTCTTTATTTTAAAAAATTGCTAACAATTTTGAATCTAGGGGAGGACCTCAATAAGTACAAACTGAATGACAACTGGAATCCAATAAGACAAAAAAGAAGCAAATCCAGGAAACAATTAATGGTGACTGTGGTGGCCACCTTGTCATAATGGACTATTTCATGAACAGTGTTTCCCTCACTTTATTGTGCTTATACTATGTATAAAAGAAACGAGGAAGGCATGACCCTCCAGATGATATTGGACTCCAATTTCCATCATCCCTCTTCTTTGACTATAGTGGGAGTTGGAGTTAAGAAATACTTTCCTCACTCTGGTGTATAACAGGCAGAAGTAAATTAGTTTGAATTCTCTTCTGCTCTACTGCTGTGACCGAATTCCAGGATCCAATACAACAGACAGTGATCAAGCACAATTTATGGCTGAACAGCTCAACCTTGTGAATGGTTCCCCATATCCGTGCCCCTTGAGTCCTTGTCTAGTTTGAACATTTGTCAAGAAAGGCCTTTCTGTTTTGGAAAACTAATAATTAAAAAAGAAACAATTGTCACCTTAGCGCTTCCTTCAATTAAGTTTAACCTTCTTCACACCCGTGTCCTCCTGAGAGATCCTGATAGAAGGCATAGAAATATGGTATGTGTGTAATCGACAGACGATAAGTAGCATTTAGGCACTGCTCCCTGTCCCAAGGGGGCCATCAGAGTACTTATCACAGGACCCGTGCAGCAGACAAAACAGGTGTACAGGTTATCTTGCCACAGTCTTCTCCTGCTATAGTGAACTGAACTCTACTTCTATTTAAATTCTAGTAAGTATTTGTGTGATATCCAATTTGGTGTAGTGGGTAGAGTGAAGACTAGGATTCAGGAGACCTCAGTTCGTATCCCCATTTGGCCATACAAACTCACAAGACTGAGGGATGGTATTGGTAAAACCTCTTATTAAATATCTCACATATTCAAAACTCCATGAGGGTTAACAACAACAACACCATGCTGTGAATTCTGACAATCCTTTTCAGGGTTTTCCAGGTGGGCAATATTCAGAAGTGGTTTACCATTTCTTTTCTTCTGGGAGCACCTTGGGATTGTGCAGCTTGTCCAAGACCACTCTGGCTGGCTCTACTTCCAGGAGACACAACAGGGAATTGAACTTCTCAACCTCTGGATCCACAGTCAGATACCTAAACCACTGAACCATCCAGTGCTGTAAGTCACTGATAGCGCAAAACACATAAAAGTATTTCTAAAATCACATCTATTCATATAAAAATGAACACATGGATTCCCACTCCACTTCCATCCCATAAATCTGTGTCTGCACAAGTCTGTGTTAAGTGATATATTTCTCCTCTTTGGGGTGCTGTGTAACTTATCGCCCTATCTTGAAAGGGAGATGTAGCACAAGTCCAGCACATATACATATAAAATCATGGACATGAACCCAAAGGCACTACACAGAGTGCACCAAATTTTACAAGCAGGAGGGGATTGGGGATGCGTAGCCTGAGCTTTTAATAACTCAGCTAGGAAATTTTAGTCTTACTTGTGCACCTTTAAACAACAAAACCTGATTCCCATCAGCATGGGACAGGATGTGGTGGACTCAATGAACAGGGCTAGCAGCTGGTACAGGAAAGCTTCCAGCAATGTGTAATGATAGGGAGAGGGACAGAGAAGCTTGTGATGGCAGCATATGATTACTAGAAATAAGCGAGAGTATGCCTATGGTCATTGTGAAATATTATAGGATATGTCATCAGACAAAGCTACTGACAAAGCTACCATTTTGTGGGACAAACCTCTCTCTCCCCCTTTCTCTCCTGAACCCCCCTCCTGATGGTGATCTCAATGACTGAGAAAATTCTCCTAAAGTAATGGATTGTATGTGGTTAACAGCTCAGATTGTATCACATATATATATTACTGGGACAATTAATAACATTCACTGACTGATGTCCAGGGAGCAGCAATCAAAGCAACATAGGTCTTGCCAACACTGGCTCTTCTGGAATGGGCTGGTCACTTGGAGTTGGGTGGAGGTGCAACATGCTATTTCGTGCAATGGCATATTGGAGTTCAGGCAACCCTATTTGGCCTGTTTCTGATATTGTGAAGTGATTTAATAAGTGAGCCACTTCAGGATACTGGCAAATTGAACACTTCCTCTGCTTGGCAGAGAAGCAAGGGAAGTGAATTAAAAAAGAACAATATTTGCTTTGGTTTCTCTTAACAATATTTGCTTTGGTTTCTGTTAAAGGACCAGCCAAGGAATTACTTCATGACTGGCACTTCAGACAAACTAAAGAAAATATTATTTTCTTTTTTTGTAAAGTGATGCAGCGCCTCAGCAATGGTCTACTGTCTTTAAAAAATCACTTCCTCTGCCCCTCTATTAAGGAGAAGAGGAAGTGTTCAATTTGCTGATATCCTGAAGTAGCTTGCTGATTAAGCCACTTCACTATACTGGAAATTCCAATCAGAAGGTGCCTCGACAGCTGGGAAGGCTCACTTTTGGTTTATTCCCAGTGATCACACATACTAGAAATGGACCAAAACAGAGTAATCCTACTTAGACCAAAGAAAAGTATGGATCAGACATTATGGGAACAGTTTGTTCCAGCAATTACATCATGTGATCAGTGGTAAAAATAGTGAACCAGCCCATCCCCACAGTGGAACAATTAAACCAATAGTTCAGAGAACATGAATTATTTTGTGACCTATAGATTATATTTAGCCTTTTAGTTGCTGAATATAATGTGGGGATCATTCTCTTTAAATGTTTGCCTGCATGAGTCATGACTGTGACCTATTTGTCCCTTAAACACCATCTTAGTAATGACCTTCCTGCTTGGGGTGCAGCACGGTCCATACCAATGTAGGCTGGTGGATTGGGAAACATGATCAGAATGGTGGAGGATGACTCCAAAGCTGCCTCTAGACATTTTGTTATTTGAGCCAAAAGACAAGACACATTGCCTTTCCTTCCCACTAACTAGACTGGCAGTTGAATCCTAGTACAACACTGGCAGCAAGGTAGAATCCTGCACCATACTTGAAGGCAATCTCTTTACACATAAGTGCTGTGCTGGCCAAGCATGAATCTGTCCCACCCACATGTTAGAGGTTTAAACTGAATGGCCTTCAAGCCTTTTAACTACTTAGTCCCTAATGTTAAAATAGCAGGAAAGCCAAGCTAAATTGCTTGCCAGCAGCCCTACCTAACCTCCCTCCAGTTTTTCCCACCCACTTAAATAGCCGGCATGGCTCCTGATAGCCTTTACCTATGCCGGAGATCCACCTGTGAAACTGGAGCTCTCTCGTGCTTAAAAATCCCCCGGATCAAAGTGATGTTCTTCAAAGGCTAGTGAAGCAGGAGGCAAGTGTCTACTGACAGAGTTTAAAAAAAAAGAAAGAAAAGGAGAATGACTACTTTAAATGTGGAGGTCAAGAGTACAAAGTTATGTTCCACGATGCAGCTGTCTACTACAGACTTTAGCAGTTACTGTTTAAAGTAATGCATTGTATAACTCATGTTAGCACCTCTGGAGGAATTAACTACTACTAAAGTTATTAGAATTTGAATATTAACTTGTTATATTGCTTTCCCCCTTCTTTGTTCTTTAAAAGCAGCAAAAATTTAGGATTGAAAAAAAGAGAAATCTCAAAACACCGCTAAAATGCCCAAAATGACCTTAAAAAGAAGCACCAAAATTATCCAGAAAATGTTACTTGGTATATCCTTGAATGAACTGGTTCATATAACATTGTGATGCCCTTGTGACAAGAAGCAATTTAATTGTAACTTATTACTCCATGGCTTCGATCTTTATTTCTCTATGGTATGCAAGACAGATCAACAGTAGCACAGAGAGCTACAGAGAATGTGAACTGTGGGACCCACGTGGTAGGAACATGAGAATATAATCAGCCATGATTGTGAAAATATCACAACTCTGATTCGTAGATTTACTGGTATACTATTGTAGATCAAGACAACTGAGTTTTCATCATGTCATTTCTCTCTGCTAAACAAAGGGCAGGGAGACGTTCTCTGATTCCACAAAAGGTTCCGTTTTGAGGGAGGGAGTGACAAGATTCTGAGCTGGGCACTTCTTCTTGGTCACAGGTTGGCATGATATCAGTGCAGAGATGCTCCATCAGTGCAACAGGAAGAGTGGAGCTTGCTGTTGATTGAGAGATCCCAAGACTGGATCACTTTCTGAATGGATGCTGGCAGCAGGGAACTGGGCCAGGGAGAAAGATTAAGCAGGAAGCTATCTAAAAGATTGTTAAAATTATAATCATGTGCTGTCAAGTCAATTGTAACTTATGGTGTCCATTTTCAAGCTTGTTTAGGTAAAGAGTACTCAGAAGTGATCTACCATTCCCTTCTTCTGAGGTCATCCTGGGGCTGTGTGGCTTGCTGAGGGCTGCATGGACTGGCTCTGCTCTTAAGAGGCACAATGGGGAGATTCTTAACTCATGGAGCTATATGTCTTTACAATAACATCTGCAGGGTGGGGTGGTGGTGGTTGAATCCTTCCAGCATGAAAATGTTGAAGCCTTCTAGAGGCAGAGGGAAAAAAAGCCAGTTTGGCAGCAAAAAGGCTGGTGCTGGACTGATTGAAATCAGCCTTGCATGTCATGCAGAAAGTTAAAAACAAAATACATCACTCACAGTGACAGATAATCTCTCCTCCTTATCACAACAATACACCCACAACAAGACACACTAATCACCCATTTACAGAAAAAGACAAAAACCTATCTCACAGCCATAAATACTCCACTCCCAAGGCAACTACACCAGAGCACAGAGTGTTGTCCTCTGAAGATGCCGGCCACAGAGACTGATGAAACGTTAGGAAAGAGCAACCTTCAGAACACGGCCAAAGAGCCCGAAAAACCCACAACAACCAAAATACTTTGAATTCACATGCTTTGTAAGAGGAGGAAATCCCACGATATTTGACCATGTAGTTTCCCTCACAGTTGGCAATAATGCTGCTTGATAGTAGTACCTTGAATGTGCAACAACATGTCCCAAGAATTAGATCAACTCTCTTTTTTGTCCTGGCTAAGTGAAGACATTTCCCTCAAAACAAGCACATGCCTCTGTTGTTAGCCGATTACATTTATTGACTCTTAGGGCTGTGTATGTGTACGTGTGTGTGTGTGTGTGTAGGTTCTCTCTCTCCCCCCCCCCCCCCCACTTTTAGCTTAGTTTTGTGTTTTCGTGGCTATTCACTGTGTCTAGGGTTGTTTTTTTCCCCCTTTTTTCCAATGCCCCTTTGAGAAACCCATGCTTTTGGGAAAAATAGAATAGTTTATAAAACAAACAAGCATGCTTTGGAATGACCAGGCACAGCAACAGTATTGGGTGAAATATCAGCCTTCACTCTTAAACATTTAATTTTTCTGAGAGTCACTATGAGGCAGCCTGCTGAAGGTTCAGTCGGCATGGCCAGAGATGGTTCCAGACACGATGCTTAATCTGTTTGCTTGCAGTATTAAATTAGATATTTTACATGTATTGCCTTCAGTGAATCAGCCAGGCAGGAAATCAACCTGACCTTTCCAAAGTAACTGACAAGAGTTTGTGAAACACAATTAATTAATGAGATAGGGCAGAAGTTCTCTCTCTGAATGATATGCCTTCTTAATGCATTCTGCTAGAGATCACACCAGTGCCACTGCATATCTCACCAGTTTCTTGCGCTAGATCATTATGCATTCATCACTGAACAACAGCTCTTGCCAAGTACAACCTAAAAAAAATGATAAAATATTCTATCTGGGAACTATCAGCTCAATTATACCTTTCTGTATAGTAGTCATTCCCTAGGTGATAATTGAGGCAATCAATGTCTCATTATCCAACTGATCCAGCTATAGCATTTTAATTTTAGAAATTTCATAATTCCTGGTTTAATAGCTGATGACGTTAAGGAAAACATCTGTTTATACAATACATAAGTGATTTCCTTACCCAGGTTGACACACCGATATTGTGCTTTCCATCTTTAATGGACACATTCTAAGTTGTAAATCACAAAACTTACTGACATTTGTACCTCCATGTCATCATTATACACAGACTAGTAAAGTTCCCCTATGGTGGGCTTTGTTTCCTCTTACTCATACAAGTAATTGGAAACCATTAACTTTTAAAAAAGGAAATAAAGGAGTACAATGAGGAACAGGACAGAGTTGGTACAAACCCAATCTCCCCCAATTCAGGCTGCTCAAAGGTTGACTTCTTTGTTAGGGACTCGGGAGGGATTTTGTCTTCATTTCAGCTGTCTTCTTGAATGCAGTCCTTTGTGGGCCAACCTGCTTTGCCTAGTCTGCTTTCACTCCTGGGTATGCTTCATTTAGATCCACTGGCTACTTCTCAGTTCATCAGCTGCAGACATCTTCAAGAACAAATGACTCTTCCATACATTTAAAGGCAATATTTCATTGTTCTTTTAAATAGACTCCAAACCTATTTTTCCCCTCCTTTTGGAAAATTAATGTTTTGAAACAAGTGTTGCATCTCATTAAATTTGTATTTCTTGTGTGCCTTTCATTCTTACTTAACTTTGGCCAAAATCCTGTTCATTAATTATGTGAAAGGTGTAACTTTTGGAGGGGAATTGCCTCTAGTTAAGAAATCTCAGTAGACACTACCTGTTGCACTCAACTTTTGCATAATTAATGAACAGGATTTTGACCTTTCTTGCATATGCCATTAGAATATATCTGAATTTAAAAAACAGAGCAAAACACCCAAGCTGGTTGTGGCAAACTGGAAAGAAGTATTACCTGTGTATTGTTTCTTTCCTCCTTAGCATTGCTAAATTACAGCTGCTGTTCAAACACACTTACTAGAGGAGGAATGGCCAGAAGGTAGTTTGGGATCTTCTAGCTCATTTCTGGATCATTTGCAATAGAGTGTCAGGGTTCTTTCTGCAATCACAAAAAAAATTCTCTCCTCCTAATTCAGGCTGTTAGAGTCCTTGATCTGTAATAACTCAAAATCAAACTAGACACTCTGCTTGCTTATATTTAGCAGAGGCAGTCCCTTGGATCATGAAGGACATTTTTCTGTCCTGCCGCATGCTTATTCTCAGTCCCTTATTTTGCCTTCTAGTGCTGGAAGATACAGTACACATGGTCTTACTTTGTGATGCTGATTATGGATGCACACCTCAGTGATGAAAGCCTGTTGTAGAAAGGGAAATGGGTTAACTGGAAGGAAGAAACATTTCTTTTAACACTCACCCAAAGTACATCTGTCCTTGTATGTGCAGGTCATGCCAACGTTTGTCTTAAGGGGTGTAGCTAATTACCCTAAGACAGCTGGTTGCATCTGGCTTCAATCCCTGCTCCAGTTGCCATTTTGCACTTGTTTTCCATTAGCAGACCTTGGGGTTCTGGTAAAAAATGAAGTTGGTCTCACAAGTTAGGAGCCTGTTACTAAAGAGTAACTCATACCAAACTTTGGAGGGACTAGTACTTCTTACAGACATAGTATTAGAGATGGGCACGAACCACAGTTTGGCAGTTTGGCCCAGTTTGGTGTGGTGCCTGCCCAGGTGTTCTGCGGGTGAAGCATTCTCTCCTCCCTGCTTCCTCTGATGGTTGTCCACTCAAAGGAAGTGTTGCAAGCTTCCCTGCTCCACCTCCTCATCTGAGGGGGTGACCATCGGACAAGGTGGAGGAGGGAAGTTCATGCTGCGATCGGTGAGTGGGCAGTCACACTGAGGAGGCAGGCAGGGAGGTGCACTTCACCCGAGGAATGGGTGAGTGCACAGAGGAGGTGAGAGAGGGGAATGTGCAGTGCTTGCAGAACACATGTGCAGACACCACACTGAACTGGGCTGAACCGCCAAACTGTGGTTTGCACCCATCTCCATTTAGCAGACTTGTACTGCAAGTTACTTGACAGTGTAGTCCTACACATGTCTACTCAACAATATCTCATTGAATTCAATGGGGCTTACTGCCAGGCAATTGAAAGTACAGCTGCAGCTTAAATATGGATTTTAAAAATACATCCATATTTCAGCTTCTGAATTTGAGAGGTTTAGACTTATTTATGCCACTGAGCTCACTCAACTGAAGCTTCACTAAATTTCTTGCTGGAAAGCCTGTGAACAGATGGGAACTGCCATATCGTATCAGTCAAGCCATTGGTCCTTCCAATGCAAAATAGTGTACCTGAGCGGCTAGCTAGCAGCTCTTTGAGGTCTCTGCAAAAGGGATTCGCCCCTTCGAACCCTCTGCCAATTCAGAACCTTTTGCTCAGGGGTGGGAAACCTGCAGCCCTTCAGATGGCATTGGACTGTGGCTTCCATCCCCTGACCTCTCAAAGTCTATATGTTTTCTTCTGAGTCATGGTCTCGCATGCAAGAAAGGTGCAAAGTGTTTTTTCTTTTCTCAGTAAAATGCAGTTTTGGAAAGTTATTCTTTCAGACCGCTATTCCCAGAAATCCCCAGGGTTCTTGGAGCTGGCTTCCAGAAAAAAAAGAGAGAATAACTATTCTATCTCATGACTAGATTTGGTAGTAACTGGAAGGTCAAACAGTAAAAATTCCGCCCTTTCAGTTGCAAATTCAAAACCATTCATTTCATCAGACAGGAAAGCTTATATAATTCTGAAACATTCCAGCTGTCTGCCATAGCCTCGCTTTCACAGAGCTGAAATGTTTCTCATGCACGAAGAAAAAGTCACTATTAATCACATCAATTGTGTTCCCTTCCTTGTGTTTTTAAAACTTGAAGGTGACAGCTCCTTGGTCTAGAGTTGTCCTTGCTGACGCACAGCAAAAACCATTGGCTGTTCTTGTCTGGCAGTGCCCATTTCTGCCGCAGGGAACAGAACAGAACTGAAAGGGCTATTCTGTTATCCTTCTATGAGCAGGGGAACTTGAATTATCCAGGTGCTTATCTCCTGGAGAATTTGCTTTCCATCTCAGGCAAGCAAGAAAGCAAAGCACCTCTTCAAAGTGTAAAAAAGCAAATCAAATGCAAATAGTGTAAACTGGGTGATTAAATGGTTGAGTCCAATTGATTGCACAGGCTTTTCACAGCCCCTACATCACTCTCTGTGCATTGAGGTCAACTTCCAGGAAGTTATTTTCAGGTCCATCATTATGAAAAGTTAAATGGGTAGGTACAAAGAACAGGGCAATACTAGTGGTGGTCTCAGATAAACTACTTCTGGATCATGCGGCTTTATTCTTATTACTTTCTAAGACATTTTATTTTACTTCAGTCTGCATTTTATTAATTTCTAATACTATTAATTTTAGGGATGTTAACTGAAATATTCTAAGGGTGGTAATTTATATTTCTTTTATTAGTGTGATCTTATATTTGTACTATATTGTTAGAGTTATTTTATTTATTTAGAATATTTTTACCCCGCTTTTCTCCTTGAAAAGGACCTAAGGTGGCTTACAACAATATTTAAAGTTGAAAACAACGAGTATACAATAGTGGTTAATGCCATTAAAAGACAATATTTGAAGCTAAGAACAACGAGTATAAAGAGGCATCCTAAATATTAAAAGGTAATATTAAAGCTAAGAACAATAAGTGTGTGTGTGTGTGTGTGTGTGTGTGTGTGTGTGTGTGTGTGTGTGTGTGTGTGTGTGTGTGTGTGTGTAAAATAAATGAAAAACACAAATAGTACTTAAAATCCTGTCAAAGCAGTAATGCATAGCAATCTATCTAAAAATCATGCACAGGTAGCTGGTTACTGAGGGAAGGCTTGCCTGAAGAGAAAGGTCTTTGCCTGCTTGCAGAAGGTACTGCTTTATGTTGCAGACTACTTATTATTATTTTTATTTCATGTACATTATCTCTTGAGGGCTAGACATTCTGAAAGGTAGCTTAGAAATCTATCTATCTATCTATCTATCTATCTATCTATCTATCTATCTATCTATCTATCTATCTATCTATCTATCTATCTATCTATCTATCTATCTATCTATCTATCTATTTATTTATTTGATTGATTGATTGATTGATTGATTGATTGATTGATTGATTGATTGATTGATTGATTGATTGATTGATTGATTGATTTTTACCCCGCCCCTCTAGACAACGTCTACTCGCGGCAGCTTACATCAGTTAAAACAAGTTAAAAAACATATAAAATGCATTTATACTAATTAGTTCTAAATAAAAGGTTTCCAAGATGGTGGTATACAAAAAAAAAAAAAAAGATAGAGAAAGAGAAAAGGAAAATGACTTAATTGATTGGGGGGGTAGGCCTGTTTAAACAACCAAGTTTTTAATTGGCTTTTGAAAACCCCCAGCGAGGGTGCCAGCCTGATTTCAGTGGGGAGTTTGTTCCACAGCCGAGGGGCAACCGCCGAGAAGGCCCGGTTTCTTGTTTTCTCCTTCCGGGCCTCCCTCGGCGTCAGTCCCCTCAGCCGTCCCTGCTGGCTATGTCGGGTGACTTGGGTAGATCTGGGTGGGAGGAGGCGATCTGCCAAATATTGAGGTCTCAAACCATTTAGGGCTTTATATGTAATCATTAATACTTTGAAGTCAATGCGGAAACGAATAGGTAACCAGTGCAGCGCAGCCAGAGTGGGGGAGATATGTTGGTATTTTCTCACCCTACTAATAAGCCTGGCTGCTGCATTCTGGACCATCTGGAGTTTCCGCATGAGCCTCAAAGGCAGCCCCACGTAGAGTGCGTTACAATGGTCTAGTCTCGAGATTATGAGCGCGTGGACTAGAGTAGTGAGGGCCCCCCGATCAAGATATGGCTGCAGCTGGGCAATCCGCCATAGATGAAAATAGGCAGAACGGACCACGGACGCCACCTGGGTTTCCATGGTTAGCGCCGGGTCCAGATGTATCCCCAAGCTGCGGACCTCACTCTTTGTGGCAAGGGTCGTCCCTCCAAAAGAAAGGGAGTCACCTATGCCACTGACGGGAGGGCCACCCACCCTCAAGACCTCCGTCTTGTCCGGGTTCAGCCTCAATCCATTTGACTGCATCCATTCCAGTACAGTGTCCGGGCAGCGCTGGAGGGACTGGACGGCATCCACTGAAGATGGAGTAAAAGAGATGTAGAGCTGTGTGTCATCAGCGTACTGGTGACACGATGCCCCACACCCTCTGATGACCCCGCCCAGCGGCCTCATGAAGATGTTAAACAGCATTGGGGAGATGATCGACCCCTGTGGAACCCCACAATTGAGACTCCACTGGGCCGAGTCATTCTCCCCAATCTGCACTCTCTGGGGGCGGTCCTCCAGGAAGGAGCGGAGCCAGGCAAGTGCCAGGCCACCAACTCCCAACTCGGAGAGCCTCCCCAGGAGGATACCGTGGTCGACGGTATCAAAGGCAGCTGAGATGTCGAGGAGGACCAACAAGGACACATTGCCCCCATCGGCCTCCCTCAACAGGTCATCCAGCAGTGCGACCAGTGCCGTCTCTGTACCATAGCGCGGCCTAAAGCCCGACTGAAATGGGTCCAGAGCATTGGTTTCGTCTAAGAGCGCCTGAAGCTGGTCTGCCACCACCCTCTCAACTACTTTGCTGAGGAAGGACACACTGGCGACGGGCCTATAATTGCCAATTTCATCCGCCGCCAGATTTGGTTTCTTCCTAATGGGCCTAATGAGTGTCTCCTTGAGGGCAAGGGGTACCTTGCCCTCCTGGAGAGACCCATTAATTATTGCAGTGGCCCATTCAGTTGTTACCGGCCTGGCTGCTTTGATTAGCCAGGCCGGGCAAGGGTCGAGAGAAGAAGTGGTGGCCCGACAGCGATCAAGCGCCTTGTCTACCAGCTCTGATGAAATCTATGAACAGGTAAGTAATATCTGGATATTTTGCAAAGTTCACTACCTGAAATTAGTTACTTGCACGGTTAGAAAGAAATCGTTGTTGTTTTTTTGGTTACCTATGAGAAATGATTTGTGCTCAGTCACTTGCACAGTAATAGTAAAAAGTAAACTCTCTTCATAGTCCTTCTGGATCTGTCCTGCTGTCTAACATCATATAGACTAGGATGAAGGCTGGTGGACCAAGGCCCTCATCAGTTTCAGCTAGCAGCATCAATGGTGAGGACGTTCTAGTTGCAGTCTGGATACATAGACAAGCCACAGATTCCCTTTTCCTTGTAGAGAGGCAGACATGATCCAAAGGCTGAATGAATGGAAACCAGGAGAGGTATAAGAGCGGGATGTGCACTTATGAGAGGAGACAAGCTTCCTTCCATACATAGAAGATGATGGTTCTTATTGACTTCAACAAACTTTCAGCCTCTCATAGTATCCCCCGCCCAAGTATTCGAAAGGTTGTAAAAAAATTCAGGGTGATAAAGCCATGTGGCCGAGGAAAATGTGTGCATTTGGGAATGGGAAAACTGTCAGTCTTCACTGTCTGTGAGCATTGGTTCTGAGCTCAAATAATTTCGCTCATGGGAACCTCATAAAGCTAATGTCTACAGAAAAGCGCCAAAGCTTGGCTCATGAATTATATGTCTGTCCTGACCCAGAGGCCAGGAAATAAATTCTGCCCCCTCTCCTCAGTGATTGCCCACTGCCACTTTTAAGAGCTAGCCAGGTAATACTGTCACATTCTGCACAGATCAAGGGGCAGGGCCATCTGGAAAAATGTTGTTTCATGCATTGTTCAGAAGTGAGGCCAAATAGAACTGAGAGGTTTCAGGTTTGGTTTTATTTTTATTTTCCTTTTTTTTTTTTTTTTTAAATAACTTTAATACCATGGAAATGGTACTGGCTGACCTAGTTCTTGAAAGTTACAGGGTGTGCTATCAAAGGGATTGCCTCTATTTAAGTGCTGAGGCCTTGAGCACTTCTTGGGGTGACCTTCTAAATTCCAATAAACGGTAGCACTCGGGAGTGGTTTATTGCATGCTTTGGTGCTCACAGCCCTCATTGATTCTTTTGAACTTTGGTCCCTTTCGTGTTTTTAGTAGATAATTGAAGTTGATGAACTCAGAAGGAAAGACTCTCTCAGGAACATTGCAGTAACATGGTCGTGAAGTCATTACCTTCACACAATTTCCTGGATATCAACAGTGAAACATAAATATCCCTACAGAACCTCTGTTTTGGATGTTTCACAATTGTTCTACCAAGTGAGATAAGTAAAATCATTTTTGCAAGTCTTGTTTATAACAGAC
The DNA here is from genome assembly GCF_051106095.1 of Pogona vitticeps. Taxonomy (NCBI): domain Eukaryota; kingdom Metazoa; phylum Chordata; class Lepidosauria; order Squamata; family Agamidae; genus Pogona; species Pogona vitticeps. The sequence continues at coordinate 162,062,797 of NC_135785.1, forward strand.
TCTGAGTAGGGTGTTTTAAGAAATACACGTGAAGGCTCTACATTACCTTTGTATGGTCACCATGTAAATTTGGGGTAGATCACTGGTGTCCAGTGGCTGGACCTGGCTCCTCAAGGAACACAGTCTGCTTTCAGTGGCCCCAGGAATCAGATTTTAACCAAAAATCAGTAAAACAATTTATTCAAAAGTTAATTTGTGATGGGGAAAAGGCATTAGGTTTTGTGTACATTTATCATAATCTTTTCTCAGAACAATGTTAAGTGGCCAGTGGCAGACAAAATAAGGACGAGAAACTGCTGAAATTTAGTTGTTCTTCTATGTAAGAAAAAGTAAAGCCATTCCTTAATTTACACAGAAGTGGTTCTTGTCCACTCTGGAGCAGCTCAGGGAAAGAAGCTTCACCAGACATGAGCACTTATTTGATCTTGGGTGGGTCAAACGCATGGCCTTCTTAAAGGTTTAAAAATGCTTCCCTGAAGTTTATACACATTGAAATCATTGTATACTTTGGAAACTGGCTTCTGAGATTCTGGTGTTATTATGTTTGCCCAGATCTGCTTTCCAGACTAATGTATATTCTGGCATTCACTATGACATATCATAAGTAATCTGTTCTTGATGTATTGTAGAAGTAGGTTTCTTACTATTATTGCTTTCCTTTAGGGACACACAAGCTTTCTTCCAACCAATCTATGAGACAATTGATTCACGCACAGTTTGCATGTTATTTAGAAGCTCTACTGTGAAAATGTCTTTTTATTTATATTTGTTTTAGACGAAAGGAAACAGAAAAACTGTCTATGTCCCAGTGTGTATTCACAAGAAAGCATGATAGATTTGAAAATAAATGGGATTTGGAGGAGATACATACCAATGACCTTTCCCAGGTATTCTGCATTTTAGTGGTCATTTGTGACTGAATATAATCAAATCTGGAATGACCACTGAGCAGGAATCATATAGGAATTTGGGACAGCTGTCCATGCCTTCACAACAAATCACACCTGGGGAGCGGGTTCTTCTCAGTGATCTTGCTCTGGAGGACACCCATTTCCAGTCATCTCATGGACTACCTAGCAAGTGGGTTGAGGTATTATTGGCTGGCAAACAGGTGATCCAAAGTTTGGATCTGGTTCTTTGTGATCTGCAAAGGCTCTCCTGCTGTAATCAATAAAGTTGTGGCCATTATTCTGTGCCTCCTTCAGCAGACCTAGAAGTGTCCTTTCCCCCAAGGCTTGTTATCCTCCTGGTCATTCCTCCTAAGACACAAATACACTTACTGTATTATCATTTAATAGTGTTACCCTGTTTTGTTGTAGCAGGAAGCCTAATAGTGAAATCGAGGGGGCCATGCTGGGCAGGGCAGGCCAAATCAAGATGATCAGCTCAAGGCAAGCCAAGGCAAGCCATAGAGGTCTGAGGACAAGCCAGGGCAATGGCTAACTCTTTGTGAGTTCTTCCAGCTGACATGTGAAGCAGTGTTGTGTCAGCAGGTAGCTGGAGCCTTTTGTAAGCTGACCTAGGCTGTAGTGCAATTGGTTCAACCTCTCTGCAAGGCCAGCTGTGGTTTTCTAAGGACTATTTTTGTGTGTGTTTCTTCGCTCTTGTTAGGGCTGTAAATAAGGTGGAGAAACTACAAATGTGCCCCAAGGCATGATTTTTTTTCATGGTGTCCCTTCTTTAGCTATCCATGGTGAAAGCATCCCTAACTGGACCTATGGCATGGTCTATCGCCACAGGAAAAGATATCAGTACACCATGCTTTGCTCAAGATGTGGAGAACCCAGGGGAATGGCTGGTCTACCTGGGGCACAATAGACTAGGCCTCTCTTGTCAAGCAGTAGCCTAGCTGGGCCTTGGTAGGCAAGGCCTGTAAAGTAGATGGAGGATCAGGCATTGTTGTTCTGAAGGAGTATTGGTCTACTTGGATTATAATTGCACCAAGTGAAGAGCTGATCTACCCAAGACTCTGTAGATTGCACAGGAAGACATCTTTTTAATATATGTAGAATGCTAACTATGGAAAGTGACCAGCATGGAGAGACCCCGTGGCAGGAGGCAGGAGCCCAGTGGGGAGGCCATTTGAATTTCCTGGGCTTTGTCTGCCGGGAGCGCAGGGCAGTGGGGCAAGGCAAGGAGGGCTCCGTGCAGCCCTGACAGCCCCCCCCACTCTCCCTTGCGAGCCTGCCTCCCTCCCCCCCTGGGCTCATCCAAGAGGTGGGCGTGTCACACACGAGTGTGAGGGGTGTGCCACCCATGCGCACAAGCTTGACACACCCACCTGCAGGGGTGCCACGCCCACCCATGAGCGCAGGGGGTGCTCTGCCTCTGAACCGTTCCGCACATGGGGTCTGTACCCCTCAACTGGTCCGTGGTCCGAAAAAGGTTGGGGAACGCTGATCTAGAGGACACAATCCATTCACAAACTACAAATGTATTAGGCCAAAATCTGCCGGATATATTGCACCTTTATATGATGCCTTTGAGAACTTTTCACTGGGAGTTGCAATGAATGTTAATCAACTCAGTAGCAGCCAAGAACTGTAAGTGAACAGAAATATTTTATTCTTTTTAATTTACCAGAGTCTCTATCGAAACAAAGTACCAGTTGAGGTAAACTAACAAATAAGGGGTGGTCTACTAAGATTCAATCGGCTCTGTAGGTTCCTGACTGAAACATTTTATCCAGCTATAATCACAGGAAGTTTATTATTTTTCTTTAATTAAAGCAAGCACTCAATTTCCCCACAGTAACTCTGTCAAACAAATCTAACTGAATATTGTGGATGTGTTTAGCATGGAGTAAGTGGTTTGTCAATGACAGAGACTGTGTATAGAGTTGTCCGTCATCCTTACACAAGTGGCAAAGCTACTGGCATACATGTGTGATTTCTGCAATCTCCACTGGATTCTTCAAGATTACATGGACGCTCCGTAGGTGGACCTTTATGATGTATTACAGCGGAGGTTTCTGCCCTAGGCCTTATCTTAGCCTTGCTTCAGCTCAGGGTATCTTAGAACACATCCAGCATACCAAGACCATCCTGTGGCTTCACATTGCATAGGAAGATCAATTTTGGTAGGCAATCAATTTTTTTTTACAGAATCTCAGTTACTATTACTGCCTTTTTTTCAGAGAAAAATGTCCAATAATTTTTTAGTGCCACAATGGGGTAAACTGTAAACCTCTGTCCTACAGAGCTAGTGGTAAATAGTATTGATGTGAGATAGAATGCCTGTCCAGGTATTAATCTGCTTTTAAGGAAAGGACATGAGCAAGTAGGACCCATCCCTTCTGTTTTTTGTTTCTACACATGCAGAGTGATGGGCTAAAGAAGCGAATCTTCTCCATATCTCCATGAAGATTTCCATAATCTTCTTCAGAATGTCCATTCAGCAGGGGGATTTATGCATGATTTAGTATAATTAAGAAGAGACACACACAGAGAAAAGCCTGAATTCCAGTGCAATTCCATGCCAAAAGACTAGGTGCAGGATACCTCTTTGTAAAAAGCAAGAAAAACCTGTGCACAGACTTGGACCTTGTCATTCCCCCCACGTTTTGGCCGTATTTATTTTCAGAAGGTCAGCTCAGAAAGGTAAATTTCATTTCCACACCACCATTTGAAACAAATTCCAGGGATCAAAAGAAAGTAGCCAGACTAAACCAAAGCTCACTTCCTTATACCATTCAACAGAATAAGCCCCACATAACTTTACAGAAGTTCAGAAAAAAAAATATTGAAGATAGATAAATAAATAAATGAATATCAGAAGTAATACCGGTGAAAGTTTTTGTTAACTAGGCCACAGATTTTTCTGATTAAATAGTGACCACTGTTTTTCTTGTTACAGAACCAGAAAACAGATGAATGCATATTGCCATATTTGTTGTTGTCATGTGCTGTCAAGTTGGAACTGACTTATAGTGACACTAATAAGGCTTTCAAGGTAGGTGAGGTAAATTAGGGAGCTGTTTTACCACTCCCACACCCTCATGGGTGAGTTTCCATGGCTCTGTGGGGATTAAAACTCAGGCCTCCTGAGCGCTAGTCAGTCATTCTACCCAGGGCCGCAGCTACCACTAGGCAAACTAGGCGACCGCCTAGAGCGCAGACCTGAGAGGGGTGCAAAACTTACCTCAGGGGGTCGCACAACTGACCTGAGACAGGCACATTTTTTATACAGACTAGTTTCTTGAAAAAAATGCAACTGAATATTTATATTTTAAAAATTTAAGATAAAGACCACAACAGTGCTATGGAATATAATTATTTATAAAGTCTTATAAGATGTTTCTATATACTGCAACCCAGGGGTCATTTCATAGAAAAAGGGCTGCTGGTGCTCTCATTAGCATAACTCATTTGCATCTATCACCCCTGGCATCAATGGAAGTAAGCAAAAAACCACTGGGTAAGTAAAAATAAATAAATAAATAAATAAATAAGCACTTTCTTTTTTCAAAAAATTTATTTTAACTATAACATAAACATAAAATACATAAACCAAAATGCAAATTGACTGTTCCCCACCACCACAGATGGGACCTCTTGGAATAATCTTCTTTTTCCTCCATCTATTCTTCTTCTTTTATTGTCCTCTTCTCCAGAACTGCATTGATTCTTGATTTGGAGCTTTCCCCTTTCCTCTTGTTAACACATAGGGAAATAAACACTTTCAGAGTTGCCAATACTGCATACCCTTGACTCCCCCACACCTGAGGTGACACTTGCTGCAACCCCTATTTCTTACAAATGTCCCATTGTCACCAGGCACTGTGATCTACTTCCTGGGGTTATAAGTCATCAAACAGGACTAATGGACAGGCAGCATTGGGGGAGAAAATGTTGGTGAAGATCCTGCAGCTTCCTTCTCTCACTTAGCTTTTGGTTTCTTTTAAGCTGCATTCCCACAGTTATAACTGGAGACAGATTTCTAGTTTGAGAGGGGCTCCACCAGTGTTCCCTCTAAGCCAAGTCAGTTTGTGAGCAGAAATTCTTGTGACATCTCACCTGGAAGATCTACTAATCTCTTGCTCCTGCCTCTTCTTAAAAAAATCGCAGACCAACACCCCCTAGTGCAAGTTAGAGGGTACTATGGTTTCACTTTCAATGTGACAACTCTTACACTGCAACTGCAAGGCCTCTATTGAGCTGTACATACTCACTTGGATGGTGTTCCCAATGACATTTGGGGAAAAGTGAGTTTCTGTCTTCTTTTACTCAGTTTTTACTTTTCAGTTACTTACGTTATCATTACATTGTATTTGGGAAATGGAACACTGGGGGAGAGGTTATGATAGTGGGAGTAACATGAAAGGCAAAGAAAATGGCATACAAAAGAGATTCCTAGACATAAATCCATGTGCATTTTTTGTGCCCTGCAATGCACACTATTTAAATTTGGTAGTCAATGATACCACTAAATGTTATTTGGAAGCAACAAGTTTCTTCAGTTTGATCCAACAGATCTATAATTTTGCGAAGGCTTTCACGGCCGGGATCTAATGGTTATTCTGGGTTTTTCGGGCTCTCTGGCCGTGTCAGAGGACAGCAACCTGACAGCAACAGCCAACTACAGCAGAGTACAGGTTGCTGTTCTCTGAAGATGCTGGCCACAGAGACTGGGAAAACGTCAGGAAGAACAACCTTCAGAACACGGCCAAAGAGCCCGAAAAACCCAGAACAACCATTAGATCTATAATTATTTCTCTGCATCGACTTAGCATTGGCAAATTCTAACTAGCCATGTATCAGGCATAACTGTTAAGCCACTGAGTCAAACGAGATGGGAGAGTCGGATTGATGCTTTAATACCCATGACATATTTATCTGGAAGTACTTATCAAATTGAAGTTAAGGCCCTTGCTGATGCAATTTGTAAGTTCTAATTTGTGGTATCCCTTGTTACATGATACAACATTCCTTTTGAAATTATTCTTACAAGCAAGCTGTTACAAAATAAGGAAAATGATTTAAATTCAGCTACAAGTCATTTGCAAGTGACTTAGAATTACCTTGTGGGCTGTAGGTGTGATGTGGGTTTTCAACAAGTTTTGATGGATGCTACTGAGATTACAAAGGAGCTAGAAATACTACCAAACTTTGAGACAGAACAGGTTAGAAAAAGGAGAACACAAAAGCAGTTTGAATATGAAGCACGAGAGGAGGCACCACAAGATCCAAAGCAGAAATTCAAAATAAGTTTCTATTATGCTGTCTTAGACATGGCCATACAATCAGTTGAAGAGAGATTCCAACAGCTACAACATTATAATTCCTTGTTTGGCTTCCTGTATGATATATACAATATCAACAAAAATGTACTTAAAACCTGCAAGAATTTGGAAAAATAATTGATGCACAATAGAAACAAAGATATTGATGCTGAAGATCTGTGCTGTGAACTTATAGCAATAGCTCGAAGACTTCCAAAGTCTATGCCAACACAAGGAGTACTTCTGTTCATAGTGCAACAAAAACTCCTGGATAGTGTGTCTAATGGTTCTGTTGCTCTAAGGATCCTTCTCACTCTTCCAGTGTCAGTGGCTAGTGGTGAACAGTTTCTCAAAGCTCAAGCTTATAAAAACATATTTACGTTCAACAATGCATCAAAGTAGACTGGCTGATTTGGCAACTATATCAACTGAATGTGCCGAAGCATCAGCCATTGACCTGAAGGAATCAGTGACAAAATTTGCAAAAGAAAAGGCACACAAAATGAGATTTTGATGGGGCAAAAATAGAAACATTTAAGATACATTACAGTTCATACGATTATTCAAAATGATTTGTGTGCTAAAACTGTTTTGTATTTGAGAAAGAAAATTGAAGACTGTTCTATTACTTGTTCTCTCAGATTTTTAAAATAAAATGTTCACAATTTCAACTTTTGTACTTCCTGTTTTTCGTACAATTTGTCTGTTTTTGAAAATTGGTTGGGTGTGCGCGCAAGTAGTTAGTCTTGCCTAGGGTGCAAAATTTTTTTTGGCCCTGGTGCTGATTCTACCCATTACACCACACCAGATATCCATTGCTGTATCTGCTATGAATAAACCAAAAATATTAACCTGGCTATTTTGAGAATGTACTTGGGTGCTTTAAGTACTACTTCTGTTCCAAGTGACAATAATTTACTTAGCATGTGGCAGGCATTAATGATAGCACATGTGGCAAGTTTAGACATTGCAGCTTTTATTGTTTTTAATAATAATTGCATGCTGTCAAGTCAATTCTGCCTTATGGTGATACATTTCAGGGGTTTCTAGGTAGAGAATATTCAGAAGTGGTTTACCATTCCTTTCTTCTGGGACCATCCTTGGATTGTGCAGCTTGCCCAAAGCCACATAAGCTGGCTCTACTCACAGGAGGCGCAGTGGGGAATTGAACTCCCAACCCCTGGCTTCATAGCACCCAGCCAGCTGTTGTTGTTGTTGTTGTTGTTTTTATTGGTATGTAAACCTACAGAAAAGATTAAGAATAAAAATTGCAGCTATCCAGTAAAAACCTTGATAAGTAATAGAGACCATGCTAGAACTGAGTGCAGGGATTCTGAAAGTGCTTCCAGGCTGTAATTCTTCTAAAACATTGTGTCAGAATATAGAAATTTTGTAGGCCTGAACCTGAATAAATGTATCATTAACGAGCTGCCATTGTGCACAGATGTGAGAATGCTGAATCATTCTGAAGATGATGCAATGCCTGGAAATAAGAAGACCAGGTGCAAAGGATGAAGTCATCTGTCTTCTGATTGGGCTAGAAATGCCATGTACATGTATATAAGTGAACAGTGTCTGTGTATCTTTCTCTTACTTCTTCATCATTTGCTGCTGTGCACTATGTCCGTTTGTATAAAGAGCTCCTGCCATGCTGATGAGATGCCTGCCTGTAAATATCTGTAAATACTTGTAAATACAACCGTCTTGCAACAAAAGAAGAACTTGTAAGTGTCTTCAATAACTCTGCCTTTTTCCTGTCGCCAAAATCCGTGACACATTGAATCCATAGTGGAAACAGAATTGAAACCAGAGTTCCAGTTGCACTTCAAATAGTATTTTATCTCCTTTATCGCAGTGCTTTGCCCCATGGTGAAGACAAAAGAGGATGGCCATTTACTCAGCTGGAATTAGCTACCTCAAAGCTAGAATTTCAGTGTGTTTATTGAGAAGCTCACTCTGCCCAGGAGGACATACATGTTGGAAAGGGAATGAGCAAAGTCTCCCCTTTAACATATGCCAGAGGTGCTGGTAAGCACATTCAGGTGGCCACACTGCCAGCATTTGTGTTACTGGGGTTGGGTGAGGTGATAAAGCAAGGCTCCTGATCCCAGAAACTCTGTAAGCAAGCACGTTCAATATTTATAAGTGCCTCTGTTATACCTTCACAGCAGCTGGCGTGACCCGAGTGGGGTGAAGAGGTGTAGGACAGGCTTAACACCTGAACAGGCCTAGGTCATGAAGCAGGGAGTTGAGCAGAAGGGGAACAGAGGCAGGGTCCTGACTCTTGGGCAACAGGCAAGCGGAAGTGAACTGGTACAGAGATATGCTAACCTGAGAAGTTAGGCTATCTGCACCACTTTCCCCTAATACCCTAATAGACAAGACTCTACTCCTCCCGTCTTTTTTTTTCTGTTTCTATTTTTTTTAAAAAACCATCTAGCCTTATGGAACATTCTAGAGAATGTGAAAGCTTACACAGTTTGCGCATTCACACAGTTGATCCTAATAAATGTACAGCCTCCCTGTAAATTTTGGGGTTTATTTCATTTCTCTTCGTCTAACGTTTTTAAAAACTGCCAGACTCATCTGACCTACCAGGTTCTCCTTCCCCGTCTTCCAAGCTGAGAAAAATGCCAGCCAGCTTCCCTTTTTCTCTTCTTCTGTCTCCTCACTTTCTCTGCCTGGATCGGCACTATGTGTGTGTGTGTGTGTGTGTTTATTTCAGTGTTTGGAAGAATTCTGTTTTGGATTACAGCTCCCAGAATTCTTCCCTGACCATGCTACTTGAGGAATTCTGGGAGTTGCCAAAAAAGTAACTTTCTTAACCATGAGTTTAGTTACATTTCGGAACTAACTGGGTTGTGCCGACAAGTCCATTCCCTACTTCCCTCCTACAAGCAGATTTGCTTCTCTTCTATGACAATGAGACTGGAATTTAAATGGTGGTTCTGGCTGGGATTAAGTATTTTTATTCCAGTGTTGGAGCTGTTTCGAAAATGTTTGGGGTCGGTGAGAGGAGAAGAGTCACAGGCCGAGAGTCTTATTGTGAGAGCTGTACTCCTTTGCACTACTGCTTTCTCACTAAGGAAGCAAATAAAGGCTCCTCCACAGTCTTTTCTTCAGCCCGACTCAAGCCAGTTGTGCAAGCCAGAGGCACAGCACATATGGCCTGTTTGTTTTTATGATGGCTGTATTTGTTTTTTTTTTAAAATCCAAAATGTAGGGGAAGAAGTTAAAACAAGATTTAAGAGTCTGGCAGGGCTGGACTTTCTCATAATGGGCAGACCTCTCTTCTCCCTCAGCTGCCTTTTCACCAAACTGCAAAACGGAATTTGAAAACCAGCTGATTGTCAGTTTCTCTGCTTTTAAAAGAAATATCTTGAACTGACACAGTAATATCTTGTTCCTGCCTCTTCTCCTGACATAACCTCTGAAGTGTGTCGTAGTTTTTTTTTTTAAAGGTTGTTAGAATGTGCGAGGAAAGAGAATGTAGTGACAAAGATTAAAGTCCCCCATCCTCCAGGAAATGGTTCAATTTCCCAAAATAACACTGCCCACCTCAAAAAACACACCTCTTAAATAAGACAGATGTTGGAATGAAGTGCAAAAGCCATTTGCATTTACAGCAAGTACCCCACACTTCCATTTTTCCCCTCAAAAACACGAGCTCTTCCTCATGGAAGAACAACAAAGAAAACATTTGAGACTTGGATTCCATACTAGTATTTAAAAGTGAGTCAAGGGAGCACGTGTGCTTTTTTGGACTCCTAACATTTTTGTATATTGTATATTTTTGTAAATCAACAACCCATAATATACGTGTGTCATTGGGCCTTAGAAGTACCCAAGTTACACAACTCCACATAGTTACTCAAAACCCCTCACACCCCTATTTTGTAACTTCAGAAGATCCCTCTAAATAGCACTGGGGCATTTTTGTTATATTTTGGGGACCCTGCTGTATGTTTTAGGAACAAGGAGATGACAGCTAGAAGTGAATTACAGTGGGGTCTCGACTTACGAACTTAATCCGTATTGGAAGGCAGTTCTCAGGTCGAAAAGTTTGTAAGTCGAGTCTTCATTTCCCATAGGAATGCATTGAAAACCATTTAATCCATATCTGCTCTTTTTGTCCATAGAAACTAATGGGAAGCTGCTATTCTGTCTTCTGCCACTAGAGGGGGATATTTTTTCTTTTTTCCTTTTAACCTAAGATGACTTAGCTTTAAAAAAAGGGGGGGAAAGAGTTCGTAACTCGAATCTAAGTTCGTAAGTCGAGTCCATATATTCCTATGAGAGCGGTTCGTAAGTCGAAACGTTCGTATGTCGAGCTGTTCGTAAGTCGAGACCCCACTGTATAGATGTTTTTGCTTTTATGGAGGGAGGAAAACTCCCTGGGCAAAAAACATAGCACGTGTAAGTAGAAAAAATGAAGAGAGGCACAGGTGGCCCTCTGAAGCTTAGGTGGCATGGGATGCCACCACTTCTGAAGTTACAATGGTCTGTGTAAATCTGCATATATCTGTCTATATCTACAGTTACACACACACACAAACTCTTGTAAAGGCCATACGTATACTGTATATTTCTGTGTAAAATATGCCCCCACATATAATACGCCCCCCTTTTCTAACCCAGAATGTATTTTTTCGGAAGAAAGTGTGTGTGTGTGGCGAAAGCAGGAATAATTTTATTGCAGGGAAAGTGGAGGGGGAAAGCACTTTATTCGGAAGAAGGTGGAGGGGAAAAGCACTTTCCTCACAAGAAAGTGCTTTCTTGCAAGGAAAGTGGAGGGGGAAAGCACTTTCTTGAAAAGAAAGTGGAGGGGGAAAGCAGGAACCATTAAAGCTCTTTGATTCCTGCTTTCCTCCTCCACTTTCTAGCAAGGAAAGTGGTTTCCCTCTCCACTTTCCCTCAGAAGAAAGTGGAGAGGAAAAGCAGGAATTGCTTTGATGAATCGCTTTGATGATTCCTGCTTTCCCCTTCCACTTTGTTCCAAAGAAAGTGGAGGGGGAAAGCACTTTCTTCACAAGAAAGCACTTTCTTGTGAGGAAAGTGCTTTCCCCCTCCACTTTCTTAGCAAAAACTGTAGGGGGAAAGCAGGGATCAAAGTGCTTTGATCCCTCCCGCCTCCTTACCTCTGTGTATAAGATGACCCTAATTTTTTAATCTAAATAGTTTAGAGAAAAGTATCATCTTATACATGGAAAAATACGGTACCTGCACCATGAAGCAACTAGTAAGCTTATAGAAGCTGCTGCTGCTTTTAAGCCTCTTCTTTTAAGTAATGGGCTCTTACACTCACCCAAAGCCACATTTTGATGCAGAATCTACACACACAGAAATCCACAACATATTTATCTCCACATTTTCAAAAGAATTTTTCAGATTTTACCCACTTTCATGTACAGTTTTTCCATATGAACAAACATTTGCAGCAAGAAGTATCCAAATAGAGGTTTGACGCCAGGCTACATTTTCCTTCAGCTACTACATGGCAAAATTGGATTTAAATAAACAGTCCTATGCTGTTTTGGGGCAAATTGTGGTACTGCAAAACTCATGTAAAGTATTCTGTCAGTATCTCATTTGGTGGAAACCAAAATGGCTTCCATTGAGTGATTATTAGAATTCACTGGGGTGAAGAAACTGCCCACTATACAAAAAGTCTATTACCTGTATTACTATTACTACCGCTGCTACTACTACTACTATAAATGCACTTCTCATTTCTCAGCATTGCTTTTGCAGGGGGCAGACCTAGCTCAAGATTAGAAATTAGAAGGTATGCTCTGAACAATTAGCAAGTGAGATGACATGTTTGCAAAACCACTGATTTTTTTAAATTTCAAAATGGCAGCTATTAACAATTGTTTTACACTGGTAAGCAAAGATTTTGGGGTGACTTTGATTGCTGAAATTAGTATGGGAAGGAGAATGGCCTGATCTTGTTTCCATACTCTTTTAATTTCTTTCTTTAATGTTTGGTACTTCTCAGCATTTATTATTTCCACATTTTTGAGGTTGTTTGTTGATGGAACTTCAGCTTTTATGAGATATAATTTTCTTTCTTGTTTATCCGGAAGTTGAATTATTAAAATCAACAGTTTCACCTGTGATAAAACTTCTCCGACTATACTACTGCAGTTCCATTTTCTAAAACTGGAGGTGGGTGGAATTTACAACATGGAGGAAGAGATTTGAGTAATTATCAGATTTGAAAAGTGATATTTACTTGTTTACAACTTGGTTATGCCTTCACTTGTAATCCACCGAAGATGTAATGGACTGTTTCTTTAGATTTGTGACAGATCCTACCGATACTACTTACACCTTTCTTCCCTATTGTTTTCTATATTATCCAGAGGAAATAATGTGGTCTTAGATTGTAGATACGAATCCCTAATTTTCAGCCTGAATATCAGAGAGGAAAAAAGGAAATAAATAATAACGATCAAGAGAACAAGATTCTGTGGCACTTTAAAAACTAGCTCCTATATTTCAATGCAAGTACCCGAAAACTACTCCTTTGTCTGAAGCACACTGATGGACCTATGGTAAAGAAGCACTGAAAAATTCACTGGGACTTCAGTAGCTTTCATCCTAGCATCAGTCTCAGTCTGTACCAATCTATACAACAGGTGCACTTTCTGGACACCACTGTGAACCCACAACATGGGCATCATACAAGCATGCTGTGTGAAAAACCCATTGACAAATGCACAGACTTGCATGCCTCCAGCTTCCATCCTGAGCACAGCACAGCATCTATCGTGTGCAGCTAGGCTCTTAGACATAATCACATCAGCTTGGACTCACAAGATAGAGACTCTGAACTCACTGATCTACAAAAGGGCATTTCAAGATTGCGTAACTTAAGCCTTAGATTCAACTGTTGCTTATTAACATAATCATGCAGGAGATAACTGGAGTGTTCTCCATGTAATGGTTTCTCAAGCCTTGCATCTCTGCACTGCGAAACATTCATCAATGTAGAATGGTTCTCATTTGCAAGTTAGTTCTTTATTGTTTTCTTCTATCATCTGATGAAGTAGAACCATGCTCTAGTGGAAGTAGTTTCAAAGTTTAACCATTTGACCCATACGGAGAAAATTCTCCTCCTCTGGTTTTATCTAGAACACTCTTGGTTTTGGACACACAAATGCATCTGGGCAAGGAACATTTTTATATCTCACAATATTTCTCACTGAGGTCAAGAAATACCCCACAATTCCAACAGCACAAGTGGTTCTCCATTAAACACGGGCACTTCGTATTTGTGTCTCGGCTGAGTGGGGAGACTCCCCATACTGCCTCTTTGCCAAAGTGATCATCTGTGTGGAGGGAAAGGGAAGGGCCAGTCGGGCTCCTACCAGGATCGGTGTGCTGATGATGATGGACCCCAGCCCCTCATGGGGCCCGGTGACTGATCCAGCTGGTTCTGGGAGAGGGAATTGGGCCCGTCCAGCACCTGTGGTGCCACAGGTCATATTCATATCCCCAAGACACAAATACAAAGTGCCCATCTCTATTCTCTATCCCTGTGAAAGAAACCTAGTTATGGTACCAATTGAGATGATCTCCTGAGCAGACATGGCTACAGTGTTATATTGGACCCTGCCCCTCTTTTTTTTTTTTCAGATGTAGAAATCACCTGCTGATCCCAGGCTGTCAGATTGATCCTTTAAAAAGAAGCTTACATATGGCAGCTGCAGTCTACCAGATGGAATGCTCTTGAACTGGTGGCTAACATCAGGAATGAAGGACTCTAAAAGAACTGTAACTTGAAGTCGGAACAGCAGGGGAAACCTACTTTTCATTAACAGAGAGCAGAGAGAAGAGGAAGTACAAAAGAATGAGTGAAAGCAATTTGTTGAGGCTAATGTAGATGGCCAACATCAGCCAGCCTTTATCAGCATTTTAAGTGCTTTTTTGTGCAAAACATTCAACAATGGAGGAAACTAATCTGACCATACGTGTTCTGTACTCCAAATGGGTGGGTCACCCAGCAGTGGCGGGATGAGACCTCCCCTTAAATAAGACACGCCATCGGTGAATCAGGCCTTTCTAAAGCTGTATACCCTACAGAAAACAGTACGAGTGCTTGGCCTGCTGTGAAGGTGGAGTGAGGACGAAAGCTGCATCCATCCAGCGTACACCCATCACACAACTATTTAAACATTTGCTGTGTTCCTCTCCATAACAAAAGGAAGGAATTTCAACTCTGTAAAGCTCATCTTAATATGATCAGGCACTCAGTAAGCGAGTAAGTAAAGAACAAAGTGATGGAACTTGTACTTATCTGTAGAAGAAAAATGTTCCTTGTGAAGAGTTTTACTTGAAGAAAAATGCTTAGATTTGTAAACAAGATTATTATTTCTGGGAAGATGTAGTCAGTGAGTGTGTTTGTGCCTCTCAAATCAGTTTATGGAAAAAAGATTCAAGAATATTTATTTTGGGAGAAATTGACTTGCTAATGGATGTGCACAAATCAAAGGAACTATAATCATACAGCATCAGAAGCTGATATTACCATAATGCTAAAGATGGATGGAGTGAGATTATGACAAAATCAGTGATAGCAATGGCTGTTTTTGAAAAACAACAAAGTGTAAAAGATGACCAGCTGGGAAATGACTGAGGGAGACTTTGAAAGAAGATAATGTTGCGCTCTCTCTCTCTCTCTCTCTCTCTCTCTCTCTCTCTCTCTCTCTCTCTCTCTCTCTGAAGTCCTCCCATACTGGTGGAACTTTCTGGAAGAAAAGCTGGAACAATCTGCCACCTTCCAGTCTGAACCTAGCCTGAAAACCACTAGTCTCCAGGAGAATGGGGTATCTTCTAGGCCTTGCAGCTAAGGCCCCTCCTGTGAAGCCCAGTTCTAGAAAGACTTTTAAAGAGAAGGTATGGACGAAGAGAGTATCGACACTGCACAGCAATGACAGTTTTTCAGGACTCAACCCTATACAACTCTGGGACTTTTCAATTGGTTTGGGTACTCAGACCTCTCTACTAGAAAGCTCTACTGCATCTCCTATATTCCAGCAGAGAGTACTGCACAAAACCACAAATTCTAGGATTTTTTAAGGTGGAAGCATGGCAGTTAGAGTGGTATAAGTATGCAATATGGATACACCTATTTTCCTGACATCTGGAGGACACAAAATTCTCCCTATGCTTGAAAAGTATTCATAGAGCATTAATAGCAGTTTACTTAATAGCAAATAAATAATCTAACTTTGTGAATTACATCTTACCTGCCTGGTAACTGCAAGAAGCTCTTCATAAAGAGCTCCTTGCAGAAAAGAGGGTCAATAAAATTTATAATGACCTGAGTGTCGGTACGTCCAAAAACTTATGTCATCAGCTTCTGTGCTTCACTTATTTGTGGATCCTTCCACCAGTTGGTGCTCCTTCCCCTGAGCCCTTTCGTATTTTCTTCTTGGGGACCTTGTGGTAGAGTAGCAATGAAAACAAAGGCTGACTACGAGTTTCTCTGCTGCAAGAGACAGAAACACAGCAGAGAAACTTGTACACATCAAGGAAATGCTGAAATATCAATATAATGAAATTTATTTTTTTAAAAAAAGAGGAAAAAAGGGGCCCCAGACACATAAACAACCCAGAGGGAAACATTCCAGTACCAAAGTGTAGTTGGTCATATTACATTAAATTTAGGGAAATGTTGCAGTAATTCAAAAGCATGTCGAAACACACACCCTGGGATATATGTTACATGGCCTTAATGCGTGACTGCTCAGAGAGTAAAAGACATGAGAAAACAGGGACATTTTCCTGATGTGATCACGGCCTTACTTATTTTTAATTTTCATGGCAAAGGAAGTAGTAACAATATATCTCTTTTCCAATTTAATATCCTGTACATATATGAGGTTCATTACGGGAAGTGACAGCGTGTTTGGAAGGAAGAGGAACCCAGAGGTCTGCTCCTTGGTCCGATGGCCTTCCATATACATTGTGTTTCTTGTTTATTTTTCTTTTGGCTTGTCCATATTACTGGATTGTATTGAAGGCATCACCTTTTTGAGTCTCTTCATATCTGAAACATAGAAAAAAATAACATTTACGTGGCTTTGCAGGGTCAAGCAATGTGGCATCTTGACGGCTGATCTGTTGGCTGTCAAGATTGTCTTGAATGGCGTTACAGCAATGCAATGGCAGCACAAAAGCTAACATTTCCATTTTTAAAAAGATGCTGTGCTCCCTCTTTAGAGCATTTTAGAGGAAGCTGTGGCTTTTTATGTCAAAGTTTATCATTTATCTATTTATCTATTTATTTTATTTTAATTGTACCCTGCCCGTCTGGTCCTACGACCACTCTAAGCAGCTTCCAAGTTCAACAGCAAATTTTTCAGCAAGGGTGAGTGTTTATTTGAAAGTCATCAAAACAGGTTGCAACCCTTTATCTGCCTCCCCCTTTGTGTCGTCCAACCCCAGTTTAATGAGAATACCAGCCTGCAAAAGGTTAAGATAGCTCATTCAGTCAGATTCATTTCTTTTCTTTTTACTAAGTAAACACATTTCTTGGCAATAAATATGTACATTGTCTGATATCATAAAATAGGTTAGATGCTTTCACAGATTATTGAATTCTTGCCTGAAACAGCAGTACATTATGGAGGACTGACAGGAAGGACTGCTTAACAATTGCCAACAGAAAGCTTAATTACAGATATAATATTTGGATTGCAGAGCTGGAAGGGATCCTATGGATCATCAAGTCTGGCCCCTGCCAAGGAATCAAACTCCTAGATTTTGACTCCGCAAACAGATACCTAAACCACTGAGCTATCAGCAGTTCCACTGAGAGCTTTGTGGAGAAAGTGTCAGGTTTTTTTTTCTTTTGATAAGAGGGCTCATGTCCCAGCATAATGGAGTCTTTGAGGAGAAAAGTTTATGCCTCCTCTACTTGGAAATTAAAATTTAAATTGTAAGGTTATTGTGAGGTATAACAATTGTGTCACTATCCCAGCTACAGTCTGAGAGATAAGTTTCACATGTTTCTCCTGTTTGCGTGCCCATCAGACAAATCCTTTGAAGCATGCTTACTTTTTAAAATTGCTTGTTATCAACTTCGCCCATCTGGTGCCACCCCCACAACCCCTTCATACATGAATATTGACTTCTGTCAAAAAGAACTGAATGCTTTCCATTTTGGTCAGTTATTTTTTTATGTCTACATATTCTGTCCCTTTGGCACTTTTTCAAACTAATTGACCCAACATACATAAATCAATACCTGAGAACAGATGCCCATGCTAGAGAATGGAGGAAATGGAGAAATTTGGCCCTCTGGAGCTGTGAACTTTGCAATAAGAGCCAAGTTGCTAAAGGGCAAAACTTTTGCATGGCCAAGGTAAATAAGGTCTCAGTTGGTGCTAACTTGCTTCTAGATGGGCCCAAATTTCGACTTAAGTGTGCCTTGAGGGGCAAGCTGTTCTCAGCCATTACTGTTTTTGATTTCGTTGTTTTAATAGCCAGCTATTTTCTCCCTTGGCTCCTGTGCTAGACATCACACCTTTCTATAGCCAGACTCAGGGTTTTCTTTCTTTCTTTCTTTCTTTCTTTCTTTCTTTCTTTCTTTCTTTCTTTCTTTCTTTCTTTCTTTCTTTCTTTCTTTCTTTCTTTCTTTCTTTCTTTCTTTCTTTCTTTCTTTCTTTCTTTCTTTCTTTCTTTCTTTCTTCCTTCCTTCCTTCCTTCCTTCCTTCCTTCCTTCCTTCCTTCCTTCCTTCCTTCCTTCCTTCCTTCCTTCCTTCCTTCCTTCCTCCCTCCCTCCCTCCCTCCCTCCCTCCCTCCC
Organism: Pogona vitticeps; assembly: GCF_051106095.1. Taxonomy (NCBI): domain Eukaryota; kingdom Metazoa; phylum Chordata; class Lepidosauria; order Squamata; family Agamidae; genus Pogona; species Pogona vitticeps. Next base: position 162,080,832 of record NC_135785.1, read on the forward strand.
TCCCTGAGAAGAAGGGGGTGGATAAGACACTCATGCTGTGGGACGATTTGTGCGATGAGGAGTCTCCCACCCCCTCAGCCGGTGTACAGGGGACCATATGGGGCACCACGCCGTTAACCGCTTGGGACTTTGACTTAAGTTTAAACAATGTTGAAGATGGCCAGTTGCCGATGTTAGAACCATTAATACCATTTAAGAATGTGCAGGTGGATGGAGAAGAGAATAAAGTTCACGACGTTAAAGTTATAAAGACTAAGCCTCTGTTATTTCCCACCGAAATTGAGGGGTCGCCTGAGGGAAATAAAGAACTCCTTTACAACACTATCCAGACCTGTCCTTGCCTGTGACTCCTCACTATTGGGTATGCAAACTTGGGCTGAAGGGCATTGTGGTCCAGCCACATCTGGAGGGCCATACATTCCCCACCGATGGACTAAAGATTGGTAAAGATTTTGTATCACATAACATTGGAAGTGCTGGCCGTTAACTATAAAGCCCTGCATGACTTGGGTCTAGGCTACCTTAAGGACCATATCTCCTCTTGGTCTTGTTACCAGCTCATTTGATGGAGACACTGGAGAAGGCCTTCTCTGTGGTTGCTCCCAGTTTATGGAATGCTCTCCCTGAAGATAACAGGTTGGCCCCCTCTCTTTTATTCTTCTGCTGACAGCTGATGACCTACTTTTTCAGGCAAGCTTCTAACAATCATGACTGAGCCCCTGAATGCTGTTTTTTTTTTAGTTACGATATTTTTAATCATTCAGTGTATTTGAATCATTTTGATAGTCTAATGGCTTTTTAATGTGTAACTTTTTTTGTGGTTTTAATTCTGTTCTTTTCAAATACTGTGAGCCGCCTTGAGTCCCCTTATAGGGAGAAAGGCAGCCAATAAATAAATAAAAACTATATATAAATAAATTAATCAATAAAAAAATGGAAGGGGTGCATTGAAATATGTGAAGGGGAATGGGAAAGAAGAAGCCCCTGATGGAACAAAACAGAGTGGGCAACAAAGTGGACTCAACAAGTTCTGCATAAGACAGAAAATGGCGGGTATCTGCCAAAGACAGATGGGGTGACAAACATGAGACACATACTTTGCGCAGTGGAAGAAAACAGTGTTGCCCCAATAATGTTCTGTATACTGTACAAAGAAGTATCTGCCAGTAAATCTGCTTGAAGCAAGAGATGTCTCTGCATTTCTTTTAAAAGTTATTTTGGTTGTTGAATAACTCTGGGGGAATAATTACTAGGAATATGCATTGCCTTACAATTGGAGAACAATAAGGAAGCACAGGGAGGCTACTTATCCTGACTGCCAGGCAGGCCATCATCCCAGGCAACCTGGCCCTGTCCTTTGATCTTGTTAGTTTGGCATGTAAGGCAGGAAGTCTCATAAGCGCCTCACCCACACGCTGGGAATCAAAAGACTAGAATACTTGTAGGTTTCTGGGGATCGTGAAAATATCCTTTTAAAAAAAGCCACCAACTTAGTCTATCTTTACATGGAATAGTAAATTATGTTCAATTTGTTGCCTATTATTATGCATTTACTGTAAATTCTCCCTTACAGGCATAACTTATGCAACAAGATTTTGGCCATAAATGGTTTTTACAGAAATTACACTCTTACCGTGAGCACACAGTTCATATGCAGAAGGTCCCAAGTTCAGACCTTGGCAACTGCATTTAAAAGGGGCAAGCCATGAGCCACAGTGGGTCTGAGGCCACTTGGGGAGCCAGCTGTAGCCCCAGAGGTAGCAGGACTCAACTGAAAGGACATTGGATGAATAGTCTGGCTTTGTGCAAAGCAGCTGCTTATACTACAAACCGAGGCAGACTAAAAGTAAGGCCAGTCCTGCCATTATGCAGACAATCATGCCAGGAAACATTGACAGCCTCCTGGCTGCTCCTTCCAAAACTCACAGGTGTTCCCCTGCACCACACAATGACCCTGTAGTCTCCTTCATGAACTTGAGGTTTCTATTATATTGCAAGACACTCTCCGAACAGCAGGACTGGAGTGTAATCAAACCACAAGTCCAGCTGGCTTCTGAAGACAGACTGACTGAGACAGCAAAAACTCTGAAGGTAGTTCTTAGTAAAAGAAAACCTGAGGTGAGGTGAGTATTGCACTTGCCTTGGGCAAGAAGGCTAAAATTTGGTTTAAGTGCACATTCATTGGGGTATCTTAGATTTTAATGGAATAAAGAAAGAAAAGATTTTAATGCAGGGAAAATATACAGTATTGCTTATGTCAGGCAATTAACAAGAAGGTATAAGGTTTTAGCATACTTTGGTTGAGTTCATTTTCCTAGACTAAACTTTTCAAATCTTCCTGAATCTTTTACAGCTGTGGACCTTGCTTTTAAAAAGTACTTAAACTCATATGTTAGTCCTGAATTTGAGGCCATAATCCGCAGCATTATTCCAAGGTGTCTTAAGAGGTTGCACAGGCTCTGCTGAGTTTTATTTTGTTTTAAGCTTAATTCATTGAGTAGGAGACATTTCTCAACACTGTTCCCAGTGCATTGAATGGACTGTTACTATAGCCAAAGGTTTCATTCACACACTTGTCCTATACAGACACAGTAGTTGTACTTTTTTGGAGTCAGCAAGATTTATTTAAATGATATGGGCTCAAGGGTTGGTTTGAGATTGAGCCAACGGAGTTTCTAATCCATTCTCTGCCCTGAAGCCCACCGGATGACCCTGTGCCAGCCACAACTAGAGTTGGGCACGAACCAAACTATGAGCTAGAAAAATTGATGAATCGGGAGTGTTTGTATTTTGGTTCACAATTCAGTTCAGGGATCCTGCTTTGCCAAAATGAAACAAAGTGCTGATTCCCCCCCCCCCCATGGTGCTTTGTTTTGCTTCAGCAAAATAGATCCTTGCCCACCCCCTTCCCACTGCTGTCCTTGCCTCCCTACCTGGGTCCTGACACTTCTGCTGTTGCTCCCACCTCCACTGTTGCCACCATTGCCACCCTCATCGGATACAGTCAGCCGGTTTCCCTTCCTCTAGCTCAGCTGATCTGTGCATCTGCCTGCATCTCAGCTGATCAGGGTGCATGTGTAGGAGTAGGCGAATGCGCAAAAAGCAGCAACCTGCTTCCCTTCCAGGAGCTTGGGAGCTGCCTGTGTGTATGTGCCTGACCCCCAGCTGATCATGGCAATCAGCATGGGAACTGGCCGCCTATGCAGAAGCAGTGGCCAGGCTGCTAGAAGGGAAGCCGTTGCTGCCTTCTGTGCATGCGCCCTCCTCCCAGCTGATTAGAGTGATCTGGTGCCTGTGCAGAGGCAATGCCTGGGCTCCTATGCCACAGTATATCAACTCTTCAAATAAATTGAATAATATAATAATCATGTGCTGTCAAGTCAGTTTTGGCTTACAGTAATCTTTTTCAGGGTTTTCCAGGTAGAGAATACTCAGAAGTGCTTTATCACTGCCTGCTTCTGGAGCGCCCTGGGACTGTACAGCTTGCCCAAGGCTGCACAGGCTGGCTCTACGCACAAGAGGCACAGTGAAGAATCCAACTTTTAACTTCTGGCTCCACAGACAGATACCTAAATGCCTGAGCTATCCAAGCAGCCTTAAATAAAGCTGGTAGAAGTTCTGTGTATGAGACCATGGAAGCTACTCTTGATGTTGCCTTAGATTTTTGTCATGTGAAGTGAAATTCCACCATTTCCCAAGGCCTCTCAAAAGCCTCTATAAGGAAGTATTTCAGATGTCCCTGACTCAGAGGTGTGGCATCTGCTTCACACCTTATATAACCATCCCACGCACACAGTTATTTTCCACTTTATAATGGTAATTCAATTATACCTGATCTGCTGAATCATTAATTGATACTAGAAAACCTTCATTTAGCATGAGATTCCATTCGCTTTTTAAATTCCTTCTGTTGGAATCATTTGTAGTCTCATAAAATGCAATTGTTCTTAGAATAAGTGTTCACGTCTTACTGGTTTATTGCCACTTGGCATACGTCTTGCAAAGCAAAGTAGCAAGGAATGAACCCCACAGTCCTGCTAGTTCTCTCTACATATTTTCCTTAGAGGTAGGATAAGTTAAACTGGAGAATGGCAGAGGTGGTAGTCATGGACGGTTCACAGCCCACTTCTCCTGTGTCTAACTTCCCATGTGCACCAAGTCTAACTCCTCAGTCCCCTCCAAGGTTGCTGTGTCGAAGTTCTACAGTGAGGTCTCCTTGTGTCCAGGGCTCCTGATCACACCCACATTTTGTTAACATTCAGTGAAATAGAAGTAGGACTTCTCTGCAGAAGTTGCCTTTCAACACAGCAAACCTGGGCAACAGAGGCCAACACCCATGTACTTTTCCTAACTAGAGTAGATTTATTGAAATTAACATCTAAATGGTAAGTCAATACTTATATAGATCCTATTGATTCAGTGAATCTCGTGTAGTTGGGACTAGTAATTGGATTCAACTCTAAGGGAGTGTGGTCAGCGCCCAAAGGGACATTTGTAAGACCAGTATGCATGAACATATCCTTGGTCCAAACATTCAGATGAATGGCTGAAAAAGGCTTCATTCTGAACTACTCACTAAGCATTACATTTTTGTATGTGGGTCTGTTCCGCAGTCAGCCCCTGCTGGTTGCAGAGGATAATTTATAGAGATGGCCATGAACTACTGTTTCGGTGGTTCATCTTTTGGACAAACCGGAGTTACATGGGTTCCCAGCCCTGCCTCCTCTGGCAGGCGCCCCCTCAGAGGCAGTGCCCTGGCTTCCCTGCCCCACTTTCTCTGGGTGCTGCCTCTGAGTGGGCACCTCCCAGAGGAGGCAGGGCTGGGAACCATGGAATACCTATTTGTCTGAAGAATGAGCCGGCATGAACTGCCAAACTGGTGATTTGTGTCTATCTCTGTAACCATCTCTCATTATAGATCCACCTGGCACCTTATTTTCTTTTCAACAGTAGGCAAAGGTGGTCCAGGCAAAGCTGATGCTTCCTTAACCTTTGTTTGGACTGATCTCTCACCAAGGGCCTATTCTGATTTGATTAACATGGTGCAACGGTGTTAAACAGTGTGACTTATTTTGTCTGCCATCTGTATTGTATCAACATCTTTCTTTGCATAGTTTTGCAGTGCAGTGTGGAGCTCTTACCTGGGCGCTTCTTTTAATTATTCATTATTCGCTGCTTTGACTGATTTCTGTAGGGAAAAGGTAGCACATACATGTCATAAATCCATGCACATTTAAAATCTCCACAAACGAAGTAAACTTTAGTTATTTTCTGCCTGATTAACTTCCCGTTCTTGGAGTACATGAAGGGCCTGGAGGACTCTTGGAAAACACCACTAGTCAGGGTTACGCTCAGGTAATGCAGGGTCCAAGCTTTTTTCAGGGAATATATATTAACCTATAAGCTTCCATTGCCACTAAATGTAACCTCCGGAATCTGGCCCCTTCTCTAGTACTTACATCAGGGATGAGGAATGTCTTTCAGCTGAGAGTCTCATTCTTTGGTAACTTAATCCTTCAGTACCTGCAAGTCAGTGAGGGTTGGAGCAAAGCCAAAAGGGACAGGCCGAGCTAACTCCCCCTTTCACAAAAATCTGTCCCCCCATACACTCCTCTTTTACCTACACTCATACACATGTTTTCTCCACCTCTCTCACAGGCTGGTTTGAGAAGAATGTTTTGTTTTGTTTTATTATTTAATTAATTTATTTAAAATATTTCTATCCCACCTTTCTCCCCAAAAGTACCCAAGGTTTTCTAGTAAACAGATTTTCGAGCTCACCTCTAGAGGCAGAAGTGATACAGTCTGGGAAAGGCAACCTCATGTGGCCTTTCCGGACAGGTAGTTAAATTTTTGTCCTTACATGTCTCCCTTTGAACACAAGATATGGTCCCAAAATTCTGAGATATTGGTTCAATTACAGTTTGTTCAGACAGAGTTGACTAGGCTATCGTTCATTCAGATCTATGAAGCTGAAAAGCATCTGAAAAGCAATTGCACTGACAGAACAATAAATGGCTGTACGTGTGACAGAACAAAAATTAGGGAAAGAGATGGCTTAGCTCAAGATGCTAATATTGAAGAAATACAATTGATTTTCCTGGTTAGGCTCCTGAGCACAAATGCTTTAAAATGTGCCTGTTTGTTTCTTTGGGCAAATAGTGGCATGTAAAAAACACAGTTGGGACAAGTAAGTTACTTCTACTGATGTTAAAAATGGCTGCAAATGTAATGGCTACTTTGAAGTAAATTGTTTGGCTAAGGACTCCAACTGTTAAACCAGTCAGTTTAGCTGGTGGTAGCTGCTTTTCAGCTTTCCAACAGCAAGTTGATAAAGAGAGCAGACATCAGTGGGTGATAAGGTTTATCTTACTGCTTCTGAAAGCTTTGTATGTAGATTTCTGTGATTCCTGCTAGAGTTCCACAGTATGTAAAAGAAGATCAGTGTTATTTTTATAGTCCAGAGGCCCTCTTCTGAATTCAGTCCTATGACACAATTCTAACATTCCCTTCATAAATGCCATAGGTTTGCAACATTTCTCTTCCCCAGTACAGTTTTCGGGCTGCATTAATTTGATGTTTCTAAAGGAGTGAATGGACTAAGTATTCTCCTTGTTAGTACAGCAGTTGTTTGGAATGGAACTTGGGAGGTCCAGGTTCTGATCCCCTCACAAGTCATGGGATGACCTTGGGAGAGTTATTCTGACTCAGCTGACTTACTTAGACAAAGTTGCAGCAATGATAAAGTGGAACAAGGAAAACCATGTGTACATCCTTGAATTTGCTAGGAGAAGGGTCCCCTATTAATTAATGAAGGGTTCTTCCAGATAGAGCATTCCCTGCTCCTTTTTTTACTACTTGGTGCTGGAGAAGCGTGCCATTTACTGGGATTCACATCCAAACAAATCCAATTCTCTTCTCTTTAACAAAGATGCTAATACGACACTTCTTTTTCAGATTTGTTTAAAGAAAAATGGATTAAAAGTTGCAGTTCAGCAATATCTGGAGAGCTCCTGTCATGTAGTCCAGTGGTCCCCAACCTTGGGCCTCCAGATGTTCTTGGACTTCAACTCCCAGAAATCCTCACCAGCAGATGTGGTGGTGAAGGCTTCTGGGAGTTGTAGTCCAAGAACATCTGGAGGCCCAAGGTTGGGGACCATTGATGCAGTCATCACACAAACAATCAAGACACGTTCTAAAGAGAAAGGCAACAGTAAAAACACTAGGGAAAAAAGATACAAAAAATCCAAAATAAAAATATGGACACAGTATTCATGACAAATGGGAAGGAAAGAGTGTACATCACTTGGATGGCTCTAATAAACACATGAAGATCTGTGCACAAGCAACCCCAGAGCCTAATATAACTTTATGGATTGCCTCTCAGTTTCTGATTGTCATTTAGTTGTACTGTACATAGTACAGGAATTTGGTGAATTAAGTTTGGGCACACAAATGAAAGTTCCCCTGCTACCCATTGCAAAAGAATTAAAATTGGTATTATACTGTGAGGGCACTGTAGGTCTCTCCAGGAGGAGACCCTCATTAGGCCCATTAGGAAGAAACCAAATTTGGCAGTGGATGACATTGGAAATTATAGGCCTGTCACCGATGTTTCTTTTCTCAGCACAGTGGTAGAAAGGATGGTGACTGATCAGCTCCAGGCCCCTTTGGATGAAACCAACACCCTGGATCCATTTCAGTTGGGCTTCAGGCTAAGCCACAGTATGGAAACAGCATTGATCACCCTGTTTGATGACCTGCTGAGGGAGGCAGACAGGAGCAAAATGTCTCTGTTGGTCTTTCTCGATATCTCAGCTGCCTTTGATACCGTCAACCACAGTATCCTCCTGGGAAGGCTCTCTGAGCTGGGAATCGGTGGTCTGGCACTGATCCTTCTTGGAGGACCGTTCCCAGAGAGTACAGCTTGGGGAGAGTGTATCGGCTCCATGGAATCTTAATTGTGGGGTTCCACAGGGCTTGATTATCTCCCAATTGCTGTTTAATATCTACATGAGGCTGCTGGGTCAGGTCATCAGGGGGTGTGGGGCTTTATGTCATCAGTACACGGATGACACCCAGCTCTACATCTCATTGTCTCCAACAACAGTGGATGCCGTTTCGTCCCTTCAGTGCTGTCTGGAAGCCATATTGAAATGGACGCAGGTGAACGTTCTGAGGCTGAAACCGGACAAGACGGAGGTCCTGAGGGTGGGTGATCATTATATCAGTGGTTTAGGGAACTCCGTCTCTTTTTTGGGGGGGGTGTTTGACTCTCACCACAAAGAATTTGGTTCGCAATCTGAGATTCCATCTTGACCCCATGCTTACCATGGAGACCCAGGTAGAGTCAGTGGTCTGTACTGCCTATTTCCATCTTTGGTGGGTTGCCCAGCTGCGTTCCTATCTTGATGTGGGGGCCCTCACCACTCTGGTCCATGTGCTTGTAGTCTCAAGATTAGACTACTGTAATGTGCTCTACATGGGGCTACCTTTGATGCGGTGCCCTGCATTGTCTGCCCATTTGTTTCCGCATTGATTTCATGATTTTATATGATGACATATAAAGCCCTAAATAGTTTAGGACCTTGATATCTGGTGGAACACCTCCTCCCACCTAGATCTACCTGCCTCACTCACTTTAGTCAAGATGGGTGGCTGAGGGCCTAACGCCGAGGGAGGCCCAAAGAGAAAGCAGGCCTTCTTGGCAGTGGCCCCTCATCTCTGGAACAATCTCCCCCCAGAAATTTGTCTGGCTCCCTTGCTGGGTATTTTTAAGAGCCAACTCAAGATCTGGCTCTTTAGGCAGGCCTTCCCTTCTGTCAATACCTAATTTATTTGCTCTTTTCAATTGTATTAATGTTGTTTTATTTTTTTATTATTCTTGACTGTTGTTAGCTGTCCAGAGTAGACTTTGGTCTAGAGGGGCGGGATATAAATTAAATAAATAAACAGATAAATTTGGTGCCTATAACTTGTCATAGACACCACTCCACCTGTCTTGACACTGTACAATTGCTTGGTAATTAAGAAAAAAAAAACTCTGAAGATGTTCTGTGCTATCAAGTCACTTCTGATGTGTGGTGACTATATGAGTTAATGATCTCCCAAGTGTCCTATCATTAACAGCTCTGCTCAGATCTTGCAGACCAATATAATCTTATATTAGATTGTTCTCTTTTCCTATTGCCCCCTTCCCCCGAATATTGTCGTTTCCAATAAATTTTGTTCAGGTTTTGTAAAATAACATCTGTTGGATTGATTCCTTTGTTCATTCAGCCCATCTCATGGTAGGTCCTCCTCTTTTCCTACTGTCCCTTCACACCACTTTTCTCAGCAATATTGTTTTTTTCCCCCTGGTTAGTTGTGTATTCTCATTATATGTTCAAAATGGGGTAGTCTCAATTTATTCTTTCTTGCTCTAATGAGAGGTCCAGCTTGAATTGATTGAGCACCCTTTTCCTGCCTTTCTGGTTGTCTGAGGTATGTGTAAGGCAATCTTCCAACACCACATTTCAGATGAGTTGATTTTTGTCCCTATCTTTCTTAGCTGACTTTCTTTCATATAGTATGGATTATTTTGATCCTGGAGTTAACAAAATGACAATCTTTGCTCATTCTGAGCTACCTCTTTCTTTTTTTATTTCGAAAGGCGAGGGGTCATCTTTCGGAAAACTTGCACACAACATATCGGTATATAGCTTTTGGTCCAATATAACTTTTCTTCCTCAGGATGCTTATCCCAAGGAAAGGGTTTAGAAATTGGTACATAACTTTCTAGTCTGCATTCTGTGGAGCAGGCAAAGCAGTATTAGTTTACCAGAGAGGTAAAAGGGTGTGTTTGTGTTTCCACTGTATGTGTTGCACATATTCACATCTTTGCATCACCATTTCATTAAATCCAAAAATTGCACTTCAAAATATTTTTATTTATTCATTTCTATTTAAAATATTTTTACCTTGCCTTTCTCCTTTAAAAGAATCTAACATGGCTTACATTAGTAGAAGATGATATTTTAAAGCTACAAACAGTAAATATACAAATATTACAAAAGAAATAAAATACCAAACAAAAACGGAACACAAAATCTACACCAGAAGTACATACAAAGCAACACGGCACAATAATTCATTCAAAAGCCCTCTCAGACAGCCAGTACTAAAGAAAAGCCTGTCTGAAGAGAAAGGTCTTCATCTGCTTGCAGAAGGACGGCAAAGATGGGGCCACCCTCGCCTCCCATGGGAGTGAGTTCCAGAGTCTGGGAGCAGCAGCAGAGAAGGCCCTTTTCCGTGTCCTTACCTAGTATTTTGGCAAAGAGGGACTATAGCCACACCCCAGCTGTTCTTGCTTATGTCCCCTCCCAGCAACTATAATATAGATAATGTGATCATCTTCTAGAATGCTCCGGCACTGGGTAATTCTACATGAGAGAGGATTCTGTTGGAATTTATGTGTAATGTATGTATACATAAACTTCTGTTTTAAAAAGCCAGGTCATTCAATTCTTAGAAAAACTTCCAGTTTATGCAAGTGGTATACTGTGCTTCTGTATCCAGAATTAAAAATGCCAGGAAATGGCCCAATATTGCTGCACAGTATCATGCTTGAATTGCCTGCAATTCACTCTTGAAAAACCAGGTATAGTATGGTTAATGGCTGGTGTCAGGCATGCGACTGGAAGGTGACAGGCTTGGTTTGGGGCTGGTCACATCCACATTCTCTCACACAAACACACTCCACTTTATTGGGCCATCACAAAACCAAATCCACAGAAACATAAAAAAGGAAAAACTTCCGATGTTTGAGTTAACTAGTTTATTGTATCTTGCATTTCTTTACTGGGCATCATACTAGGATCTTTAGAAAAATCAAAAGAACTGCCTGCGCACTGCCCAGGCGTTGTTCAGAAATAAGAGAAAATGCTGAAGACTCCTACTGTAACTTAATAATTTAAAACACAGTTTCTGTAGAAAAGCACAGTCTGATACGCAAAAAGTTTCCCTCTGAGCAAGATTTTTTTTTCAAATATAAAAGTTCAGTAAATTTTGCAATATTTATAATCTTCCATTAGGATGCACTGACACAGGGGATGGGGTCCCTTCTTCTGACGCAAATCCTCCATTCATTGTTGAGAATTTTGAGGCCGACATGGACTCAGGTTCATTTTCTGTCTGTGCGAAGTCTTTATTTCGATCAGCAAAATACTTTTTGTGCACCTGATAGACTAATAACATTGGCATAGGTCAGTGGCGGTAGGCAAAACTGAAGACACAACACACAGGGGAAAAAAATACTTTGCTTCCTGGCCTTAGCATAGCATGCATAAAGAAAGAAGGAAGGAAGGAACAAAAGCTATCCTGACATTTCAAGAAAGGGTTGGGCTGCAATCTTATGTTATTTTTGTTGTTGTTGTTGTTGTTGTTGTTGTTGTTGTTGTTGTTGTTGTTGTTGTTGTTGTTGTTGTTGTTATATGCCGTCAAGACGGAACTGATTTACAGCAGCCCAAATAGAAGTTCTAAGGGAAGTGAGATATCTAAGGACTGGTTTTATCTGTTTCACTCCCTCAGTGAGTTTCCATGGCTGAGTAGGGATTTGAACTCTGACCTTCAGAGTACTAGTCCGTCACTCTGTCCATTACACTTCACTGGGTATCTCAAAACTAGGTCTGCTTCTCTAGGAATAAGCCTCACTAATTGGAGTTATTTCAGATCTAATCTGCTATCTTTCTTCCTAAAATGCTCATTCTTTGGCAATAGTGAGGATATGGGTCTTGAACAGAGTGGCCAATACGAACCTATTGAGCAAGTGTGTCCACAGGCATTATTCCAGGGGAGGGCAATGCAAAGCTGCATATCTCTGTGTTAGCACAATCCATACACATGATCTGTATCACCACTATAACACTGTGCCTTTATAGTAAATAAAGTTAGGATTCTAGGGGGGAGCAAGTTCCCCTCTGTGCCCTCTCTGCAGATATCTGTGCTGTTGAGTGCTTTCTGAAGAAAAATATTGGAAAGGGACGAGAAAGTGTCTTACCTCCCAAAATGATTCCTGCAAACCCCAGCTGGAAAATACTGTAGATGAGTGGGAATGTAAACATCAGCTCCAGCTGCTCAGGGCTGAAGGAGAGCTGCACAATGGTTGTACAAAGCTGACTGTTCTGCATCCCTGTTTCCAAAGCCACTGTGCGGCATCTGAAAGTCACAACATGTTGCTTATAGAAATATTTACACATTGCTGGACATACCATGTAAGTAGAGAACTCATCCTTCTTACTATTTCATGTATAAATGGTCTAGTAGTGCCTTGTAGATAGTTATTGTTTGGATGTTGACCCCCTGAGATCCTGGGGGTTGCCTGCCGAAAGTGACTTCTCCAAGTTCAACATGAAATTCCCTGCCCACGAACGCCTAATTTAGGGTGGACGGATACAATAGGAAGGGCAGGGAAGAGATTGGAAGAGGCACTGGGTTGATTTCACAATACCTCTCTACTCACCAAACCAAGAACAAGGTGGCAATTGTTTGGAAGGCAGGTGGTAGACAGCATACTCTTTACAAATCCAAAGTAAGCTTCCGTGCTGGGCTCACCTGCATAGTGAATGCACTCCTTGAGGTTGGCCATGGGCGACTCTGTCAAGAGCCAATCTGGAGCCCATTCTACAATATTTGATTGCATCAATGTATTTTGTGCTGGCATACGTGGCAAAATAGAGAGGAAGACAGACACATTAAACTGCAAATAGGGCGGTTAAGTGACCTTCTTGGCTTTGCTGCCAAGTGCACCTTATGCTTCTATTCCATACATGCCCCTCGTGGGTGCTTTTGCCTGCATGCATATTGAAGCTGCTAACCTGGGTGAATCCATGTTGCCTGGAATTCAATCCCTGATGTACCTTGACCAGCTGATGTGCTTGACCAGCTTTTTGCAAACGTCCCTTTTATCATACAAACCAACAAAATGTCCTTGAGTAATCACAGAATGGCTTTCCAGTGACATTGGTGTGCAGATGTCATTAATTAGCATCCACAGGTAGGAAAGGTTTGTTTGTGCATGATAACAGACAGCTGGATAGGCATAACTTGCAAAATGTAGCTGCATGGGGGTTTTGTGGTAAGGGGCACTTGTCCTAATTAAAAGGTATTTTGATAGCTGGTTAGTTACAGAAGATTTGTGTTAGAAATTCTTAAAATTCATCATATAACATGCCTTATTTTGAGTGTTTTAAAGATGTGGTGTACACCTTGTTGCACAATCAGCACATGGCATGCACACATGCATGTACACATACCAGATCTAGAACAACTGAAGCCATTTTATGCCTCATTATTCTGTCTTCTCTGCCCCTGTTCACCTTGTCTGAATGCATGTTTCACATTTTTTATGTACTGTATTGTGCCCCACTGAAATTATTAAAAAGAACTAATTCTGAAACCTTTACTATAAGAGGTATGTTATAGTCAGCACATGCATTCAAACATAGTGGCCAAGGATAGAAATATAGACTGCCTTGTGTTTCTTAGGTTATAGTGTATATTCCATAATTGAGAGACTGCCTAGCAGTGTTTACAAACGGTAAGGCAACATAGACAGTAGCCCTACACTGAGACACATTCTTGGCCTAGTTTTGGCTGTCCAGTCCAGAGCTAGGGAACGTCTTGGCTTGTGGGTCTGCTATAGGGCCTCATTTTCTGACTCAACAGCCACTCCTTAGGACATCTTTCCCACATTGCTCAGCTGTAAACTCTGATCAGCTGAGCAGAAATGATGAAATGGGAGCAAAGCTGAGTTCCACCGCAGAGCAGCCCATGGATGGGTGTGCGTGCTTTAGTACTGTGCTTGCAGGTGGAAGGAATCATTGCTGAGCCATGATCTATTCCATGTGGGTAGCAGTAATGTTTCAAGATCTCAAGCCAAGCTCTTCCCCCCAATCATTTTCCTAGAGCCTTTCAGCAGGATATCCCAGGGATCAAACCTGGAACGTCTGTATGTAGGGCAAGTACTCTACCATTGAGCTGTGGCTCCTTTAAAGAAATTGTGCAAACAATGTGAAATCACATGTTGAGTAAACCATAATGGATGTAGGTATAGTGGCAAGACTTGACAGCTCCTACCCATTTATCCTCAGAGATAATCCTGAACTGATCTTGCATAAAAGATTTCAGCATGTTTTCATCGAAATCAGCCTTTCCTCACATAGGCTCACCAGATGTTCTTGGACTACAGCTGCTGCCACCTCTGGTTAGACATGGTGGGAGCTGTAATCCAGTAAGGTCTGGGTGTCCAAGGTTGGGAAAGGCTGATTAAAGGGTCACAACTTGCTTTGTGCTGCATCGTTGCAAGAGATGCCGCACGTTCCCTTCCCCCACCTTCCAGCTGGCTCCCTCCCTCACCAGCTTGCACGTGCTGCTCCTGTCTTGCTATTTGTGTGACTGTCCAGTTGCAGCAGGAGCATGGACTTCCCTTCTCTGCCTCCTCCAGTAGCTGCCCACTCAAAGGCAGTGCTACAGGAATCCCCTCCTTGCCTCCTCGTCTAAGCGAGCAACTTGCACCAGCTAGTGTGTGTGGGAACCAGCCTTGGGGTGAGGTGGGGGACAGGATGATTTGCGACAGCGTGGCATGAAGTGAGTCATGCCCATCTCTAGTTCAGGCTTCTGACTCAGGGTTGTGTGTGTTTTTTTAATGAACTTCATATAAGCCATTTGGGGTAATATGGGGGGGGTTAGGAATGGAGGTTTGTAAGAAGGAAAAATATCAGTTGTTTTCAAAGAAGATGGGAGGGTGAGCAGGGACTTTACATGAAAATGTTCTCTCTATACAGGAAAACAGCACATGACCTTTGGATAATTAATTGAGTTCTGGCATGTTTCTTGCAATTGGTTCATTTCTAAATTAAAGCAAAATGAATTGTAGACCTGATTTGTGGAAATGAGTGTTACCTGTGCCAGGGCTGGCCTGCTATACGAGCCAGAAGAAAGCCTAGTGAATAACCAGCAGCTGGAAAGATGGTGCCAATAATCCAGAGGTTAGGTGTGATAGTCCAGGAACCTTTGTACAATATCCCACCGACCACAGCGATGATCACTATGAGAACTGCGCCACTAATGGAACCAACCTGAGATATGGAAGAGAAGGGACAATGACCTCATTGTACAAATATTGTAAAAAGTTATTCATATAAAGGGTTCCACCAGCAGAAATGGTAAACTTCAAATTTCCATTGCACCTTGTACATGGTGGAGTCCAAGTGAGCCCTAATGTTTGGTGTACTGATACAGCCCAGCCTGTGGATCTTTTGGAGGTACCATTTAAAAGTAACTGACCAGCAATAGTTAACTTATTAAGTTTATTATATTTTTGCAAAATGCCCTGTCTCCCTCTGTGTGAATAGGGTGCTCTTTCTACTGCCATCTTTGGATTTATGGTGTTCTCTAACAATTACTTTATTATTCACCCAGAGCCCTCATGTTTGGACAGATGAGACATCCAAGGAACTGTCTAAGAACCAAAGCACAGCCTCACAGAAGTCTATTTTAGAAGGAGTACTCCCTTGAGTTGGTAAAAAGGTGCAATTGTAAAACACATTACAAGAAGAAGCACACAATCTATTGGAGTCATCTGTGGAGCACAAGCAATGTCTGCCATTGTATGTCTCATTCTGGAGTCATGCATAAGTAAGCAGATGACACTGCTGGGGAGAAAATGTGTGTTTTGGGCTCTGGTAACAAGCAGGCTCCATCCTTTGTGAGGCGGAGGGGAGGGGGAAGGTATGTTATTGAATGTTTTCAGGTCTTACCTTCAATATGATTTTAGCTTTTGTGGGCCACCGGTGCTTGAAAAATATCCCAAATGAAACAGGAACAACAAGTGCAACCAGCGAAATGCCTGGAAATACAAAAGCAGGATAAATTGGTCAGACAGCCCCAAGGCTGAGAAGAATGTACTCTGAACAATGAGATCCTTTACAAACACAGACTTGAGGAGATCAATTTCTTTACCCATTTTTCTCTCCTACTGAATTGTGCTTTATCTGTTATACAATAGGCTATTTATTTACCATATTTTTATTGAAGAAGCCTGGGGCTGCCTCTTTGGAGACTCTGACAACAAGGAGAGTGACTGGTTCAACAAGGTCACCCACCGAGCTTCCTCCCTGAGGAAGGCCTCCCTGATCACTGTCTTGCTGACTCTCCACTGCTATATGCTTGATAGCCTGGTTGCCTAATCATAGTGCTACACGCATCCATCCAGCTGGATAACAATTTCCCCGCAATGATAATCATTGTCATTCTGTAGCCTACCCATTCTTTTTATTGTCGTTCTGTACTCTACTTTTTCTTTTTATGATCCTACTAAACATTGATTTTTGCCTTTGGGTGCTTTTGTAATGGGTACCAGCTTATAGTGCCTTTTACTGTGTGGTGTTGTATAGTTCTTGGGGTTTTTTTTAAAAAAAGAAAAGAAAAGAAGAAGAAGAAGAAAAAAGTGGAGGGTGGGGAAACGGAGAGTTTCTTGCTCTTTGGAAGTGGAGACATAAAGTAATACCACTGTGGCGAACACTGCATGGGCACGGTGACATGTCTTACAAATAGAATGGTATTGATTTGAAGGCAATTTTGGATCCTAAGGCAAGTCAGGTTGACAAGAAACTGGTTGGCAAAGAACCGGCAGCTCTGTTTAAATCAATATATGAAATTACTTGGATTTCATTGCCTCTTTAGAGATACCCAATTACAAGGCTGTGGACAGGAAAAGCCACAACTTGTGCAGACCTTTTGTCACAGTCCAGATCAGCTGTCCTCCATGGGAGTCTCTCCAGAAATGTTGGGCTGCAGCTCCCATGAGGTTTAGCCAGCAGGGCAAATGGGCAGGGACGATTAGAGTTGTAGCATCCAGAATAGAGAGGAGAAAGCTGGTTGAATATCCTATGGCCCCTTGGCCACAAGATATCGAGCCCCCTAGAATTCTCCTGCTTCTCTGCTTTCTCCTCTGACACACTGAAGTTTCCTTCAGACCAAAATTCTACTCAGCTCTTCCCTTCTTTATTTCTCCACCACCCATTGTTTCCTCAGCTTTCAATTTTGAAATCCCCTACCTATTTTGCCCTCCTTGTTTAACGACTGCATTTCTTGAATAGTAACCCTAGTGCTTTTGTCTCCCATAGTGTCATACTATACAGCAGTGGTGCCCAGTCAGCCCGGATGTTCTGGAATTACCATATTTTTTTGTTTATAAGATGACCCGATGTATAAGAGGACTCCCACTTTTCTAACCCCAAATTAGAAAATTTGATTGCTGCTTTCCCCCTCCACCTCCTAAACCTGGGGCCTAGCAAAAGGAAAGGGAAAACAGCGGTCAAAGGGCTGCACGATCACTGAGTCCACAACCAGCGGTGGAGGCAGCAGCAGGAGGAGGCAGAGACTGAGGCAAAGAAGCAGTGTGCTCGGCTGCCTCTCATGGCTTCCCATTGACTGCTGCTGCCACCCGATCGTAAGGAGACTATTGCTAGAGGAGGCAATTGGGCAGCGGTGGCAGCAGTCAATGGGCAGCCGTGAGAGGCGACTGAGTGCGGTTGCTTCTTTGTCTCAATCTCCGCCTCCTGCTGCTGCCTTCCGTATAAAATGACCCTCAGTTTTTCCTCTAATTATTTTAGGGAAAAGAGTTGTTTTATACACAGAAAAATACGGTAAAATTCCACTAGCTGTGCTGTTATCTTATATGTTAATTGTTTTTATGTTCTTGGTTGTGAGCCGCCCAGAGTAGACTGTGTCTAGATGGGCGGCGTGTAAGTCCAATAAATAAATAAATAAATAAATAAATAAATAAATAAATAAATAAATAAATAAATAAATAAATAAATAAATAAATAAATAAATAAATAAATAAATAAATAAACAAACAAACAAACAAACAAACAAACAAACAAACAAACAAATAAATAAATAAATAAATAAATAAATAAATAAATGTATGTTCAGGATTTCTGGGAGTTGTTGTCCAAGAACATCTGGGACTCAAGTTTGGAAACCACTGCTATAGAGCCAAAAGGTTTTCTGCACTCTTTACCCTTCCTTCATGTTCAGCATGGATAGTCCACTGCCTCTGAAGTCTTTCTTCAACTTCCTTGCCTCTGGCTATGCCGCTCTTTACATCTTTACATCCTAAAATCAATCTTCTGCTTGATCTTAGGGAAGCTTTTTATTCCATCACATTAACACATTTTCTCTTTCCTCATAGAAACAACTGAACATTCCACAACAACCCACCAGTTCTGATGATGAAAAATGTCAGAAGCTTTCTATCACACACAGAGTAGGTCAATAGATCTCCGGTTTTTTTCCAAGATCCATACTGACTTACAAGATGGATGGGCTGCTATGCCAAAGTTGGTGTAGACTTCTGTATTCTTCAGGAACATGTTCCCATTTTAGTTTCTTTATCTAAGGAGACTAATGAACAAACCAAATCTTTCTATATTGCTGAACATGCTGCCATCCTGTTTGGACCTGCTACTGGGGTAACTATGAGCACAGAAATGGACCTTAGAGAAGTCTTCTGTATATGGTATAAAGGCTTTAAGATATGTTTTAAGCACATGAAATTCTCATTGTCCACAAACTGTGCATACCATTCTATTGGCAACAACCCTGTGCTTCTTATCGGTTAAGGGGGAATGAAAAATAGAGCTTTCCTTGCGGATTCAAGGGCTAATGGATGTCAGTGTAGCTTCACTCACTCACTCACTCACTCACTCACTCACTCACTCACTCACTCACTCACTCACTCACTCACTCACTCACTCACTCACTCACACAAATAGATATATTGACACTCAGTGACGTACCCATATATTCTGCCTTCAGTGAAAATCTGATGGAAAGCCTGTGTCACACTAGTTTCTCTTACTTCCATAGCCTGGCACAGTGTTCCCAAACTTTGGCTTCACAGATTTTGGGTTTCCCAAGATTCTCAGTCTGCATAATCCATTGATCAGAAATTCTAGGACTTGTAACCAATGAACACTTGAGGATTCCGCCACAGGGCTAGAAAGAGACCCCTTTGGTCATTCATTGAGACTAGAAGAGCAAGAACTGCTGAAGCAGCATACCTACCAGTCCCCACCTTAGAAACAAAGGTGCTGTTATGTAGTCATTCAATAGATTAGGCCTCCTTCAGTCTCGAGAGACTATGGTAACATACTCTGTATGGAGGACTTGGAACAGCATCTAGTGTGGCTGAGAAGGCCAATTCGAGAGTGACAATCCCACACTGAAGACAAATACAATCTGTACCCCATCCAGCTCCCTGATTTTGCTGCTTTCGTGACTGCACACGGAGCAATGTAGATGGTTGTTGAGCAGAAAGAAAGAACATGCATGCTTGTGTTTTATTCACATCCCGTCTTTTTCCCAACAAAGGGGCCCAAGGATATAACTTACCAATGCTATCATAGGGGATTAAAATGGAATTGTAGTCTGTCCAGATTTTGGTATAAATCAAGAGACAAAGTGGCATCATTCCCAAGGCCAACAAGGTTGAACATGTTGTCATACTGATGCTGCAAGAGAATCATTCATGGTTACTGATAACAACAAACTAGCTATAAAGCCATTTTCATCAATAAGTCAAATGAGTAGAGGATCAGCACAGATACACGCTGCCCCGCATCCTATGGCTCTTTGAAATATGACTGAAGGGACTATAGGATGTCACATAAACTGGTTGGATAAGGTTTTGCCCTCTCCTCTTCCCCTATGTTACCAGAAGACTGTTGGGAAGCATTGCACAACTGCAGCCAGTGGCATCTGATTAGTACAGGAACCTAGAGAACTCCAGAACTCTTCGTATTATTTTTGCCCTGTGGATTTTTAATGTTCAATTTTAGGATAACAGGGAACAGAATGCTGACTCAAAGAAACCTGTCAGTTACATGACAGTGCTAGGAACAGTAAGCCAAGGGAGCTGAAAACTGGATGCAGAGAAGTCAGCACTGCGAAATCCATAGCTGAAGCCGGATTGTAGATGTATTCTTATATACACTTGCCTGGAAGTAAGATCAGCTTTAAAGAATGGAATTTACTGAGTATATATGTAGAGGATTATATTGTCATGTTGCAATCACAGCCACACGTACTTGTGACAAAGCTCTGTGCACTCGGATTAGCCATCTCTGAGTAAATGCAGGGATTGGGCTGATAATGGTGCAGAAGAGTTCCAGATTGTTCTCCCGTGCTACAGAATGTTGCCAATCTGCATGGCAAAGCATCCCCTTCTCTTTTTGAAAGAAAGAAACTGGCTTAATGTTGTGTGGCCACCACCTATTTTTAGGAGAACAATTGGCAGCATTTGGCATTAGATGCAAAGGGGGCAGTGGGGCCTGTAAAAACAGGCTTTCTCTCTCTCTCTCTCTCTCTCTCTCTCTCTCTCTCTCTCTCTGTGTGTGTGTGTGTGTATGACCACACATGCCCATGTACTCATCACTCCCGCTTTAAAGCCAGTAATCTGCTTTTATACAGAGTTGGAGCACCTATTTGTCTGTCTGTCTGTCTCATGGGATATACATGCACAGAGCAATCCTATATTTACTTCCTTGGAAGTGAGTCTCATATAATTTAATGGGGCTTACTTCTGGAAAAAAAATCTTGCTCATGAATAAATTTAACTGAATTCCATCAGACTTCTTAGAAAGCATGTGTAATATATGTTCCCCCCCCCTTTACAGAGAGTATCACTATAAACTTCCATACTGTCACACTCAGCTAAAGACACACTAGGATCATGTAATGTATAAACAATGGCTTAAATGTCATCCTTTTGAAATCGGTCAATTACATATTTTCTCAAACTTTTAAAAAAAGTGTTCCTTTTAAAAATCCATTTTGGAACTTGATATTCCTGTCATTAACAGTAGTGCCCACAATTGAGGAAAATTCCTTTGCCCTAGTATAGAAAAGACAGTTGGCATGTGGTGCGTCAGCAATGTGTTATTGTAGGCTCTATACGTTACTCCAAATACATCTCTGTTTGGAAATCCACACCCAGGCTGTTAATCTTCACAGTGCTGGTGAAGCTGCAGAACAGCTTTCAGCAGTAGGATGCATATGTGTACAAGAGAGGTTTTGGAAACATCCCTTCTAAGCAGAGGAGATGTTCACATGAGTGAATGAAGGAAAAAAATCAGGAATGAAGTCAACTAAATCTTCTGGGCATCAGGATGGGTCCATCAGCTATCCAGAGCAGAACAGAACAAAAGCTGTGCTTGATCAGATCAGGCTAGCTCCCCTGGCAGCAAACGAGCAGGTGATAAATACAGGGGATGATGATATGCCCTGTGATTGGTCTGTAGAACCTTTTGCTCTGGGTATATTCACCTGCACCTGTGGTCTTGCATAGGATACTGACTGCATTATGGGTGACATCTGTAGTTCTGCAGGGAACAGCAAACTGAATAGATGTCACCCATCAAAGTGTGCTTAGTGATGAGAAAGTGATCAGTCATTTGATACCACCCACAGCCATCCTCAGAATCTCATTAGTGGCTCTATGCACCCAACAGAGTTTCCATATGCATTTTAAAAATAGTAATTGACTTCTAGAGGTTCCAAAAAAAGTAGTTTCTAACACAACATTGTGGTGTGCTCTCCCATAGAAAACAACAACATTGCTATTATTATGTGTTGTCAAGTCAGTTCTGACTTATGACAACCCTTTCTAGGGTTTTCTAAGTAGAGAGTATCCTGTCTCACCATGGAAGTTGATGCCTTTCTCTTCAGTCCTTATCAAGAGGAAAGCCTCTTCATTGGGGCTCACCTCCAGATCAGGATTGCAGCTTTAATTGCCGTTTCTATTCCAATTAGCTTAACATCTAGAATGTTACAATGTGAACTCTGCCACAAACAGGATATTTCTTACCTTAGGTCCATGTCGCCATCCACCCAGTAGGCTAAAATATTGGAAGACGTTCCTCCAGGACAGCATCCCATGATGATCACCACAATAGCTTGTATTGGAAGGATACCAAAAGCATACGACAGCACAAAACCGGTGAGAGGCATAATTCCAAACTGGCAAAGAAAACCCACAATTATGCCCCATGGCCTTCTGATGTGTCCTAAAAATTTCTTAAGCTCCACATTGCAGCCCATGGAGAACATCACCAGTGCCAACATGATTGTTAGGACAGTACTCAAAACTGTGTTCAAAATTTGGTTAAACTCGTCATCAGTAGGAACCAAACATGATGTGCCATTGCAGACAGTGGCATTTTCAGGACAGTATGACAGATTGAAACCTTGCCGTGCTGTCAAAAACTCAGAGGTCGAAATACCCAGTGCTTCTGAATGGTTCTCTTGCATGTTTAAGTTGAGGAGACACTCAACTGAGCACTTGAGCTCTATAAGGATCTAGTCTGTCTAGGTATCTCACGTTTTAAATGACAAGGGGCAATAAAGAGCAAGATAAGGTTTGAACTTGGCAACTGCTAAGGTTTAGAGTTAAGGACACTTGCTGAGTCACAACATTTCACTGATATAAATGCGTGCACACACTTTGAATCAATCATTTATTCTCCAGAAAAGGCGAAGTTTCACACCAAATTAATATTTAAACCCAAGAAGATAAATATTTAAACACAAGCAAAGAACAACTAATATATTAAAATGAGAATCACAAGAGTTATCTTTTCAGTCAGGGAGTACTCTTTTATATTTATCATTTTGCCTCTCTTCAGTTCTCCGCCAGATAATTTAATGGTATCTACCAACGCTTAAGTAGCCTACAGAGCCAGGAATAGCCTCAAAGCCCAGGCCAAATATTTCATTTTTTCAAAAAAGTGTTTGTGTGTGTGTGTGTGTGTGTGTGTGTGTGTGCGCGCGTGCGCGTGTACACTTTGACTGGTAGCTACAGATTTATACTCAAATGTTAAACTGTGAGGGTTACTTTATTCTTCCTTATTTTTAAAAGCAGTTTGTGAGTCTTTTGTACATAATGTTTATTAGTGCAATTATCTTATCTGAAAAACCATACCATTTTGTTATGGTGCATAAAGGCTAGGATAAGATATTGGAATTAATGATAGTTTTCTTGGCTACTGCTAACCTAGCAATTCAAATGCATGTAAATGCGAGTATATAAATAGGTACCACCACAGTGGGAAGGTAATGGCGTTCCATGTCTAGTTGCGCTGGCCACGTGACCATGGAAACTCTATGGACAAACGCTGGCTCTACGGCTTGGAGACAGGGATGAGCACCGCCCCCTAGAGTCGGACATGACTGGACTAAAGGTCAAGGGGAACCTTTACCTTTTCTTGACTACTAGAGAAAATGGATGATGTCATTTGACTTTCAAGGAAAGCCCAGACGTACTTTTAGACCAATGGTTCCCATCCTTGGGTCCCCAGATTTTCATGGACTACAACTTCCTGAAATCTTGGCCTGCACAACTAGTGATAAATGCTCCTGGGGGCAGCAGTCCAAGAACATCTGGGGACCCAAGATTGGGAATCACTGTTTTAGTAGTCCAACAACTTTCTTGATCACTTTTGTACTGGGGATGCTGGGAGTACATCTTCAGGGGGCAATAGAGGTTGAGACAGGTACAGTAGTTTGTAATGCATTCTGCTCTTTGCATTGTCTGCTGTGTTGCCCCCTCACCTACAGCTTGGCATTCTGAGGCTTGGCTTCATTTCCTTCCATGCATCTCCTCTCTCTCTCTCTCTCTCTTTCTCTGTTAGCTGCATAGCAGGTGGTAGCAGACTCCATCTTTTCTCTCTCCAAAATATGTGTGTGTGTGTGTGTGTGTGTGTGTGTGTGTGTGAGAGAGAGAGAGAGAGAGGGGGGGGGGGTCGGGGAAGAAATGCCATCAAGTCACATGTGACTTACGGTGTTTTCAAGGTATGTGAGAGACTTAAGCAACCGTTTTATCATTGCTGCCCCACCCAAGAGAGTCTCCATGGTCAAGTTAAGTATTTGAATCCAGGCCTCCTGAGGGCTACCTCATCTCTCTCTCCACTGGCTGATAAATATATAGTTCATAGAGACCTTTTTACTAAAAGCGGTAATTCTAAGCACCAGCTTCTGTACAGCAAAGAGGAGGCTGCTGGAATCAGTTTCCTTTCCTGGATGGCTTTGTTCTAGAGTTCTCTCCCTTGGTTCTACCACCTCCCCACTTCTGCCCCTTGAGACCTCAGCTCCACCTGCTGTCTCATCTATTTCCTTACTTCATTTGCCTTCTGTTCTTCTCCTAGGTCTTATTCAGCTACAATCTACAATTGCAACTGTGTTAGAAAAATGTGCATTAGTTCCTCTTTGCCTCTGGGTCTGAGACCTAGTTACTAGGCAAGCAAACAGCCCCCAGATGAGCAATGGGGATGAGAGGAATGGGTAAGAGTTTCAAAAAGGTGTGTCTGTTAATGTGTAAACTAAAGAGAACTGGTAAGCCAGTAGAGACTGGTGCATTTGGAAGTCAACTCTTAGCATTCCCCAATAATTCCCAGTGCAGAATTATGGGAGCTGCAGTCCGAAAACACAAATCAGCACACCTTCATACAAGCTCTCACACTGGCATGCTTATGGGAGAGAGAAAGCAAAAGAAGGGGAGAGCTTGCTGGCACAAGATGTGAGTGGGCCTTTTTGCGCAGAAGCCTCTTCCTGCCCCAACTTGTCTGCCTTTGTGTGGAAATGGTGTGTGTGTGTGTGTGTGTGTGTGTGCGTGCGTGCGTGCGTGCGTGCGTGCATGTGCATGCATGTACGCTTGCAGGTGTAAACAGAAAAGATGGCAGCAGCAGTTCTAGCAGTGTGAAACACTGAGGTAGTCACTAAGTACAAGTGTGCAGATTTGTAGTTTCAGACCACATGGGGAATTCTTGGAGGATTCTGAGATTTGCAGACCAATTCTAGAATGTGCTGCCAGGGGAATTCCAGGAGCTGATGTCCAAGAACATAAATCTGCACATAGCTAGATCCAGTACTATTTCGCCATTCATTTCCAAGTTAGAAGAAGCACTGCTGGCAGGGTCATTTCCAACAGGTTCAGTAGGCCTTTGGGTGGAGGCTAACACATTGTCCTTTCTCCTATTAATTGGGTTTGCATATTATTATATTAATGGGAAGTGTTAGGGCTTGCCTTAATTGTACTGGTATTAGCAGCTCCTGATAACATCCATGTTATTTTCCACAGTGCCATGGACTTGAATCAACATCTGGAATACTATGTGGAAAAAGAAGATGGCTGTCAACATGGCAACCTCCATGTTTATATGAAGAGTGCTGCATTTTTTTTCATTCAGGGCCCCTGAAGTTATCTCAGCTCTCATTGCATTGGTAAAAGCAGAATTTAGAAAAGTTTTTTTTTTAAAAAATAAATCTATGACTCCCATAATCCCCCAGACAATATGGCCACTAGAGCTGAAAAGAATTTAAAAATTAAAGAATAAGGGCCCAGGGCCAACTCTTCCATAAGTTTCATAGTTTCAAATGGATTAACATTAGTACAGCTTACTATGTTAAGCAACATAATTTCATCCACTGTACAGTATGTACAAGGATATATTATTGTATTGTTATTAAAAAAAAGAGAATGACTAGTTTTAATAGATCACTGCTTCCTCAAAAAAGCCTCCTTTAATCTTTGTAAAAAAATTGTTTTCTGTTGCCCTTTCTTTTTAAAGAATAGAGTTTCTTATGCTTTCAGTTCACATTCTTGCAATGCAATGGGCCATTTTGTTCCTCCAGCGGTTTTTTTAAATAGATGTATGCTGTTTTAATAAGCAGAACATTTTAAAAATGTACATTTCGGTCCCCAACAAACTAGCAGATTGGGACAAAAAAGGTCCAGGCCATTTTTCAGGCATGTGTGAACTCTAACGTAGCAAAGCAAAAGTTATTTATTTATTTATTTATTTATTTAATTTATATCCCGCCTATCTAGTCCAAGTTATGTTCTTTGGTTGTTAGTAAGTTGGTACTATTCTGAAATAATCGAAAATCTTTTGAGGGGGAGACACTGGAATTTATTTGGATTTGGAAACATCCAATAATACAAGAAGTGTGCATTGAATTTTATTTTATTTTTGTTCCAACATGCATTTTCTGGTCCTGGGGAGAAAAAACTTCAGTCTGCAAACATTCATTGGACATGGGGTGCTTTTATACCTACAGTACACTGAATGTGTGTTCATTTGTGTGTGAGTGCATGTGTGAAAATACTCTTCAATTCAAACATGACATTAAAAACAAATGAAAAATCATTTTTATCCTTGTGCATGAGGGGATTAAAATAGATGGCAGATTGTACGGAAAGGCCAAGCTTCACATTCAACAATAGATTCAATGTTGATTGATGAAAACCACGTTATCTGTCCTCAAATCAACCATGTGATGAAGTTAGCATGCTGTAAGCATCATGTTATGAGGGGGTAACCCCCCCCCAAATGCTTTTAAGGGGAAGCACTGGTATGGACTTTGGAGAGGGACATGTTTGTTTTTCTCAAATGGCAGGTGTAAAGTGGAACAATTTCATAACGGTGAACCAAATGTGAAGGTGATAGCAGCACTTTTGTAGAGAACTGAGAATATGAATACTATGCAAGATAAGCAAATGGAGGGGTGCCAAGGAAAATAAGGCAAGTGGAAACTATTCTGACTTGGAAACTATCTGACAAAATGATGGCAGCAGAGATGCAATGTATTGAAACAACCTTCTTTCTTTCTTTCTTTCTTTCTTTCTTTCTTTCTTTCTTTCTTTCTTTCTTTCTTTCTTTCTTTCTTTCTTTCTTTCTTTCTTTCTTTCTTTCTTTCTTTCTTTCTTTCTTTCTTTCTTTCTTTCTTTCTTTTTGGAGGACCAAATATAGAATTAGTGTTCATCAAATAAGAGATGTAGTAGAAGTTTTTTTTTTTAAAAAAAAACTGGAAAATGAATTAACATACCATAATGTATATACCGTACTCTTCAGATAACTTTGTCTGCAAACATGGAAATAAAATGTTTGGTCGGAAAGGTACAATAGTCTGATGTACTGTAGGCTTAAATAAACTTCAGGGTCCTGGCTCACTAATGTGTTACTGCAAAGTATTGCAAACCATGTCTATCAAGGAGTATCAACCATTGCTTTCTGTCTAAGGCAAATTGGGTCTGAGCTGCTCAGTTTATCCCTCCAGTTTGTGGTTATATGTATTTTTAGATAAAGCCAGCGCAGAGCAACACCAAGGTCCCTGGTGGCTCTAAATACATTGATGAACAAGCTTTCCTCACAGTATTACTACTTCTAATACAGCTGGCTTTACACAGAGTGAAACAGTGGCTTTGGGTGGCAGATTTTTAGGGATCATGAAAGGGCAGCAAATGGCTGGCAATATGTTATTCTTCCATTTTGACTGCCAAGGAGGGGAAGAGATATTTGTTGGATTTTCTGCCTATTAGAATAAAATAACTTGGCCAACTTTGCCTACTTGTAGCCTTTCTTAGGTGAATGGATGGATGGCAGGTGCCTTTTGCTGTTCTGTCACAGGCAATAAAGCGTCTTGGGCAGAGCTGGCCTTCAGATATCAAACATGTGACAAATGCTTTCAAGACCACAATAAAAACTGTCACTGGGAAAAAAAGGAGGTGTATTGACATGTGCCAATAGTGTAGAGTTCTGACTAAATGCAATCCACCAGGAGCAGGAACTGGCAAGTCACTCCAGTATCTTTGCCAAGAAAATTCCATGACCAGAAACAAAAGGCTAAAAGAAATGAGGCTGGAAGATGAGTCCCTCAGGTCGGAAGGCATCCAGCATGCTACTGAGGAAGAACGGAGGACAAGGACAAGTAGCTCCAGAGCTAATGAAGTGATTGGGCCAAAGCCGAAAGGATGCTCAGCTGCGGACGTGTGTGGAAGTGAAAGGAAAGTCCGATGCTGCAAAGAAAAATACTGCATAGGAACCTGGAATGTAAGATCTATGAACTTTGGTAAGCTGGATGTGTTCAAACAGGAGATGGCAAGAATAAACATTGATATCCTGGGAGTCAGTGAACTAAAATGGACAGGAATGGGCGAATTCAATTCAGACAATTATCATATCTACTACTGTGGGCAAGAATCCCATAGAAGAAATGGAGTAGCCCTCATAGTCAACAAAAGAGTGGGAAAAGCTGTACTGGGATACAGTCTCAAAAATGATACAGTGGTGCCTCGCATAGCGAGGTTAATCCGTTCCGGATTAACCTTCGCTATGCTGAAGCATCGCTGAACGGGGGCAGCGATTTCTATTGGAACGCATTAAACATCGTTTAATGCGTTCCAAATAGGCCAAATACTCACCGTTCAGCGAAGCTTCAGGATGGCCGGCAGCCATTTTCGCGCCCTCGCCTCGCTTAACGAGGGCGCGAAAACGCTGCGCGCGGCCATTTTAGGCCATTTCCCGGCTTCCGGCGGCCATTTTGGCCGCCGAACAGCTGATCGGCGGGGGTCGTTTTGCGAAGATCGGTAAGCGAAACGCTTACCGGTCTTCGCAAAGCAAATTTTTCCCTATGGGAACAACGTTGTGCGATCGCATTAGCGATCCGAAAAAACGGATCGCTATGGGATTTAATCGTTATACGGTGCGCTCGTTAAGCGAGGCACCACTGTATAATGATTTCAATATGAATCCAAGGCAGACCTTTCAACATCACAATAATCCAAGTTTATGCACCAACCACCAATGCTGAAGAGGCTGAAATTCATCAATTCTATGAAGACTTGCAACACCTTCTAGAACTGACACCAAAGAAATATGTTTTTGTCAGTATAGGGGACTGGAATGGTAAGGTAGGGGGTCAAGAGATAAAAGAAACAACAGGTAAGTTTCGCTTTGTCTCAGACAACCCAGATAGTGTGGTTGCTGACCTTGAGCCAGACATCCTGGAGAGTGAAGTCAAGTGGGCCTTAGAAAGCATGGCTAACAACAAGGCCAGTGGAGGCGATGGCATTCCAGTTGAACTATTGAAAATCTTGAAAGATGACGCTGTTAAGGTGCTACACTCAATATGCCAGCAAGTATGGAAAACTCAGCAGTGGCCAGAAGATTGGAATAGATCAGTCTACGTCCCAATCTCAAAGAAGGGCAGTGCCAAAGAATGCTCCAAATACCGTACAATTGCACTCATTTCACACGCTAGCAAGGTTATGCTCAAAATCCTACAAGGTAGGCTTCAGCAGTATGTGGACCAAGAACTCCCAGAAGAACAAGCTGGATATCAAAGGGGCAGAGGAACTAGACACCAAATTGCTAAAATGTGCTGGATTATGGAGAAAGCCAGAGCGTTCCAGAAAAACATCTACTTCTGCTTCATTGACTATGCAAAAGCCTTTGACTGTGTGGACCACAACAAACTATGGCAAGTTCTTAAAGAAATGGTAGTGCCTGTCCACCTTTACCTCCTAAGAAATCTATATTTGGGACAGGAAGCAATAGTTAGAACTGGATATGGAACAACTAATTTGTTCAAAATTGGAAAAGGAGTACGACAAGGCTGTATATTGTCCCCCTGCTTATTTAACTTATATGAAGAATACATCATGCAAAAGCCTGGACTGGATGAATCCCAAGCCAGAATTATGATTGCCAAAAGAAATATCAACAACCTTAGATATGCAGATGCTACCACTCTGATGGTAGAAAGTGCTGACAAAGGTCTGCATAGCGATGTATGGAAGTGAGAGCTGGACCATAAAGCAGACTGACTGCCGAAGAATTTATGCTTTTTAACTGTGTTGCTGGAGAAGACTCTTGAGAATCCCCTGGACTGCAAAGAGAACAAACCTATCCATTTTGAAGGAAATCAACCCTGAGTGCTCACTGGAAGGACAGATCCTGAAGCTGAGGCTCCAATACTTTGGCCATCTCATGAGAAGAGAAGATCCCTGGAAAACACCCTGCTGTTGGGAAAGAGAGAGGGCAAGAGGAGAAGGGGAGAACAGAGGATGAGATGGTTGGACAGTGTCATCGAAGCTACCAACATGAATTTGACCCAACTCTGGGAGGCAATGGAAGACAGGAGTGCCTGGCATGCTCTGGTCCATGGGGTCACAAAGAGTTGGACACAACTTAATGGCTAAACAACAATTATTGACATGTGTGTTACCCAGTGTAGTGTAGTGGATAGAGTGATGGACTAGGACTTAGAGGAGGCCTGGGTTTGAATCCCTATTCAGCCATGGTAGCTCACTGGAGTATGGAACTGGTGAAACGAATCCTAAAATATCTCCTGAAAACACCAGTAGGGGTGCTAGAAGTTGGTTTGAACTTGACAGTACGTGACACATAAGATTGAATGCTTGGGGAGGGAGACCCTGAAATTTACTGAAATGCCCTTTTAAAAAGCGTAAAGACCCTGCCACCAAGCAGCCCAGTGAGAATGGAGCCCGACAGATGAGAGACAGATATTCTAATACAAGAATTTTGTCTGCTCTTACAGATTTTTTTATCTCCAGCAGCCTTACCCTTGTTGTGATGTGTGAATATGGAATTAGATGCACAAAGGAAGCCTGTGTTTACATTTCATTGATCAATTATTTGTGTGCTGGTAATGTCCCAATTCCTGTGAGTCAATTCTTTTTGGTGCCTCTGTCTTTATCCTTCTCTACTGCTATCTGAGAGTGCTTTACATTATAATAGAGTGATCTGCCCCAAAATGTGTGGGCGGCTGTGTGAGGGAAAGGAGGTGAAATCTGGGTTTACCGGTTCTTTCTTTCCAGCATTCTCTGCAAAGCACACTTCTATTCTTTCTGGAATAATTTTCTGTCGATTTATAAAATATAATCCAGTGTAAAACAAGGGATAGAGGGGTTTATATAAGTACAGCGATCCTTTCCAATATTTCTTTCTATAGTGAAAAACTAAGATGTGCAACAGAAGGGAAGGATATTAATTTTCAATAAACCTAGCCGGTAGCTATGTTAGTCTAGTAGCACCAGAGAATCCAGAAGTCTTGTAACAACTTTAAGGCTCGCTAGCTTTTATTTCTGGTAAGTTTTTGTGTGTCTCAGTACATTTCTCATTAAAAATAAAAACAAGTGAGTCTAAAAGGTGCTCCAAGACCTCCGGTGTCTCTGGTTTGAAGCATGTTGGTGTCTCTTCAGACTGTGTCAATCATTTTCTACAAATTTTAACAAGGTACAGTGAGCTAGTTCCACCTACTTGAGAGGCATGGCAACCCAGAGACATGATCTGTAGTGTTCTCTCTCCTGGCCGCTTGAGTGCTGTTTTTGCTCCCAGCTCCCTGTCCATATACAGGGCCACTGTTGATCTCAGCAAGGTCTTTTCTACCAGGCTTATCCAAGAGCAGGAGTGCATCCTCCTGCAAGGTTCTCCGCCCTACCCCTCATCTCTCTGACCCTTTTCCACAGTCAGAAATGACTTTGCTGGAGTGCTCTGTTGAGGCGATGTTAATATTAAGAGGAGAAGAACAACATTGTAAAGGTCTCCCAGCAGCAGTGCTGTCAAGCAAAGAAGGCGAAATGAAGCAGTTCAGAAGCAATGCAGGACGGCCCCCAATGTGTATCAAGCAACTGAAGGCTCTTCTGGAGTAAAATTGCTCAAGAGCTGGGCTCAGGCAAAGAGTCAGGCCTGGGTATAACACCACCTTCATGAATAGAACATGATAACAGTGTTACTGTATCTGTTTGACTGTCGAGCAATTTCCTCCAAAGGAAAGCCTACTGAGATTCAGCTTGGCACTGTTCATTAACCAAAGCAAGTCTGTGTAACATTGAAGTTCACTCCCACCCAAATTCAATACAGCTCCCCTCTCTCTCTCACACACACCGAAGCATGCACATTAAGACTGCCACGTCTTTATTGCTTTCACCCCTTTTGTTTTCCTCTGTGGTCTGTGTACCCTTTTGCTTTGTCTTTTAGAAGAAAGGCAGCAAATAGACCACAGTATCTATTGCAAATTGTAATAAGCTAATTTGCCCTGTGTCCAGCTATTTATTTTCACATGCATTGTCTTTTGTGAAATGTATTGGAATTTAGTAACCTTTGTGTATTGCCTTTCAGAGGTTTTGGCTAGGAGGGACCTTTCCGGACTGAGGTGAATGTTAATCAATCCAGCAGCAATCAACTGTTCCCTCTCTGTTGCAGCGTTTGAAGAGAGCCACATCTCTCTCCCCACTCTTTTCAGTCAGGTGTCAGTGGACTGTCAGAGTGAGAGTTCTTTTAGAGTCAGTTCTGCAGTCAGTCTGTTAAATTCAGCAGTGTTGGTATGCAACTATGAATCAGTTAACTAACTTCCAACTATGAATCATGGTGTACCCTGGATCAGAAATTCCCACCCACCTATGTACCTTGGGATCACAAATTGTCCCTTAATACAGTTATCTCCAGAAATGTTGTCGTGTCCCCCACCCATCTCAACTGAAAGTGATTAACATCGACCCCCAGCAATCATGTAGTGAAACCCCAAACCAGGACTCTTCTGATTGGCTAAAGAGTATCATATAAGCTCTCCACAAATTTATGATAGAGTTGAGGACCAATAGGGAGAGACTTCAGATCGCCAAGAGTCCTGTGGACCACTCCGAGGAGAACCATCTCTCGACAGAAATTCCAACAGCTCCCCCACTTAGCGCAGAGGATCACATTTGGGAGCAACACTTTATAAACTCTATGAATAAAAAAGAAGAGTTTTTGATAGAGATTTGGCACGGGCAATGTTTTTTCTTATCTAGACAGGTTCTGAAGAGAAAATATGGAAGCTCCTAGCACCTGTCCGGACCAGTAGACCTTTCCTTACTGCATGAACACTTAACTGTTAAATCCAGAAATATGGAGATAAAAGAACAATCACAGTCAAGTAATGTTTAGGAGGTAACAATTTTTCCCCCAGCCACTCTTCAGAACGTAAGGAAAAAAGAATTTTTCTATAACAGAGAGTTGCCTATTGTTGAAGTGGACAATTTTCTGCAGAATTTCATGCACTGATATATCTCAAAAAATATCCCTTTGTCCCATCTTTCACAAACATCTAGAAGTCCACAATGTAAGATCCAAACGAAATTGTAACTGTACAATTGGTGACATGATTGAGCACATGATGGTAATGTGACCACATTTTGCCAGGTGGTAGTTGTTAAGGATGTGCATTTAGGATTGTTTGACCTACAAATCCCATAAATCCTAATCCTCCTTTCTGTGAGTTCTACCTGCAGGACCTAGACCTTAGGTAAAGTTAAAGGTTCCCCATGACATTTACCGGTAGTCCAGTCATATCCGACTCTAGGGGGCAGTACTCATCCCCATTTCCAAGCCGTGGAGCCAGCGTTTGCCTGTATACAGCTTCCATGGTCACCTGGCCAATGCGACTAGACATGGAACACTGTTACCTTCCCACCATGGTGGTACATATCTATCTAGTTGCATTTTTACATGCTTTCAAACTGCTAGGCTGGCAGGAGCTGGAACAAGCGACAGGAGTTCACTCCATTGCGTGGATTTGATCTTACGACTGCTGGTCTTCTGACCTTGCAGCACAGAGGCTTCTGTGGTTTAAACCTCAGTGCCACCACGTCCCTGACCTAGACCTTACAGGCACCTAAACTGTGTGATTGCCTGAAGTGGGAGAGCTTTATATGTAAATTCCTATAGATGAGGGCTTTCCTCCATTCCCTCTGGAATGCTGGTTTTGAAGAGCTAAGAATCCTTGGAAGCTTCCACGTAGAGAGAAGTCTGCAGACAAAGCATAGCCTGCCTCAGACTGCCATGGGGACACATGCATGGTAGACCCAGATGAAGACACATAATTTGGGATGTGTGCCTGCACATCCTTTGAGCAGAGTTTATCCTTTCAAATGAATGAAGGGAAGGGATAATTTACTTGCTATTAAACTGATACCAAGAAATTTAGTTTTATTCCTTTGGCTGCTGAAGTGACCTCAAATCTTGCTGGTCAAATTAAGCTGTTAAGGTACATAGTTCCATGTTACTGAAGTGAACAAAAGATGAGTCATAAGTGTCAACTTTTGATGGCATTTTATTAGAGCAGAATATTTAAATAAAAGTACTGTGTGCGTTTTCCTTTTCCCCAACAAGTATCAACCTTGGACTTTGACTAGTAATAGACTATGCAAATTAACCCAGTCTTTACATGAAAGGTTACAGTTTTACTTCTAGAGAAGATTCCTCTCAGCCTGCTGGGCCCTCAGAACTTTTCATGTGATGTCCAGGAAATGTGTGCAATCTTCTTGTATTTCTTTTTGCTTTTTGGTGGGTTTTTTTTCCAGAAGAACATCCAAACATCTTAAATTTTGAAGCTGGTTTTTAGCAGAGTAAGATATGAGTGAGTTAGAGTGCATAGCTCTCTAGAATATGTCTTATATAACTCTTGTTCTTGCTAAATAACCTACCAGCTAGGATGCTCCATCGTAATTGGCAGAGTTGATCACCTGCTTCACATGAGCATGTGCTGCCACATGATAACTCAGTA
This sequence comes from Pogona vitticeps, assembly GCF_051106095.1. Lineage (NCBI taxonomy): Eukaryota > Metazoa > Chordata > Lepidosauria > Squamata > Agamidae > Pogona > Pogona vitticeps. The sequence continues at coordinate 162,115,281 of NC_135785.1, forward strand.
CTCTACCCCTCTTCCAGTATTATGCCTGTTAACCATGGAGATGTAGTCAGGAATGTATGCTTGAACTCTGTGCACTTTCTACATGAGGCTGCTTTTAAGGACACTGTGGAAGCTGGAACTATTGCAAATTGTGACAGCTGGACTGCTGTCAAAAACATTTATTTATTTAAAATATTTTTACCTTGTTTCCTCCTTAAGAAGATCCCAACGTGGCTCATTACAAGATAATATTTAAAGCTAAAAACTGTAAGTATACAAATGCTGAAATGGGTCAAACAAACACCATACTAAAAGACACTAAACAAAAGGAACACCAAAGATACACTCAAAGCTGTAAGACACAACCCCACTCCGGCAGCCAGTCACTAGAGGAAAGCTTGCATGAAGAGAAAGGTCTTCACCCACTTGTGGAAGGACAGCAAAGATGGAGCCACCCTTGCTTCCTGTGGGAGAGAGTTTTGAAGTCTGGGAGCAGCAAGAGAGATGGCCCTTTCCTGTGTCCCCACCAAATGCACCTGTGAGGATGACAAGGCCAAGAGAAAAGCCTCTCCTGATTATCTTAACTCCTGAGCTGGCTCATGAAGAAAGATATGATTTTTGAGATAGCTTGGACCCAGGCCATTTAGGGCTTTACAGGTTAGAACCAGCACTTTGAATTGTGCCCGTAAATGGATCAGTAGCCAGTGAAGCTGTTCTAACAAAGGTTATATTATCTCTGTGAACAGCCCCATTTAGCAACCTGGCAGTCGCATTTTGGACCTCTGAAGTTTTTGAACACCTTCCAGAGGCAGCCCCGCACAGAGTGTGTTACAGTAATCTAGCTGATATCCTAAGAAACGAGCACATGTGGTGCACTAGTTATAATTGTGCAAAGGCACTCCTGGCCACCACCAAAACCTGGGCATCCAGGTTCAGAGAAGAATCCTGGAGCAGCCTCAAGTTGTGCACCTGTGTTTTTAGAAGGAGTGCAACCCCACCTAGCACAAGTTGCATCCCTGTTCCCTAATCTGTCTTTGACTGACCAGTAGCACCTCTGTCTTGTCTGGATCAAGTTTCAGGTTATTGACCCTCATCCAGTCCCTTGTTGACATCAGACACTGGTCTAGAGCTGAAACAACTTCCTCAGATTTAGATGACAAGAAGAGATAGTGTTGGGTGTCATTTGCATACTGGTTCCACCAAACTCCAAATCTCTGGACAATCTTTCCCAGCACTTTCATGTAGATGTTAAATAACATAGGAGACAAAACAGAACCCTGAGGGACCCCACAGGCCATTATATAGAAATCGTATTTACCAGTTGAAAAAAAAAATTGCACTGGCTGCAAAAATACTTCTGATCGAGAAAATATATTATATATATTATATATTATACATATATAATATATATGTATGTATATGCTTAGTCTTCATAAGTATTAAGATATCCAGAGGAGAAGGTTTTCCTGTTTCAGAAGCAACACACTATGTGGCTCCTTGGCAGTAGAATGCCCTCCCTTTGGGAACTCACTGGCATTAGCTTCCTTTTGTCACAATATTAAAACACTGCAGTTGAACCCACCATTTGAGAACAGGTGTTCATGGTTTACTTAGAGTGCAGGTTCTATTATGATTTTGTTTGTGTTGAACTAATTTATGTTGCTTCCAATTATTTTATAGTGTTTGAATCTGCACTATTGATTCTAGCCCAAGAACTCCAAATATAAGGGGGAAATAAATAGTGGTTGTTGTGGGTTTTTCAGGCTCTTCGGCCATGTTCTGAAGGTTGTTCTTCCTAACATTTCGCCAGTCTCTGTGGCCGGCATCTTCAGAGGACAGGGGCAGCAGGGGTAATTTTGGACAATTTTGGAGTGATGGAAAGGAAATAAATATTTTAATAATAAATGGAATAAAAAACAGTTTGAAAGCGGTCCAATGTCACCCAGTGAGTTTTGTGGATCAGTGATGACTTAAACCTGGATCTCCCAAGTCCCAGACCAACATTCTAGCTGCCATCTCACAAAAGGAACTCATATGTTCCTGGTATTTTACTTTCCTGGTCTGTTGTGCTGGCGCACAGAGACAGAAGAAGTAGAGAAACCAAAATAATATGCTATTTTCCCGAAAATTTTTGCTCCAAAAATGCATTAGGGCTTATTTTCAGGGGATGTTTTATTTTTTTTCATGTACAACAATCTATGTTATTCAAATAGTCATGCCATCTTATTCTGGTTTCTGCACAGTGGTGGAGGGCGGGGCTTCACTTAACTGGGGCTTATTTTTGGGGGGTAGGGCTTATATTATGATCATTCTGAAAAATCATACTAGGGCTTATTTTCAGGTGAGGTCATTTTAGGGGAAACAGGGTAATGATGCATATAATTTGAGAAAAACCACAAACACACAAGCACATGTAACAGCTTAAGTTGCTATCATTCATTAAAATAAATCCATTACACTAGCTCCCAGATACCACTGCCAATTAAATTGAGTCACGCGCTCCAATTAGATCTTATTGATGCACTTTATTTCACCAGCCAAATTGGCTTGTATAGTGGCTTTTTGTGTACTCCAAACACACAGTCATTTGATGCTAAGACCTTGATTTTGTTATTTCACAAAGTAGCCTGAAACTAATTGTGTGTAATCTCTCCACAATTCAATTAGAGCCAACTCTCCTTCATTCAGATCTTTAACCACAAAGACAATAATTAATTCTGGACAAGTGGGAGTGATGGATAGGAACATGAGAGGAATAGAGAAGCAGCCCAACCACTGATAAGGTAGAGAGAGAGAGAGAGAGAGAGAGAGAGTTCTTCAAGAGGGTTTCTTCAGGGCAGTGATGGGCAAAATGAGGCCCTGTTTTTGTTCATTTTCTGCAGATCTCAGCTGTCTTGGGTCTTCTCTTTGTTCTAGCACAAAAGTGATGTGCAGCTCCTCAAAGCTGTCAGGAATGGTGATTCACTTTTTAAATCATGTTCCCTATCCTCACGCTCCTTAGAAAACCCAAACACTGAAAGTTACTTCTAGCCATTTTCTAGTTTCATTTCATTTCATTTCATTTCATTTTCTTTCTTTCTTTCTTTCTTTCTTTCTTTCTTTCTTTCTTTCTTTCTTTCTTTCTTTCTTTCTTTCTTTCTTTCTTTCTTTCTTTCTTTCTTTCTTTCTTTCTTTCTTTCTTTCTTTCTTTCTTTCTTTCTGCATTTTGTATGGTTTGTGTTACCCTAAAAGTCCCGGAGCAGAAAACATGTCCTCAGATGCCCCAAAGTCGCTTCTTTCCGCTTTAGGGAAATCAGCATGCCTTGCCTTCAGGTGATTCTGAGATTCTGGTCACTATCCAGCAATGTCATTCTGCATCTGCTGCTGCTTTGTACCTGCATCCATTCTAGATGATGCAAGTACAAATCCATTTCTAGTTGCTAAACCAGTTGAAAAGCCAGTAGTATAACTGTTCCCACAACTGGTGGAACAGCTGGTTATAAATACCTATAGCATGCCTAGGACTGCAGGAAAATGTGCTACTAGTTACAAGGTGGAATGTGTTGAAATTTTTGAGAGCTTAGACACACAATGGATCAAGCATGACTATAACGCCCCCCCACAAATTATAATTAATTTTCTCCCTTGATACTGTATATGTGAGCGCCAACAGTTGAAAGAATAATTATTTAGCCATAATAAATTTTAAGAATGTTTATTGTATAGCACATAGAAGAATAAACTAACAATACATGAACATTTGGCTTGGTATAGACTTGGTTTATGCTTGGCAGATGTACAACAGTCTTCATAACATCCTCTTTTAGTAGCATACTAAGACACTTAGCAGCAGACAGTCCTAATTGAACCCCTACATGTCAACAGTGTCATTAACAGAAAAGCTAACAGATAAGTTATCAGATACTAAAAGAACAAGCCTTCCTTTCACTTTTTCTTATATCTGGCTGACACTACACAGAATCTGATTGGTTAAATATATTCTCCTATGAAAAATCATTCATTCATTCTTATATATACATACATGCTGGATTACATGATTATATATTCCAATAGAATGCCCAACACAAAGTATGTTTTTTGGCTTTTTTAGCCTTACACTGGATTTAGGTTTAAGTCCATCAAAGGCTCTATTTTATATACATGCCAGACAGATATATAAGTGAGGATGGCCTTTTAAGTATGATGTTACAACTGGACTTTTCAATCTTATTATATTTCCTTTCCCCCCTAGATTACTTCTTATGCATTTTGAGTTTAACAATAAAGCATCAAGCAGAAACATGGAAAAGTTCTTTGGCCGTGTTCTGAAGGTTGTTCTTCCTAATGTTTCGCCAGTCTCTGTGGAGTTTGAAACTCAACAAAAACTCAACAAAACTTGGCTCCCAGCACTCAAAAATACAGCAGGCAAAAGGTCAAGGAACTCTACCCAGCCAGAAGGACAGGGGATCACTACACACAAAAGACCAGCTAATGACACCCATCAATCACAGTGACAGATAATCTCTGCTCCTTATCACAACAATACACCCACAACAAGACACACTAATCACCCATCTCCAGAAAAGGACAAAAGCCTATCTCACAGCCATAAATGCTCCACTCCCAAGCAAACTACACCAGAGCACAGAGTGCTGTCCTCTGAAGATGCCGGCCACAGAGACTGGTGAAACGTTAGGAAGAACAACCTTCAGAACACGTCCAAAGAGCCCAAAAAACCCACAACAACCATTAGATCCTGGCTTTGAAAGCCTCCGCAAATACATTGGAAAAGTTCCTCAGCTGATACACCTTTAATCATCTGCTGGGACTCTGTCTTCCAGAAGGTGAGAAGCACCCAGTTACAAATTTTCCACACTTTTGTGGAATTTCAATTGGTCCTAATAAAGATATTGTGTGCCTGTGGCTTTAGGTTTGATAAAATTGTGCATTCAATCCTGGTTCTCAGCACCTCAAATTTGTTAGAAATGACAAGAGTACACTCTTTTATGGTAGCAATTTCTTAGGACAGGAGAGAGCCATAGATGCGTCAAAACCTACAAAGATCCTTACAGTACCTTAAAGACCACAGAGTTTTATTCTGCATAAGGCTTCATGGATTTTAGTTTGCTTCTTCTGATGAAGAATCAATTTTCTTGACTTTTATAGTAAAATCTTAGATGGCTTGACTCACAGAGTAGGCTTCCTTTATATTAAAATTAGGCACACTAACAGGGGAGAGAAGATTCTATGGATTAAACATAGACTGGCCAAACATCAGGAAGAACAACCTTCAGAACACGGCCAAAGAGCCTGAAAAACCCACAACAACCATCAGATCCCGGCTGTGAAAGCCTTCACGAATACATTAAATCCAAAACGTCTGCAACGCACTAAGTTGGGAAGGGCTGCCCTTCAGCAAAAAGCCTACATGCCCTATATTAACCTAACAGTACTGAAACAAACAAGAGTTAAAACATTGAGAAACAAGTTATCCAATTCATCCAATTCATCATCATCTTTATTGAGAGGGTTCTTTCTGAAAAAAGTCAATCCACATGTATTGGCTGAAATCCTGTTGCTTAGGATAGTAAGCAGACCTATTGGAATTAATGGAACTTACAGAGGAGTTGCCTCACAAATTCCCAGTGATTCAATGGGCCTCCTTGAGTGCAACTTACTACACTAAGCAACAGAACTTCAGCCATAAGCTTGTGAGGTACCAATTTATATTTTGGATTAAATTTTATTATCAGGTAAAGGTAAAGGTAAAGGTTCCCCTTGACAATTTTTGTCCAGTCGTGTCCGACTCTAGGGGGCGGCGCTCATCCCGCTCTTCAAGCCATAGAGCCAGCGTTTGTCCGAAGACAATCTTTCCGTGATCACATGGCCAGTGTGATTTAGACACGGAACGCTGTTTACCTTCCCTCCAAGGTGGTCCCTATTTATCTACTCGCATTTGCACACTTTCGAACCGCTAGGTTGGCGGGAGCTGGGACAAGCGACGGGCACTCACTCCGTTGCGTGGATTCGATCTTACGACTGCTGGTCTTTTGACCCTGCAGCACAGGCTTCTGCGGTTTAGCCCACAGCGCCACCACTCCCACTTTATTATCAGATTACATGTTAAATTTACATCTGTGAACCTTCATTAACAGTCAGTTTAGGAGCAATGAGAACTCTCCCAGTAAGGCAGTTATGTCTGGGATGATTTCTCTGAGTGCATGGTGATTTCACTTAAAATGTTTTTTTTTCTAACTGTGCATCTAGCATCTAATGAGAAAGAGCTCAGCACTTTAAAAAAAAGGTTGAGTATATTCTTGAGCAGCCTTACCCAATGTGGTGCCCACATTGTTGAAGTATAACTTCAGGTATTCCTTCTTATTGCCAATGTTGGAGATGCTGATGGGAAATTAAATCCAAAATCCTATCTCCTGAAAAGGATAAAAGCTGTTCCCACAGCTATAAATACTCAACTATCCAACAAACAGCAACAGAGCATGGACAGAGTTCCTACTCCAGTCCTCTGAAGATGCCGGCCACAGAGACTGGCGAAATATCAGGAAGAACAACCTTCAGAACACAACCAAAGAGCCTGAAAAACCCACAACAACCATTAGATCCCAGCCGTGAAAGCCTTCGCGAATACATTAAATCCAAAATGTCTGCAATGCACTAAGTTGGGAAGGGCTGCCCTTCAGCAAAAAGCCTACATGCCCTATATTAACCTAACAGTACTGAAACACACAAGAGTTAAAACATTGAGAAACAAGTTATCCAATTCATCCTGTCAACGATAACTACTAAATTAGCTTCCTAGAAAACATTAATTTTCTAACCATGATTGTGCCAGCAGCATGTAGGCTAATAGCTTTTTAAAATAATGGCTAGAATATTAGCCCTTAAGCAGAGAGTAAAATCTTGTTTACTTGATGTAGCCTACAACTTGAAACAAATTTGGGTTTTGGCAGACAATAGATCTTGTGTTCCTGACAGAAATTTTTGGCATCTTATGATCATTTCAGCAAACAGGACTAGAAACCTCTGGCTTTAGTTCAGAGTAAATTCTTGAGGGATGAGTTCTTTAATATAAAATGTAATCTGATCATATGGGAACCGAAAGTAAGTCTTGCACTGTAGTCAAAACTGAAAATGTAATCTTCCCCATAATCTTCCAAATAATTCCTAACGCAGGGCAAGAAAAAAAAAACGTTGCCTGAGATCTTAGCTAGGTGAGTTAGACAATCCCATCAGACAAAAGTGACAGACATAGTCATAGGTTGCATGAGTATTGTGACTCCCTTAACTTGTCTGAAAAAATTTAAGAGATATTGCAGATATGGCCTAGAGTTTGACCATACTGCCTTGAAGAGGAAGCCCCTAGAAGCAAAACAGCAAGTGGCTCCCCTATCTTTCCAAGTATAGAAGCATGGTGCTTACTGCTAGTTAAGTTGAAACCTGACCCACTAAATCCTAGAAAACCTTTCCCTCTTTTCCGACATAAAATTTTTGAAAGACTATCAGATTCATGAACAGGAGACTGTGATGGTTCAAACTTTGATTTAGATGTGTCTCCATATTTTAATCCTATTAAAAATACACACAGGGCCTGGTTACGCTAGTGATATACCTCTCAATATGCATCAGTGTTATTTAATTTGATTTATAATCATGCAATAGTTACATGAATATAAATTGCTGTTAGTGTTTCCTTTGCTGCTCGGCTGAAGGGTGGTAAAGCTCGCCTGCTGCAGTGACCCACAGGTTGATTGTCAGCCATTGACATTGGTAATTTGTCAGCTTAAACAGAGGAAGGTGTTGGTGCTCCTCATCCACCAGGACTCTCAATGCCAAGAATCCCAGCTTCCTTTCCTGCCAGGCCAGGGCAGTTGGAAAGCCACTTCCCTGTTCTTCTGTACTTCCAACCTGCTTTGCCTTTCTTCATTCTCCACCTCCTTCGTTCCCGCACCACTGGGACTACCCAGCTCAATGATAATACCGCCCTCAACCTTCCTGAAGTCGCAAAGAGCTGGAGATTCCTGAAAATCGCTTGCTGCAATATAAAACACAGCAGTTGCCTGGAAGCTGTGGTGCGGCCCCAGGCACCAGCCTAGAGGAACGGCATCATGCTCCAGGATGCGATGGCCCAGCTTCACCACCCATCCGCTGCATGGTGCATTCAGGAGCAGCAGGCCAGCTTCAATGCCCCTGCCCCTCTTGGCTGGCTCCTGGGGGCTGTGCCACAGCTTCCAGACACTGAAACCAGCTGCTGCATTCTATCACAGTGAAGCTGGGTTGCAGTGGCTGAGTAGGTGATGCAATGCCCAACACAACAGCCTGATAATTCAGCCATATGAATGTCTTACAGGAGCAATGTACTTCGGCAGAGGAGTTCACAATGGGGAAATTGATTGAAATTATAGTGACATGACATCAGGCGTAAAATAAAATCATGGCGGCATTCCATCAGGCCCATGGTGGAAGAGTTAAAGTAACTCGATGCTGAGCAGAATAATGTAAGACTTTGGCAAAAAAAAAATTGGGCTCCCTTGTGCATTGTATAGCCCTCTTTTAAAAAAAAATCAAATGAATCAAATCCCGGTTCTTTCAGTAATGCAATTGCCTTCATAGTTTAATAGAAAAGCCTTCTTGTCATACAGCAGATGATCATGGTATGGAATGTGTTGTGGGTATATTTGTGTCTTCTAAGAGGTAAAAATTAGAAGATACTTTATTCTTGTATTCAGAAGACTCCAAAGAACTGCTTCTTAGTAAGATTTTGTATATGGATAAGCAGTTCTGCCAGGTAGCCAGTTTCTTCATCCCACAAGTATATTCACCTGCAATTTCCTCTACAGCAAATGTTTCCCTGCATGTCTAAAATATTTTACCCAACCATTCCCTGTGAAAAGGAGCCAAGGCAGCTCGCATCCTTTAAAAGATAATATTTAAAACTAAAAACAATTAAGTATTGTTGTTCTTGTTTAGTCATTTATTCGTGTCTGACTCTTTGTGACCCCATGGACCAGAGCACGCCAGGCCCTCCTATCTTCCACTGCCTCCCGGAGTTGTGTCGGATTCATGTTGGTTGCTTCGCAGACACTGTCCAGCCATCTCATCCTCTGTCATCCCCTTCTTCTCTTGCCTTCACACTTTCCCAATATCAGGGTCCTTTCCAGAGAGTCTTCTCTTCTCATGAGGTGGCCAAAGTACTGGACCCTCAGCTTCAGGATCTGCCCTTCCCGTGAGGACTCAGGGTTGATTTCCTTGAGAATGGAAAATTTGTTCTCCTTGCAGTCCAGGGGACTCTCAAGAGTCTCCTCCAGCACCACAATTCAAAAGCATCAATTCTTTGGTGGTCGGCCTTGTTTATGGTCCAGCTCTCACTTCCATACATCACTACAGGAAAAACCATATCTTTGACTATGTGGACTTTTGTCAGCAAGGTGATGTCTCTGCTTTTTAAGATGCTGTCAAGGTTTGTCATCGCTTTCCTCCCAAGAAGCAGGCGTCTTTTATTTTTTGTGGCTGCTGTCACCATTTGCAGTGACCATGGAGCCCAAGAAAGTAAAATCTGTCACCGCCTCCATATCTTCCCCTTCTATTTGCCAGGAGGTGATGGGACCAGTGGCCATGATCTTAGTTTTTTTGATGTTGAGCTTCAAACCTTTTTTTGCATTCTCCTCTTTCACCCTCATTAAGAGGTTCTTTAATTCCTCCTCACTTTCTGCCATCAGTTTGGTGTCATCTGTATACAGTGGTGCCTCACTTGACGACATGAATTTGTTCCAACAAAATCGATATAGAGTGAAAATGTTGTCAAATGAAATAAAAAAAAAAACCATTGAAATGCATTGAAAACTGTTCAGTGTGTTCCGGTGGGCTGAATACCTGCTCGTCCAGCGAAGATCATGTGGCGGACATTTTTGGTGCCTGTAAAGCGAGGAATCCGTCCTAGAAAACAGCATTTTCTTCAGCCGGCGGCCATGTTGAAACCCGACAATCAGCTGTTTGCTGATCGTCGTAAAGCAAAAATCGGTTCCCGAAGCAGGGAACCGACCATCGCAAAGCGGAAAAACCCCATTTAAACCATCATTTTGCTATTGCAAAAGCGATCACAAAAACCTAATCGTACAGCGATTTCCTCATTAAGCAAGGCAATCATTAAGCGAGGCACCACTGTATCTGTGGTTGTTGATATTTCTTCCGGCAATATTAATTCTGGTTTGGAATTCCTCCAGTCCAGCCTTCCGCATGATGTATTCTGCGTATAAGTTAAATAAGCTGGGGAACAGTATGTTGTACTTGTACTCTTTCCCCAGTTTTGAACCAATCAGTAGTTCCATATCCAGTTCTAACTGTTGCTTCCTGTCCCACATATAGATTTATCTGGAGATGGATAAGGTGGTCAGGCATTCCCATTTCTTTAAGGACTTGCCATAGTTTGCTGTGGTCCACACAGTCAAAGGCTTATGTGTACCCAATGAAGCAGAAGCATATGTTTTTCTGTAACTTTCTGGCTTTCTCCAGAATGTAGCGCATGTTAGCAATTTGGTCTCTAGTTCCTCTGCCCCTTTGAAATCCAGCTTGTACTTCTGGGAGTTCTCGATTCACATACTGCTGAAGCCTTCCTTGTAGGATTTTGAGCATAACCTTGCTAGTGTGAGAAATGAGTGCAATTGTATGGTAGTTGGAACATTCTTTGGCATTGCCCTTCTTTGGGATTGGGATGTAGACTGATCTTTTCCAATCCTCCACCCAGAGTTCTTCAGGCACTCTGTCCACCAAATCGAGTTCCTTAAATCTGTTCTTCACTTCCACTGCATATTCATAAGGGATTTGTTTTAGATTATACCTGACAAGCCCAGTGGTTTTTCCTACTTTCTTCAGTTTAAGCTTGAATTTTGCTATAAGAAGCTGATGATCAGAGCCACAATCAGCTCCAAGTCTTGTTTTTGCTGACTGTATAGAGCTTCTCCATCTTTGGCTGCAGAGAATATAATCAATCTGATTTCGATATTGCCCATCTGGTAATGTCACTTCCAGGTGCGTCTGCAGCTGAACGTCCTTTCGGCTTTGGCCCAACCACTTCATTAGCTCTGGAGCTACTTGTACTTGTCCTCTGCTCTTCCTCAGTAGCATGTTGGACGCCTTCTAACCTGAAGGGCCCATATTCCAGCCTCATATCTTTTAGCCTTTTGTTTCTGGTCATGGGGTTTTCTTGGCAAAGATACTGGAATGGCTTGCAAGTTCCTTCTCCAAGTGGATCACGTTTAGTCAGAACTCACCAGTATGAGAAGCCGTCTTGGGTGTCCCGGCATGGCATAGCCCATAGCTTCTCTGAGTTACTCAAGTCCCTTTGCGGCGACAAGGCAGCAATCCGTCAAGGGGTTTAAAAAGCCAAAAATGGTCTTTTTCTCATTCCTGTTAAACTGATGACAGACCTACAAGAAGGGCCTATGATGCTGATCTAAGGGTCAAAGTAATTTCATTTGCATACTGGCATCCCTTCAAATAACCATACTAGCGGCATTTCTGTCAGAGCTGGGACATTCTGGTTCAAAATGAAAGAGTGCTGTTGAGTGTTTCCTATGTACTTAATGTACTCATATTATCTATGTAATGCAAGAAAGATCCACATTGCCAGGGTGTTCTAAAAAGTGGTGTGGTGTGTGTGTGTGTATGGTTCAGACTTGTGCGTTTTTGTTGTGCATGTGTAGGCAGTTAGGAAAATTTAAGCCTTTCCTCTCCCACTGTGGGTCTGATGAAAATCCCAACCCCCTGCAGCACTGCTACCATCAGTTCTGTAAAAATTGAGTCATTTGTCTGCAAAATCTTAAAACTCATTTAATATTGTCATCTGATTAAGAAAACCTAGTTGATTAATCACAAGATAAATGTATTTATATCTGGCCAACGGGCTGGTTAGGGAGCCCCGCTGGTGAGTAGCTCATGTCACTTTGACAGTCTGGGAACCCATTTTGCATAGCTTGGTTTGTTTATTTATATTGGTAGTCGGATAGGTTTGAAATAGCATTTGCTGGAAAAAAAGGACATTCTGTTGGAAATTGATTTCCTTGTTCTTGTTTCAGTGTGTGATCACACAGCTGCAAAGGCATGTGCCCGATCTTACCAGAAAGGATTGCTTTTACACGAGTGCTCTCCCTTAAAGTGACCCTTCCATCTGCTGGGAAATCACTCCAGCCCAGACCCCAAAAGTAGAAGCCGTACAGTTTGACTAAAAAGGTCCAGCTTGGGTATGGATCAGGGTTGGGCTGGCACGTTTCCCCATGTGTTGTGTGATTAAGAAATAGAGTGTATTGCACCACTCCCACAAGCAGATGAAATTGTGATTTATTTTCTTGTGTGATCACACCCTCAGTCCCTATTTTTTTTAAAAAAATTGTCTGTTCTCACAATATTCTATAAATCCACATGAATTCCATGGTTTAATTCTTCTCCTGCTCATTTTCTTTTCTTCTGAAGACAGATTGCTCATTAGTCAGAGGAATCTTTTTTTAAAAAAAACAACACTGGCAGTTAATAGCTGTTTTTTGCACACATATTAAGATGTACAAATAATTGAACATTAAAAACCACCATTTCTTGAGAATTATCAGTTCAAAATAATATATGAGTGTGGCAGGAATTCACAGATGGTGATGACTCTGGGAATGTCTAAAAAAGAGATTTGTAAGAAGTGTTGTTCAGTCGTTAAGTTGTGTCCGACTCTTCGTGACCCCATGGACCAGAGCACACCAGACCCTCCTGTCTTCCACTGCTTCCCAGATTTGGGTCAAATTCATGTTGGTCGCTTCGATGACACTGTCCAACCATCTCATCCTCTGTCATCCCCTTCTCCTCTTGCCTTCACACTTTCCCAGCATCAGGGTCTTTTCCAGGGATTGTAAACTATAAACTCATACCAAAAATGCGTTTGAGGCCTCAGAAGATACTTGTATACAAACTATAGAAGGTACATTTTCTTCTGGAAAATTAAAGTCAAGTGAAAAGTGTGATAGAATGCAACAAATCTATGCTGAGTTTATGTCAAACATCTGTGTTGGGATTGCTTAGTTACTTTTCTGTTCTTATCAACGTGGCTCTTAGACCTTAAATCCATGGGAAAATGTGGAACTATCAATCACTGCAGCAATAACTGATTGTAGAAAGTGTGATTTCAGAATCAATTTGTCATAGTCCAATATGGATTTCCTGCTTGATTTGTTCTGGCATTTCTCATTTGCTAAATGCAGGTATGCCACGGCAATCTCTCAGTGCTTCATTTATGAAACTAGACATAGGTATGCAGATGTTTTTTTAAGTTTGCAATAGATATGGAATTCCCTGCCAATGGTTTTACCCCCATCATTTATCTCATCCTAACGACGAAATGGATACGCTCTCTGATTGTAGCAAGGAGACTTTCAGAATGATGTTTTCACACAGCAAAATCCCAGGAGGCAGCTGTAAAAACATAGATATGTCCTTGTAAACACAGGCGAGAGGAAAAAGCAGAAAGTTCTATTTGGACAGCCAGCTCTGGCAGTTTTGTTTTTTGCTTTTGTAATTATTCCAGGGAGAGAGAAGGGTTTGGTTCTGATGCCCTCTGTAGGTCTCTTCTCTGGATAAAATCATGTCCTGCCCATTTAGAGTGGTCAAATGTCTTTGTTCCTATAAAGCAGCCCTCTATGTGAAGGCCTGTCAGAGGATGCTCCAGTGCATGAAGGAGGGCATGTTTTCTACCCCAGCAAAATGGGCTGGCATAGTTAGGTGTTCCTAAAAAGTAGCTAACTATGTAAACAAGAGTAACTATTATTTCTATAAGTATGTGTTCCCCCATGCAATCAATATCTTTTTGACTAAGCAATGTCTGCTTTCATCAGTGTGTGAGTGTTGGCCTTTGCTTTCGAGGATCTATCCATGTCACAGTCCAGATGGAAAGTGCAAAGAAAGTGGAAGATCCTGTTTTAGTATCGGAACGAATCTCTCGTTCTCATGGTTTCTTCAGCTCCTTGCTTTCCTTAATAATAATCACTTATGGCAACCCTTTCCAGAATTTTCCAGGTAGAGAATACCCAGAAGTAGATTCCCCTACCCTCTTTCTGGGGGCAACCTGGGACTACACAACTTGCCCAAGGCCACACGGGCTGGCTCTTTTCCCAGGAGGCACAGTGGGGAATTGAACTTCCAGCCTCTGGCTCTGCAGCTGTGTACCAAAGCCACTGAGCTATCCAGTTGGTTGCTTGCTTTCTTTGGTGCTGTTCATTTTCCCTCAATGAGGTTTTATTGCTATGTGCTTGCTGAGTGAGGACAGGGAAGATGGCGGCGAAGACAGCAAGGAGAAAGTGCCACAGGCATTAGGAAGTTCGTCTTGATGTCTACCATGTATGCTGACTCCACACACTGTCATTGGTCTCTCTCTCTCTCTCTCTTTTAAAAAAGTCTTAATTGAATTGAGTAGAAGAGCAGTGGCACGCCACCTTTCACTGTACAGATGAGGTAAGAAGCTTGTTCGACCCCTGCAGTATTGTGAGATGACAGGAACACATTGACAGGAATCCAGTAGTAAGTCACAACTGGAGCAGGCCCATTGAATCAGTGGGGTTTACAGAGGAGTTGATTCACCAAACCTGCACTGATTCAGTGGGTTTACTTTTATTACTACTTGATTTCAGGCACAGTGTTATTTCCCTCTCTGAGCAAGGTGGGTTGACATTACAGGCTACGCAACTCACATCTTCAACAGAGAGCAATGACCAGAGAGCTCAGGAAGAATTGCTGATTGCCTTCTGCTGGCCGCACTCCCAGCATCTGCTGACTTGAGGCGGTTGCTTCACTGTGTCTAACAACGGGGCTGACCCTGAAGATCCTGCAGGTGGCAGGAACGCAAGCCGGCGGACCGAATAGAGCAATGTCTGGCTACATTTCATTGTATTGTCAAAATGAAAGAAATGAAGCATTTTAACACCTTGTCTGCAGACAAAATGGAAACTGTGAATATAAGAAATGCTATTAAAAACATCATGGCTCAAATGCAATTGCTAGAGTAACTCCAGTGGATCAGATTTATGGAAGTGATTCAATGGATCTACTCTAGGTGGGAACTAAAAATTGAATTTAGTGCCATACATTTATGGTGTACGTTAGGGATCTGCTTCAGGTTTGAAAATCATTACCCCACAAAGCAAAGCAGAGGTATTTGTCCATTTCCAAACTGATCTGAAGCAAGGAAAGGAAGCCCCAGTTTCACTTGAATTGAATTGGGACTCTGAATATTGCTTTGATGCTCCAGTTTGAAAAGCTGAAAAATAGTAAGAATCATCACCACAACAAAAAGTTTGTGACAGTGAATCTCACTCAGAAGATCAATGTAACACTTTGAAAATGACTTCTGGATAGCTCAGTGGTTTAGGTATCTGGCTTTTATTTTTGTAGCACTTTAGCAAGGTGGATGGGACATGTGAAATATAAAACAGTAATTAAGTACTCTACCCACCGGGGAACAAAGCTACTACTGTAACTGGAGTATTCCTTCTCCCTTCTACAATTCCACAAATGTTTTTGCTGAGTAAATTTGAGTCAATTGCATAGTTCCCAGCAAGAGTAGGTGTTTTTCACTTTTTGAACTCATACAAATATGTGCAAAGACTTTTGAATATTCAGATACAAATAGAAATGGTTGTGCTACAAATTGGCTTGAAGTGAATCAGTTAGTGTTTGGGTGAAATCTGTTGGGATTATTGCAAGCTCGCATGCTGCCTTTAGTTGGTTTGCTTGGCAGGGATCTTTTTGGGCTGGGGTGACTGTCAATCTATCTAGCACTAACACAATCATCCCTTCCCTGCCTCTTAATTCAAAGAAAGCCCAGCCTCTCTGCTCTGCTTCTTTTTACCTTTTTTGTCTGTTGAAAGCAGTTAGTTTATTGAGGCCTGTTTCTTCAGTTTGCTGTAGATATATTCAACTGTAAGTAAATGAAATCTTTTATTTTTTTCTCCTACTTATATCTCAGAGTGAGTTATTGAGACTGTAAGTGCCAGTTAATGAGAAAAAAAGAGGTGGACTACTTTGGGGAAGTTGAAGCTATTCTGCTCTCTGAATCCCAGATTTCTGCTGTTCAGCTATTTTTTTTAACCACATTTTTTCACTAAAATTCAAAACTCTGCAACAAGAACCTGTTGCTTAGTCTACAGCTAGAGTAGGTCCACTGAATCAGTGGGGATCTGCTGATTCAACTGCTCTATAAATTTTATTGATTCATTGGTCCTATTTTTGTTATGACCCATTAACTTAAGCAACAGGATTTCAGCCACTGTAAGACAAATGATTTAAAATGAATTGAAGCAGATGACAATTGCACAATCCTAGTGTACAAATCTAAGGGACGTGGGTGGTGCTGTGGGTTAAACCACTGAGCTACTGGGTTGTTGATAGAAAGGTCAGCAGTTCGAATCTGCATGATGGGGTGAGTTCCCATTGTTTGTCCCAGCTCCTGCTAACCTAGCAGTCTGAAAGCATGCAAATGTTGGTAGATGAATAGGTACCTCCTCAGTGGGAAGGTAACAGTGTTCCATGTCTAGTCATGCTGGCCATGTGACCACGGAAAGTGTCTACAAACATTGGCTCTTTCGCTAACAAATGGGGATGAGCACAGGCCCCTAGAATCGGACACAACTTGACTTAATTGTCAAAGAGAACATTTACCTTTAGTGTACAACATCTATCTAGGCACTTAAGATAGTAACTGCATGGGTAATGCAGCCTTGCATTTCACAGTTCATCATTGCTTTTTACTGGATCACATTTACTTTGGAATTGAGGAATACATGTGCCAAATAGAGATGAGCCTTTTTTATTATTATTATTTGCTGGCCCCTTTTACAGGTATCATTATGCTATGGTAAATTATAGCTAATTATTCACAGTTAACATATTTGCTTAGCAATGTGGAGGAAAAAAAGCGAACTTTAATTATACTTGGTAGTTTTAATTTTGATTGCAGAGCAAATATCACTTTGGCATAATGAGAATAGAACGCTTTCTGCCTACCAAGCGCAATTGCTCCAGTCTTTCAAGTATTTTAAAAAAGTAAACAAACATCAAAACATCTTGGTTAGGATGCCAGACTTTTATTTGCCTTTTCACTTACTGAGCAGTCTGTGACAGGACATTTCAGAAGTATATGAAGCAGTCTGGGAGACACGCTTAATGAGTAGACAACCTCAGTTACGATTTCACATGCCCCGGCAATCTACCTGCTTCTCTTGATTAAGACTTTGATGTCAAGTGGAGATGATGTATATGGTAGTGTGGATATGAGCTTTCTTAATCCCATCATATAGGGAATAAAAATAACAACCCCTAAATCAGAGACAGCTTGTATTTCTTAGAATAGGTCAATACAATACCGATTTGCATATTGCACTTCCTTTTAGTGCTTTTGAAGTTGACTGCTACAGATTTTTGAAGTCCAAACTAAATGCGATGGGCTAACCGTATTTGTTTATTTATGGATAAGAGGTGTTGGGAGTAAGGGAGGAATCCGTCTTGAAAGAATTAAAAATGGATTAAAGGCTCTCTGCTAGAGAAGAAAACTGGCATAGGTTTCATGGAATGAAACAAGGTGAATTTGCTTTCCCTTCTCTCTTTCCCAACACTTTGTGTCAACTCTTATTCTGATAAAATGATTTACATATTGGGAGAAAAGGGGTGTTTTTTTTTTTAAAAAGGTAAAATAACGTTTGACATTTAACTCCTCTTGCCCACACTTAAAACACACACACATACATTGAAATGGAAATGGATGCACTTTTGGGAGGATACGGATATACAGGTGCTCCTTTGCAGTTACTCTATTTGACTTGGCCTTCTTTCTTTGCTACAGACTTGCATAATTTCAGCTCTGTTAAAGTCTCCAACTATTCCACCTTTGAGGGGCAGGATTTAGTCCTACCAAATACTGTATGATACAGAACAGAAAGTGAATCAACTTCCAGTGAAGACAATTCAGTTCTGAAATGAAGTTGGAGACTGAAATAAAAAGTAGGCAGGAACTAATGACAGAAGCTTTAACTGGTTTTTAACCAGCTGCGTATTGTTCTTTCTTTTCTTTTAACTGGTTTATTTGTAACTGAAGTATATTCAGATTGCATGTTTTAGCTCTGTTAATTTTAATTTTAATTTTATTATTGTTGGCCTCCTTGAATGTTTTATTTTCCTTTCCCAAAAGATGGGATAGACATTTAATACATTATGAAAATAAGTAGGTGCCAGAAGAAGGGAGCAAGGGAAAGGTGCCGGGAGGAGGAGGAGGGAAGAAAGCAAACTCACAGAAGGAAGAAAAGAGTTTCATTTGTTTTTTTTTTTAATGTTGGATAGATGGCATGTCAAGGAATAAATCCTCAATATGTACTGATAGTTAAATGTAACATAATGTACAACAAAAGCCAAGAGGTACATTTAAGAAGCAAAAGCATGGTGTGCAGACAAATAAAGAGAATAACTAGAATATACTTGGGTGATGGAAAAGATAATGATCTCTGGTTGCAAGCTGTTTTTCTCATCCAGTAACTTGTTGCTTGACTACAACGGCTTATTGCGTGACAGCTAATTATCTGTTTCACAGAAATGAAAAATATGCAAGATTCAAGCACGGCTTGTTTTTTTAAAAAATTACCCCCCCCCCCCAAAAAAACATTTACAATATTTCAGCTCTATCACATTTAATCTGTTAGGGAGTCAGCTACAGAATAGAAAGCTGATATGCTTACAAGATAACTTCACTGTGGTGATGGGTGCATCGCCTCTGAAAATGAATACACCGTCTTCATCTTTCCTTGTGTACAAATTAATTTAGTTGCAGTTCTTCCCCATGTCACGTTACATTATTTTCATTGCTTATTAAAAATACTGTTCATATAAAGTCCAACTATCTGGTTCTCGAGATACTAATGGCGCATGGCAGGGGTACATGCTATCAGCTCCGAAGGCAATCATGGAAATCTATCATGAGCTGAACGTTTGGTTCCAGGCTCTTCTGATGTGATATTAACAGTAATTTGTATGCATATAATGGACAGGATGTCATAGCTGATGGACAACTTCTTTTTTCGTGTGTGACGTCATTTCTGTAGCTTCCAGTGTCAGATCAGTCTCATGTATTGGAGATGACGAGTAGTTAATTAAAATTTACTTTCTTGCATGCTTTGGAAATGGAACTTGGCATATGTAGTTGGCAGCAAATAGCAGCAATGCTGTAATTGAACGTACCACTGCAACTGCCTAAGGAGGCTTCCAGATGGTTTGTCTTAAAATTGCACTTCTTTTGTTTAACAGATTTTATGCTGGGGGAGGCAAGGAGAAAAGGCCATGGTCCTCTAACCCTCCCATTCCCCTCCTACCACTTCTCTCTTTTTGCATACTTCCTCTAATCTCTTAAAAAAGACACAATGGCTGTACAAATCCTTTTGATAAGCAGCATTACAGTAACTGTCTGGAAGTACTGTGGCATAGGATTTTGCAGGGAAAGATCTGCATGTCCCCTAGCTGTATGGCACTCCGTGAGATTAAAGAAAAACAGGATTTCCACTGTGGAAAAATGAGTATGTGTAATGTAGTGGGAGCTATGAGTTTGTTCACCAGCTGTGTTGTTAATGTAGGGTAAGAATGGATGTGTAGATTTTAATGCTTTGCCTTGAGTACAGAAATGGCAAGTACTGTATAATCTTTTTATCAAAGGAAGGACATATTTTTGATAAGTTTTAAGAGTCCTGGTCCCACTTCGTTTCCCAGCACAATTCAAACTTTAAATATTAAAACCACCCATGGTTAGCCAGCCTGAAAGGAGCGTCTTCTTCCTTAGGAAGAGACTGAGCAGTTGGGACTCTTGTTTAGAGCATTCTTCTCCTTCGATTCTCTGGTGGATGGTAACTGGAAAAGGGCCTTTTCGGTAGTTTGCAGATGTGCCTTGCAATGGAGAGCTACCTGTGGCTGTCTTGGAGGATCTCCTGCACACCTATGGACATCGCCGAGTTGCTCTGTATTAATTTTGCATAGTCAGTGTTGCAATTTGTATAAATTACACTACAAAATGGAATGCTCCTGTTCCAGTTTCTAGTCAGCCAACTAACCAACCAACCAAGCCACTTAGGCTCTTCTTCTGGGTTTCCATTCCACGTCAACATAAGTATCGGTCTTTACGCCCCCACCAACAACACTCAGTCATAGTTGACCCTGAAGCAGGCATAGTTCTCAGTGTGTTGTCTCCCCTTAGGGGTTCCCCTCGCTAAGGGTGTTCCGGACTTCTGCAAATCTTGGGCCTCCTCTTAGATTGCTGGTACCTCCCTTTTGTGCGTGTTGATGATTCCCTTTTAGATTCACATTTGGATGATGAATTTGATACTCATGGATAGAACTGTATGTTCTGTGCTGTGTTTGCTCTGATGAGTGGCTGTTAGTGCCACTCCATGGTGTTTTTTTTTTTTGTTAAGCTCCCATTTTTATGCATTTAATTTAATTTTATTTATTTATTATTCAATTTCTACCCCACCCCTCTAGACAGTCTACTCGGGGCGGCTTACAAGCAGTTATAAAACATCATTAAAAGTCATCAAAGCAATCACATAATTAAATCAACAAAGTTCAAGATGGGGAAAAAGGAAAACTAAACAGAAAAAAAATCAAGTGTTGGCTGGAGGGGAAGGCCTGCCTAAAGAGCCAAGTCTTTAACTGACTCTTAAAAACACCCAGCGAGGGTGCCAGGGTAATTTCCAACAGCAAGGTGTTCTATAGTCGAGGGGCCAATGCCGAGAAGGCCCAGTTTCTTGTTCTTTCTTTCCAGGCCTCTCTTGGTAATAGGCCCCTCAACCGTCTTTCCTGGCGAAAACGACTTGGGTAGATCTAGGTGAGAGAAGGCGTTCCGCCATGTATCAAGGTATTTTTGATACCTTCATGTTGACCTTCTGAAAATAAATCCTTTGTTGCTAACTCCTTGCCTACAATTTGAACTCCATTTCAAGGGAGAGAGAGCATCAGAGCAAAGTACCAGGGTAAGCCTCTGTGTGGAACACAATACTGGATTTACTAGCCCTTGGGCTTGATCCAGAAATTGTTATGGTCCTTTTTCATTGGAGGACACTTCCAGGAAAAGGGACACCCTTTTGCCCCAGGTTTTTGCTGGCCCCTGTGGGGCTCTGCCTCTGTACTGCCCCTTACTGGAGCTGCTGGACACAGATGACCCATTTATGATATAGGATGAACCTTTCCTTCTCTCCAAGTGGAACACCATCTAGGGCAGTGCACTGAAGGCTGCAGGTATTTATTACTTCTATTTATATGCTATTCCTCTCTCCAACGACAACCAGAATGGCACACAACAGCAAAGCAACACACATGCAGCACACACAACAATAAAATGATAAAATGCAACAAAAATAGCAAAACCCTAGACATTTTGCCTTATGTACATTACCATATAGAAACACTTGCCACATCAGTGGTGGAATAACCATCCCTAGCATTCAAAGGCCTTCCAAAACAATTCTGCCTTGTGCCCCCTCCTGAATCAATGGAAGAATGTCATACTTTGCAGGGACTCTGGAAAAGAATTCTAGAGCATGAGGGCAACAACGTGGAAAGATTCTTTCCAAGCTGGACTGCTTTGATGGTTTGCACCTTTTGGAGAGCAATTCCAGATGACGTTATTTGGTGGTGGGCTTATATGGGTGGACCAGGTATGCAGGTGTGAAGCTCTGTAGTACTTTAATGGTAATATCGAACATTTTGAATTGAATCTGGAATTCTACTGGTGGCTAATGCAGCTGGTGCAAAATGGGTCTTGTGTATCAAGATGGATGGCAGAAACATGGTTATCTTAAAAAGGATGCAAAACTTGAAATGATTTCATAGTTGGACTTGATTTCATAGTTGGACTGGGAAGCATAGATAAAAGAAAAATGCAAAGGTTCAATTAGGAAATGAAGAGATTAGTAACTATAGTGATCCTGGTAAAATCTGTTAAATTGTTCTTTTTTGTTTTTGTTTTTTAAACTCTAGTAGAATTGTATAAGTGGCTGTAAAAGTACACCTCACACTTTCTGGAATTTTACCCTTCCCCTACCCATGTCCACTCCATTGGACCCCTATCCCCAAATCTTATCCCTATTGAAAATGAATAAAATTAATAATAATAAAAAAAGAATGATGGCATCTATTAATAGTCTAGCTGTCCTATGTTGTACCTTCTCGGTTATCCTCAAGGGTAGAGTGAAGTATAGTAGTCTAATCTTGATCCATCTGGCTCCCTTGAAAACATAAACCTATGTCTTTTCTCAGAATGTACAAAAGGGGGAGGCATCAGGCAGGCAGCAGGTTGTCTTCTGTGGCATCAGGAGAGTGGTTGGCACAGCTTTCTGGATTGGCTGCCCATCTGACCCCTCTCTCTGAGTAGTCCTGTTGTGGTTTCTGTTGTGCCAGTAAGGGACAGGCTAGCAAGTTGTTGGTTTAGATTTCACATCATTTGGAAACATAGCACAGTAGGAACTTTATTACAGGGGGTTAGGACTAACTGCCATTACATTTTCCCATTGCACTCTTAGATCTAGGAGGTTTTAATAAAGTCAATGTTCTGTGGAAGAGTCTTTGATGGTGTTAGTGTTGGTAGTAGTCACAATACTGAATAAGCCTAAATAAGGGTAAAATGCAGGTAAGAGAAGAATATGTTATTAGTGTTTAATATACTTCCTAAGGTTATGAAGTTTAAATAGAAATTATTGAGACTGCTAGCACCACTGATTCAATATATTTATCATATCATGGACATGAGTAGCAATACTCAGTATTGTTTAAGCTAAAAAGAAAGCAAGTTCTAATATGCCATTGTTCATGCCATTAGTCAGATACAATATGGTTACAACATTCTTATACATAGCTTTGCATCTCATCATATTGATCTCTTGAACCAAATGGCTATTAAGCAATTAAATAGTTCTAAAACTGGGCTATGCATCAAGCCAAACAGAACCAAAGTTTAAGACTTAATTGTTTACTGTATCTTGAGTTCACCACAGGACTGTACAATTTATGATCCATGAGCTGAAAACAGCTTCTCAGCCATATATTATATCTTATCAGTTTCTTGTCTGTTGAGTTATTATACGTACATGGTTGACAGGCTCAGCTTAGTGGGTCAAAATTGTCCAGGCATGGTTTATGTTTGTCATTGCTTTTTAAAAATACCTATTTTATTTATCCTACAAGACTTACGGTGTGTAAATGATCAAATAAACAGCAACATTGGCCAAACATGAAGACTTTTTAAACCCTAAACCTCATCACCAGATCCACCTGAATTTTTGTCTGACTTAGGATATTTTCTCTTTTTAGAAGTTTGTGGATATTGATATGGACTGTAGCTATAATTCTCCCATACTAAAATCCCATCATGCTATAATGTGAACTGTCATCGAAAGACTAAAAGCCTATCCTTTCTAATCTGTTAATGTTTCATTCATTTAGGCATGGGGAATTACTGGCTGAGGAGGGAAGATGGGGAGATACTGTAAGTATCTGTTAAACGGTTGTTAAAACTCTAAAAATATATCTTTTATGGTTATGAATGACAAAGCTCTTCAGAAGCACTGTCAACTGGTGTACTGTATTCTGAAAAACAGTGAAGATAAGTGAAAATACAATAGGTGGGGTTCATCCTTCATGCAATGATGCTGTTCAGTTGAAAGGGTAACAGTATTATAACTACTGTGCAATTTTGTTTGTCCAGATATATTCGTACCACAAATCTCAGGATGATACTTGACTGAAATGTGATCTTTTACTTTCTATCTGACTCCTGTTTCATAGGCTATCATTGTACTGATGTTATTAGTTTTCACCTACAGTGGCACCTCGACTTAATGACCACAATCCATACAGTGGCATAACTCAAAATGGTCATAAGTCGAAGCACAATTTCCCATAGGAATGCATTGAAATGCAATTAATCCGTTCAGGCCAAAGGGAAAAAATCACCAAAAAAAAATCATTGCAAGATTCATTGGAAATACGATTAATCCGTTCCGGGTGAAGGCGGAAAAAAAGAGAGAGAAAAGAAAAAAGAAAGAAAGAAAAGCAATCAAGCATGCAAGACCCATTGGAAATGCACAGTAAATAAACAGAGCAGATGAGAAATGCACAGAGAACAAAGGGGGCAGTTCGGAAATGCAAAGAAAACAAAGGAAAAAGCAAGGGAAGCATGCAGGACCCATCAGAAATGGGAAAAACCCCAAAAGCAACAAAAACCCCAAGACCCATTGGAAATGGGGGGAAAGACAACAAGCAAACCCCCAAGACTCATCAGAAATGGGGAACCCCCCCAAAAGCAACAAACCCCCAAGACCCATCGGAAATGGGGACCCTTCCAAAAACAACCAAACCCCCCAAGACCCATTGGAAATGGGGAAAAAACCAAAAAAATGACCCCCCAAAGACCCCTCACAGCACAGAAACATAACCCACCCAGCCCAAAACCTTGCTGCAAAAACACCCAGAACAGTTTTTAAAAAGCAGAAAACTGCACCTTACTTTACCAGGCAGCCCGAAGCCTCCCTGCAAAAACACACACACACATACACACACACACACACACACACACACACACACACACACACACAAGCAGAAGCGAGGCAGTCCAAAGCCTCCTCCGATCGCACTCTCTAACTGCTGGGGTGAAAGAGATACAAAGAAACAGCCTCATACAATTAGTAATTTGAATTTCCCGCTTCCCCCCGTCTTTTTCTGTTTGTAAGCAGAAGCTCCAGTCACAAGGAGAAGCAAAATTTTGTGTGCGGAGCTGGTCGCAACTCGAAATGATCATAAGTAGGGACGTTCATAAGCTGAGGCACCACTGTATTTTTAAAATCAGGATATGTACCCAATTATTTTTCCATTAAAAAAAGTTGTCAGATCTTTAAAAATAGTGCAAAATGAGTGCCTTAAGATGGCCTCCTGTTGTCATGTTGTTATGAAAAATGCAAGTGTTAAGAAAATTAGTTTTAAGATGTGGAAGGTGGCAGTCTAAAATCCATCCTTGACTATGCTGTGTGAAGAAATCCTCTTTGGGTGATCTGCAGATTTTCTTGGGTCTGCACATTTTCTAGCCTAGAGATTGCAGTACTAGAGATGTCGAATTTAATTTTTAATTCAAATTATTTCCAAATTATATTGTCAGGAGCTGCTGGGGGTTTATTGTGGCTGCCTCATGTGGTAAACTACTCAACTGTGGGTGGTAATCTTCTTAGTGAAGAACCTTCTGGACTGAAAAGCATATGAAGAATTTCCTATTCCAGCTGTGCCTTGGTTAGACTGCATACTGTTTGTGAACTATGGCATGTTCCTCTGACTTTGATTTTATGTTGGCCCTGATTTAGGATTTGCCATTTGGTTCTTCTTGTTTGGCCCTCGCTTGCTCTTGGCTTCTAACCCTTGATTAACTATAGGTTGCTGATCATTGCCCAGTTTTGAAACCTACAGTGATGGGTGGAGATAAACTTCACTTAGAACATTGCACAACTCTAAATGAGAGCTTGGAAAAGTTACCCCTTTGGACTATATCTCGAGAAGCCCCAGCCAGCATGGCCAAACAAATAGCTTTTCCTAATTCTGCTCAAAACTACCACTTCTCTAGTTAGCCCTACCTTCTGCTCCTTGTACCTTCAGAGTCAACTATGATCCTTTGATCAAGGATCAAGCCTGTTGTGTGTTACCAGGTGTGCTCTCAGAGTACATGTATGAACTCACACATATTTGGAGACCCTCAATAGTTTGTCTTGGCACAGACTGGGCTGAGTATATCACACTCAGACAAAACTATTCACAAGGGGGATTTTATTCAACCGACAAGAATTAAAATGTGCACAGAGATTGTATTCGGAAACAGCAAGGATTCAGCAATAAAGTATGTAACTAATATGGGGGAATATAAACTCAAAAGAAGCAAACTCAAAGGACTGAGAGGGTTCTGAGATTCATGCTGCACTGCAAAGTTCTGGAGCGCCTAAGTAGGCTATTTCCATATGTGCTACAAGGATAAGAAAAGGAAAGGAAAGAAGGATCTTTCCCTAAATCATAAACACAAAGGAAAGGAGGGAGTAGATCAGGAATCCACCAATGTGTGGGGGAAATACTCCCAGGAGATAGATCAGGGTTGACAAAAATTACCTTTCCTTAGTCTCATTAGACTGTCTTGGAGCTGAGAAGTGTTGGAACTCCAGGTGTGTGAGGCCGAGAGCTCCCTGGCAGGGACTCCTCAGAGTGTGTGGTCTACCTCCTTGAATGAAGATGTGATGAGACAGATCTCAGTGGTGGAAGAGACAGTGGACCCTCGACTTACAGACGGCTCGACGTACAGACTTTTTGAGTTACAGACTTCTCTGGCTGCAAAATTTAGGTTCGACTTGCACCCAGGGAATCGACCTACAGACCAGAAAAAACCCAAAATGGAACAAAAACGGAACAAAAACGGCCAGTTATGGGATTAATCAACTTTCAATGCATTGTAGGTCAATGGAGACTCGATCTACAGACTGTTTGACCTGCAGCCACCGTTCCAATACGGATCAATTCCATAAGTAGAGAGTCCACTGTATGAGAGAACTGTGTATAAAAGAAAACAAACAGAAAAGACTGGAAAAAGTGGATTCTGACAAAGGGCAGTATTTTGGTCGGGAAGGGAAAAGATATAAAAGGGGAAGGAGGGAAGATGGGGGAGTTATCAGAAGAGAGAGAGGAGGAGGCATGTTGTTGGGTGACTGAGGGGAAAGACAAGAAAGAAAAGGATTGAGTTGAATTAGTAGAAAATATCCCTGGACGGGAGAATGGACAGAGTTCAAGGTACCTAGGGATTATGTTGAGAAGGTGTGGAAAAGACAGACATATCATGAGCCACCTTATTGGGGTGAAACTGAGGAGAGGGAACAGAGAACAAAATTCAGAGAAAGAAATTCAGAGACCGGCAAAAGAGAAAGGCATGGAGGTGTGAAAATAGAGCATGTATCACAAACCCTGGGAGATCCTATGGGAAGAGTCCTTTCTGACCCAGATTATGACCAATCCCAGGCAAGAAAGTTTGGGAGCCTCAGGTAGGATGGATTTTTTACCTTTGTCAGCAAGATTAAGCAATGTAGTGATAGAAGAAACTGGCATATCCCGTAAATGGCAATACAGTGGTGCCCCGCATAGCGAGGTTAATCCGTTCTGGATTAACCATCGCTATAAGAAAACATCGCTAAACGGAATGGAAAATGCCATTGGAATGCATTAAACTTAGTTTAATGCGTTCCAATGGCTTCTGTACTCACTGTTAAGCGAAGTTTTCCCCATCCGCAGACATTTTCGCGCCCTCGGTAAGCGAGGGCAGGGCGCGAAAACGCTGCGCACGGCCATTTTGGGCATCCGGCGGCCATTTTGAAACCGCCGAACAGCTGATCCGTGGGCGTCGCAATGCGAAGATTGGTAAGCGAAACGCTTACCGATCGTCGCAATGCGAGTTTTGCCCATTGCGGCAGTTGGGATGCCTTCGCATTAGCGATCCCAAAAAAGGGATCGCTATGTGAATTCATTGTTATACGGTGCACTCGTTAAGCGAGGCACCACAGTATAAGGAGTTTAGTTCTACACCTCTGCATGTTGAGAGGGATTTGTTGTTATTTGAAGAAAAACCCATGGAGGGAAAGCCTCTGAAACAAGATGACAAATCCATTACTAATGTTGTCAATAGCTGTTTCTTAAAAGTAAGGGAACCTCTGATGTTAATGGATTGCGTCTAGGAGTCTAGGCTAAATCCTGGATTCTGAGGGGCTAAGGCTGATTTCTGCTCAGAAATAATGAAGTCATTAGTCAAGGCTTGGCAGGGATCAGCAGGCATGGAGATAAGCATAGCTAGAAGATTTGCCCCATAACCTTCCCCTAGAACAACAAATATGGCCACCGTGTGTCTTTTTTACCTGCTTTTTGGCCAGGATGACTAAAATGATGTGGGGGGGGGAAGAGGCTATGCTGGGAGATGATGCTTTGGCTGGGATGTTCATGTCTTCTATTTAATTTTTATTGAGGTCTTTTATATTCCTGCCATATCCTCTTGGGGGCTTGGCTCACTTTGAGACCAGAGGCTATTTCTTCACAGCCACTGTTTTAAAATCTATACTTGTCCTTGGCCAGACAAGTTTTCCAAGTTAAAACAGTCTGTGGGATGTGCATAGACATCTTGACAAAAATGAGACCCTGCTGGACTGTTGCACAAACCTGGCCAGTTTGGTAACATCCGACAACTTCATACATGTAGAACTGAACAAGTTGCATGTTTGTGCTTGCACAAAGCTGCCACAACAGCCTCTTCCTTCCTCAAGGATCCCTCAAAACTTCTTTTGTGAGAGAGGGAAGGTGGAGGTAAGTGTATTTGGGACTTCACTCTTCAGGGAAGTATCTTTTCTATTAGAGGACTGGATAATTGGAACAGACTAAGAAGTCCATCATCTTGAGTGGGAAACAAGCTAGCTGCCTCAGTGTCCCATGAGTCTGATCCTCACTAAGAAAGCTGGAGAGATGCCCATGTGTTCCTAGTCAGGACAGTGATACTGGGGAGCAGAGTCTGATTATCTGAGGGAATCAGCTGATTCTGCTGAATAAGTTATAGGGGCAGTTTGCTATGAAGCTCCCAGATCTGTCAGGCTGACTGTCATTGAGACAAGACGTGAGAGACTAGAAACACTAACTGGCTTGCTTGTCTGCTTGTTTTGAGTACTGTACCTGGTAGCACTCAGTCTGAGTGCCCAGCATGTACTAAATGAATGAAGAAAATTGCACACATCCTCCAGTGATGCAAATAAGCTAGTGAGACAATTTTTAATTAAGCAATTAACATTTTCTCAAAGAATCCCCTGCATATCTATGATGAGGCTTATGGAACTGTGTAGATATATAATTTTTTTTTCAGAAAAAAACCCCCAAATTACTGCATGTAGAGCCCAATTTTGCAGCAGATTTCAAATGAACAGGGTATTTCTTGGGGAGTGGTGGTAATTCAACCATGTGTTTGTAATTTGTAAATTCAATTTTTAATATGAGAAAATGAAAACAAGAATCTGAGCAAGAAAGAATACCGCACATTCAGTCATAGAATATTCTATTAATAGAAACAGCATCAGTTGAGAAAGGATTATGTGCACATGGAATTGGATTTCTGTTTATAGGTCTTCTTAGTAGATCAGCCCAGGCATAATAAGAATTGTGCCCTTTTTCTACCTTACAGAAATTACAAGGTATTAGATACTTGCTATAAAAGGGAATAAAGGTCCATTCAATTGACAGCTGTCTCATCATGGTTTCAGGATCAAACTGGGCATGATGGGGAATGCACATTCTCTCCAGAAATGAGAGGTGCATACCTCAGCAAATTAACAGTTGCAATTTAAAGCTGTGCATGCCTTTTCGCGATTAATTGAATTACAAGCTCAAACAAAGTTGACTTAGAGCAAGATATGAGCAATGGAGAGAAGCTGCACAGGCTATGATGAACAGAAAATTTCACAACTTGAATACAGTAGTACTTCAATTTATGAACGTCTCTACTTATGAACATTTCGAGTTATGAACAGCTCCGTTTGCAAAATTTTGCTTCGACTTGCGAACGGAGTCTCGACTTACGAATTGAAAAAAACTTTCCTGCCCTTTTTTTGACCTAAGTTCATCTTAGATCAAAAGTATATATATATAAAAAATCTCCCCCTAAAGCAAAGCATGGTAGAGTACGGATTAACCGGCTTTGTATTAGTTCCTATGGGAACTAATGCCTCTACTTGCGAATAGCGCCTCGCCATAAAAATGAAAAACAGCCGGAATGGATTAAATGGTTTTCAATGCATTCCTATGGGAAATTTTGCCTTGGCATACAAACTTTTCGACGTACAAACACAATTCCAATACTGATTAAGTTCGTAAGCCCAGGTACCACTGTACTTCTGACATTTTGCTAAGTATATCATATAGTATATCATATCATGTAGTTTGAACTCAGTCCTTTAATCTGATTTGTAACTGGAAATTAAACTAGGGTTTAATTTGTAAATCAGATTGGTGAAGCAAAAATCTCTGAGAAAACTGCATTGGAGAACAGAAATCTGGTTACTGTAGGGCATATGCGTACATCTTATTATCAAGTTTGACCCTAACAGTAGTTTCAGATGAAGCATTTATTGCATATATATTAAACTGACATCTATGAGAGTTTTGCATGTAATGCTCTTTGGGTTTTTGTCTTCTTTCTATGTCTTCTTCCTAATCACAGAAAATGTTTTAGGGAAAAACATATAGAATAACTGCATAATGCCTTCTAATCCTTGCATTGGAGGAGTCCTCCACTTTGAAGCACCCTCACAGAAAGAAAGAAAGTTTATTCTTGCTGGATATGTCCTTATTTTCAAATGTAGGATTTTTCTTAAGGACTAGAATATCATTTCTGAACACATTGTTGTTTTTGCATGTTAATAACTGTTTCTGAACACTACAGAACCCTCGAAAGGTGCAACATTGATTAGCTTGGAGTAGATTCTAAAATAGCAACTATGTCTGAGTTGCAAAAAGCCTGATCTTATGTGCTAACAATGTTAAAAGAAGAAGAAGGAAGAAGAAGAAGGAAGAAGGAAGAAGAAGAAGAAGAAAGAAGAAGAAGAAGAGGAAGAAGAAGAAGAAGGAAGAAGAAGAAGGAAGAAGAAGGAAGAAGAAGAAGAAGAAAGAAGAAGAAGAAGAAGAAGAAAGAAGAAGAGGAAGAAGAAGAAGAAGGAAGAAGAAGAAGAAGAAAGAAGAAGAAGAAAGAAGAAGAAGAAGAAGAAAGAAGAAGAAGGAAGAAGAGGAAGAAGAAGAAGGAAGAAGAAGAAGAAGAAGAAGAAGAAGAAGGAAGAAGAAGAAGGAAGAAGAAGGAAGAAGAAGAAGAAGAAGAAGGAAGAAGAAGAAGGAAGAAGAAGAAGGAAGAAGAAGGAAGAAGAAGGAAGAAGAAGAAGAAGAAGGAAGAAGAAGAAGGAAGAAGAAGGAAGAAGAAGAAGAAGAAAGAAGAAGAAGAAAGAAGAAGAAGAAGAAGAAAGAAGAAGAAGGAAGAAGAGGAAGAAGAAGAAGGAAGAAGAAGAAGAAGAAGAAGAAGAAGAAGGAAGAAGAAGAAGGAAGAAGAAGGAAGAAGAAGAAGAAGAAGAAGGAAGAAGAAGAAGGAAGAAGAAGAAGGAAGAAGAAGGAAGAAGAAGGAAGAAGAAGAAGAAGAAGGAAGAAGAAGAAGGAAGAAGAAGAAGAAGAAGAAGAAGAAGAAGGAGGAGGAGGAGGAGGAGGAGGAGGAGGAGGAAGAAGAAGAAGAAGAAGAAGAAGAGAGAAGGGTCTTCTTTGTAAATTGATTGACTGACTGAATGGGAGAAGGCAGAAAATAATTTCAGAACTCTCTTTGCTTTCCTTGCTGTTGTTCTGTGCTATGTTGGTTCCAACTTATAGCAACCCTAATAGACTTCCAAGGTAAGTGAGATATTTATGGAGTGGCTTGATCAGTTCCACACCCCCAATGAGTTTCTATAACTGAGCAGGATTTTGAACCCAGGCCTCCAGAGTCCTGTCCGTCACTCTATATATCACACTGGGTATTTTATTCCCTTAGTCATTTAGTCTTTGCTCTTTTCCCTGCATCTTTACCTTTGCTATCTTTCTCCATTCCTCAGTCCTGCTTGCAGCTGGCTTCTCCTTCCACCTCTGTCCTGATTTTGCACACTAGAAAGAAAAACAAGAAATCAACCCTTTCTTTCCAGACTCAATGGAGAGGTTTTGCACCACCTTGAGTGAGTGATGAAGAAGTATAAAGACTGTGTTGTGAAGGGAAGCAGCTGCAGGGAATGAAGAAAAATCTAGAGTGGATTTCTTGTGTGGGACAGGTTGTGGCATAAATCCAGTTGTTACTGTCAGCTGAAGCATACACACTCAATCAGTAAAACTGAAATAACGCTGAGTGACCAAATACACCAAGTCCTTTGTATGTGGGACTAATATTTAGGCTTGTTTCTGAATGTCATTCACAAAAGAGAAGGCACTTTGTGTGCATTAATAGGTATTTTTACTCTGCTTTTGATGTAAACCGAAATAATTGAGTTAGGTATCTGGCTGCGGAGCCAGAGGTTGGGAATTAAATTCCTCATTGTGTCTCTGGTAAGGAGAGCTAGGCTGTGTGGCTTTGGGCAAGTTGGACAAGTCCCAGGGAAACCCCAGAAGAAGGGAATGGGGAACCATTTCTGAGTAGAGATGGCTGTTTTTTGGACAAAAGGTATACAGTGCTTCTCAGCCCCACCTCCACCAGTAGGTGCCCATGCAGAGGCAGTGACCCATCTTCCCCATCCCACCACCTCCGAGTGGGAGCCTAATGGAGTAGGTGGAGCTTCGAAGCACTAAACACCAGTTTGGGAAAAAAAAAATCAAAAAATCGCACAAACCACTGGTTCAGCGGTTTGTGCCCATCTCTACTTCTGAAGGCTCTATACCTAGAAAACCCTGAAAAGGATCACCATAAGTCAGAATTGACTTGATGGCACACTACCACTACCACTACCACTACCACTACCACTACCACTACCACTACCACTACCACTACTTCTCAATGCTTGGCTGTCTTTTAACTGCTTTAAAAGCTGCAAGGATATAATCCAGTCAAGCGCAGATAGCAGTGGTTCCCAAACATTTTGGACTTGTGGCTCCCTTGATTTACTGACCACTGGCCGTGGCTTCCCCTGCTCGGAGGGGCCATCAGGGGTCTCACTGCCACCAGGGAAAGGATCTTGACACCCCTTCTCAGCAATCTCATATCCTCCCCTGCTATAGCACATAATTTAGGAACCCCTGACAGCATTAAAATCCCTTTGCTTGAATCATCTGTTAGCACCAACAGAAGAAATTGTTTGACAGTCCTCTGTTCTTGAATCTAAGCCTTATTGAGTCAAATGAGATTTACTTTCAAGTAAGTGTGTAAACTTTAAATCGTTCCAGCCTAAATCTGCTTCACTTTGATTGCATTGTGGCTCAAATGTTCTTCCATACATTGATTTGAAACTGAACCACCAAGTAAATAGTATGAAAATGTGATTTCATTCTTGAATGAACTTAGGCACATTAAAATTACTGTTCTGACCTGGGTAATGAAATAACAGGAGAAAATACAACATTGAACACTGGATGAAGTCGATATATATGAGCAATTTTCATTGTTTGTGTAATAGGCAATTGCAAATAATTACCCCTTGACTGAGAAGGATTCATTAGCTAGCTACACCAAAATAATTATGAAGTATATTATCATGGCAACTCTCTGAATTAAACTAAAGTACCAAGATACACAGTTAACTAATTCTCATAGATAAACCTATCTTTATTATAATCTGTAAGAACTGGTGGTGTTTATTAGACCTTGGTTCAAAGATAACTAGATTGCCTGTAATAAGCAACAGCAGCTGTGTTGTTTAGGGAGAAATGACAGAAGAATTCCAAGTCTATGAAGTTTTTCATCTGTCTTCATTACACTCAAAATATAAGATTTCTGACTCCTAATCCATGTGACTCTTGTTTAATGAATGCATGTAAAACTGATGCTGGAGTAATAGATGGCTCAGGAAAGATTCTCATCTCTTGGAAATTGCATGTCAAATTGACACAGTCACCAGAAATTATGGGTATCAATGCAGTAGGGTGAATTACATTATTTTTAGTTTGTAATGGATTCTAGGTGGAACTGCAGATAACATACCCCTGAAATACAGGGAAATAGAACAGATAGGATTTCCAAGGCATATGAGGGGAATTCCACTCATAGGATGTTTCCACCAGAGGAAGTGGAGAGCAGGCAATATTGCCATCCCCCCCTTCTGCTTTCATCTCCTGAAAATCTGTTATGGAGGGTTGGAGGACCTTAAGAAGGAGGGAGGGGTTGGCGTTCCCCACTTTCTTAAGCAGAAGCCTCTATTGGAGGCCTTGTATTCACGGGAGAGCAGGTCTGCAGCCAATCCTGCCCATTGTTGATGGTAATGATTAGAGATGGGGAAAAGTTGATGATTCACAAAGTTGCCCCCATGAACCGATGAGTAACTAATTTATTTGTCAATTCATGGGGGATTACTTAAAAACCAAACATCCCCCACCCCACCCCCTGATCAGCGGGCTGGTAGGCAGAATAGAAAAGCCATAGGATGGCTTTTTTTTTTTAAAGTTCTTATGGGACAAATAAAAATGGGGAAATATTTGTCGATCCGTATTCGTCGGGACTTAAAATTTGACGAGTGTGGATCGATGAACATATGATGAACTGCCACTAGCAGTTGCTGTGCAAGAGGATTTTGGACTCCTTGAATAGGTATGCAAGTGGCTGAAGTTTAAGATCAAATTAGGCAAGGCAATGAATTTGTAATTACAAATGCATGATGCAGTTTTCCCTCTGACATGACTTGTACCTGTGTAATCAGACTTGTCAATGCAACCCATGTTTATTGCCCAATCACAAAATAATTTAAAAAACAAACAAACAAATTTGTGTAATGTGGAAGTGGAGAAAACTCATAACAGGACAATTAGATGTCTTTTCTTGCTTCCAAATGCTGAGCTCACTGCCTTGTATAATCTGATCCTCATTTGAACCAGAGTTGTGATATTTAGAAAGAAAATGAAAGAATATGTGGTTAAACATGCCCTCCTTCCACTACTTCTTCTAATCCAAATGGACACTTTCTGATGCTCATTTTCTTCAACTCCCTGTCCAAACCCTTAGGTCTCAAAATTTTGCAAGCCATGATCAGGAAGCTGCAGTCCAAAAACCTCTGGGTCTCCCTGTTTGGGAACCAAGGATCTATAACCAGATCCTTAGCCCAGTCTTGGAATGCATCCAGATACACTCAAAGGTTAGCTATCTATGAACCAAGACATAATTCACACCATCAAGTAATACAGATTATAATGCAGATTTTGATTTATCTATGGTCATGAACACCATGTGTGTTGCTTTTGCTACGTTCAGTTTTGTAGACTGCACAAAAGAGGCCTTCTTTCATAAAATGAATGTTTCCATGTTCATTTCTTCATTTGCTCTTGGGATTGCCAAGAAAGAACATCCATTCCATATGTCACTTGTGTTTGGAATCTGAACTGATATTTCATACGCAGATGGGAACAAGTCATGGAAGGAAAAAAATCCCATATGTTCAAAGGATGTAGGCTGGAGATGCCTGCTTTGTCTAGTGGCAGTAGTAAAAACACAGTAATTAAATAAAAGCACAAACATCTCTGATATTCTTCTATAGAGCAAGAGCATTTCTACAAACTTCTTTGCTGATGTAATATAAGGCTGTACTTGCTTGGTAGCTTTGTTGTTTAAAAATTCATAATCTATACATTTAACGGGAAAATCCACACAAAAATGTGACCGAAGGTCAATAAATATCCCCAAGAAAGAAAGAAAGAAAGAAAGAAAGAAAGAAAGAAAGAAAGAAAGAAAGAAAGAAAGAAAGAAAGAAAGAAAGAAAGAAAGAAAGAAAAGGAAAGGAGTGAAAGGCCATGGTTGGGTTGAGAGCTGATGGGTTGCAAGTGCTTGGGCACATCATAACATTGGGAGCAAGGCAGGGAGTGATGCACGAACATTATGGTTTGTGAGCATTCCTGTTGCCTAAACCCTGACAGCAGTAGCACAGGGCATTGGAAAACAACTCTCCATATGCTGGTGGGGAAACTTCCAGAAGCCTTAGCATCAGTGCCAGGTCTGCAAAAACTGTTAATGTGTATTGTAGTAAGTCTGCAAGGATTGTGGGCCCCATCATGAATGGAAGCAACCCCTTATCCAGTGACATAAGAAAGCCTTTCCCCCTTTATTCAAGGCTGGCATAGTAGGTGGTTGGCTGGGTGTTAATCAGCTGTCTGGAAAATGGCAGCTACAGAAGTAATGCCACAAAATAGAAACCCACCTCATCTTGCATAAGGATAAAAAACACTTATATACTTACTGTCCTACACTATGGGAGATCTATAGTTAGAAGGAAACAATTTAGGCTTCCAAGCAATGAGATTATTAGGCATCAAAAGGAACTACAAAGCCTGTGTACAGTTAAGAAAGGACTTCCAGAACATGCTCAGGAATGTCCTGGCTTTGATGAGGCCTACAAGCTTAGTCCTCTCTTTAGTCCACCAGTAGGTACTGTCTACCTTCCAATGATAGCTGAAGACATCTGACTATGATTGACTTCTGTTTTTCTTTGGTTTGCACTAAGGGTACCTTTCATTGTTAATACTTTTTATTTTTTAAGTGATGTATTCCTATAACTTAGGGGTCATTTACATGGCCACATTACCGCTGTCATTCTGGTTTGTTCCACTTTTCTTCAGTTGCTGATTCTTTTGTTTTGAGTAGATATTTTCAGTATCTGCATCAATGGGTATTTCTTGCTGGATAGCCTTAGATTTATATTTTAAATAATTAGCATTTCAATGTTTTAATTTAATGTATTTAAAGCTGTTTCAGAGCCCTTATGTTTTTAGATTGCTTTGTATGGCTTTGTAACCTGCCCTGAGAGCTTGTGACAAAGGCTGAGTTTTAAATGTTTTCAACCAACCAACCAACCAACCAACCAACCAACCAACCAACCAACCAACCAACCAACCAACCAACCAACCAACCAACCAACCAACCAACCAACCAACCAACCAACCAACCAACCAACCTACCTACCTACCTACCTACCTACCTACCTACCTATCTACCTACCTACCAGCCTACCAACCAACCAAATTCTCTCCCAGCATCTTGCTCCCAGGTCTCAAAGCCCTCTCCTTCTGTCTATTCTTTCTATCATACCTCCACCTAGTTTTTTTTTAAATTTATGTATGTATGTATGTATGTATGTATGTATGTATGTATGTATGTATGTATGTATGTATGTATGTATGTATGTATGTATGTATGTATGTATGTATTTATTTATTTATTTATTTATTTATTTATTTATTTATTTATTTATTTATTTATTTATTTATTTATTTAATTTATACCCCGCCTATCTGGTCGGTGAGGACCACTCTAGGCGGCTCCCTCCTCCTCTAATTCCACCCATCCCACCATCTGCCCATAGCGCTTTTATCACAATGTCATCACACTGCCAAACCCATCTTATTCTTTTCTATTCCTACTGGTCAACTTGTTTCTCTGCTTCACAACATTCCTAATGTTTAAAATTTTCACATCTCCACCTTTCCTTTCTGCTTTTGTGCTGCAGCACATAACTACTGCTTTGCTAGTGGGGCGGGGCTGGGAGGAGGGGCTGGGGGAGGTTCAAGAGCAAAAGGGGAAAAATATTGGCTATATCTATATTGAAGCATCCAATTCTTGTACTGTGAGACAAACAAACGCATCATCTTATTATGGCAGAAATCCTCATAAAAAGCACTCACATAGAGAAATGGG
The DNA here is from genome assembly GCF_051106095.1 of Pogona vitticeps. Taxonomy (NCBI): domain Eukaryota; kingdom Metazoa; phylum Chordata; class Lepidosauria; order Squamata; family Agamidae; genus Pogona; species Pogona vitticeps. Next base: position 162,152,734 of record NC_135785.1, read on the forward strand.
TGACATTTAGCAGTTTCGTAACAGCCGTTTTTAGTGAAACGCTTACATGTCTGTGAGGGTCCGCTATTCTTCGCCTCCCCCTTCCCCAATAAAGCCTCAGACGCATTTAAACCAAACAACTTGTCTTCTTTATTTAACTGAGGTAACGGGATAGAAACGTCAATTAGGTTGGGGATAAACTTCTCCTGTTGAAGTAACGGCTCATACAGGGGCACCCAATCTTCGTCAAAAGGGTTACTGGACTTCGATGCCCATGGACCGGCCTGAACCTGGGAGGGTTCTTCGGGATCGAAGTCATCTCGCTCCATCGTCAATAATGGGGTTGTCTCCTCGAGCCCTGCATATCCCCAGGGTGATGCTGCTGTTGCCCCGAGGGTTTCCCAGGGTCCGGATGATACCCCAGTCTCCTCAGCTCCTCCAGATGCCATCGAGTCTTTTCCTCTCTTTCTCTCTCTACCCGTTTCTTTTCCTCAGCTAGCTTTCGCCTCCACTCACGGGTCTCTCTTTCTCCCCAGTAAGAGGGACGGACCCGAGCTTCATTCTTCCTTCTCTCCTCCGCTTCTTGCCTGGTCATACACACCTGTTCCCACTTGCCCGACCAGGGGTCTTGGATTGAGACCCATTCCCATTCGCCTCCTTTCCCCGCCGGCCTCCGACTGACTTCCCCCTCAGCTCCCTCTTCTGGAACTTTCGTTTCCCTCCCTGCCCAGACTAGAGGAGTCTGGGTCGCTATACTTAACCCTTTCACACCCTTTTCTAAATCAAAGGTATCCACTGCCTGGTGCAGCATCCGTGGTGGAAAGGGCTTGGGTGCGGTCTGGGTGCCCACGGAGGCTCTAGGGCGAGACGGCACTCCTAACATCACTTCACGACCCGGGGAACGGGTGTCACACATCCCCCCCTCCAAGAGTGCCGTCCGCTCTTCCTCGCTGCGCGCCCACGGACCCTGCCGAGAAAAATAATCGACATTAGTATGCTCTTTGCCTTTTCTATATCTTACTTGAAAAGAGAACGGTTGTAGAGCTAAATACCACCGAGTTAAGCGTGGGTTGGTCTCTTTCATTCGTTCCAACCACTGTAGAGGGGCATGGTCGGTGACCAGGTCAAAGGGAGCTCCTAGCAAATAGTATTTAAGACTATGTGTGGCCCACTTGATGGCCAAAGCTTCTCTTTCTATGACAGCGTATCTTTGTTCTCGGGGTGACAGCTTACGACTCAAATACAACACCGGGTATTCTACCCCGTCTTTAATCTGTGATAAGACAGCCCCTATACCTCGATCTGATGCATCTGTAAAAAGGGTGAAGGGTATATCAAAATCGGGTGCAAACCTGACTGGTAACTCACAAATGATTTCTTTTAACGTCTCAAATGCTTTCTTTTGGGAAGGACCCCATATTACTTTTACCGGGGCCTTTTTCCTAGTTAAATCAGTTAGCGGCGCCGCTATAGAAGCAAAGTTAGGCACAAACTGACGGTAATAACCTACTAAACCTAAAAATTGCTGGACTTCCTTCTTTGTCCTGGGTTGGTACCACTTGGATATTTTAGTCACTTTCTCCTCCTGGGGTTGGATTTCTCCTTGTCCGACTTTGTAACCCAGGTAATCTACTTTGGGCAGCCCAATTTTGCACTTCTTGGGATTAACCGTCAAACCTGCTTCGTGTAGCCTTTCCAGTACCCTCCTAAGGTGGGCTAGGTGTTCTTCCCAGGAGCTGCTAAAAATTATAATGTCGTCAATATAAGCGGCTGCACAGTCTTGTAAGGGTTCCAACACCCGGTCCATTAATCGTTGGAACGTAGCAGCTGCCCCATGGAGCCCAAACGGCATCTTCTTGAACTGGAATAAACCCTTAGGGGTACAGAAAGCCGTTTTCTCCTTATCTTGGGGTCTCAAGGGGATCTGCCAATATCCCTTTGTTAAATCGATCGAACTGAGATATTTGGCCCCCCCTAGTTTATCTAACAAGTCCCCTACTTTGGGCCTAGGGTAAGCATCGAACCGGGATATGGCATTAACCTTCCTGAAGTCAATACAGAACCTAAGCGACCCATCAGGTTTTGGAACCATTACCGGGAAGCTTCTCCAGGGTCCGTTGGAGGGTTCTATGACCCCCAGTTTAAGCATCTCATCAACTTCTTGGTTAATTACCCCAGTTATGTGTCTGGGCCAAGACCTTCCACTAACCCTTACAACATTGCCAGGGGTTGTTTCTATAGGGTGTTCCACCAACTGGGTGCACCCAGGTATTGAGGAGAATACTTGGGGAAAGTCTTCCTTCAACTGCCCTGCTTGTAATTTTTGCTCCTCTGACAAGAGGTCTCCTACCACTATATCCCCTCCGGAGGTCAAATCTTCCCTTTCGGGGCCCAACTCGTCATTGACCTCGGTCCCAAACAACACTTCTCTGTCTATCCACTCTTTTAACAAATTTACGTGGAACACTTGAGTTTTCTTCTTCCTATCAGGGGTCTCTATTTCATAGTCCACTTCATTTAATTTTCTTAGTACTTTGTAAGGCCCGTGCCACTTAGCCAAAAACTTGGAAGTCTCTGTGGGTAGGAGCACTAGTACCTGTTGTTGGGGTTCGAATTTCCTAGGACGAACCTTTTTATTATAGTAACCCCTTTGTTTAATCTGCGTTTGCCCCAGGTTCTCTTTAGCCATCTCCCACGCCAATTGTAAGCTATTCCTCATCTCAACTATCTGTTGGAGGGCCCCCTGGGAACGATCTTCCCCTTCTTCCCATTTCTCTCGTATTAAATCTAGTATCCCCCTGGGTCTACGGCCATATAACAACTCAAAGGGGGAGAAACCCGTGGAAGCTTGGGGGGCCTCCCTAACCGCAAACATTAATGGGGCGAGGAAGGTATGCCACATCTTGGGTTTTTCCATTGATAATTTCCTGAGCATACCCTTCAAAGTCCGGTTAAATCTTTCGACTAGCCCATTGGCTTGAGGATGATAAACCGAGGTTCGTAAAGGTTTAACCCCCAATAGGTCCCACATCTGCTTGAAGGTCAGGCTCATAAAATTAGAGCCCTGATCTGTTAAGACCTCTTTTGGAAAACCCACCCGGGAGAACATTTCTAACAATTCTTTGGCTAAGACTTTAGCTGTAGTGGATCTCAGGGCTACTGCCTCCGGGTACCGAGTGGCATAATCAATGACAACCAGGATGTACTGATGCCCCCCCGCTGATTTGGTTAGCGGACCTACAATATCCAAAGCAATTCTGTCAAATGGCCTATCTACTAGAGGCATAGGTATGAGCTCTGCCCCTGGTCCCGACTTGGGTTGAGTTATCTGGCACTTGGCACAGGACCTACAGAACTCTTCTACGTCGTGGGCCATCCTGGGCCACCAGAACCGCTGTTTCACTCTATCCAGAGTCTTTTGGGTGGCTAGGTGTCCTGCCACCGGTAAGTCATGAGCCCAATGCATTACCCAGAACTGCAGGCCCTCTGGGATTACCAGTTGGGATTCTTCATCGTTGCCAGCCTTGGTTACACGATACAGCAAACCTCCCCTCAATTCAAAGCCTTGCCCCCCTTCTGGGGTGGTCCCTTCAGTCATCGCTTGCTGCAAACAGCTGTTAAGTCCCGCATCATCTTGTTGGAGGCATCGTATCTGATCTCTAGACAAATTCATCACTTCTAACTCCCTGGCCTCCGTTTCTTCCTGAGCCCAGCCTATTTCCCCGGGCTCCTTAGCCAAATTGCTCAGTCCAGGCCAGTCTCTCCCTAGTAGCATTTCTCGGGTCATACCGGGCACTATTCCCACTTCCATGTCCCTTTTAAGGCCATCTACCTCGACCTCTGCCATGGTAGTCGCATATTCTTTCACATCCCCATGGATACACCGGATTACAGTGATCTCAGGTAAAAGTTCTCCCTCTAGCTCCTTTACCAGCGTTTTGCTGCATCCTGTGTCCACTAAAGCCTTCTTAGGATGTCCATTTACTCTCGCTTCTACTACCCAACCCGGGTGATTCTCCTCACCCACCTTGGTCATCCCGGTGCAAGCCTCTGCCCACGCACACTCAGTCACTGGGCAATACTTCCGAATATGGCCGAACTGGCCGCAGCCGAAGCAAGCGGTCATCTTCTCCTTCCCTAGGTTCCAGGTCGCCGCTTGTTTGGAGGCTGCCGGGTCGCTTGTCACCGTTGGTCTTGGTACCCTCGTTCCGACTGGGTTTGCGTATTCAATACGGTCGGGTCTGTTCTTTTTGGCCCCCGTCTGCGCCGCTCCGCGAAAATCCGCCTGTTTGTTAGCGTCCGCCATTTTCTCTCTCAGTTTGACTCCTTCTCCTTGTGGCGCACTTCTAGTTTGCCACGTGTCCTCTGCTTCCAAGTAATCTTCCAGCAGTGTCACAGCGCCCTCTAGGCTGGAGGGTTTGTTCTTGATGACCCAGTTCCTAGCTCCGCTGTTGAGCGTGGATATTAACTGTTCCATAATCACGATTTCTACGACCTGCTCTGCTGTCTTCCCCTTTGGTTGTATCCACCTCGTGGCGTTTACCCTCAACTTTTGCGCTAGTGTCCTGGGGTGTAACCCGGGCTTCAATTTTAGTCCCCGAAATTTCCTCCGGTAGGCTTCCTCGTTTAAGTTGAGGGTATTCAAAATGGCCGTCCTTACCACGTCGTAATCTCCCGCGTCTTCTGGGTCTAGGGTATCTACTATTTCTTGAGGTAACCCCGTGAGGTATGGGGTCAGTATTAGTGCCCACTGATCTTTTGGCCACTGCGCGGAGATGGCGATCCTCTCAAACGTGTGTAAGAACGCTGCCGGGTCATCCTGGGGACCCATTTTCTGTAACTTAACCGGGGGCCGTGTGGCTATGGGTTGTTTCATTCCTATGCTCTCTGAAGGCTGATTTCCCTGAGGTGCTTTTAACTGTTCGATTATCATCCGCTGCTGATCTGCTAATTGTTTCAACAAGACCTCCTGTCCTTCTGTTATACGCTGCATCCATTTTTCTGCGTCTGTGGGTTGCGGGGGAGGCCCCACGTGCTGGGCGCCAGTATGTGAGGGTCCGCTATTCTTCGCCTCCCCCTTCCCCAATAAAGCCTCAGACGCATTTAAACCAAACAACTTGTCTTCTTTATTTAACTGAGGTAACGGGATAGAAACGTCAATTAGGTTGGGGATAAACTTCTCCTGTTGAAGTAACGGCTCATACAGGGGCACCCAATCTTCGTCAAAAGGGTTACTGGACTTCGATGCCCATGGACCGGCCTGAACCTGGGAGGGTTCTTCGGGATCGAAGTCATCTCGCTCCATCGTCAATAATGGGGTTGTCTCCTCGAGCCCTGCATATCCCCAGGGTGATGCTGCTGTTGCCCCGAGGGTTTCCCAGGGTCCGGATGATACCCCAGTCTCCTCAGCTCCTCCAGATGCCATCGAGTCTTTTCCTCTCTTTCTCTCTCTACCCGTTTCTTTTCCTCAGCTAGCTTTCGCCTCCACTCACGGGTCTCTCTTTCTCCCCAGTAAGAGGGACGGACCCGAGCTTCATTCTTCCTTCTCTCCTCCGCTTCTTGCCTGGTCATACACACCTGTTCCCACTTGCCCGACCAGGGGTCTTGGATTGAGACCCATTCCCATTCGCCTCCTTTCCCCGCCGGCCTCCGACTGACTTCCCCCTCAGCTCCCTCTTCTGGAACTTTCGTTTCCCTCCCTGCCCAGACTAGAGGAGTCTGGGTCGCTATACTTAACCCTTTCACACCCTTTTCTAAATCAAAGGTATCCACTGCCTGGTGCAGCATCCGTGGTGGAAAGGGCTTGGGTGCGGTCTGGGTGCCCACGGAGGCTCTAGGGCGAGACGGCACTCCTAACATCACTTCACGACCCGGGGAACGGGTGTCACAATGTCATAATGCAAAGGTTATTCAGTTTTTTTTAAAGGAAGAAAAGGAAACAAAAACTTCACAATACACAGTCCATCTCTTTGAATGGACTGTTGAATGTTTCTAGTCCTTACTATATGGGGGGGATTCATGGTGGGATGATGTATGAAGGAAATGGGGGAGCCAGGTTTGTCAGAAAACAAACAAACAAGCAAAAAAACAGGTAGGAGTGGCACAGGGCAGTGGAGAGGCAACCATGGCAAACACAACCTCGCAGAAACAGCAGCTCCTGAAACACACCCACAAACTACACGGAACATCATGGATCAAGCTGGCATTATGTCCTACATGAAAATATCATATATCAGGACAAATGAGCAATGGGGAACAAGAACACATCACTAGTGGGGGGGGGGAGGGAAAGCCCGCAAAGCAAAGCTTCTTGTTCTGCTTTGACTCATTTGATACTATTTTCAATCTTGTGCTATGTGGGCAGTGGGAAAAGTATTGGTGCCATTGTGCCAAGAATGTTGGGTAAGTGTTCTGTGTGGACAAGCTCTTAGTGTTACAGTTAAGTATGTCTCTATATTCTCCTGCCATGATCCCCACAGAGAGCAGTCCTATATATGTCAGTTAGAAGGGCTCAGTGAAGTGTGTTACCTCATAAATGGTGTACGATTGCAGCCTGAAGTAGTTCAAACAATGACAGCACAAGAGGTGCAGTCCATTGTGTTCAGTGGGGACTCTGGTAAGTGTGTTTGGGACAGCAGCCTGCAAGAGAAGCAAAAAGAGAGATGCATGCTGTGGTGATGCCCCTTTGCGCCCCTTATTTCTTTGGACTCCACAAAGGTAAACTCGCCTTTTTTCGCTGCCACCAGGTATTAATACCAATTAATTCCCACATACAGGAGCTGCCACCCCAAAGGGTCATATATCTTATGAATCAGGGGTTTTGATTAAACATTATTTTCTTATTGAACAAATCATAAGTAAAATCAATATAGAACTGTTTCAGGTGTGCAAGTATATTAGAACGTGTAACTAATCACTTGTATTCAGAACTATGGTATGCTTTATATCACTACTTCTCATGTTAAGCTTATATGTTCATTCCTGCTTGTTCAATATATTGTAAACTGTTCAATTCCCTTTCCTAACCCCTCTAATCTATTCCTAAACCCTAACACTCTCTCAATACCTTCTGGTCCCTGACTCTCTCTATCCTTATCTGACTCCAACTGTCTCTAACTGTCCCTGCCAGCTGTCTAATTGTCCTGTTAGCTCCACCCCTCCTGCTCTATCCTCTGATTGACAGCCAGGGATGACGTCATCTTTTGGATTCCGCTACACATGCTGATATATTTTCTTGGTTGGAGGGAATAGAGGTACAATCACTATGGTCACAGCTTCTCTCAGCCACTGTAAGGTAATTGGTTTGCCCTTTTAATTGCTCTTACCTGATCTGTTGGGCAGTTTTCTTGGGCAAAAGAAAGGCCAGCTAATCTTTTTTTGTAGGAGGAGAACTTTAGCAGCTGGGAGGAAAAGCCACTGAGGAGCTGGAACGAGAAACTAGAGAATTTAAAGATGAAACATTGTGTTCTACTGTGAGAATGCTTATTAAATGTACCCATGCTGGTGCTCCACAATTGACCATCTGGCTCTGTGAAGAACAAAATTAATTTACATGTTGACCAACAGTACAATCAGCAATTTGCATTACAATGAACACCTGTTGTCATTTTAAAAAGGCCTTTCCTGGAAAACTAAATAGGATACATCACTGATTGTTACTGCCGGTGAGGATACATGCTAATGTCACCCACTTATGTGGTTCAAATGATGCATGAGCAAACGGGCTGAGTTGACTGCAGAGTATATGGTTAAAACAATAGCATTTATGATGCCCACTGAACACTACTAATTATACTGTATGTTTGTAAATATTCATGATGAGGATACTTGGAAACACAATGTTCTGTAAACTATCAAAATTAGAAGTCTGTGTCTAAAATCACTGGGTTTCTTCCCTGGATTCTCCCACACTCCACTAAACAATCCTGTCCAAGATATCAATAGCAAAATGTTGTGAAATTTCTGGACTTAAGTCTGAAAGGCAAAGATCCAGTTAATATGTAGGGTGGCCATAGTCCAGTTCTCCAAGTCCAGGTTGCCTATATTATTCAAGAAAGACAGTGTTATTTGCATATTATATTATGGAAATTAAATACAATAATGGTTGCACTGATTTCTTTTTACCAACATATTTTAGCCTCAGTGTCATATAGTGACCCCGATTGGAGAGAGTCAGTTTAGCATAGCAGTTAGCAGGATGGACTTGGAACAGGGAGACACGGCTTTAAATCAAAATTAGTCAAAAAACTTAAGTGGTGTCCTTCAGCCAGTCAGGAGCCAAACCTACCTCACAGGATTGTTTGAGAGTTAAAATGGGAATTGGGAAAGAGCCACTGTGTACATTGATGTGCATATAAAGCTACAATGGTGCTGCAAAGAGGGGATTATATTGGTGGACACTGGCATGGACCAAAACACCTGATCCCCCAGCTTGGCACACTAGGGATCCCTCTCTGAGCTCTGACCAATATTTCCTTGAAAGAGCCACGCTGGGCTAGACCAAAAAACATTAATCCCTAGTAGCCAGCTTCCAGTAGGGGACAGCCACGTGCCTCAGGCAGGACTCGCAGGCAAAAGCTTCCCTACTGCCAGCCTGTGACATCCTGCCTCTAACCTTGGAGGTCTTTTAATTTTATTGTGTGGTAGGAAGTCAGAATTGACTTGAGGACATGCAATTATTATTAGGCAGTCAACGGTGCTCCACTATGCACTAATACAATGCCCATTTCTAAAGCTCTCTAAGCTTTTTAAAAGGGTTTTCTGGGGCCAAGCAATTAGGGGGAGGCGTCTCCTTCATATACAGCCTGTAAGTTCTGAGAGACCATCTGAAAGAGAACTATCAAGGGCTCTTAGTTACTTAGGGGTTTTTTTCCTCCCAATGCTGGTATTCCTTAGGAAGTGGTGGTCACATGGTCTAACAATAGAATCATAAAAAAGTGAAGTTAGAAGGGGCCTATGAGACCATCATGTCCAAACCCCTGCTCAGTGCAGGAATACAATCGAAGCATATCTTCCAAGTGATTATCTACATTTTTCTTGAATGCCTCCAGTGTTGGAGCACTCACCAACTCCCAAGGTAACTGGTTCCACTGTCGTATTGCTCTAACAGTTACCATGTTTTTCCTGATATTCAATAGAAATGTGGCTTCCTTTAACTTTGAGCCCATTGTTGCACGTCCTGCAACTCTGGGATGATAGAGAACAGATCCTGCCCCTCCTCTTTATGAGAGCCTTTCAAATATTTGAAAAGTGCTATCATATCTCTCCTCAGTCTTCTTTTCTCAAGGCTAAACATGCCCAGTTCTTTCAGCCTTTCCTCATAAGGCTTGGTTTCCAGCCCCCTGGTCATCCTTGTCACCCTCCTCTGAACTTGTTCCAATTTGTTAGCATCCTTCTTGAAATACGGTGTCCAGAATTGGACACAATACTCAAGGTGAGGTCTAACCAGTGCTGAATAGAGGGGGACTAGCACCTCGTGGGATATACTTCTATTAATGCAGCCTAAAATAGCATTTGCCTTTTTTGTAACCACATCACACTGTTGGCTCATATTTAGCTTGTGATCTAGACATTACTTGTCAAAATATATCATGTCTGAAAGTATGGGGAGGGAGACGGGGTGGGGGAAGAATTTTTAAAAAATGTTAAGAAACAGACATGGGAAATCTAAAAACACATAATGCAACAAAATACAGAATAAATTCCTTATTACTTTGAATGGGGTTTTGGTGTTGATTTTGTTTACTCTTTTAGTGTGGTTTTTTTTCTTTTAAATTATTTGTATGCTTACTGTTCTTAGCTTTTAAATATTGTTTTTTACTGGTGTAAACTACCTTGGGTCCTTTTAAAGGAGGAAGGCAGGGTAAAAAATATTTAAATTAAATTGACGGATGGACCAAGCGACTGACCGACTGACCAAATGAACAAACGAATGAACGAACAAACAAACTAACAAACAAACAAACATTTTGTGATGCTCAAGGTCTTCTGATGAAAGTTGCAAGAGGTGCCAGGCATTTTCTGTCGTTCTGTCTTACTGCTTGCAAATACCCCTCCGGAGACCCATCAGAATATTACAGGAATCCCCCACTAGTGATGTCCCATAATTTGATCTGCAGAGGAGCATTTAGGGGGAAATGAGGGCAAAGTGCAGAAATCACAGCACAATCTTGTTCAGAGACAGGTATTGAGCATTTTTTCATAACTAGAAAATAACCTTAGCATAACTTCCTTTGCCATATTCAACTTTTCACCCCCCCTCTCTCTCTGCAAGTGTTAATCCAATGTGCCACCTCCCACACGTTGCTTCTACTTCTTTTCAGTATACATCCTTTCCAAATGCCTACACTTGCCACTTGCTGTTCTGTTTCAAATGAGATTCTTAGCCTAGCTTGAACATTTTACTTTTTATGATACAATCTCCAGAATCCCTCAGTCAGAGTAATCACTGACCTTGTTGTCTGGGGTATTTCAGAAGCTGAAGTCCAAGAAAGTAACTTTTCCCATTTCTGCTCCCAAATAAATACAAGCACATCAATTTCCTATGTGCATTTATTGAAATGCAAGGTGTATTTAACTTAGTAGGACAATATCTTAGTAAACATTTCAAAGGGTGCTACCAAGATCTTCCAAAAGGACATTTTAGTTTCGTTATCATTGTTTTAAATTTCCAGTGTGACTCTTTGTTTCTTTATTTTTAAAATACAGGAGGGCCTCTTTATCCACAGGATCAATTTCCACTGATTAATCTATCCACAGTCTGAAAATATTAAAAATGTTAAAAGAAAAAAAAATCCAGAAAAACTCTTTTCATATGTATTACCAGAGACCTGTTATGAATACTTGTTAGTGAAGAATACATAGCATGGTCTCTGACACCTTCTAGTGGCCAGTTCTTTTAATGCATGTGAAAATAATTTTTTCTGGATTTTTTCCGTTTACCATACTATATATGGCTCTCGATCAAGTGTTGCTGTGAATATATGTATTCACAGCAACCCTTGATCGAGAGCCCTCATTACAGTAAAAAAAGACCAATGGATTCCTTATGTTGGAGCCAGAGTAAAGACCAGACTAGATATTTATTTATTGTATTTATATGGCATGAGGGACGCATAAGCATGTGCCTCTCTTGCCTTTAAACATTTTTATAACCTGTTGTTAAATTAGTGCACATAGCCTACCTTTTGTCTAATGAGCTTCAGAGGGCTCATTGTTTCTTTCCTTATTTTAGTATCCCAACAAAGCTGTGAAGTAGTAAGCTTGAGAAAGAACGACTAGCTCAAGGTGACCCACCCATCTAAACTGAGGGCCTAGTCCAATCACTACACGACACCAGCTCTGAAACCAGCAGCCTGACACAAATGGATGTGTGTGTTATTTAAACTGGAGCACCAGCCCAGAGACAGGTGGCCTTTATTTCTTTCCTCTTATGATGCTTTCCCACCGGAGACCAACTCCCAGCCTTACCTGAATTGCTGTTTGCCTCCACTGGAAAACCATACTGTTGTACAGGGTTCCTGCTGAGGTAAATACCAAGTGTTGGAGAGGAGATCTTTTGGCAGGGCAGCAAAGCAAACAGTCAGTCCATTTCTTTATTATTATTATGGCTCTGATGCAGGTTGATACTCTGTTATCTGCATAAAGATTATTATTATGGTTCTGATACAGGTTGCTACTCTGTTATCTGTGTAAAGATTATTATTATTATGGTTCTGATACAGGTTGCTACTCTGTTATCTGCATAAAGATTGTTATCTGCATAAAGATTCACCTCCTTTTGGACTGGTGCCCCCCCCCAATGTGGGACTCATTAGAGCACATTAAAAGTGTTGTACATTAGACAAGTAGATCATAAATAAAAGGAACAGGATGGGAAATGCTGAGGAGCTGCCAGGCCCTTATTTCCGGCTTTTCACCTTATAAATGTTCTATAATATACATGTTTGTATATCGTACGAGCATGCTTCCTCTGTAGCATCAGCTCCTTCTCCTTCATTTTTTAAAATTTTCTTGATGTTCTGTTTCCCTTGCTGCAGCATTTTAGCCTTAAGGAAATGAACGAATGAACAAACAAACAAACAAACAAACAAACAAATGGGTATCTAGTATTCCTGCTTAGCCTTTTATTGATGCTCTCTTGTCTGTCACCTTGTTTCATTATGGACCATGCTGCTTTCCCCTCCAGCTCTGTTATTTAGGCAGGTTGCCACCTGTCTTTGTTTTCTGTATCAGCCCACCCAAGGTCAGTGTGTACTATGTGGCTCATGTGCCAGCAATCAGCTACTAGGAAGAATATCGTGATTGATGTTAAGGTCAGATGGAAGGGCCTGGATGGCAAAGACAGAGAAACTTGTTCTTGCCCCTCTTCATCTCCTGGAATTGATCCCTGCGAATATCGTTCTGTTAGATATTGTCAGCCTCTCTCCTCATTTGAAAATAAATAAATGGTTTGCTGCCCTTGCTGATAGGAGCACGGTGTGTTGATTTTCTGTATGAGTGCTAAAATAATTTATTTACTTGTTTCCTGAAAGGAAGAGGAAAGTGCCCCTGATATCTCTCGGTTGCTAAATGCTGTTGACAACCCAGCCTTAATTTGCTGCCAGTTTAAGCCTCCCTCCTACATTAGAAGTAGAGACAGCGATAACCAACTGGGAGCCTCATGCTGCACTGGTTAAAATGCAGTATTGCATCTGAAACTCTGCTCACGACTTGGATTCAATCCCAGGTAGCTGGTTTGAGGTTCATTCAGCCTTCCATCTTTCTGAGGTTGATAAATTGAGAATCCAGCTTCCTGGTGGGGGCAATGTGTAGCCTGCATAATTAAACCACCCAGACAGTGTTTAATCGCTACGGGGTGGTATATGGGCAGCACACTTTGCTTTTTTAAAATGTATTCTTTAGTTGCATTGGTTTTCTGGTGCTGCTTTTGGCTTTTTAGGAAGCGTTTCTGGTACCCATGACTGAACTGGACGGGTTGGAGTTAAAAACAGAGAATTGTACCTACTGAGGTTTCTATAAGGTATGATTCTCTGTTGAGCCACTATCACCACACCTGAGGGCGGGGAGGACTCACATACCCCAAAAAGCAAATTGAAAAACAATAACAAAGCCGAGAATGATTTTGAGGAAATGAATAGGTATGGTTCATGTGGTCAGTTCCCCCAAAATTTTGAAAGTGGAGTCCTCAGACCCTTGGCAGTTGCTAACCCCTGGATTATGCTTCTTTGAACAGGTTTTAAACGAGATAACCCTTCAAACAGAGAACACCTTCAGATAGTTGGCTGTCTCTTGTAAAACAGGAATGGAGCCACGCTACTCACACATCAGAGGCAGTTAAGCTCTGACTGAAATGGTGTTGGTTTAACTACACGGGTGGTAATGCTGATGATATCATCAGTCCATGATGTTATTATTTACTTTAAGTTAATTTAGAGAACCTTCATGTTTCCAGCATGGGACTTTATTCACTGTATATTATCACATCACACTATTTATAAAAGTGATTGACAGCAATGGCATAATGGTACTTTTGCGAGCATTGCTGCGGAAACCAGTGACTTAAATAACAGTCTTCCATTTAATTATTTAATAGGAGATGTGAGTAATTTGTCCCTGGCAAATGGTACAGAAGAAGAAAATGTACAATGAGAACTGGCCCTGCAGCTCTAGTTCCAAAGTGCTTTATTGCCGGTTTTTAAATCTTTAAGGCTCAACAGCTGCCCTGGAACCTGCTATGAAAAGTGCCCCTGAGAAGCAGGGCTAGATCTGGTTTCCAGTGACATCCCCATCGCAACAGCAGGCATCTGGAAGTGCGGAATGCATAATCTATCTCACTCCACAGTAATCCTTACTGACTCTGAAGTGTAATGATTTTTTCAGGTATTTCTACCCCCTACCTCAAGACAAAAACAGTTTCTAAAAGTGAACAGTTCATACCAACAATTTGAAACAGCAATTATCTCAATAAATCCACAGAACAACACAAAATTACAGACCATTAGGGGGGAAAAGAGCAAGATTTAAACTCAGTAAAACTCTTCCGAACTTCTAAGAAGCCTGGGCAAGCTGAAAATAAATATCTTCGCCATGGGTAGGAAATTCTAAAAATGGGACACCACCATGGAATACAGCCTGTCTCAGGTCACCTGCTGCCTTACCTAAGATAGTGGCAGGAGTGGAGAGGATGGAGGAAGGGGCTCAGAAGATGGTACTACTTCATCGCCTTTGTTGCATCCTCGAGTTAGTTAGACAACCGATGACCGGACAGATGCTGGAAGTGCTATTGCTGTTGAAATCAGGCCAGTGACTGGAACAGAAAAGCCCTCAGAAGCCTGGTGTGATAAGTCAGCAAGGCAGTTTGCAGGCAAAGTTGGCTGCATTCGACAGCTTTTGATGCTGTTGTCAGTATGTTCTAAAAATTCTGGTCTGGTTCATTTGGCAGGTACAACTTTTTTTAAGTAACTTGAGAGGGAGAAAAAAAATACCATCACCAGTCTTTATAATATATAGTTTAGTTTATTGGAAATAAACTTTAGACTAGGAAAGGAATGGGGCAGCAGCCCAAATCATTCATCTCAACAGTATAACAGAATAAACATACCTTTATAGGGATCTTATCCCATAACAAGCACAGGTCAAGCACAGATCGGGTGTCCCAATTGTCTTGAACAGTTGACACACGAACTGTTCTGTCATAACTTTGTATTGATGGTATGTTACAGTCTTGTGATGAGCTGTGACCCATTTATACAAACATCAGAAACATGATGATTATATGATTACATGGATACAAAGTAGGGTAGAATAGATGTCTAGTATTATTGGGGAAAAAACCTGTTAAGTTTTCTATAAGTGCTTCCAGTCTTTATCTCTTCATGTTAAAATGTCAGTTTGTTCATTGCGAGAAAGAGTTGGGGCACTTATCTTGTAGAAAAGGAATGTGTGTTAGTGGGAATTTCCAATGAATGGGCTACTTTACACTAGCCCACTTGCAATGAAACTAACATAAGGTACTTGTTAAGGCCATTTGAAAGGGAAAAAATGTAAAATTAATTTTATATCAAATACACAACCGACAAAAGTATTCAGAGCACCACTGAGTCAGGTTGTGTGAGAGCAGTTGCAGCTATCAAGACTTGATGATTTACATTCATTTTTTTAAAAAATTGCTATTTGGAAAGTTCTAGCCAACAACACATATCTTCGGTCCTTGTCCTTCACAGCTAGTAACTTCTAGTGGGAATTGGCTAGGTGGGTCCAGAGAACAGTTAAAACCTGTTGTAAAGGGAAGGTTGTGTTCATAGTTTAGAAAGAAGCTGTCATGCATCTACTCCTTTAAAAATCCTCCCTAGAAGCACAATGTATGATCTCAAAATCCCATTTTGAAGCAAAGTTCTCAAGAAGAGGGTGACTTAGCAGATCCAGGAATACTTGGATGGAAGATTTTATCTTAGCCCATTTTAAGCTGGCTTCAAGCTTAGGCTGGCACTGAAGTAGTCTTGGCTCCCCTGAAGGAAGACTTTTGCTGCCAGAGAGACAGAGAAAGTCCATCCCTGTCGACTCTCTCAGTGTCTTTTGATACCATTGATCAGCTTCCTAGACTAACTCTGTGGGTTAGAAACTGGAGGCAAGATGAATGGCGAGTGTCACACATATAGAAGTATTTACAGAGAGTACCATGGGGGGGGGGCTCATGCTCAACACCATGGAAGCTCTGAAAGATTCCACTTGGTCCACTCTACTCTTTAAAGGCTTTATGAAGCTGTTGGCAGAGATCAGTTGGGTATGTGCCATGAGATGTCAACAGTCTATTGTTAACCCCAGCTCTCTTTCTCCTTGTCAATGGAGTCGGGTGAGACAGGAAGGTGCTGGATGGGTGCTTAGAGGCAGCAATGGTTAGAGAAGTACTGTTAAACTTTGACTGAATCCTAAGAAGGCAGATCTATGAGTGGGTTGTTCTTAGGAGGAAAACATTCTATAGACAAGTTGATTTGGCACACCCAGTTTCCTAGTTTAAGGTGTGAAAACAGGAAGCAAAGGGGCCCTGGGGGTGGGTGTCAGTTCCTCTAAGCCAAGCACTTCTTTGTCTCCAAATTGCTTATTCTGTTTTAAAGGCCTGGTAGCAACACTGGTGCACTAAAACAGCTGGGGTGGGGAGAGAGTAAAGAGGATGGAATCAGCAGAGAGATTGGCGCCCACCTTTATTTGAAGCTTGTTAAGGTTGCTCTGTCATCACTGCCTCTTGCAAATTTGGATGGAGGCCATAAAACCACCTTAACAAGATGTTAAGAAATGCAGACTGGCAATTTTCTTCACTCTCTCTGCTGACTCCTTTGTGATCTGCTGAAGTGAATTTATCTGCAGAAATGTGATTTCCTGGATGTGATGTTGTAGTGCAGTGGTTCTTAACCTTGGGTTACTCAGGAGTTTTGGACTGCAACTCCCAGAAGCCTTCACCACCAACTGTGCTGGCTGGGGTTTCTGGGAGTTGCAGTTCAAAAACATCCGAGTAACAAAGGTTAAGAACCACTGTTGTAGTGGATCGCTTCATATTTTTCCTGTCGTATTGCTGCACCCTTAGCAAATGTCTCCTGAACAGATATAGTTTAGCCATTAAGGCCAAATTCCAAGTGCTACTCATTTTGTATGTGTACATGCATGTGTGTGTGTGTGTTTGTGTGTGTGTGAATGCCGAAGTGCTGCATTAGTGCATTGCAGGTGTGTATGTGTGTGTGTGGGGAGGGTGATGCTGCAGGAGTGGCCTCTAATAGCCTTAAACTGCATAAGAAAAAAACATTCAAAGCCTTGCACAATCCAGCTTCTGTTGTTCAGTACTGCTAAAGAAGGAACGACAATATTTTTGTTTTTGAAGTCCCGAAGGCCCCTGAGGCAAACAGCAATTTGAGAAAATGAATGTAAATGGCAATGTTACATAAAAAACAAAAAATCTTTTTAAAAAACAACCCCTTTCGTTAAAATTACTGAGTCTCGATTTTGTAAGAGCACTAGTTTAATGGTAAATATATAAATGTTAATGTTGTTGTGACATTTGGAAGAAGGCATTGGATTCCAGGCATGTTCACTTCAGGCTGATTAAAAGTGATTGTGGGGTGTGAAATTTGTTTTTGGCTCAGATGAATAAATCCTTCCAAAAACACGCGAAACACGGTAATCGCTGAAAACTCTGCAGAAGAGGGAAATTAAAATTCAATGGATTGCTTTTCAGATAGAGATAGCTTTTTTACCCTTTTAAAATCTTTTTAAAAGAACAACTTGTGCAAGGTTCATAGGCATCCAATTAGAGCCTTCTAGGGTACCAGGCCCCCAACTTGATCAGAAGTGTGTATTTCCCAGAAGCAGAGGGTTGAGGCTGTCTTGTCCGCATCTGAAGATACAGGTCACTGCGCCAATCTCAGAGCAATCTCTGCAAATGGATTTCTAGGTTTGGAAATAAATATTTTATTCCGTTCACTTCAAAATACTGTCACACAAACAGTGAATTAGACAAATTTGTGAGGCATTTGGCATTTCTGGGAAAGCTGAAACTTCCTTCCAAAGCATGGAGGAAGGGGCGCACTAGAAATGTGCCCAGCACACAATTCTTGAACCAAAATGATGTCTCCTTCTCTGGTCATGAGCCATCTGTGATCGGAACTCAGAGCTGTATTTGACATGTATGCATGTCATTTTGAGAAGTGAAGATGAAGACAAGCTTACCAAGGGAGGTGGCTGCGGAAGTCCCCTGTTTGTAGAGTGTTGCTTTCCTGCCTAGGAAATCACGTGACCCCCAAATGTCTTTGTACTGCAGTTTGCATCAGCTCAAGCCAACACAGACAATGGTGAGGAATGATGGGCACTAGAATCGAACAGCATTTGGAGGGCCATACCTTCCCTCCCTCTCCTCTAGCCCATGCAGTACTACAGTTGCTTGTTTGTGTGCAGAAATTATGACCTTGCAGTTGCAGCAACAGGGACATTAAATGGATAAGGCAGGGAGTGGGCAGATGGTGTGAAGCGATTGCAGCCAGTTGATGCTTCCTTCTGGAGGTTGTCATCTCCAGCTGCATCCACAGATGCTTGCAGAGTTATAGGCAGACTAGTATCTCATCTCCATTTGGTAGGGCTGGAGACAGATAAGCTACTGATCCATACGTATGCCTTATGCAGGGGCTTAGGTAGCCCATGCAATGATGAAAATAGCAAGGGACATTGAGAGGAAAAGACTTGCAGCAACAACCTTAGCCTCTCCCGCCAGCTTTGCTGCACTCTGAGAAAGAAGGTCTGAAGGCAGCTTCCTTTCCTCCTCCATGCAGCTGGGAACCCTGCTTATTTATTTCTTTTGGAGCATTTTTATCTACTGCTTTTTATTTTAAAAAGGTGGAAGTGGTTTACACTCAATAAATCTGGTGATCTAAATCTAATTGTTAGCCCCCCACAAGAGCAGAACCATGGACCCAACGGGAATGTGGCAAGTCTACACTTAGGTAAGCTGAACTGATTCCATAGGCCTACTCTAGTTTGGACTGCTGCCAGGATTTTAGGTCAGTAAAACCGAGCACTAACAGTAATAAAACCCCTGATACAATCCATTAAAAACAATTCCTTAAAAATATGGGAACTGATAGCATCAACAATTAAGGAAATAGCCTGGGAAAGGCCTGGGTAGATACGGAGGTCTTTGGGTGTTTGACCGGTCCGAAGGATGAGATTCTTTTACAAAATGAACACGAGCTGAAGCCTCCTTCAAATAGGGATGTTCCTCATGGCCAGGTTGAAAATGGCAGAGGAGGGCCAGTACATACTGTGATGTTGAGGGGTTAGAGGGGTTTGTACCTTCACCCGCTCCCTTACAACTCTCATGCGGGCAAGTTGAATGCAGAAAAATGAACAGATAAATCCTGGGAATAAAAACATGCCCAGCAATAACTGTGAATCGTAGGGTTTCTTCACGGCAAGAAGAAGAAATGTAACTCTTTCAGCTTTCTCCTGGTCTGAACAGTGAATCTTCCCCCCCACCCCATGCTTGTTTGTTTGTGTGTATGTATGTGATTTATTCCTTTGTTCTCCTGGCATTTGGCAAAATGCCTAGTTAAATTGTCTTATGTCAAGGATATGTAAGTAAATGTGAAGATCAGCCTTTGGCCCTAGCAATGTATGTATAGATGATTAGAACAAATGACGGATACCTCCGGGAAAAGGAATAGGATCATTGCAATATTTTTGATTTCTATTAGAGTTTTTACTGGGAAGAAATTCAGCAGAATTCGTACTTCTTGTTTTATGAACAGCTACATAAGCTGGGTGCATTTTCTGATCATGCTGAAATCGTAATGACTGCATTTTGTGCCCCATCACTGCCTGGGTGCTGACATGTAATTGCTCTAGTAAACTTTTATCAGCCTCCACCAGCCACTGCAGGGAACATCTTTATGCTTCAATAAAATGCCCAATGTTGTTCTGTCTCAGCTGTAGTGGTCCCTCAATTTTCCCACCTCTCCTACATTGCCAGAGCATCACATTGGAAATCATGTACTGTATCCAGAGATGGTATTAGAGGGCGGCAGTATTGGTCTAAGGCCCACATCCCAGTGGGGTTGATTTCTACTGAGTCTCACAAACTTTCTAGTCCTATTCCCTTTCTTTCTTCCATTGTTAGTTGCCCATGTTTCTTCACATGTGTAAGACATTATGCTGCCTACAGGGACATACATACAAGATACTCCCTCTCCCCATCAAAGAGATGTGAATAACCGTTCAGTTTCACTGCTGATGGACAGCTTCTGCCACCACCCCTGAGGGCAACAGACTTGCTTCAAGAGTGTAAAGCAATCTCCTTAGGACACACAACAAAGGGATGGGCGGAGGACTACTGCAGCTTCCCCCATCACACATCCTAGCACTCGCTTCCTGGAGAGGCCATCTGATGGTGAGGTCCACCCTGGATGATAGCAGTAACATCTTTTCTTTGTCTTGCCCTCTTCCTCTGGGAAGTGGTGTGGTTTGGGCCCAGCAGAGGAGGGCAAGTAGCAATAAGCACATTGTCTGAAAGAGCTTTAAAAGCGGGAGTCAATCAGAGCTTCAACATTCTTGGCTTTACACAGTTTTGTCCAGGGAGGCCAGAGGTCGAAGTTCCTACTTCACTCCCTGCTCCTTTAGTGCCACCTTGTTCCGCCACAGAAACGCTATATGCCATTTTACTTCATGAAGGTGCCTTGAAGAAACACAGCTGCCCTGTTCCCCAGTAATTTGTCTTTAAGTTGCAATGATTCCAGGTAAGTTTGCTGCCCTTAACACCTGATCTATTTTTTAAAAGAAGTTCAGGATTTCCCTTTCTTTGATTTGTCCCCCCCCCCCCAATTCCCGGCAACAGTACAAACCTCCCCTACTTCATTTTCCCAGCAGTGCTGAATGAGGGGGAGCAGCTGCAAATTTCAGAAGCCAGGAAACCTTTGTTAGCCAAATTCTAGGTCACTTACTGAAAAGAAGAGTTGTGTGTGGGGAGTAGGGTGTGGGAGACACAGCAAATCGGTTTGGTTGGGTTGTGCAAGAGGGCAGTCGAAGCTCTCCCTTCCTTCATTCACCGGTGCATTTTCCCCTCACACAATATGAGAGTGATCAGCCGCTACCCTGTTTCCCCAAAAATAAGACCTAACCTGAAAATAAGCCCTAGTATGATTTTTCAGGCCTGGAGTGCTCTGGTCCATGGGGTCACGAAGAGTCGGACACAACTTAACGACTAAACAACAACAATGATTTTTCAGGATGCTTGTAATATAAGCTCTACCCCCAAAATAAGCCCCAATTAAGTGAAACCCCGCCCTCCACCATTGTGCAGCAACCAGAAGGAGATGACATGACTGTATTTGAATAAATGTAGATTGTTGTACATTTAAAAAAAATTAAAACATCCCCTTAAAATAAGCCCTAATGCATTTTTTTGGAGCAAAAATCAATATAAGACCCTGTCATTTTTGGGGAAACACGGTAGAAACGGCAGTTTCCTGCAGTCCTTAAAAATTAGTTCTGCTCTAAGCCACCCTAATTACCATCATCATGTGCTGCCAAGTCAATTATGACTTATGGCAATTCTTTCCAAGGTTTTCTAGGTAGAGAGTATATTCAGAAGTGGTTTACTTTTTCTTTCTTCTCGGGGCATCCTGGGATTGTGCAGCTTGCCGATGGCCACACAGGCTGGCTGTACTCATTGGAGCCACAGAGGGGAACCAAACTCCCAACCTCTGGCTCTGCAGCCAGATACCTAACCCCCCCCCATCTGCACAAAAAAGAACAAAATAGTTATGAGACAGCAGATTGTACAAGTTTCACAATTCTAATTCTTTCACACTTTCCAGGATTCAATGAACATGCACATTGGGGATGTGGAAAGACATGCCATAGCATTCAGTCCCTCTCCCGGTCTATACACAGAAGTATTGGTGTTTTCTCTATACACATTATAATGACCCTGCCATCATAACATTATTTCCCCATTATGTCTTCATTTAACTATAAATGGCTGCTGTGCTCATTTCTTAGTAATAGGACTTAATTTCAGAAACACCAGGACCAGCCCTACAATTAGGCAGAGTGAGGCAGCAACCTCAGGTAGCAAAATGTGTTGTTGTGAAAGTGCAGAAAGTTGTTAGTACTTTAATTCCTTAATATTACCTTTTTACTGCCCAGGAGGGAGAGAGATATACTGGATTTTCTGTCCAAGGTGCCAAAATAATTTAGCTGGTTTAGGGTACTGACTTCACCCTATGTCATATTTTTCAACAGCAGGGAAGTGTTTCATCCACTCCACAAGTTGTGGAGGAAACCTGGAGCATTTAGA
Source organism: Pogona vitticeps (assembly GCF_051106095.1). NCBI lineage: Eukaryota > Metazoa > Chordata > Lepidosauria > Squamata > Agamidae > Pogona > Pogona vitticeps. The sequence goes on from NC_135785.1 coordinate 162,174,548, forward strand.
TCAAATACTTCAAATGTCCCCGGTTATTATAGCAATTTGGAGCAACAACTCTGATCTGCAGAGCTTTTTGTTTTTTGGGTGTGTGTGTGTGTGTGTTTTTGCACCGTTATTGAATGAGCATATTTGATAGGCTGGGAGTTTGATTCCCCACTGTGCCTCCTTGGTAGCAGCCACACTCAATGATCCAAAGGGTTGCCTTCCAGCTTTGCAGTTCTAAGATGATCATCATCATCATCATCATAATAATCATAATCTTAGAACTGCAAAGGACCCTATGGATCATCAATTCCTGCCCCTGCCAAGGAGGCACAATGAGGAATCAAACATCCAGCCTCTGGTTCCACAGCTAGAGACCTCAGCCACTGAGCTATCCAGCGGTTCATACAAATAACCTGCAGGCTAAGAGTGGAATGGGGAAGCAGCCCAAACCATTCATCTCGATAGGGTAAAAGAATAAACATACCGTTATCTCATAGCAAGCATAGATCACAAGATTGGGTGTCCCAACCGTCTTGAATAATTTCTCACACCTTGCTGGGAATAAGGGAAACACAGGCATGTATCAGCAATGGCACCCTTCTCTTTATGAATCCAGTTTTGTCACGTAAACTTCCTCTGTAAATCCTTATATGCTAACCAGGTTCCACTTGAAACCAACCTAAGAATAGCCTGGATTAGACATAGAATGTGTTGATAAAAGCTTGATCACAATTCTTTAGATATTAGATAAGGGATTGGATGCTCCCAGAAACATCCATCGACATTCAAAATTAACAATCTAGAAGGATATATTAACACTTTTCTTTTTGGTGTCTACTTTCCTGAATGCATACAGGACCAGCGATGGGCTTTTCGTGTTCTCTTTTATGCAATTAGGGAAACCCAGGGACAAATTGCTACTCGGCCCTCATTGGTTATCGTTGGGGCAATTTTTTAACTCTCATCCTCACCTATGTCTGAAGATTGTTTAAGGATAATATTGATGAATGGGGTAAAATCATATGCGCACTCTGAGCTCTTGAGAAAACCGAATAGTTGAATGTGAGAAATAAGTGAAAATAAAGGGCTGAAACCAATGGTTAATCCCAGGGAGATCCATAAAACCAGTAGGATTTATACAAGTGTTGACTTAACTTTCCATCCATTGGGCATAACCACCAGATGCAGCCCAAAGAAATGGCTCAGTCCTCTCTCTCATTACAAAGTGGTGCAGGCCATGTGAAGTTTGATGCCATGATAAATGGTTGCTTTCAGTGTCATCAAGCAGTCATTTAAGGAGTAGTGGTCAAGTCCTATTTTATTTACCTTTCAGGGGATGACAATAAAACATGAGGCAGCCCTGCTGAGTGGGTGCCCTCAGCCATTGACAAATCTCTCATTTTAACTCGGGGTCATAAATTATGGCTCAAGCCTTCAAGTCAGCAGTCTGTGGAAGACACAGAAGCACTCCCAATGGTAAAGGAAACCAGTTGCCTCTCGTTCCCATCTACATTCCATCTGCTAGAGCGCGCCGGGGGCAGCCGTTGCTTTCTAAAACCATTCATTTAGTTTTAGAAAGCAGAAGAAAAGGGAAAGAAGAAGAAGGGGGGAGGGGGAGGGAGAGAACCACCTTCAGCACCCACATGGTGGTTGAATGAATTTTTTTTTTTTTTAAAAAAGCCCTATTCTCCTAAATATTACACGCTTCTTCATCTGAATTATTCCATGCTGGATTGGGGGGGAGGGCAAAGGCAAATTCTCCACGCTAGGGGCGCATCCTGTCACAGTGAAGAGGAAGGTCAGTTTGGATTTTAAAAAGAGCTTCGTGCAGAGGTTCATGACTCACAGAAGGGAGCAGCTCTTTGCCTGAAAGGTCTAAGAGGCATAAAAATAAAAATAAAAAAGGTCAGCAAGCACCTTCCCAGCAGGAACCTAACAAAGCGTAACCCATCTTTCTTTGTAACATAGTCATACTTGCTTAATCCACCATAAAGGGACTTTGATAGAAAAGAAAATGCTGAGGAGAGAGAGAGTGAGAGGGCTAATGAACCCAACCGCATTTCCGAAAAGAAAGTGCCCTTCAGGAAATAGCAGACTTAAATAGCGTTAAAAGATAGGGAGTTAGTTATACAGAGTATACACACCGTATTTAGACCAAGTTGAGTATATGTATTTTGCTTTAGGAGAAGGAACAAATGTCACGTAATAAAACAGTTAAGCTTGTTAATGCAAGACAGCTGCGCTGTACCATACATCATTTCACATTTACTCTTTTTCATCTTTGTAACACCAAACTTTGCAAGGAGAAAAATGGAATGTCTGTATTGACAAATTAGTTTCCGAAAATTTGGGACAAGTTCGCTTTGCCTGTATGACTTTACTGCTTCTTCTTCTTCCTTTGCATTAACCACCTGTCATCGTGGAATCTCCGGAGGAAATCCACGCTTCACATACAATTCCCAGAAGAATCCTGCTGGTAAGAGAAGTGGGGCAGCCCCAAAGTAATGCATCACTTGTTAAGTACTCTAAGATCTATAAATCAAGCTGCCAGTAAACTACCTCAGACTTGTTCAGGCAGTTTAGGTGATTCTACAGCCGACTAATTCAGTTAGCAGCATGCTTGGGTAATCCTAACAGCAGCTGAATGGCAAGGCAGACAGATGATATTACACCACCAAGGACTTGCCAACATTGTTCTAGCTTTAATGCATATTAAAGTGGATCACATTTGATACTTTAAAAAAATATAGCCAGTATGGCATAGTGGTCAGGATGCTGAAGTTAACCTGGGAGGAGTTGAGTTCAAACCTCCATCGTGAAGCACCACAGTGGCTAAAATCCTGTTGCAAAACTTTATGCGGCGTATGGCTGATGGTATCATCACCATTGTTTTATTTTGGGAATTAAGTTTCCAGCCCTTCCTAAGGGTTGTGAGGATCCTTTGGGATCCCTTTAGTCCTGGGAAAGTTTTGGAGGGTTGTGGGAAAGGGGACATTTTATAATGTACAAAAATTGTTGCTGGCAAGATATTCAGAAACGTTCAGTTCCCGAAAAGGAGCTGTGATTGACAGCATCACCAGTTTTAAATGGTGATGGGATTTCAGCCACTGTTTATTAATATAATTAGCTTATGCAATTTAGATCCTACCTTTCTTCCAGCAAGTAGTAGTCACGATGGCTCGCAATAATAAAATTCAAATCAAAACAGTTGCAACTGAAACATAAACACATCTTTAAAACATAGAAATAAAAATAGAAACAGAAGTATCCAGCTGGATAAAACCTCGGCAACAGCAACTCAATTATTATTTACTACTGCTTAGCCTAACCTAATACACAGTGCTATTTTGAAGATAAAAAGGCACGTCTATGTTGTGTCTTAAGCTCCTTAAAGAAAGAAGGGGATATAAACAGGATCAAATTATCTATAGCATTGTTCCCAAACTGTGTGTGTTTCCCCCTGAAAAGTGTTAAAAGAGACTGGGTGGAGGGGTGAAATTGTAAGATTTTTCAGAATGAAATATATTTTATCAGCTTAAACTTTTAAAAAAACCTTCGAACTTCATACCACAAAATTTGTCCTTTCATATGTAGGAGTAAGTGGTAGTGCTTCAAACAGTGGGGAAGCAGAAGAAGAATGTACAAGGTACTAGAAATTTTATGAATTGATTTTTTTTGTTGTTATTTAAAGTTGGTTAGATGCAGGAAAAGTAGAGATGAGGAGGTGTAAGGCTTTCTTTAAAATCACAAGGGCTGAGTGTGGGCTGCCAAAATGTTTGGGAACCACTAGTCTACAGATTTTATACACTCTTTCAGGCTATGTAGATTTACCTTAAAATGCTTACTTACAGGCAAACTACTAAATTAGTAAGATTTATTCTCTCACTCGTATGCTTGTGATTCTAGCCTGGGGTGGACTGTTGGAGTTCACTCTTGAAATGTCCAGTGGTAGAACTGGAAAGGCTGAGGGTGCCGTTGGGGTTTTCAGCGGGAAGGAGCTCATAATCAACCGGTAAGCCTTGCAAATCTGGAAGAACACATGGGCATAAGCAATGATGATCCAATGCGAACTGGTTAAGATTGTGGCCAGTACACACTTTCCTGGGAGTAAGCTCCATTGAACCTAATGGAGCTTGTTTCTGAATATAAAATGTATTGAATTGTGCTATGAAATGAAAATTAGATGTTATGGTTCTCAGTGCAGTAAATGTATAGGTTAGGTGAAATCTCCCCGAAAGAATACACTTGCTTTCTTACACATTGATAATTAAGAACAATAATGATACAGAACTTATAAGTATGGATGATGAGAACAAGTTTTACCTAAATATTTTGCTTATGGATGGGCAAACAGCATAAAACATAAGAGGAAAAAATTTGTTTTTTCAGTCAATGTCCTTGTTTTCTTTACTGCTTGTTCTTCATTGATTTACTCTGTGTTTTAAAATTATTGTAAGCTGCAAATGAAACTGAAATAAAAATCCAGCTCTGAACAAACAGAAACACAGGTCAGAACTAGTTTCTCATCAGCGATGGCTACAGTACTCTGAACCGTCCCTTCCAACTCCCAGAATCAGCACGAAGTGTCCATTCAAAGATTTTTCCAGCAGGGGGCAAGAAAGTATAAGGGATAAACTGGTGAGCCGGCTTCTACCTCCCTCCCCTCCTTCACTTTTTCCCAAGACAATCAGATCGGAAATGTTAAACAGAATAGCCTAAGGAAGGAACATGAAAGCTAGAAAACATTCCCTCTTTAGATCGTAATGGCTTTTAAACATAGCCTTTTAAGTCTTCAAGGATTTCCCTCGGAAAGACAAAGTAGTAAAAGAGCATGAAAGACCACCAAGGCTGCCACCTGGCCCAGACGACCATGTCAGCGCCCTGGAAAATAGACTAAGAGCTCAGTTTTACTCTGAAAATGGTGTGTGCCATGACACGGTAGAATGCATTGCTCCTGCGCTGGCTGGCAGACATTAGACGAGAGAGCCGGTGGCAGACAACACAAGTAGCTCTCAAACGTCTTGAACTTGGTTTGCCTCTTTCATTGTCATTGTCAGCACCATCATCATCTTTTTAATTCTTTCTTTAAAAAAGTTATTAACTTTTAAGTAAATGGGGTGGGGGCAGAGGAAACTGTGTTATTTTTCTGGCATGTTGGCCTTCTTGTCCCAACTTCCAAGTGAGTCAATGCAGAAAACAAAAGACCCCCCTCCCCCCGGATGCTGAAGGTGTGATCAGATGGTAGGAAATGTCCCTATTTGATAGTGTCAGAAAGGGCGTCTTTGCAGGAAGGCATCTCCTGTTTGTCTGTTGGGGAGTCTCTCCAGCCCAACCCTCAAAAGCGCAGTATTAGCCCTACAGCTGGGCCAAAAAGGACCAGCTCAGGCACAGACGGGGTTTAGGCAGGAGCACATTTCCCCGAATGACACGTGACCGCACGGAAACAGATCACACTAGGCGATTGCACAAGCAATGCAAATTGCAATATTTTTAAAAAACTCATTTATTATTACTCATACATACAAAACAACAAAGTAAGACATTAAAACAACAAAGGACAACAAAAACTAAACATCCATACAGTGGACCCTCGACTTACAGATGGCTCGACTTACAGATTTTTCGAGTTACAGACTTCTCTGGCTGCAAAATTTAGATTCGACTTGCAGCCGGAGAATCGACCTAAAGACCAGAAAAAAACCAAAATGGAACAAAAATAGAACAGAAACGGCTGGTTATGGGATTAATCGGTTTTCAATGCATTGTAGGTCAATGGAGACTAGACCTACAGACTTTTTGACCTGCAGCCACCGTTCCAATACGGATTAATTCCATAAGTGGAGGGTCCACTGTACTACATCTATAGATCAGAGATTTCGCCATCATCTAGGTCATCTAATACTATCAAAGGGTTCTTGTAGGCACTGGTTCGCCACAATCATTTCTTCCCCTAAGTTCCCGCCTGTTTCTGGACCCAATTGAACATCAGCTTCCAGCTTTCCTTTACAGAATATCTTGGCTGATCCCATATTGCCTCTGAAAGCATATTTAGTTCTGCAAAAATTGCAATATATTTTTCAGTGTGACAAAGAAACCAGAATGAGAGAAGGGAAGGGGAGTGTTGAATGGGGCCAACCTAAGAAGATAAAGGCATTTTAAAACAGGGTGTAGGATTGGGTGGGAGACGTTTTGGCTGCTCATCTAATGCTTCTGAACTCATGGCTTTGTAGGCTATCAGACTAAAGTGTTTCTTCCACTTCCTGCCAACCCCCTTGATGTCTTGAGTCCTGGTTCGGGGAGAAAGGCAGGATATAAATCCAACAAATAAACAAATAGATAAATAATGAGGATCTGGGGGGCAATGCCAGAACATATGTTTAACTTCAGGGGTACTTTGTCTGCATGTTCACTTAAATTTTGGCAATTTGCCCCAGTGCCCCAGTAGCCTCTTAGAAGCACTTTTTGTTGTAATAGATGAGATACAATTGACTGCCCAGAGCTGTCAGACATTGATTAGAAGGAATCAGGATTCAGCCTCTCTCCCTTCCTACTGTCACTTTAAGACTGGATCAGCTCATGAAACAGAAGGAGATGGATCTATGGTGACAGATACCTGAGCCAGTAGAACGTACTGTGCCATTTCAGATTCAAGGCGCCACTGATTATGTCAAATATATTTACTTCACTTTTTTCTGCTTTGTTTCCAAGCAATGGTTTCAAAAGGCATATATATCACAATATATACCTCTCTCTCTCTCCTCTCCCCCCACATTATCAAATCCCCTGTTCATCCTAAAACAAACCCCAAGCTCATAAGATAATACTCCCTTTTGTAAGGACCTTCAAGTAACAAAGCAGGACAGCAAACAAAAGACTAGGTTAGAATGACTGACCCTACAAAGTCACTTTTCTTCTGGCAGGAATTAGCTGTGGGGACTGTTTACTGTTATAAAGGAGGATGTGAAAGTGGTGCGCGCGCACAGAAACACATGTTGCAATCTAAAAAGAGGGGGTCCAAGTCTTTTGCCTCAAAACTTTACCACCACCTTCTAGAACAGATCTAAGACTCCCATAGTTAATGCTGATCATAGGGGAAGCTGCTGGCTTATGCTGACAGCAACTGTGCTTGCATGGATGAACAGAGTTCGACTAGCATGCTATCAGAATGGTTCCAGTGTTCCAATAAAAAGCATGCTGCTTATGTAGTGCCCCATAGTACTTGAAGCACCTTCTCTGCAGTTTAAAAGTTAATTATGCAGACTACACATTCCCTCCTCGCCTCCTTAGTGAGCTGGGTACTCATTTTACAGACCCTGGAAGGATGGAAGGCTGAGTGAACCTTGAGCTGGCTACCTTGGACTGAGTCATGAGCACAGTTTGGGCTCAAGCTTTACAGAGTTTATTGGGAGAGAGGGAGCGGAAATTTCAGGAGTTTGTACCGTCCTTGTTACTTGACTCAGGGACAAAGCCGACAGCACTCGTCCCTCCACAGTCACAATTCATCTGGGCCCCAAATTAACACCGTTGGGGCCCAGGAGTCCTTAATATCCATTAACAGAGGTCTCCATGGGGGGACCAAAGGTTGTGGTCCTGAGAAGAGTCAACCTGTAAACCTACCAGGTGGGGGCAAGGCACTGGGCTTGCCCATGGCAAGAGCTGTTGTGGCGGAGACGGCTGGCACTCTCTCTGCCTGTTTGTCTTCAGTGTCACTTCCAGGTAGATACAGGGCCCGCGTGCCATGGCACAGACTGCAGTGGTCTTGGTGTCGAGGTTGGATGTGACCACTCAAACTGGACCTCTCTGGTAAGCTGCCTTGCTCCTGGTGTGCGTGGGGACCCCTCTTGAGAGATCTTCATGGTAGAGAGAGTCCCGCCCCCCCACAAGCTTTGGTTTCTCCTCAGTACTGAGAGCCCCTCTACCTCTTCCTGGGCACCTGCTGAAGCCCCTTCCTCCCCTGGGCCCAATGGCTCGTCGGCCACATGCAGACACCTTTGCTGCCATTCCGCAAGCTGGCAAAGACCTTTTTAATGTTGCAGGCTACCTTGGGACTTTTAAGGAGAAAGGTAGGGTAAAAATGTTTTAAATAAACAAATACGGTAAAATGCAAGTGTCCTTTGCCCTCCGTCTCAGCCCCCCCACCTCCTCTCATAACGCTCAGTTGTAGAGAGGTTCCTTGTTCCCCCACCCTCCTCCAGGCGAGTCTCCTCTGCAGCAGCCTCCTCCCATTCCTGAGTTGGCTGTCCATCCTGGATCCAGCACCAGCTGGTTCCGAGGTCTTTTCTGGGTGTCTGGGGTCAGGGGGCCCCCAGCGGTCCAGCAGGCCCATCCCCCAAGATGACCCTCTCACAGGAAGTCAAAAAGATGCACCTAATTTAAGAAGTAATGTAATAAGAATTTATAAATCAGACAAAAACAAAAGACAAAAAGGTTGTGACACCATAAAGACTAACTGCTGCATTTTAATGTGAACTTTCGTGGATCAAGAATGTCCTTATAAGAGTGAGACTATATGATGGTCATATTTATACACGGTTCCATGATCAGTTGGAGATACAGATAATGGAGAAAGTGGCAATGGTCTGTTAGTAAAAGAGTAGGCTATTAGGCTCACATTAAAATACAGCAGCTGGTATTTGAGTTGCCACAGTTTCATCTCTCTCTTTTTGCTTTGTCTGATATGTTTACACAGACTAACAGCTGGTTCTCAAATAAGTACTTACAAACTTACTTTTTGGCACAATTAGCAATGTTTCCCAGTTACTTTCAAAAGTTACATTTAAAGGACATAATGAAGCATTCTAGATTCATTCAAATGGTTTTATCAAGCCAGAGTGGTGAGGGAAACCTTCATTTTAAATTATTTTCTTGTTATTTTCTAGGTGCAAAGTCAGAATTGGCCACTAGAGAGAACCAAAGAAAATGGATCGCTAGAAGTATTCTGCATTTTTCTGGCACACTGTTAATGACAATGCAAGAAGTTAATAAAGTGAAATGCATCAATACAGTGCAGTGCAACAGATTAATTTTGTGGAAGGAATCATAACATTTGCTGCTATGAAGTAATGAGTAATGTAATGGGGAACTGTTATTTAAATGGTTAGTCCTGTATTCTTAATGGCAGGGGATAATTCTTTCAGTCTCATAACTCTCCACATATATCTAAATCCATACACACACTGGGGTAGGATGTTGCACACATCCTTATACAAAACAACAGCAATAACACTCAAGAGACTAAACATACTTTAAAACTATGTTAAAATATCTTCCTCAATGACATTATTCTAAGGGAAAACACATAAGATTGAGTAAATATTTATTTAACAAATAATCATGATGTGCAGAATGCCTCTATATTTCTTCCAAGATTATGAGCTACCGTTCCAAATTAGCCTCCCCATGCCTCCACAGAGGTATCAGGTGAACTAGAATGTGATGTTTTGCAGAATAACATGTTCCCTTGATTTTTATTTTCTGTTCAGCAATGTCAACTAATTAGTGTGACAAATAAAGCAAAGGAAGCAAAGCATTTGCTTCTAATGAATGAAATTAAGGCATGACTGAGCTTTAAAAATACATACATAAATTGTAAAAAAGCTGGATTTATCACATACTGTTTGCGTAGTCCAAACAAAACATACAGTAGAGAAGGTGTTCTTCAGTTGATATTATTCAATTGCCAAAACACTAGTTATTGCTGGTATTGGCTGAAAGGAAACCAAAACAGAATGCTAGAAGACCTCGAGTCTAAGAAGATGCAAATAGAAAGGGAACAGGTGATTTGTAAAAAAAAATAAAGGCAACAGGGCAGGACAGAGCGGGACAGGGAACTGTGGCTGTACAATATTAAATTGAGGCTAGTGAAGATTTAATATACTAGGAAACATATGAGAACAGGAGACCATAGCAGTTATGCAGTTCATAGTGCAAAGCACCTCTGTGTGTCCACTCAGACATAAATCCCTTGGAGTCCAATGGGGTTCACTCCTGGTAAGCCAGTATAGGATTCTCATGTAAAATACACAAAACCTGTTGCCAAATCGCCTTGTCATTCTAAGCCAAAAATACACAAAATGTTGTAAAATAAATTTGTTATCGATTTTTTTTTTAAAAAAATACAACCAATCTGCTATGTCCTGTCATTTGAACACTCTTTAATAGTCTGTTTATGCATGTGTGTGCTTTATTCGCCAGGATCCAATTGTGTACATCTACTGGTCAAAGAAGACCTGTCAGTGCTTCCACAGCTTCTCCACATGCTCATTATTTGCTCCAGGAGGCTGGGAAACTTCCAAAGCAGATTTTTTGACAGGGGTTTTTCCTACCTGTCAGCCAAATATTATTGACTCCTTGACCTTTGACCTCCTTGCAATTTCAATGAGCCTCGGAGTGGCTTGAACTATATATTGTTGATTGGCCTGCACTGAACTAGATGGATCACAAGTCATATAGACTTGAATTAGCCTTCTGAGGCATGCTTTCAGTCTCGACTGGCTCAAGACATCTGGCTGCCTGTGAAGAAGACAGGATAACTCCTCTTCCTCATTCCGAAGTTTTTGCTTCCCATTGTTTCCCAGGTGTACATTACTTTTATACTGACAAGGAGACCACATTCTCCACCATATGCAAGGATAGTTATCTGGGTTAGGGATTCAAGGATCAGTCAATTAGTACATATAGGCCTGTCCTTTAACAAAATGCCAGTTCTACAGTTATTCCTCCTGAATCTCTCAAGAGTTCCATTTTCTTAAAGGACAGGCCTATATGTGCTAATCCTCTAGTTATTGCCATCCTCTAGTATCTGACACCTGAGGCAGTTGCTTTATTCTGTGTAAAAACTAGGGCCAGCTCTGCTTCTGGTGTGTTCCTCGGAATATTGCTATGAAAACACAGCCAATGGAAACAACCAAGAAATGACTATGTGCTCAAAAGCTTAGTTTTTGTCATTAGATATGTGCATGCTGCTAGGGATTAAAACATGTTTAATAGAATTTGAGCGCTGTTATAAAAAAACTGATACATGTATGGCCTTTGGGCATATACATTAGCTATACTAAATGTAATAGTAAATCTGTTCTATCAGCAGCTCATTAACTGAGTATTAGGCAGATTGCATGTGGAGCACGATCACAGCTTGAGTAGAAATTAGCATGTTTGCAAGAAAAATATCAAAATGTTCATGTATTTGGTAATTCACGATCATGTAAGAACTCATGTGAACACAACGTGCCTCCTTCCATCCCCCAATGGTTTCAGAATTTCAGTTCATAATGTGCCAATTTTTATACCTTGTTATGAAGGTATAAAAGGTACAAAAATAGTTATAGCTAATGAAAAAGAGGTTAATAGTAGTAATGACTGAGGCCCTGGTCACACAAGGGAAATGTTTTCTAGTTCTTCCGATACTTTCTGTACCTCTGTTGCAGTGAATCATAGTCATGTGATTTATATCCGGGGACAAATGTCCTAAGAACTTTTAGCAGTACAGTACCGATTTATTTCCTCCTATTTGAATTATTATGCCTGACTACACCATGGTATTGGTTTATTTTCTCTCTTGCTTCAAGGGGCAATTTAGCCCCTTGATTTATACATATATGCCCCCCCTGGACAGCTTTCTTCCTTCCCTGTGCACCCATAGCAATTGTTTCAAGTCCCTTTCATTCCGGTTGCAACAGAAACCCGTGTTGGGGGGGGGACTTGCACATATAGGAGAGTGGAAATTAGAGAGAATGTTGATCAGGAAGGGGGCTCTGTTTAGGAAAGTGCCCTCCAGAAATGCATTGCACTCAATGGACTTGGGATATCTGCACAGCAGTACTAGTGATACCCCTCCCCCTCTGGTGACATTGGGATACCAACATTTCAATGTATCTTCCCATAGAATAAAATAAAAAAAGGTTGCCAGTAATGTAATGGTGGAGGTCCCCCAGTGGCATACTTTTACCAAGGTATTGAGACATCTTCCTGGCTTTGATTCTAAAAAGAACTGGGGCAGCCGGACACCCAGGCAATCCTGGTAAGGAATGCACCAATACAACAAAATAGCACAACCCGCCTGGCGATGGGGAAATGTTCTATAGTTATACCTTTGGCCAGGAAAATGTCTCGATCTTGTTTCTGTATCATGTGACCAGGGGAAAAAAAGCAATGAACTGATGGGGGGAATAATGTATGAGTGACAGAGTGTGACAGTATGTGTGTGGGGTTCCAGAAAGACCAGCACCTCAGACCTTAAAAGAAGATGGAGAAATTGCAAGGGAAGATGGGATAGTGTGCCTAATACAGAGCTGCAAAAGAAGATGCAAGTTGCAGCCAGAGACAGTTTTGTTATTAATAAGAGACTGCTGTGTGGGCAAAGGTCTGGACGTCTGTGCCCAGACAAGAGGGAAGTGAACTGGAGCAAGAAGTCCAAATATAGCTAAAACCGGAGAAAGCAAACTTAACAAAGAGGAAGCAGGCTACCTGAAGCCAAGTCTGTGGCAGATGGAACAGACTGTACATGTGAATGGAAGCATTCCTGCATGACAACAGGTTGTATCTGCCCAGGAAGCCAGAGTCTGCCCTCATGTGCTTGTGCCAGCCGAGGTTTAGCCCATTAACACAGCCCACAAGGAAAAGTCTACAAGAAGGATGACCCAGGAAGAGACCGGTGGGCTTCAGAACAGCACTGGAACAACCCCCATCACCCTTTCTGAGGACTGATCACCCCCAGTGAAGGGCCATCTGGATGAGTGAGTATCTTGTGTGAATGGGAAGTATGAAAGAGATGCCTCTTGTACCTTTTGTTTTATATCCTGTATCTTATGTCTCATCAATTAATGTTACATGAATTATTGGTGTATGGTCTCTAGTCAGTAGTCTGGCTGGGTTCTCTCTCTCTCTCATGGTCCCTCTCCTCAGGATATAAAGAACAGTAACCCATTTGGGGTAACGGTAACTAGAGAACATCTCCATCATGTGACCAGGGCCTGAGGCTGAGTGAAATACATTGGGTCTTGTGGCGTCTTCCCTGCAAATCTATGGCCTGGCTTCTACAAACAGCCAATTAGAAGTTGTAAACTTTTGTCTTGTTTATCCCACTTCAGATACAGGTGGGAGATGATATGACAAAATGATTTCCCATCCTTGAGGAACTGTGTCTGCACACAGAGAGCTACATGTTCCAGAAAGGGTTTGAAGTTAACTGTCTCCCTCGTGTTTCAGTATTCTATATACAATAAATGTGTACATAAGAGCCATGTTGAGTCATGCCAAAGGACAGCATTCTTTTCATACAGCGATTGTTGGTGGAACTGCAGTATTTTAGCAGAGTTTAAATCAGTCCAAGCAGTCCAGTAGAACAGCACTTGCACAGACAGCTACAGTACTTCCAGACACCACATATATTTACAAGTATATACAGAAGTTCTCACACTCCAATCCTACAGCATAACACCATAGCACTCATCAGAAAGAGATCCACATCTTTTCCCCATGTCCCACATATTTATATGTACTGTATGGACATTTACATATGGCAAATTGGTAAAGACATTACATCACCCAGACATTAATTTATGTTTCAATACACATCTTGTGTGAATCAGCACTTTGCCCACCTGTTTCACATGGCCACTGATTACCAGAGCCCTGGTTCTGTTTCAGCAAGGAAATTATCTTTGACAGCAATGAACCTATTTTCCATCAGGATCCTGCTAGTAAGACCTCAGTGCAACTGCAGCCTCAACCTCACATTCTACAGCAATGGATCTACAGAACTGCACTGCCTTTGATATACTTGACTAGCAGCTATTGATGACCCTAACCAATATGAATGTATCAAACCCTCTTCCAAAGTCATCCAGGTGGACACCTATGACCGGGAGGGAGTTCTACAGTTTCCTTATGCACTGGATGAAATCCTGTTGCTTAGCGTAGTAAGCCACAACTAGATCTCTTTCCTGATCCATCATGGACAGCTCAAAATCCATCAGCTGATAACTAAAGTTTTGATTTTTTTGCCCTAATGTGCATTACTTTAAATTTTCTTACATTGAAATGCGTTTGCCATTTTGCCACCCATTCTCCCAGTTTGGAAACATCCCTTCTGGTCTTCACCGGATAAGTTTTGTGCCATCTGCAAACTTGGCCACCTCACTGCTTATCCCTGTCTTCAGGTTATTTATGAATGGGTTGAAAAGCACCGGTCCCAGGACAGATCCCTGGGGCACACCACTCTTCAGCTCTCTCCATTGTGAACAGTGCCCATTGACACCTGCAAATCTGTTATTTGCTAAATGGAGACGCATCCTGGGCTTGTAAAAAAAAAAAAGGCAAGATGATTTCAAGTCTACCATCTACTGCAAAGCATGCTAGCAAGCTCTAGAACTGCGCAGACACTGATATGTGTCCAAGAAGAGTTTGACAGCTCATGGCATCACAGAGCAATGTGGTCCTTTTAATCACAGGAATACTGACCTCATGGCTCTTCTGGGCATTAGAGGTCTGAACTTTTTAGCAGGAACTTTTCTGATCTGCTGTGAAAGTATTTTGCCATTGACAAAAGTACTATTTTTTTTTTTAAATTAATGTACTATAGAAGACAACAGAAGGAGATCAAGCACACTGCTACTCTTCTGAAAAATACGCTGTCGATATCAGCTATTATAAATGCTCTGTTTAACTTTTAAGATTGTGTCATGCAGATAAGTTATTAGCAATATATGCATGAAAAAAATTCCTAAAAGTGGAAACTTTGCACAGCCTGGAAACACTTAAATGTATATAGTTTCATCCCTACATCTCAGTTTCTGTGCTATGTGTCTTCCTAAGGGGCTACGTCGTTGTTGTTGTTTAGTCGTGTCCGACTCTTCGTGACCCCATGGACCAGAGCATGCCAGGCTCTCCTATCTTCCACTGCCTCCCGGAGTTGTGTCAAATTCATGTTGGTTGCTTTGCAGACACTGTCCAGCCATCTCATCCTTGGTCGTCCTCTTCTCCTCTTGCCGTCGCACTTTCCTAACATCAAGGTTTTTTCCAAGGAGTCTTCTCTTCTCATGAGATGGCCAAAGTACTGGAGCCTCAGCTTCAGGATCTGTCCTTCCAGTGAGCATTCAGGGTTGATTTCCTTTAGAATTGATAGGTTTGTTCTCCTTGCAGTCCAGGGGACTCTCAAGAGTCTCCTCCAGCACCACAATTCAAAGGCATCAATTCTTCGGCGGTCAGCTTTCTTTATGGTCCAGCTCTCACTTCCATACAACACTACAGGAAAAACCATAGCTTTGACTATTCGGACTCTTGTTGGCAAGGTGATGTCTCTGCTTTTTAAGATGCTGTCAAGATTTGTCATCGCTTTCCTCCCAAGAAGCAGGTGTCTTTTAATTTCGTGACTGCTATGGCAATGCCACTCCAGTATCTTTGCCAAGAACGCCCCATGATCAGAAACAAAAGGGGCTATACATGCAGCAAAATGAGATCAAGAATGAGTGTGGTATAGTAGATAGAGCGTTGGGCCAGATGTCATGAGTTCAGATCTGCACTTGACCATGGACACGTGCTGAGGGGAGAGGTAGCAGTAACAGTAAATGGCTCCTTGAATAGCTGACATACTTTGAAAACCCTCTAAGGCTCATTGTTAAATTGGTAGTACCTAATGACATTTATAATTTTTTCATTTTGTAGAATGAACTATATTACTGCAAGCTGTAGATGGTGGATAAAATTTCTTCTGAAAATCTAGTTTAAATTTTAAAAAAATGTGCATGATGGGAAACTGTAGGAGCCAAAGCTCTCTTGCTCTCTCTGGTGATAAGTGGTGCCGACACCACCCTTTAACATCTCTGAGATCACTGCTGTCTGTCCTCTGTCTCACCTCTGAAAGAAAGGTTAAAGGCTGATGGAAAGCAATGCCAGGCAGGGCTGCATCTCCAAATGGTGGCCACTGAAGGGTGCTTTCCCAGAGCCAGGAATTCCATGAGGACAGCCTTGGGAAACTGCCCAAGCTGATGTAACACAGGTGATCTTGCAGGGCACTCTGCCTGCCATGCCTGCATCACAGGAAGGACCCCTCAAAATATAGAATTTGGAAACTAGCAGAGGTGGAGGCCACAACAGCTTAAGAGAGCCATCAGCCCTTAAGAGCAACAGTGGAATGTCAAAGCTAGTTAACTGTGACAAACCAAGTTTGTTTGCTTGTTTGTTTTTTTACAAGTAAAAGACAATATCCAAAAACTAAAAACAGTCAGTATACAAATATAAAACATGCATTATATTAAATCAATCCAAGCGGTCCAGTAGAACAACACTAAATCAACACTAAAAATACATTTAAAAGCAAAAGAGCACAACAATCCATTTTAAAGAAATCATTGAAAAGGGGGAATAACCAAATGTTCAGAAGAACAGCTGGGGACTGGCACAGTACAGCATCTGGTGTCGGAAATAAGTGTCTCTCTTTGCCTAACAGTAGGACTGGTTCTACAGAGACCTCCGTCAATCCACTGTAGCCCCCTCCCCACTGCAATTATGTTCAGATCCACAGCTTTACATTTGTCAATTTATGTTTTTGTTTCCAGCCTCTTCTTCTTTTCACCCAAAATGATATCGCCTTGACAGAGCTGAATTAGACTTGATGATTACATGATTGCTAAGCCCACTGGGTTATTATCTATGCATTTGAACGAATACTCACATTTGGATTCGTGCCATCGACAAAGCTTGTAATGCTTGTTTACTTTACTGCTTTAGTTAACCTACTTAATTAAAATGCTGGGGGGAAAACAGCTGATGTTACTTACAGGAATGCTACTGAATTTTAAAACCTCTGTATTCAGAAATACTGTATCCAGTTGGTCGGTCAGTAGATAGGTGCTTAATATCAAGCAAAACCATCTTAACCCCCAAATTTAATTTCTTGGAGAATCTGAGATGGGTAAGAATGAGGTAGAAAGGATCTTCAGCAGGAGAGATGAACTCCACTGTAACCCACTAGTATCCCCATATTTATTATAAAGGCTAGTATGTCATTACTAAGGAATTGTAGCTCAAACAGTCTGTTCCACACATAGGTCCCCCCTCCCTGCCATTTGGGCAAGGGGAATCCAGTAATCCCCTGCACAAGTGGGGATCCTTTGCAACTGCCTTTGCAACTGCCAGAAGAAATGCAGAGAGCTCTGTCCATAGAGCCCTGATGTTGTGTGTTTGCTAGCCAAAATGAGGAACAATTCAGAGTATGTTGATAATGGAACTGCCACCTATGGTTACACCAAACTAGCCCTAATTGCAAAGGCAGTGAAAGAGAAGGGGGTGGAAAGAGAAGAATGAACAGCTGGAGTGTCGATTTAATAAAAAATAAAGTCAACATATATAATAATGATGATGAAACACACTTCAGCGGTCCCCGCAGTCATTGGAGCTTTGGGAACAATATCAAGAAATTTCACACAGTATTATAAGCAGTTGCAGATCTCAGAAATAACACAATTGGAGCTACAAAAATAGCAATATTAGAAATAGCATACATACTGCACCAATATTCAACAGAACATGCTTTTGGTTAAAACTTGTATCTATTATATATAATACCACTCAATATTTTTGTAATTGTGATTGACTGTGCCTGGCGTTTTTGAACAACAAGAAATTCTTTATGTTGTGTTCACAATCAGAACAAGAAAATACAAAATAAATGTCCACGTAGCTTGGATAGGTCACAGCACAACAGTCTGGATCTTAAGGTTGTCTCTCAGGAAGTTGGATTTTGTCCCAGTGTTTCTGGAATTTGCAAGTGTTTAAATGCAGGACTGCAGACTAATAAATGCCGCAGAGTTTCCTGAATCCCCTTGGGAACAGGTTGTCTGCTCCTAGGCCAATTGTGAACAGCAGCAGAATCTTCCAAACATAATTAATTGGAGTTTCCATATTTAACAATTATTTAATGTAATGTTATATGTTATATGCATGTAAATATTCATATTTTTAGAGTTATTGATATTGGTGTTTATATATACAGAGACAGTTAACAACAAATAGAATTAACTCCAGAAATATGGTTTTATAATAACATAGGTTCAATATACAGAATTAAAAGTCTAAACTACTGAAATATAATGGATTCCTAAATCTTTGAGATTTTTATTTTATTTTCCCTTCCCTTTTCTTTGAGATTTTTATTTTATTTAAAATCCTACCTGCAAATGTTTTCCATTTTCTTTGAGATTTTTATTTTATTTTAAATCCTACCTGCAAATGTTTTCCAGAAATAGTAAGCCACTTGAGGTTATCTACATGTGTGTTCCAACAGCTTATTCGGAGAAGAGAAAAGGAGAAATGGGACAGCGCCCCCACAGGCCTGCTAGATTGCTTTTAATGCAGCATCATGTATGGGTTATACATAGAATTGAGTTATACGTAAATGATCTGAAACTAGTATGTTTTTTCCCCTAAGACAGACTGTAGACTGTACAGTAAATGAGAAGTATGTACCTGAAGACATCCATAATTCTCTGAAAATATAAATTAAGATAGCAAGGAAACATTCTGGTTCAAATGTTGGCTTTTCATGCAAGTTTTTGCTCTCAATAAAAGTCCATTATGCAAACCCCCTTTGGCACATTGGCAAATTGGGAAATCCAGGTGCTCACCATGCCAGTCCCCGTAGCTAGCCTTTCTGGAAGAAGACTTCAAAAATGCAGACAGCTGGAGCAATCTGCATCAGCTAATAAGGAACATGTCTTTTGCAACATCAATGGTTCTTAACTGCCTATTCAAGACCAATGCACTCTCAAATAATTTGTATTAAAAAAGGGATAGCTTGTCAAGGTACACTATTTTTAAAATCAATCTGGGAGCAGGAAACCTTAAAAAAGTGTGTGTGTGTGTGTGTGTGTGTGTGTGTGTGTGTGTGTGTGTGTGTGTGTGTGTGTGTGTGTGTGTTAGGGATTATCAGAAATGGATAATTTCTGTTATTCAGAAAATCCAGACGCTCAGCAAAATTGCTCTTTCTGCCACATTATCCTGAATTTTCAACTAATACAGTTTGGTGAGAGATGTGTTACATCTGTTGTGGGCCCAGGATAGACCCAGATCCCTATTAGTTTCCTGGGCAATTTACTAGAGACATGAATGAATATTAAAACTATTTGTAGATGTATTACTTTTTAAAACCAACAACAAGCAAATGTAAAAATCTAACATTCAGGAAATAAATGGAAAAGTAACTCTGATGGGAGTCAGTTGTTAAAGGGGTTACTTGCACATTATGTCTTCTCAGAGTAAATGTAAGTTTACACTCTCACCCCTCACATATGAAAAGGGCCTATAGTTTTCCTTTGCACATTGCCCTTTCAAATGCCGTTCTGTTGCAACACCCATCAATCTCAAATGTCAAAAGGGTAGTATTTACAGTACCAAAGAGTTACAAAAAAACAATCCATTTTAATGGGTATTTACAGATTACAGCAAAGTTTTTGACTTTGTAGATCACGAGAAGATTTCTTTTAAAGACACAAATGTGCCAAGTCACAAGACACTTGGTTTTCCTGATACGTACCCTGTATTGTAGACAAGAAAAAGAGAGATAGAGTGGGCAAAGGTGTTGGACAAGAGTGTGTTTTATCTCCCTGTGAATTCAATCTGTATGCAAGATATATCACAGAGAAAGCTGGATCACTGTCAGATGAAGGAGGAGTGATAACTATTGGAAGGACTATTGGAAAATATTTAAGATATGACAGCATCTTACTGCAGGAAGCAGTAATGACTTGGAACAATTTCTGCTGAAACTGAAAGAAGAACATGCAGAAGCAGGACTGCAGTTGAATATTGAACTGCTGGATAGCTGAGTGGTTTAGGTCTCTGAGTTGAAAGTTTGATTCCCCACGGTGCCTCTTTGACAAGGGCTGGACTCGATGATCCAGAGGGCCCCTTCCAGCTCCGCAGTTCTAAGATGATGATGATGAAAACCAATTTATCTACAAAGACTTACATAACTTGAATGTTGAAAAGGAAGAAATTGAAAATGGTTGAAGATTTTGTATATCTTGGTTCAATCTTCAATCCAAATGGAGAATGCAGAAAAAATTAATCTGAAGACAACTGTGACTTGGAATAGCAACTAAGAAGGAACAAGAAAAATTCATGAACCATAAGGAAGTGACATTGGAGATTAAGGCCAAGGTAATATATATTATGATGTTCCTTATTTCGATATATGGATATGGAAGGTGATAAGTGTTGAAAGCTGACAACAACAAAACCTCACTTGAAATAAGATGTTGGAGGAAACCTTTTCAGATGTTATGATCTGCCAGAAAGACAAAAAATTCTAGATCACATCAAATCTGAATTCTGGCTGGAAACAGTGAGAGTTTGACCACATCAAGGAAATATATGCCTTAACAGAATAAAAATAAAATAACAGCAGCAAAACTGAAGCACATTATGAATATACGTAAGATAATTAAAGAAAGAGTTTGATTCAACAGCAGTAGTGTCGGCCCCAAACTGGAAAGAACTGAACAAGAAGAGTAAGAAAATCAGGACCAGAAAAAGTAACTCAAGCACAGATCCACATACAAACAAAAGTGTAATATACATATCAATACACCCCTAGCAATAACAATGTATGATCAAGTCAATTTTGATTTATCATAATACTTTCAAAGTTTTCCAGTTTCACAGGACTTATAACTGGGTTTCAAACATCTCCTAATGTGTCAAAATAGTCAAACATGCCTTTTCTTCTTAGGCCATCATCACACCAGCGAAATGTCCCCATTTTCTCACATATTTTACTCCCTGAGCAGTTGCACATTGTAGTCACATGACATATATCCCAGGGTGTGCATTCTGACATGTTTTTGAATTGCCATATCTTCCTAAATTTGATGCAATATAACTGGCCATACTTTGGTATTGGAATACAGTATTGGGTTGTTTATGTCTCTAGGGCCCCCCTTTTTTCCCCTTTTCGTTAAATATATATTGTTACATCAATGTTTCAGCAACATTTCCTTGATGGGTATGATTTTCTCCGCTGTCTTTGAGCCTGTTGCAACAGAGGAAAACAATTAAGGGGACATACAGGCAAATGACTGGTGGAGGCAACACAACGAGGATGGCCAGAAAATTATTGGTACAGCCGTGCACTTGTTATCCTTTATGCTGTAAGCCGCCTAGAGTGGTCGAAATGACTAGATAGGTGGGGTATAAATACAATAAATAAATAAATAAATAAATAAATAAATAAATAAATAAATAAATAAATAAATAAATAAATAAATATGCCACTTGTGCAATATATCCTGCAAAAAAAAAAAATGAATTAGGTGGGATTTGATGCCAAGATAGCATGGAGGTAGACCAAAATATTTGATAATGGCCTCACATTGTCTGATGACAACAACAACGACGACGACGACGACGACGACTACTACTACTACTACTACTACTACTACTACTACTACTACTCAAAATCAATGAGGAAGAACTGGGAAACTTTTTGCAGGTGTGACCATGGCCTTAGATAAAAGGGGACAGGAGACAAAAGCTGCAGGTCATAGTGGTTCATTGCAAAAATATATATGTACACTGTGTGCTTTCCAACTTCCTTAAAATACTTCACAAGTCTAAAGCATAACCCACCTCACCGGTCTGGTTTCATCTGCTCTAGATACTCAGCTTTGTTAGCTAAAGCTTCCAGTGCATTCCTAAGGCCAATGTTGGATTGACTAGTATAAATATAATTTTAAGTCTCTTCCCCTTTGGAAAGGGGGAAATGGGTTGACATATTGTGATGGTGTTCCTTCTTTACTTGGCATGCTTCCTCCAATTCCAGACTCATGGATAGTCACGCCTTTCTCTCTCCCCCCAGTATGAAGGTTTACGGGGAGCCTGGCATCTCTGCTGCCTCTCTGCTTCTACCCCAGACATTTTTAATTTCACCTACTCTCCAGTCTAGGGATCCACCTTTTCTACCCTCACCCACCCTCCAGGTAACTTAGTTGAGAAGGGCTTCCCTTCTACCTCTAGCTGTTTTTTTCTTTCTTGGCAGGGAGTTCTCTATCTTCCCCGCGAGACCCCTTATCTTTCTTCTCTCTCTATTCCTCCCTCCTCCTTCCTATCCCTTCCTTTTCTCTCCTCGATCCCCTTAGACTCCTCTCCATCTACCTGTTGTTCTTTTCCCAGGCAATTTTCCTGCTCTGGATCATCATGTGTGGTTGATGACTCAATTCCTCGGTTTTCTATCACTTCAAGACTTTACTTCATTAGATTTTTACCCCACCCCCTAGACAAAGTCTATTCGGGGTGGCTTACATACATGATAAAACATCATAATATAACAAATATCATAAAAAATCATTTAAAACATTGTAATTTTAACACTTATTTTAGATCATTGCCAAGACGAAATAATTTAAAAGACAAAGAATAAAGATCAGTTATTGACTGGAGGGAAGACCTGCCTAAAGAGCTAAGCTTTTAAAAACACCCAGCGAGGGTGCCAGATGGATTTCAGTTGGGAGGGTGTTCCACAGCCAAGGGGCCACCGCCGAGAAGGCCCGTTTTCTTATTTTTTCCTTCTGGGCCTCCCTCGGCATCAGGCCTCTTAGCCGTCCCTGCTGGCTATGCCGGGTGATTTGGGTAGATCTAGGTGGGAGAAGACCATCTGCCAAGTATTGAGGTCCCAAACCATTTAGGGCTTTGTACGTCATCATTAGCACTTTGAAGTCAATGCGGAAACGGATGGGCAGCCAATGCAAAGCAGCCAGAGTGGGGGAGATATGCTGATATTTCCTCACCACACTAAGACTGTCACCTCTGGCAGGGATTCTATTCCCATATCACCCATGTTGACTTCTGTGGGGGAGCTCATGGTCATGTATTCATTGACCTCAGCCAGAAGAGGGGACGGCACACCAACAGGGATGGTGGCTTCCTTGTCTCCCTTCTTATACATACGTCTGCTGCAGAGAGCATACCAATTAACATTTTAATTAATGGATTAGTTTAATGAGAGAACTGCTTTCAGTTTTCATCTGTACTAGCTGCAAGTTAATTTTCCAGTTTCTAATACTTAACATTAACAAATTAATGTTGAAACCCAACATTCCAAGCTCTGTGATCTAGAGTACGCCAGCAAGGATTGTTCCAAACAACCCCCCTCAATTGTTTAGCAGTAGCAATACCAAAATGATTTCTCCTCCAATTATATCGCTCAGATGAAGAAAGTTCTGCTGTAACCAGCAGCAGGCTTCTGCGCTGAAGGACGGTGTGCCCCACTCAGTTCTGCTCCACAGAACAAATTCTTGGGCATAGATTGTTTTAATTGTAGGTCTTTTGCACAAAGCGCAGATCGATAGGCTGTGAAATCTGCCCACTGATGTTACATCTGCTTTTAAAGCAGCCCTTAGAGACACAACACCATCCTCTTCCAGAGATTAACAGAGATATATTTTCAGAAGTGGGGCCTTCCAGTGCTACAGAGCTTGTTTTATAATTACGATCTGGTAGCAATGTGTAGTATTCGTACTTATCTGCCTGTGGGTGCCAGTCGAGAAGCTGAATATGCAGCTGCTCAAGCTTGCACCTGTAACTCATTTGTTAAGAACAAAAATGCATCTAATTGTTCCTTCAAATAGCTACCAGACACCCATCTTGCTCAACATATGTTCCTAAATGCATCTTTAATTGCAGTTAGTATGAAGTGATTCGAAGCTGGATTTTATGTAGCTTCAGTGCATGAATTCAGGAATACTTTTGTCACTTGCAAAAGAGTGAAAGAAGTTTTTTTCATTACTGCTTTTTAAAAATGGACTCACAAAGACAGTTAGCATTTGAATGCCATTTTGTAAGACTGTCGGATTCTTGGTTTTATAATAAGTTGTTCTATATACCAGGTTAGAGCACTGCTTGGGATTACAGGCTTGCTGAATAAAGATCAACTACTGTTCAAAATCTTGTTTTCAGAACTTTTAGTTTTCCAAACAAAAAGCCTGATTTAGGAGGTGTAGAAACATACCTTCTTTGCTTCCTTAAACGATGACTATTTCCTTGAAGAAGATACTTGGGAACATCACCCTGGATGGGCCTTGGATTTTGACATAACTGTTTAACAGTTACAGTGGAACCTTGACTTACGAATGTCTCCACTTACCAACATTTCGAGTTACAAACGGCTCCGTTTGCAAAATGTTGCTTCGACTTGTGAACGGAGCCTCGACTTACGAACACAAAAAGGCAGAGGGAAGGGGTGGGAAAATTGAATTTACTGAACTGTTGGTGGTGAAGAGGCTGGTTCTTTGTAGCTCTTTTGCCCCAACAATTAGGGAAAGGGATGCGGTGGGGGTAGCCCAGAGCCAGGAGGCTTGAGCCTCCTGGGTGCTCTGGCGGGGGCAGCGGGGGTGGCAGAAGCAGCGATAGCCCAGTGCCATGAGGCTTTAGCTGGCCGGGTGCTTGGCTGCTCGCCCCTGGCTGTGGCGAAGGCAGTGGAGTGCTTGAGCTGGCTGCTCACTTGGCCGCTTGTCCCTGTGATCAGAGTTTCTCCGCTCCCCCCCGGTAGCGGAGTGCTGGGAGGCTTGAGCTGGCCTGGAGCTTGGCCACTCGCCCCTGTCAGCAAAGCGCCGGGAGGCCTGTGCTCGCCGGGTGTTTGGCCACTCACCCCCGCTGGCGGCGGAAGCAGCGGAGCACCAGGAGCCTTGAGCTGGCTGGGTTTCTTTGGCTGTTCGCCTCCTGGCTCACCTCCTGTTCACTCCTCTCTGCCATTTGAATTTCCTGCCATCAGCCCACGGAGGGTGGCATGGAGCAAGTGGAAGGTGAACTTCAGCGAGTGGCCAAAGAAACCCGGCCAGGCTCAAGCCTCCCAGCGGTGGCTTTCACAGGCTTCGGACGGATAAGGTGCCACTTTTTCCTTTTAAAAAAACTGTTCTGGGTGGGCTTCAGAGGCTGGGTTTAGGCTGGAGGGGCTACGTTTCTGTGCTGTGTTGTCTTGTTTTTGGATTTGGGTGTGTGTCTTTTTTTCTTTTTCTTTTTTCTTTTTTCTTTTTTGCAGTCCCAGCGTGGGACTTGCTCTGTTGTATTTTATTTTTGGTATTTTTTTTTTGAAATGCTGGACGGGATCAATCCCGTTCCCATGCATTTCAATAGGAAATGGTGCTTCGACTTACGAACATTTTGACTTACGAACGCTGTTCCAATGTGGATTAAATTCGTAAGTCAAGGTACTACTGAATCTCTTCTCAAGATGATCACAAATGTTTCCCCAGCATCTGGGTCTGGAGATATTATTGAGTGGAGAGCACTTGTTCTGTGAGATGTCACTGTTACCTCACCACCTTCAGGGTGCTGTTCTTATCTGTCCCAATTGAGTCATTGTCATTATTGCATACTGCACATGGGGGGCCTTGATATGATCAAAGACTGCATTCTCAAATTTTGTGGCCGCTGAAGAGGCAGGGGGAAGCTCCACATTGTATGACTCTTATGACTCACTTTATATAATGAGATCCACACTCTGAGTTAAATGCAATTCGGGTAAGTTTCACAAAGTCATACAATTTATTCTGCATAGCAGCTTGACACCAAAACCATAATGTTAAAGCATAGACTATTCTTGCTTGCTTGTGTCTGTTCCCCTTTGCTGGTGTGATCACTAGAAGGAGAAAGAATCCATTGGCTTCCCCTTGGAACTAATTACAATGTGTCTTTTCATCAGAACTGGAAAGCGGGTTTAACGATGCACAATCAGAAAAGAGGATGTCGTCTTGGTTTGTTTGGACAAAACGTAGCGTAACATAACCACAGCTTGCCATTTTAACTGGAATTGTGATTAGAATAAAATTAGCCATCCAGAAAAAGAAGAGATGGCCTGAAACTTATGCGTGTATATATAAAATGAAACCAGAACTTGGAATGGTTACATTTTTGGGATCATACATGGCCACACTGGCTGAGGGATCATGGGAATTTTACTATTTTTTAAAGTGACTTTTCCAAGCTGTATGCTAAACAATGACTTTGAAAGAGTTGTAGCTACAATGGAGTATAACCTGGCCAAGTCTTGTATAAGGACCACCACTTTTTTTCTTATATGGCTTTGCAGCTGCACAGTTTTTGTCAATGATGGCCTGAGGGTAATTGCCAGTTCTCACTGTACCATCACACAACAGACAGTTAGGTTGACAGGCCTGAGTAACAGACAAATCTCTGTTTCAGTCTCCAGCCCCCCACTGTGTAGACGTACCATATAAAATGCAAGTACAGTGGTGCCTTGCTTAATGACGTTAATTTGTTCCAGCGAAATCACTGTAGAGCTAAAATGTTGTAAAGCAAAATTAAAAAACCCATTGAAATGCATTAAAACCCGGTTAATGCCTTCCAATGGGCTACTCACCATCTAGCGAAGATCCTCCATATGGCGGCCATTTCCGGTGCCTGTATAGCGAGGAATCTGTCCCTAAGCACAGCAGGGAGCCATTTTGAGCACCCGGTGGCCATTTTGAAAACCCGTCGATCAGCTGTTTTAATCGTCGTAATGTGAAGAATAGGTTCCCGAAGCAGGGAACCGATTTTCGCAAAGCGAAAAAAACCCATTTAGACCATCGTTTTGCGATCGCAATTGCGATCGCAAAAACATCATCATGAAGCGGATTCGTTGTAATGCGGGGTAATCATAAGCAGGGCACGACTGTAAGTGAAACAGATCTTAGATCTAGATTACCCATCCAAGCTACCAAGCTAACCGGTAGGTTCTTTCTGTCATTCCAGGTGAAAACTTCTGTTACCAGTGTGAACTGAACTTTGAGATAATTCATACAGGCTCATTGCTTTATTCATGAAACTTTGGCTATTTTTTTTTTTAAAAAAAGGATTCTTCATTTAGTAGGTAAGGCCATCTTGTTAAAAGGGAAACTCTTAATAGCTAGTGATTGAATAGCACAATAAAGTGTAATGACCTATGTTCACCTGGGATTAAAAACAATAGAGGAGGTGCATTAGGCAAAAAGGTGCTTAAACCTTCCATTAGAAGGAAGCAGTAAAATACCTACAGGAAGGATTTTTAAGAGAAATGCTGGCATTTTCAGAGGACCTGCCATATCATCAGGCAGAATGAGGCAACCCAATTGTGGATGAGCACAGTGGTGGCAGCTTTCCCCTGATATTCCTCCAGTATCCTCTGTCCTTTTCCTCCTCAGAGGCCAGTTTCATGTAGACCATAGATGTACTGTACATCCTGACTTGATTTGTTCTCACATGGTAAACAGGACAGGACCAACCAACAAAGGAGAACTACCGGTAACTAATTTTCTTTCTTTCTTTCTTTCTTTCTTTCTTTCTTTCTTTCTTTCTTTCTTTCTTTCTTTCTTTCTTTCTTTCTTCCTTCCTTCCTTCCTTCCTTCCTTCCTTCCTTCCTTCCTTCCTTCCTTCCTTCCTTCCTTCCTTCCTTCCTTCCTTCCTTCCCAGAGAGATTGTGTGCATTTTTAAGGCAGCAGTTTTAGATTTGGGTTTTTTGTTTTGGTGCACTTATGTAAAATACATAAAGCATTTTAGAGAATGCAAAATTCAGCAAAATGTGGCCTTTGGTGACTGGAAGTTTCTAAGAGTTGAGGCCTGAAAACCTACTGTGGCGGAATGCCCAATTCACGCTTGTCAGTCATATGGAGCTCTAGGGCAGGAGCCTATGGCAGGACAGGAGGGGCGGAGTTGAGAGAACAGTTGGAGACTGAGGAGAGTTTGAGAGGAAGTTTTTGAAGGTTAAGACAGAGATTGGAAAGTTGGTGTGTGTTAGAGAATAAATAAGAGGTAAAAGTAATAGGAAATAGATAGACAGTCATAAGGTATTGTTACAGTGGTTAATTTGAATGAATACAAACAAGCAAACGTGTAATCCTATCCAAGTTTAATGATTGAACAATAGAAGAACATCTATGACTTTACTTCTGTGATTTACCAATCAAACAATAAATAAACCTGTTATATTTGGCAGCCCAGGTCTAAGAACTTTATTTGGTACAGTGTGGATAAAGATCTACTGGTGGCAGCGGGTAAAGGGAGAAAATAGTACATCGTGTCCGAAGGTGGACTTGTGTTTGAGCGAACACACACAGGGGACACTGGGGGAACGCGACACCTACGTTTTCTAAACTCTGAATAAAAGGGAAGATAGTTGAGCAGCCCCTTCACCATCAAAGTTTTCAGCATACTCACGCAATGTGCCCACCTTGCCACGTCACATTGCATGCATGGCCAAGTCCTCTGAGATTAATGGGATCTATTTCCATTGGACTGAATTTATCAAAATAGCTGTCCTCTTGTTCTAATGATGGGTACTAGGCATGAGAGAGAGAGAGAAAAAGGCAAGTCCAGGTAACAGTCGTGATGATTGTCCCCTGCCACACTTGAGGAGGCCTTTTGAATGTTGCCACCCCTCTCTCTTGATTGGCCAGCTGTCTTACACAGCCTGGTACAGGTGTAATGGAGCTCTGCTGCTTTATCCTGGCCATACAGGATGGAGCAAAACTGCCTGGCTCCCAAGCAGGGGATATAACATTCTCTCAAGGAAAGAGAACACTGGACTTTTTTTTAAAGCAAGTAAAATGTTTAAAAAAGGAGTCAGCAGTAGCAAGACTGGATCAGGAGTATGATAAAGGCTATTTGTATTTTACAAAATCCTTGTAAAACTGCTGCAATTGTTGCAAAGACAGCTACTTTCTTTAGTGATTAATTTGTCACCTCTTTCCGACAGAACACACATTTTCTGCTGCGTAGTCCAAATCTGAGATCCGGTGCTCCTTGCGAATCGACTCTTATATACCAATGTCAAACGAGTAATTAGGAACATTTTCAGCAGAACCCCATGTACAGATGCTGGCTTTGTACCAGGTTTAATGGAAAAGGTCTTTATAACCTCAGATTTGGAAGATTTAATCTGAGACCTTTCACTGTGATTTAAACTTCAAGTGATTCTCCAATGTGCCTTTGTTGTTCTTATGTGCTATCAAGCTGCTTCTGACTGATGGCAAAGGAGCTAATGACCTGCAGACGGTCTTGTCATTAACAACCTCCTCAGGTCTTGCAAACTCAAAGGCTTTGGCTTCCTTTATTAAATCAGTCCATCCCATGTTAGTGCTTCCTCTTTTCTATTTTACCTCCTCGCTATATGTCTAATAACCTCAATGTAGTCATTTCAGCTTCTAGTGAGAGTTCAGACTTGACTGAAAAAACAGACTCGATTTGCTCTACACATAAACTTACATCTGTCTTTGGCAATCTGTGGTACCTATAAAGATACATTCCAATACCATATTTCAAATGAACCAATTTTTTCCCTGTCACCTTTCTTCATTATCCAACTGTTCATGCCTGCACATGAAATATGAAAAGTATGAATGATTTTCAGCTTGGTTTTCCATAATACGACCTGTCCATTGAAGGACTTTTTGAATTTCCTTCATAGCTGCCAATTAAAGTCTTGCTCTTCTTCTGATTGTTTGACTGCTTGTGATTCTCTCCTGAAATTCTTTGATATGCTCCAGTAATAGTAAACAACAACAACAACAACAACAACAACAACAACAACAACAACAACAACATAAATAAATAAATAAATAAATAAATAAATAATGTGCTGTCAAGAAGTGGTTTACTGACTATCACAGTAAATTTTAACATAGTTATAATTTTTAAAAGACATAAGACATAAGACATAAGACATAAGAAATTTATTTGTCATTGCGCTCACAAGTGGGTGCAACGAAATGAGGTGCTCTTCCCCAAGGTAAAACTGGACAACACTACAAAAAAAAGTTAAAATATACACAACTTTCACCATCCAAATATAGATACCCCGTTTTCTCTCAGCAATTGAAATCCACCAAAAACCTATGGCCCCACATTTAAACTCAATACTGCACTTGGGTAAAAACTGTTCTTGAATCTGCTTGTCCTTGCTTTCAATACCCTGAATCTCCTTCCTGATGGTAATAGTTTAAAGAGCTGATATCCCGGATGAGAGGAGTCTTTCAGTATGTTAGATATCTTCCTCTTACATCTGTTCTTATACAATTCTTCCAAAGAGGGGAGTGAACAGCCAATGATGTTTTGGGCCATCTTAATCACCCTTTGAATTGCCTTTTTCTCTGCCACTGTGCAGCTCGTGAACCATACACAGAGACAGTAGGATAATATGCTCTCAATCGAACTCCGATAGAAGGTGATTAACAAACTCTCAGTCAATTGTTGCTTTCTAAGAATCCTTAGAAAATACAACCGTTGTTGTGCCTTCCTGATTAACGCAGCGGTGTTTGCACTCCAAGTCAGGTCATTTGTTATGATAGTCCCAAGAAACTTACATTCAACCACCTGTTCCACACAAACTCCATCTATATACAGTGGCTGAATGTCTGCTCTTTTTTTCCTATAGTCCACTATGAATTCCTTGGTTTTTTGGATGTTAAATAAAAGATTGTTTTTTTTGCACCAGCGGGATAGCTGTAATACCTCGTCCCGATACGCAGACTCATCATCCCCAGAGATAAGTCCTACTAGTGTAGTATCGTCTGCAAATTTGATAATCCTATTACTGGGATGGTTATTGGTGCAATCCGATGAATAAATGGAGAACAGTAGTGGACTAAGGACACAGCCTTGTGGAGTGCCAGTGCTGAGTATCTTGTCAGTAGAGATGTAGTCATTCAGTTTAACCCTTTGTGGACGATTTGTTAAAAAATCCAAAATCCACAGACAGATAGAATCTGGAAAATCAAGATCTTTAAGTTTGTCTATTAATCTGTGGGGTATAATGGTGTTAAAAGCAGAGCTAAAGTCCGCGAACAACATTCTTACATAATTCCCTTGTGTTTCCAAGTGGGATAAAGCCATATAAAGCACAGTATTGATCGCATCCTCGGTTGATCTATTTTCTTTATAAGCAAACTGAAGCCCATCAAAGGGATGAGGAAGGCAGGAGATAATATATTTCCGAACTAACTGCTCAAAGCACTTCATTAAGATTGAAGTTAGTGCCACCGGCCTGTAGTCATTCGGACTGTTTGTAGGCAACTTTTTAGGCAGTGGAACGATGACGGAAGCCTTGAGACAGACGGGAACTGCGCATAGTGTCAGGGATCTATTAAAAATTACAGTCCATATCCCGGCTAGCTGATCAGCACAGTCTTTTACCACCCGACCAGGAATTAAGTCGGGTCCAGCTGCTTTTCTGGAGTTAACCACTTTCATAGTCTGTCTCACATCCTGCTCATTCACAATGAAGGGGGGACTCTGCTGAGTAAATGATGGCAAACGAACAGTTTCAGTTTGATCGATCTCGAATCGAGCAAAAAAGTTGTTCAACTCCTCAGCCACCTCCACACCTCCGCCTGAGGAAACCTTTTTTGCTTTGTAGTTTGTTAGTTGTTGAACCCCCTGCCAAACTTGCCTCATGTTATTGCTGAGAAAGCAGTCTTCAATTCTCCTCTTGTATTCGGCCTTAGCTTGCTTAATGCCTCTCCTCAAATTCGTTCTTGCTGCACTGTAGTCTAGATCATCCCCAGACTTAAAAGCCTTATTTCTAGCATACAACAGGCGTCTAACCTTCCCGGTCATCCAAGGTTTTTGATTGGGATAAACCCGGATACGTTTATCCACTGTGACCGTGTCAATACAGTGTGCCATATACCCTAACACTGCAGCTGTATGTTCTTCCAGATCAGGATGGTCAAAAATTTCCCAATTTGTTTGTTCAAAACAGTCCTTTAACTGCTCCATTGCTCCCTCTGGCCAGCTTTTCACTGTCTTGACTACTGGCCCTGACTGTTTTCTCAGAGGAATATACTCCGGAGCTAAAAACAGGGACATATGGTCAGACTGGCCCAAGTGTGGCAATTGTAATATCCTGTATCCATTTGCAATATTCGTGTAGACCTTATCTAAGGTGTTCAGCCCCCTAGTAGCACACCTTACATGTTGATGGAATTTGGGGAGGACTGCACGTAGATCTACATGATTGAAGTCTCCTGCAATAATGTATACAGCATCCGGAAATTTACTTTGCAAGTTGCCAATTTCATCGCCCAGATGACCCAGCGCCAAATCCGCATTTGCATCCGGCGGAATATAAACAACAAGAATAATAACAACGCTGAATTCCCGTGGAAGGTAAAAAGGTCTGCATTTAACAGACAGATATTCCAGCTCCAAAGAGCTATGACGTGTTATAATCTCTGAGTTTGTGCACCAGCTCTCTCTAACAAACACGCACAATCCTCCTCCTCTGCACTTCCCCACATTCCTGTCTCTGTCCAAACGATGTAATAAAAAACCTTCCATATCAATAACAGTGTTTGGAATAGTGGGGTTCAGCCAGGTTTCAGTGTCTGTCAGTAGAGGATAATGTCTGTCAGTAGAGGATAATATTTTCAGGTGCAGTAGACCCATAGGTGGGAATTACACCTGTTACTTACAGGCAGAGATGTACAGGGTTTTTTATTCTACAAATACTGAGAGAGAGAGAGAGAGAGAGAGAGAGAGAGAAAGAGAGAAAGTGTTTAAGTGGAACTGCCAAAAATACAATAATGCTTTGGAAATTCCACTGAGCTATTTTTCATTTAGTCTGAGGAGACAAATGCATTCCTACAGTGATTAAAAAAACCCTGCACATTTAAAAAAAAGTCTTTATATAGATTTTCTAGAAGGCTTTCACGACTGGAATCCCTTGATTGTTGTAGGTTTTCCAGGCTGTTTGGCTGTGTTCTGGAGGTTTTTCTTCCTAACGTTTCGCCAGTCTCATCAGAAGACAGGTGTTAGAACTCTGTCTGTGTTCTGGTGTATTGTGTGCCCTGAAACAAGCTGGACATGAAATCCTATTTCAAAATACAGAAGTACTGGACAACACCAGCAACCATTATGTTAGACTATACAGGAAAGCCATTGAAATCCACAAACACCACCACAGCTTCAACAACAAAAAAGAGAGTTTAAAACTCAACAAAGCCTGGCTCCCAGCACTGAAAAATACAGCCTGCAAAAAAGGTCAATGAATTCTACCCAGCTACAAGGACCGGTGATCACTGCACACAAAAGACTAGCTAACAACACCGATCAATCACAGTATATATTTTCTCCTCCCCTTATCACAACAATACACCCAAAACACCATAATCACCCAATCTCCTGAAAAGGACAGAAAGCTGACCTCACACACTACACCAGAACACAGAGTTCTAACTCCTGTCTTCTGAAGATGCCCGCCACAGAGACTGGCGAAACGTTAGGAAGAAAAATCTCCAGAAGATGGCCATACAGTCTGGAAAACCTGCAACAACCATTATACAGATTTCTTTCTATATTTATAGGTAAAATAGTAAGATTTAAGAACAGGCTGGAGAAGAAGATACCATTGACCATGGTATCCTTCTGTCCCATCTCTCTGGAATGGAAGGCACTCTTTTACAGAGGCTCTGGTCCTTCCTGGAGGAGAACACTCTGAAGGTGGTGTTGGGGACTCCTGTTTGCTGCCATGGCTTGTTGTCCTGCAGGGTTCTTCAGGGTTTTGTTTTATCCCCTTTTAAAGATATCTAGGCCAGATTCCATCACCACATCCTGTGGCAAGGAGTTCCACACACTAACAACAAGCTAAGGAAATATTTTCTTTTGTCTGTTTTTACTGTCCCAACACTCAATTGGAGTGGATGTCCCCTGGTTCTGGTATTGTGTGAGAGGGAACTCATCTCTATCCACTTTATCTGTCCCCTGCATAATTTTATATGTCTCAATTGTGTACCCCCTCAGGCACTTTTTCTCTTGATTAAAAAGCCCCAAACGCTGTAGCCTTTCTTCATAAGGGAGTTGCCTCAGCCCAGTCATCATTTTAGTCACTCCCTTCTGCACCTTTTCTAGTTCCACAATGTTTTTTTTGAGGTGCAGCAACTGGAACTGTACACAATACTCCAGGTGTGGCCTTATCAGCATTTTGTACAATAGCCTTATAATGTTGTCTGCTTTATTTTCAATCCCCTTTTTCCTCATGACAGACCATAAACACAGGTAAAGATGGGCTCCAGGGTAGAACAAAAGATGCATGTTATCACCCTTCCTAAATTAAATACTGGACACCTGACAGAAAGGCCTGGAATCTTTTTCTGTAATGTTCAACAATATAATCAGCCCCTTAAGACATCGGTCACCTGATAAACCTGTAAAAAAAGAGCAAGTAGATACATACAAAAATCTCTGATTTATTTTGCTTTCTTTTCCATGTCCTTCAGGATCCTCAAACAGGATGTTAGGTTTTATGCTTAAAATGTCCAGGATGCTCAGCTGGGTGGCTCAGTGCATTGTCCTCGCATCAGTCAATAATCTCTTAACATTGACTTTGTGCTGTTTTAGGACTACTTCTGTAATTTTGAGCAAAAAAGGAATGGGGAAGCAGAGAAAGAAAAGAAAAGAAGTCCCTGAAAAACAGCACTTTAAAAGCCCCTGCCTTTCGACTACATCGCCTTTCTTCATGTTTTATACGGGTGCTGTGTTTCAGAGCTGACCCAGTTGGTAATTTTAAAAATAGTTTGTCTAATTCCCTGCTGCGAGTCAGCATTCTCAGCACTTCTAGGCCCAGTGGGAGCCTCAGAAGGCAGGGATATATAAAGATTTAATTCTAGAACTTGAAATGAACTTGCGTCCTCTCTTCTCTCCCTTCCCCTTTAGCAGCTTACACCCCCCCATGTAAATACAAAGTTATATCTCTATTACACATGAGGAATGTCTTTACAACAGGATAGTTTTATAACAAAGCAGACTGTGGCTGACTAAACCATGAGGATAAAAGCAAATGTACCCCTGTGTCAGCCTTGCCTTCTGCTGAATGTCTGCAAAGGAAATCGGAGGAAGGAAAGCAAAGCTGCCTTCGTCAATAAATCAGAACAGGTTTCCTTGCAAATGGCAAGCAAGCTGACAAGAGACAGGTTTGTGGGATGTCACTTTACATCCCCTGTTTGGAGAGGAGTCAATTAGACTCTGCGGTGTACGACTCTACGGAGGCTGTCCCAGCTCTGTCGGCAACTGGATACCAAGAGGAGCAGGTGATTATTTTTATTGGTAGGCAATGAAAGCAAAATACTGTTATTATAGGGGATATGTTTGGTTTCCAAGCCTTGGCTGCGTTGTTATTTTGAAGCAACCATGGCGATAACAAGCACAGAAAACAGCTGGAAAACGCTGCACGCAATACCAACCTGTAGGACCAAGTTTGTGGTATTTTTTTTTCAAATTCTGAAAAAGGACAGGGGAAGGTGAGCTATCTTTAAATTCTTTTTTTTTTAAATACTAGCATGATTCTTATGGCATGCTATGTCTCTCTAGTTGCTGAAATGGGACTTGTGTGAAGTAGCATTTTATCTTGTCATAATGCAGCTGTTTACATTTCTACTGCATCAGGGGTGTCAGGCACGAATGAATTACTGTTCAACCTCTCTTCTCTGCTACCATCTGTTGAAACAGGTACTGTGCCTGGGAGTACAGGTGTGCTTCACAGGGTACACAGCAACTTCTGACCAGGAAAACAAGTATATATGAACTCGCTACAAGGGAGGGGCCCAGTTCTCAATAGCCAGATTCCTAATAGGATTTTACTCTGAAACAATGAACTAGTGCAAGTTGTGGTGGTGAAATGCTGTAATTAATAATGGATCAGACATGTGTCTGGTCATGTAACTGGCACACAGCCAGGCATGCAACCAGCACTTAATTAATTAGCTGCAGTTTGCAACCACAATATGCTTTCATTTAATTCTGGAGTAAAATTCCAACCGAATTCTGGACAGTGTTTTGCACACGGAAGTCCTGAGTCTGTTCTCTGGCTTCTTTGGGTAGGATCAAGCAAGACTCCCCTCCGAAACCTTGAAGAAGCCAGTGCCATTCAGTGTAGAGAGTACTGAGCGGATGTGGTCTAGGGGCACAGGAGAAGTAACTTGCCGACCTGTTCCAAAACATGTAATGAGCTATTTATTTATTTCTGCAAAGAAACACACACATATGTAAATAGGTAACTCAGGGAACAAAGTAACAATCTCACAGGCAGCTTATAACCCAAGCAGGAGAGGCATGCCTTCCCAAAAGGCAGAAACGAGGTGCTCCTTCAACATGGACCTTAAGCCACCATGCACTCCCAAAGTGCTTTTTCTTCAGATTTGCTGCAGTCCATAAACTTGGGCAAAAGAGTCGCAACTTCCATTGATTCATACTAGTACAACAGGATATCATGTCCCTTTCATAGCACTCATCCAGTGATGACACATTTGAGCTGGCTGATTGTGCAGAAGAACATTGGGGCTACCTTTAATGATAGCATGGCCAGTCAGAAGTGGAGGCTGAAACTCCCAACCCTGCCTCTGGACTGAGAACAAAATGACATGAAGATATGGGTGAAATCTTGTCTATAAGTGGGGAATTCACAGAAGCAGGGCTTTGGGTAGAAACAGAGGCCTTATAGAAGGAAAGACTGTCATCCTATGGAGGCCAGCTGCTGGTACATCCACAATTGAGCTGTGGATTAGGTAGCTCAGTAATATAACTCTCAGTCCTACACAAAAAAAGCTGATGGAAACAGTGTCTAGAGTTCATCAAGGGCAGATTATAAACAGCTAACATAATTTTTAATGAAAAAGCAGATCATCTGTAGATGGATCATCCCAGGTGTGCAATTCTACTATCAAGGTCAGTGGCAATATATAAACACTACACATAAAGCAGAGGCTTTCCTGGTCAGATATGGAGGAAGAAAAGAAAAGAGGAAGAAGTTAAAAGATACAACAGAAGGCAGGAAATCAGCAGACTCAGAAACAGCCCAGGAAAGCAAAGAAGAATCTGAGGAGGAGGAGGAAGAAGAGGAGGAGGAGAAAACCAAAGAGGCAAAATAAATAAATAAATAAATAAATAAATAAATAAATAAATAAATAAATAAATCTAAAGAAGTAGTACAGATTCAGACCAGATGTACAAGGAAGAGGGAGGACTATGGAGGTAGTAAGCAAGCAGGAAATGTCTAAAAATCAGCTGAGACTAATCATTATTAACATAAATGGATTGAACACACCTAGAAAACGGGAAAAAAATCATCAACTTAAGAAACTGAATTTGGAAGTTACATGCATACAAGAAACCCATATTTTTTTTTAAAAAAGACTAGAAATATTTAGAAATGCCAAAATTAGGGAGGCTCTTTGCTACATCAGGCAACAAAGAAAAATGGAGAGGGGTGACAACATTTATAAAAGAGGATCCGAAACCTAAACCAATTTTTACATCACAAGATGGAAGAATATTGATGGTAGACATTCAAAGAGGGAAGGAAAAAAACATTGATAGTGAATATTTATGCTTCAAATAAAAATCAAGATAATTTTTTCAAAGAACTACTAAAAGAATTGGCAGATAAAGAATACATAGATATTTGCTGTGTAGGGGACTTCAGTGCAGTTCTGGATAGAAAACTGGACACAAACATTCAAACATTAAGAAAAGGGGAAAAAGAAAGAAGGACTATATTGTCAGAAACCTTCCAGTCTATAGAAGAAGGGTTTCATTTGGTAGATGCATGGAGAGCAACACATATAAAAGAGAAAGATTATACATTCTACTCAAATTCGCATAAGACATGGTCTAGAATAGATGCATGCTGGATTCCAATAAGTTGGATAAAAGTGATGAAGACTATAGACATACTACCAAGAACTTGAGCCGCCTAGAGTGGTTGAAATGACTAGATAGGCGGGGTATAAATACAATAAATAAATAAATAAATAAATAAATAAATAAAATAAACTTTTGCTGATCATAGTCCAGTTATTTTACATCTGAATATACAAAATAAAACATTGTTCTGGAGAATGAACACTAGTCTTTTGCAAAATGAGGATTTTAAGAAAGAAGCAATGCAAGAAATGTCTTGGCTCTTTAAGGAAAATAAAACTCTAGATGTACCAATGAGAGTAGTCTGGGATGCAGGAAAAGCAAAGCTAAGAGGGATAGTTATAAAGCATGCAGCAAGACAAAAAAAAAGGCAAAAAAATTCCAAAAATTAGAGAAAAAACTCTTCCAGTTAGAACAACAGTCAAAACAAAATAGCTCAACTGAAAAACTAGTAGATAATATGAAATCAGTACAACATCAAATAAATCTGTAGTGGATGTCAGAAATGGCAATGAAGATAAAACAAGCGAAACAAAATTTCTTTTAAAAAGCAAACAAACCAGGCAGATGGCTTGCCTATAGATTGAGAAAAGAACAAACAAGAAACCAAATTATAACCCTTAAAGACCAGGAAGGAGAGACTAAATGGGAGCAGAAGGAAATAAAAAAAAATTGTCAAGGATTTCTATCAAGCGCTATGCAAAGAACCAGGGAAATCAATAATAGAGCAAAGAGAATATCTGCAGAAGTTTCAGGTAAAGAAATTATCTAAAGAAAATAAAGAGATCTTGAATTCCTCAATAACGATGTGTGAAGTGGTGGAAGCTATGAGAAAACAAAAGAATAATAAATCTCCAGGAAGTGACGGAATACCGGCTGAATATTACAATAATTTTGAAGAAGTTCTAGGTTTACCCTTTGAGGAATTAATAGAAGAAATAGAAATAGAAAAATAAATTCCCACTTCATGGAAAGAAGCAGTAATTTCACTGATACATAAAGCAGGTACAGATCAATCAGAAATCCAAAACTATAGATCAATTTTGTTATTGAATGTAGATTTTAAAATTTTTGCATCAATATTAGCAAACAGATTGAAAAAAGTTTTGGTGCAGATCATTCATCAGGACCAATCAGGATTCTTACCCAAAAGACAAATGAAAAATAATATCAGAATAGTATTGAATGTCTTGGAATACTATGAAGCCCACCCTGAAAAACAGATGGCATTAATATTTTTCGATGCAAAGAAGGCCTTTGGCAATATGAACTCTATTTTTTTGCTGACAGAGTTACAATTAATGGAAGCTGGAGATATGTTTATAGGAGGAAATTAAAGCAATATATTCTAAACAAGAATCAAGAATAAGTGAATGGAGAGCTGACAGAAACAATTCAAATTGAAAAAGGCACAAGGCAAGGATGCCCACTGTCCCCCTCCCCCATTGTTTATTCTCATGTTGGAAGTCCTGTACCAACAAATCAGAGAGGATAAGAGAATCAAAGGCTTAAAGGTTAAAGAAGATTTCAAAATTCAAGTCTATGCTGATGATTTAGTAATAATCTTAAAAGAACCTATGATGTCAATACAAATATTAGTAGAGACAATAACTGAATATGGATGTGTGTCAGGTCTTAAAATAAATAAACAAAAAACAAAAAATCTGATGAAAAATATGACAAAAGAAGAATTATGAAGGTACTTAGGAATTAATATGACAACAAACAAACAAACAAAAAACAACCAAGTACAGTGGTGCCTCGCTTAACGATTACCTCGTTAAACGATGAAACCACTTGACAATGAGATTTTCGTGATCGCTTTTGCGATCGCAAAACGATGTTCTAATAGGAGAAATTTGCTTCACAGTCATTGGTTCCCTGCTTCAGGAACCGATTTTTCGCTAGACGATGATTTTAAAACAGCTGATCAGCGGCTCTAAAATCGCAGCCCGCTGTGCAAAATGGCTCCCCACTGTGGTTTAGGACGGATTCCTCACTTTACAGGCACCGGAAAATGGCCACCCTATGGAGGAACTTCGCAAAATGAGTAGGTATTTAGGCCATTGGAATGCATTGAACGGTTTCCATGCATTTCATTTTAAAATTCGCTTGACGACAATTTCGCTTGACAGCAATTTCAATGAAAGAGATTATCGTCATCAAGCAAGGCACCACTGTACATTAATAAAGGACAATTATATGGAAGTAATGAAAGAAATCAAAGTAAATTTGCAGAAATGGTCTAAACTCCAATTATTCCTAATGGGTAGAATAGCCGCAATAAAAATGAATATATTATCAAAGCTAGTTTTCCTCTTTCAGACAATTCCAATATCATTAAAACAAAAATTTTTTAAAAGAACTGAATTTTTTTAAAAGAACTGACCAAGTATGTTTGGGATGGGAAAAAAACAAGAATAAAACTTAAGGGTCTTCAGGACAATAAACAAAGAGGAGGGTTTGGCCTACCAGATTAGATGAATTATTACAGTACAGCAGCTCTATCCTGGATGAGGGAATGGATTATTCTACAAAATGGGAGACTTTTAAAAATTGAGGGGCATGAATTAAGGCTAGACTGGCATGCCTACCTATGGTACCAAGATGATAAGCAATGCAAAACATTTAATTTACATTTGATCAGGAGAGCTCTGTTATGGGTTTGAAAACAGTTAAGGCACAACACTATAGAAAGATACCATTATGGGTAGCTCCATTAAAAACATTCTCTGATGCAGCAAGAACATCTCAAGGGACAAATGGGAGATATGCTGAGATATTAGATAGTGATTTTAATCTAAAGAACAAAGATGAACTGGCAGAACAAGGTATTATCTTAGATTGATGGTCGATAAAATTGTTGAAATCAAGATATGTAAAAGATTTATCAAATAGTCCTGCAGTGTTTGGCTCGTATTGCGAATGATCTTTCAGCGTCTGACCTTGGACTATTTTCTTCTACCACTCCCTAGTTGTTGCTTGAGACTGACTTGGTTCAGACCTTGGGCTGCTGTTGGACTCTGTCCCTTGATTGCCTTTGGCTGATCTACCTGATTTAAAAATATCAGTCTTCTGTTTTAATGTTTCCTGATTGACGTTTCCTCTCATTAAGGGATTTAGTTCCTTAATATTTAGAGTATGTTTTGATCTTCCCAAATTAACAGTGAAATCCTGTATAGGCTGGCACTTCATTACAAGCATAAGGTGTTGTGCAGGTGTCATCTTTTTATGAACAATAATATTCCTGAGAATCTATGATCCATAGTATAATCCATTTCTCATCTTCAAAGGAAAAATGCAACTACACAACATGGTGCTTTGTCTAAAACACATCTGGTGTTTAATTGTTTACATTTTTAGAAAAGGTCTCTATGTAGAACTTTTGTTTTTTTCTGGTTTAAGTTGGGAGGTAATTGTCAAGATGGAATTCTGATTGATCAGCCTGTTGTATATGAGATAAAGGTGAGAAAAATGTCAGCTTATGTCAGATTTGTGTGTATTTTGGCCTTAATACTTTTTATCTGTCCAAAAAACTCTGCAAAGATGCAGCAATCTTTACCTGAACCCCAGATTTTCTTCCATCGCTATTAAGCTCATCTTTATATTTTTGTCTAAAGGATCTTTTAAAGACTGTTCATCTTCTCCTTCAGAATTTTAATCTTCCAGAGATCACTGCTGGGACTACGTTACATAATAGACAAAGGTCAAATGTAAGGGCATGGTTTGCTGTTTATTCTGTACCATTTTTCATAGGTTTATTACATGCTGTAATTCTCAAAATGCAATCTTCTCTAGGTCTTTTCTGAACACACATGAGACAGTGGTGCCTGAAATCAAAATCTGAAAGGTCATTTCTGATTTAGTGTCCAAAATCCTGTTGCTTGGCATAGTAAATTGTACTAGAGTAGTCCCATTGAATCCATGGAACGTACAGAGGAATTAACTTACTGAATCCCCATTGGTTTAATGTGACTACTGTAGTGCCATTTACTGCACTAAGCAACCGGATTTCGGCCACTTACTTTTTATTCATTAATGAATTAGCTCTTGTCTTTATACTTATTTAAATTCAATATAGAAATTAACACATTAATAGGAACTTGAGTTCTGTTGGGATTCCCCCACCCCATATTTTCACATGTACTGTTTTCAGATAAATGTGGGAAAACACTCCTGAAATATTAAAATGATATACAGTGGTGCCTCGCTTAACGAGTGCACTGTATAACGATGAAATCGCATAGCGATCCATTTTTTTGGATTGCTAATGCGATCGCTCAACGAGTTTCAGATAGGGAGAATTTCGCTTTGAGAAGTCGGTAAGCGTTTCGCTTACCGATCTTCGCAAAACGAAGCTCTGCCGATCAGCTGTTTGGTGGACAAAATGGCCACCGGAAGCCTCAAAATGGCCGCGCGCAGCATTTTCGCGCCCTCCCCTCGAGGGAGGGCGTGAAAATGGCTGCCGGCCATAGGAAACCTCGCTGAACGGTGAGTAGAGGAGCCTTTTGGAACGCATTAAACGATGTTTAATGCGTTCCAATGGCTTTCCCTGCCCCGTTCAGCGATGTTTCGCTATGCGAGGCACCACTGTACCTTTTTGCCCAGGTAGCAAAATGAAGGTTCCAAAACTATGACTTAAATCTGTTGTTGGGCCAAACAGAGCACACCCAGTGGACCAATGGGAATTTAATAAGTTAGTATTTACATAGGTCCCTTGAATTCAGTGGGTGAACTGTAGCTGGAAATAACAATTGGATTTAGGCCAATGTTGTCATAGTAGAAAGTGAACAGAAAACACGTACGTACTTTTTTCCTCAACATTTCTGCTGCAAGATTCAGGTTGAAATGAATGGAAAATCATTTTTATCTATAGTGTGTGGAAAAACCCTGTTCAAGGTTGCTAGCTGTTTATCCGTTTGCAGTGAGAGCAAACTCTCCTGGTGGAGACCGGCAGCTGCCAGCGGGCGGGATGACTACTCATTCTGCTTTTCCCCTTAGAGTTAATTATAATTTCAAAGGCTTTCTCTGGCCAATCCTAGTAGCGATTAGGTAACCAGTATCCTATCTGAATTCTTTCAACTTTCTGTGTAAGCTTGCTAGCTAATAAAGGGAGTTCTCAGGGCGTCGCCCTGGGGATCTGCTGGTGGACATCTGCGTGTCAACTTCTTTGCAACTTCTCTCTAAAGCTAATTGACTTCTCTTTGTTCTGTGATCACCTACATCATTAGCCTTTTCATTTTGTGATCACCTACACTAGTGTAAAATGTTATGTTTGGGTTCATGCTTCAGAATTTTTTTAGAAAATTGTTTACATTTTTCTACATTATTGAGAAGCCAGGATACAGTGAGATCTCATTTTTCTTCTACTGTATATGAAAATCCACAGCAGCTTCAAAAGCTTTATTTTATATTCTTGTCAATCCGAAGATTCCCATACTTTTAAGTCAGTATCCTATTGCTATTCCCAACTAGATTCAATGGGACTTGCATAAAATTATTGACTTACCATTTAGCAGTTGACTCAGTAGGTCTGCTCTCTAGCTGAGGCTAGCAGTAAAATACTGGCTTGGGTATTTTATTTATTTATTGTTGATTAGTTTTGTATATTGCCCATCTAGAACGTGTGTACTCTGGGCGGTTTACATATAACATAAAAATAAAATCCAGATTGATCACAGAGTCCAAGATGGGAAAGAAAGGAAATAAGAAAAAGAAGAAAGAAATAGAAAAAAGAAAAGAGGATATAGGTTAGGTAGTAGCTGTAGGGAAGACCTGCCTGTATAGCCATGTCTTCAAGTTAGTCTTGAAGGCTCTCAGCAAAGGAGCCAGGCAAATCTCTACAGGTAAGTTGATTCAGAGGTGAGGGGCCACTGCCGAGAAGGCCCAATTTCTAGTTTTTCCCCCCAACCGGCCTCTCTTGGCATTAAGCGCCTCATCACCAGAGACCACCCCCCCAACAGCCTCATATAGATGTTAAACAGCATTGGAAAGATGATCGAACCTTCCGGGACCCCACAACTGAGGGACCATGGGGCCTATATATTTTCCCCAAGCTTAACTCTCTGGGGACAGCCCTCCAAGAAGGACTGGAGCCACATGAGAGCAAGGCCACCAATCCCCAGCTTGGAGAGCCTCCCCAGGAGGATACTGTGGTCGACAGTATCAAAGGCGGCTGAGATATCAAGGAGGACAAGCAAGAACATTTTG
The DNA here is from genome assembly GCF_051106095.1 of Pogona vitticeps. NCBI lineage: Eukaryota > Metazoa > Chordata > Lepidosauria > Squamata > Agamidae > Pogona > Pogona vitticeps. The sequence continues at coordinate 162,218,396 of NC_135785.1, forward strand.
CCCCTGTCGGCCTCCCTAAGTAGGTCATCCAGCAGGGCGACCAATGCCATTTCCGTGCTGTGGTGCGGCCTGAAACACGACTGAAATGGATCCAGGGTATTGGTTTCATCCAAGAGAGCCTGAAGTTGGTTGGCCACTACCCTCTCAACTACCTTGCTAAGAAAAGAAACATTGGTGATGGGCCTATAATTATCAATGTTGTCTCAAGACTCATTTATTATTTCAGTGGCCCATTCAGTTATCACCAGCCTGACAGCTTTGATTAGCCAGACCAGGCAAGGGTCAAGGGAGGAGGAGGAGGCTCAGCAGCGATCAAGGACCTTGTCCACCTCTGTGGAGTCACAGGTTGAAACTGAATAATTCTCAACGGACAAGGCGCTGCGCTGGATGTCTCAGCTCGATCCGCTGTTTTCAAATAGGGTGTAAGATCAGTTCCTTTATTCAATTCCTGAGACTTGTGAGCCTTTCTAGTATATCAAGAGTTCTTCCAGATACTGCCTTCTTTAGAATATGGACTTACAAATAAAGAGTAGGCACGGCCATTCCAAGTAAAGCTCCTGCCTGAGGTAAAGAACTAAGGCTTGTTTGTGTTTGTATTTGCCTTGCAATAAGTTCTGTTCTAAATGGAATCAATTTAGAAATAATGTGATAATCGCATGGCATTTGGGTTGATGCATGTGTCTTCTTAAGCTGTGCTTTATCTTGGTTGAAGGGGCTACACTGGCATTTAGAATCATGGCACTTGAGGCATTGGCCGTGTGCCCACCTGCCCTGCCCTCACACTGTCCATTTGCCCCTGCTGCTGTGGGGAGAAAGAAGGACAGGTTTAGGGTCTGCTGGCAAAGCTGCTTGTCCCTTTAGAGAGCTTGGCTTCTCCTGTCATTTAGGAATGCGCTTGCTTTTCCCCGGCAGGCAGAGAGAAGCAGCTTTTAGGGAAAGAGGCATATATGGGCCTGAGCATCTGTGGAAATGACTAAAACAAATTGGGTTTCATGTGCGTGCTAAAATATACGACCCTCTGGTGGAAGAGTATGTTGCATCACTTTCCAATCAGAAAACACAGTTCCCTGGCAAAACACTCTGTTCTTCTGTTTACGTTATGGAGAAATCTTGTTTTAAACAAACAAACAAACAAAAAGCAGAACATGGATACAACAGCAGTTCTTATTGTCATTAAGATCAAGCCGTCAGATGTCCCAGTCTCATATACAGACAACAGTAGGACTGTGTGGGTGACTTGACTATTCCTCTAACGCTGGCATGTTGAGGAACCCATGTATCCAACAACAGCAGGCCTACATAGGAGACACAGGGCTGGCTCCACGTAACCCGCAGCTCTATCCACAGCCATGTATTGCTTCCCCCCCTTACCCTTCGTTATTTGTGTTCTGAGGTGTCTGCTTCACTTCGTCCAGTCGTAGGGCCAGTCCTGACGCTAAGTCGGATTCCTGTGCTATACTGGACCTAAATGAACGACGTGGGCATTCCGTTGATATATGAGTAAGGAGCCTACAGGGAGGAACCCTTGCCCAGTTCAGCTGTATGTGTCTGTGTCGTCAGGGGCAGAATTAGTCCAGAGAGCCCTGCTCTGTGCTTATGCCTCACTAGTCATGCTGACTGGGGGGACCTGGAAGTACAATCCAAACATAAAAGGCAACTTCCAGGCTCTGTATGAAATGCATACTGTATGTGATCTGTCTAGCCAGGGAAGATTAGCTTATTTTCTCCTTCAATCATTACTACAACCCTTTGCTTCCGTTGCTTCTCTCATTGCCCTTGTGGCAAGATCCATTGTTTTATTTCTATAAGTTTTCTTCCCACTGTGGAAACTACCATATATATACATTCATGGTGCTAGGGGAAGGAAAAACAAACCTCTTCTTATTTACTAGACAGAAAAAACAAACAAGTGTTGCAATTTCAGGCTGAGCATGCTGAGCGACATACGAAGCACAGCAAGTCCCCAAGTACTTCTGTGCTTCCTGTAGCAGCAGATTCTACACATGACTGACTTCTATAATAGTGTCTCAATAGATGTGAGTGTTTCTGGTAACAATATTGCTTGAATGACTCCTCCGTCCAGTAAAGTGCTTTTAGGGTGCATTTCGTCCAAATAGCTAAGAGACTGCTGTGGCTAGTTTTCTCCCCCTCTGAATATATCATATTCGTGTGTGTGTGTGTGTGTGTGTGTGTGTGTGTGTGTGTGTGTGTGTGTGTGTGTGTGTGCACACGCACGTGTGCGCATGCGTGTATAACAACATCTATACTTACAAAGCAATAAAACTGTAGCATAGTTCCAGTACATGTACAGAGTTCAGGAGAGGAGCAGGCACAGATTAAATTCTCCTGAGATATGAGGCTAAGCAAGGGCATCTTGGCAAAGGCCTGCTTGACAAAAGCTGGGGTGCTCTATTGTTCAGCTTCTACTACCATCATCCCCCTCTTTAGATGTTTTCATCTTTTCTACCAATCATGTTGCAGAAGTAACTTATTTCATGCATCTCTCCCATCCCCCCCCCCTCAGACAAGGCAGGTGCTAGCAATTAAGGGAGCATGGGAAGAGGCTCCTTACAGCTTTCTCTGGCCAAGAAAGTTTTAGATAACATTTCAAACAGCTATAGGCAGTTCTCCTAATTAGAAGATACTTCTTCCTCGTCCCATCTGGCCAATTCAACTACCGGGCCCACATTTTCATGGATTATGGGGAATAAATTTTCCCTCTATTTGGCAAGTCCATCACAATCCTCTAGATTAGTGGTCCCCAACTTTTTTAACCCCACAGACTGGTTGGTAATGGTGGGGCACCCCCCACGCTCGTGCACGTGCACGAAAGAGCAGGAGGGTGCTCATGCAGGTGCGTGTGTTCACGCGCTTGCATGAAGGGTGGTGTGGTGCTCAGGGGGGCACTTATGCACATGCACGGAGGGGCTTTGTGGAGGTGGGGGTGGGAGATCTGTCTCCTCAGCCCCATCCAGCTAAAGGACCTCTGCTCTAGATGTAAGCATGGGATTTCTTTGCTATCTAATTTTACAAACACAGAAGGATTGTTTCAGTCACTGCTCTGCAACACTGATATGCTTTCAGTTCTGATCAGAGGCTATCATGAATGTCTCTTTCCGGCCTCACTTGCAAGAGAGGCTTCTTTTGCCACATAGCGCACAGATTTCAGGGATAAAACCTGATGGCAGGAACCAGCCGTTGGTGTCACAGGGAATGCCCTTATGATGTCACAGAGGCAGGGCAGGCAAGGGCTGGGAAGGAAGCAAACACAACCATGCTTGCGAGCAACTTTGTGCTGAGTCAGTGGACCCATGCCATGGTTTGCCAATAGTTGAAGAAGGGCCCCCCAAGACATGGGAATGGATGAAGAAGGAGTGTTCTAAACCTACCCCCTAAAACCAGATTTTCTCCTCTACCATCAACATTTGCTCCGGGATTTGTCTGTCCACCTGGAGAGCAGGAGAAGTATAGCAGCTCCCTGAGACTTCAGCGGCTGCCCTGGGCCCTGTTGCTGAAAGATGGAAGCAAACTGCAATTCAGCAGCCCGACCATCTCATGTGCAGAAGCTGAGAAGGCTCGCTTGGCAATGGAATAACTGGCACTGGAATGGTTTTCTCTGGTGACCTGTGGGCAGCAGCCTAGTTTAAGATGTTCAGGATGAACTCTGGGCCAAACATAGGCCTGTCCTGCAAAAGAGGGGGATGTCCAAGGAGCTCAGGAGGAAGTGCAGCGGGAGCTACCCCCAGTGCTGTACTGGTATGCTGCCTTCCTTACTTCCAATTCACCTAGTTCCAACTTTCTTCCTGCAGTGAGAAGATAGAAAGAACTCCAGCTCCAGGGCAGAGTGTATACTTTACACGAAGAAGGTTCTGTAACCTTCTGATAGGGATAGGAAAAACCTAGCAACCCATTAGGTGTACCACCCACTTTCTCCTTCCCTTGTTGCTTAGCCTGTGGCAGTGAGGCAGGGGGAAGGAGAAGAAGGCTGTCCTTCACGATGAGTCAGCTCCATTGGCAGTAGCAGTTGGACTGGGGCATAAAGAGGCCAGTCTACGGGAACTGGTGGTGGCAGATGTCATCAGCATCCTTGCTTTTTAAAATATCACAGGGCTTTGACCCTGTTTTCCCTGGCTCTATTCTAGGACTGCTATTAAGATGGATGTGTCTTCTGCTTGGCTTTGCCTTTTGAGCTACGATTGGATACATGTTTTATTATATATACAGTCTGGCCAGAATCTTCTTATTTATGCTTGGCAAAACTCCACTAGCCTAACGTTCAATGGCAAATTGCCACAGCTTTGCTGTCACACACCCATTGGATGACTTGATGTACAACAGGAAATGCCTACACTGACTTCTTAATGTGTGGTAGTTCGCTGCTGAATGTTACCCTGACAGAGTTGCACCAGCATAAATATGCACTAGAGTTTTGGCCACTGTTTTGCCTAGTGATGGACCTAAACATTGCATACTTGCATCTTGCTTTCTGACCCGCACCATTTCTGGGAAACATTCAACTATTGTGCCCCTATAAAATAAGTGAACGAAATCTAAAGCTGATGCTTATGTTGGCCACATATTAAGAAACTGTCAGATGGAAAGCTATTTAATCTCTCTAGATTGAGAGTGAAGACCAAAAGTCCAACTGAAATGCATGCAGGACTTCCTCTTCACAGATGATGCAGCTGTTGTTGACCATTCTGCTGAAGACCTTCAACAACTCATGAATCGTTTTAGCAAGGCCTGCCAAGACTTTGGACTAACAATCAGCCTGAAGAAAACACAAGTCATGGGCCAGGGTGTGGACTCACCTCCCTCTATTACCATCTCCACACAAGAATTGGAGGTTGTTCATGACTTTGTGTACCTTGGCTCAACGATCTCTGATACCCTCTCTCTAGATGTCGAGTTGAATAAACACATTGGGAAAGCAGCTACCATGTTCTCTAGACTCACAAAGAAAGTATGGCTGAATAAGAAGCTGACGGCATATACCAAGATCCAGGTCTATAGAGCCTGTGTCCCGAGCACACTACTGTGCTGCAGTTAGTCCTGGACCCTTTGTGCACAGCAGAAGAGGAAGCTGAACACCTTCCATATGCATTGTCTCCGACACATTTTTTTTATCACCTGGCAGGACAAAGATCCAAATAGAGTAGTCCTAGAACAAGCTGGGTTTTTTAGAATGTATACATTCCTGAAACAGCGACATCTACCTTGGCTTGGGCATGTTGTGAGAATGGCAGATGGCCGGATTCAGCAGGCTGAGGCAAAGAGGCAGTCCTGAATCCAGCAAAATCAGGGAGCTGGCCAGGGGACAGATTGCATTTGTCTTCAGTGTGGAAGGGATTGTCACTCTCGAACTGGCCTTCTCGGCCATACTAGATGCTGTTCCAAGTCCTCCATACAGAGCATGTTACCATAGACTCTCAAGACTGAAGGATGCGTATCTGATTAAGAAACTGGTTCACTTGCACATGAATGCCTTGTACTTTTTTTTTTTAAAAAAAGGATTATTTGTTAATATATTGCTCCTCCTGGAAAATGTTCGTTCTTTTTGTCAGTCCTGTTGGGGCAAAGGGGTGAGGTGTTCCTCTCTCTGAACATCTCTCCGATGCTTTCCAGAAGAAATCAATGACCCCCACAGACTGTGCTGCATCACTCACACTGAACTACCTTGGAAATTTCAAAGATTGCAAACAATCAATCATTTAGCCTTTGGGGGCTGGAGCATAGAAAGGCAGAAGACCACACATGCTGTTACCTTCTGTTCTCAGCTGCTTGGCTATGACTGGAAGCTTCCCCTGGAGGCACAGGGAAAGCCTGCCCAAATGATATCCTGTCACTACCAACAAAGCCCATGCGGCTATGTGCACTGTTCAATATAACTGAGAAGGAGGAGGAGGAGGAGGAAGAGATGGTTTTGATTTTTCTCACCTGTTCACTGTATAAACTGGAGCACTCTCTGGTCTGCTTCTCCTCCCACCCCTTAATATCCAAGCTTTGCTTTCATTCCGTTCTCACTTGAAATAAAACTAAACACATGGAGAGTGTCCAAATCAAAATAAGACATAACATTTTTGTTTTAGAACAGGGAGAAGTCAAGCAGATGTTGAAGAGAGGCTCGCGGTGCAGTTTATGTACTTTGAATTCTTTTCCAAATGTTATATGTAACTTGAACCCAGGGGAGAGAAACTTTTTTGGCTCTCCAGATGTTGGACTCCGATTTCCATCAGCTCTGGTCAGGCAGCCAATAGTAAGGTGTGTTGGGAATCATACTCCAGCAACACCTGAAGGGCCACGGTTTCCATGCTGCTTTGTTTTTTTGACCAGTACTTTCAAAACCTATTTTTAGAGAACTATTCCCAGAATCCCCCAGCCAGGATGACTAGGTGGGAGGTTCGAGGAGTTGTAGTCTAAAACAAAACCCAAAACTTTTCTAAGTTTGGCTGTTGCCTATTGGTGAATATTTGTTTCCAGATGCTAGCTAGCACTGTGGTGCTACTGTCTTCTCTTATTTTTTTCCCTTCTATTGGTCAGTGAAGGAGACCTGCCATTTTTAGGATGCTTGGGAATGTCCTCAGAGCTTGTAATCTGTATGTACATTTCCTAATTTGGGGCCTGGCTCTGAAGACGCTCTTTCTGCAAGTTTTTGGCTGAGGCCACCTGCAGTAGAAACTGATTGGCTGGCAGCATAATGTCTTCAGGTAATCTCCATCTCCATTTTTGGACCAATGCATCCGACTGCACATTTCTGTTTGTGCAAGGACAGCTTCACAAGAGGTTACCCATGGTGAGTTATCCTCGCAATCAGTTATGTCACTGTTGTGCTTGCTATTTTACAACCAATATGTAATGAATGAGGGTCTTCTTACGGAGTTGCCCCTTTGCTCTGCATGTCCTCAAGAGGATTCTCAGCATGTTTTCTATTCTTTACATTCTGTACATTTTATTTTCTTTGTACAACTGCCAGATAACTTTGTCAATGGGTGTTAAAAATAGTTCTTTTCTAGACCCAAGCTTAGTAAAAATCGTGTAAACAGACAAACAAACACAAGCTTTGGTATGGTCATGTGCATGTCTTTTTTAGTTGTGAAGTTTGGATTACATTTTAAAACAGTTCAAAAATTTTTCACTTGCTTAGCCGATAACCAGATAAGAGTACAATTACTTTTGGGTTTTCCTGCTCCAAATTTTGAAAGTTTACCAAACAAGACATGCATACAAAAATACATGGAATAATGCTGCCCAGATAACGTGCATTTTTGTGTCATTCACAGGTGCAAAAATATGCATGAAAATGTGTGCAAATGAGCTTGTGGGCAGTTTGTCCTCATGGTCTGTTAAAAAGAAGCTGCAAAGTGGTGAAGATCTGGAATGGAAAGAACATGTGCTTTTAAACTATGAGCATTATATAAAGTGAAACAAGTAAACAAATAGTCCATGTCCTGGGATGATGCAGTAAAGCAAAGGAAAGTGTACTGCTTATATACGGCTCCACAGTACTAAAGCTCTCTCTTGTTTACAACCACCAGACCTCGGAAAGACTAACCTTGAGCCAGCTACCTGAATCCATTGGCAACGAACTCAGGTTGTAAGCAGATTCTTGGCTGCAGTACTGCAGTTCAACCACAAAATCCACTGTGAATCCTCCTTTTCCTGTGCTTCGGTCCTCCTAACTGTTTGTGTGTGGTCTGTTATATAGGATTTTAAAAAGTCTTCCACCTACTGAAAAATGAGAAGAATATTTTAAACTGCAAAATTTTATAGCACCTTAGGCAGCCCCAGCTAGAGGAGGGGAGCAAATGTTAGCAAATAGTGCAGTACAGAAAAAAAAGTGTTTTCTTTTATCTGCAAAATTTGGCCACTCTGGAGGCACTACCTTCCAGCAACGGTGTTTTTCTAAGATTTTTCTGTGCACCAGGATCTATCGATTTGCTGCCAGTGCTTACAAGCCTAAAGGGAAGGTCGCATTTTGTCATAGCAGTTTTTTAAGATAAAGACAAATGTTTGTAGTGCTGGCCTTCGCTCACTTAAAAACATATCTGCCCAATGAAATAGGATGTGTAAGCAGAACTAAAGAAAGAAAACCTTAACAGGTAACCTGCTTTTCAAAAAAAAAATGTTTGTCTCATTAGAGTAATAGGAATGGCTACTGATAAGACAGGCAGTTTCTGGAGGTTGTAGAAACACCTGGCAATTAGTTTAGAAATAGTTTCCTCTTTTATAACCAGTTCTGAGCATCATTAGCTACAGTACGCTCTCTGCCTTTCTCAAGAGATTCTGCTGATGCATATGAATTTAAGGTCTGTCCTTTTCTCAGGTGGTAATTGACAAGGCAAAAGCCAGGAGCTCACCAGCCAATCTTTGCTTAAAAAAAAAAACCACATACACAGCTTATGGGGCTATAATTGCTCTCAGACCCATCTGCCTTGACCCAAAGAGAGTACACAGGCGCAGCACAACAGAAGATGCAGTTGTGTAAGCTACAAGCCTATGCACATACTTGTTTGGGACAAAGCCTAATGAACACAGTGGGACTTCCTCCAAAATATTTGTGCATACTGTAAGCATATAAGAAAAGCTCAGCTGGATCAGAAGCCAAACAGGGATCTAATCCAGCCTTCTGTTTTCAGTGGCCTCCAGAGAGATGCCTCTCGGAGGTTCACAAGCAAGACATGAAAGCAAAAGTCCGGTTGTTTGCTTCCAACATCTGGCACTCAGATGTACAGTATATTGCTTCCAAACATAGCAAATACAGCCACTGATTGACATATCTTCTTTCCTGAATGGGCTTAATCACCTTTTAATGCCAATTTGAGGTAGTTGCCTTCACTTGGATTCACTTAGTGATGTAAGGTCCCAATAAGACATTAATGAACTGTGTGGAGGAAGGGAAGTGAGTTGTTGCTGTTGTTGCCTTCCTGTTGGTGGAGAGTGGTCATTCTGAAAAGGAGGGGCTCCTGGATGTATGAAGGTCTTTGTGCTTTTTAGAACCCTGATTTTCTAGGATGCCAAATCAGATATTTTGTGTTCTGAGGTGGAGAACCTTTGCCATTGCTGATGTTTTTGACTACAACTCCCACAGTCCTTTATCTTTGGCAACACAGGCTGGGGATTCTGGGAGCTGAAATCCAAAACATCTGGTGTACCAAAGGTTTGCCACCTCTGCACTACTCAGCTGTTCTTTAAAGTGTGTCCCCTCCATTTGTGATGGAAAAACGCACTGGCTCTTCCCCCGCTACCATCACTTTCATCAAGGGAAGGTGACTGTCAAACCTCATTTCTCCTGTGCTCTGCCTTATGTGGACAGCACACGCGAACAGAACACTCTGAACGCAAAACAAGCTTGTTCCTGTTTCAGTGAGTCCTTTTGCATTGCTCCGTATGATGAAGGAAATGATGGACAGACCAGCTGACAGATAAGGGAGAGGTAACACAACAATGCCCAAGGCACATCATAGAGATGCTTTTAAAATTCTCCACATCCAAACTTCTCTAACAGATTTCTGAATTGCAAATAATTTGGTCTCCTATTTGAAATAGAATGAGTATTGAAAGCCCTGAGGTTGGTTACCAAATGTCAAGCAGTTTTCATTTCCCCTCCATTCTCTTGTGGGCTCCCCCCGCTGCCCAGTTAAAATGAGCATGTTTATGCCAACAAATTCTCTTCTCACTGTTGGTAGGGATTTTTTCAAAATGCTTTTCCAGTGGAAATAGGCAAATATCTCCATCTTGGTTTTGCTTAGTTCCTTGTTTTATTTTTTTTTTGCAAATCTTTGGCCTGTTCGGTGCCGTTGTCCCTTTTCTACACCAGTTTGCAATTTTTAAAATCCTTAACCACCAGAGAGGAACATTTTAATCCCCCTGGGATCAGGCTTTGTTGCAGAATTTGCACAGAAGTAGAACTACATTGTAGGCATCCTGCAGAGTTGTCACCATAAGAGTTTTACACAAGGTTACTGAGCTTCATCCATGTGCCATGTGCAGTTAAAATAAATGGATCAAAAATTAGTAAATGTGGCTCCTCCTCCTTCTGTGCTGACAAGAACAGGATCCCCCAGTAATGACCTGATGGGCTGCAGCGCAGCTTCTTGGCTCAGAAGAGCTTTTATTAGTGATGTAGTGTCACTTCCCACATAGTCTCATAGGACTAAAATTATAGTCTCTAAACCCTTGGTCTCTGCTTGCCAACTTGGGGACCCAGTTAAATGAAGTTCCTCAGATCCGGGTTCTGGAAAGCAGGATGGAGAGGAGAGCTTAGTTCCAGGAAGCACCCCTTTCAGGGAAGGCTTGTAAAGATGGGCAGAAGAAGTCAGACTCTGCAGTCCATCTCTACCCATCCTCTCCCTTGGCGTGCCTGCCACTTGCCTCTCAAGGGATGCAGTGGTGTACAGGCTAATGTAGCCTTGTCCAAGCCTTTGCCTGGAGTCTCTGATCTCTGATTCCTGTGGCAAGCAAGCAAGCAAAGAAGCAAGCAAGCAAGCAAACGAGGCGAGGTTAGACAGCTTCCAGAGTTGTCCTCTGTTGCATCCTCCTACATACCCTTTTCTTTGGAGACAGGTGATGAACCCATGTCTTCCCAGTCCTGCTCTTTTATTCTCCTTGACCTTGCCTCCTCCAGCAGTTTCTTCTTCAGCTGTGTCACCTGATCCTGAGAAAACGTACCCTCTTTCTGACTGACTGACACTTGCGTGCTGGGGCCAGATGGCTTACTAGGGGTGAATGCCTGCACATTCTCACAGTGAAACATTTCAGCAAGCCACAAAAATGTTGAAGACAGAAAGTGCCACTTTTTGCCATTGAAGTACTCTTTTCTTTCTCAGCCGGTGCTGTGTTTATGAGGACCCAAAATGTCCCATGCCATTTTTCAGCAAACGACCATGTCAAGAAGCAGAAATGACATGCTTTGGTTGCCAGTAGGGTGGTCTGTACTTTAAAATTGAATTCTAACAAGAACTGTGTTGCTACTGTTAGTGCTCAATGTATTTGAATTTTCATGGCTTTGGAAAATACTTAGTCAAGATATTTTTTAAAACAAACTTGTATATAAGAGTTAAAGGTGCAAGTCTCGCCAGTCTCTGTGGCTGGCATCTTCAGAGGATAGGAGTTAGAACTCTGTGTTCTGGTGCAGTGTGTGGGATAGTTGAGTACAGTATTTGTAGCTGTAGAATCAGCTTTTTGACCTTTACAGGAGATTGGGTGATTATGGTGATCAGGATGTTTTTGTTATGGGTGTATTGTTGTGATAAGGTGGGGAGATGATCTGTCACTGTGATTGATAGGTGTTTGTTAGCTAGTCTTTTGTCTGCAGTGATACCAGTCCTTGTGGCTTGGTATAGTTCATTGACTTTTTTTGCAGGCTGTATTTTTCAATGCTGGGAGCCAGGATTTGTTGAGTTTCAAACGTTCTTTTTTTGTAGAAGCTTTGCTGATGTTTGTGGATTTCAATGGCTTCCCTGTGTAGTCTAACATAATGGTTGCTGGTGTTGTACAGTACTTCTGTGTTTTGAAATAGGATTTCATGTCCAGCTTCTTTCAGGGCATGTTCAGCTACTGCCACTTTTTCCGGTTGTTTCAGTCTGCAGTGTCTTTCATGTTCTTTGATTCTGGTGTGGATGCTGCATTTTGTGGTCCCAATATATACCTGGCCACCACTGCAAGGTATCCGGTATACTCCTGCAGTGGTGAGGCGGTCCCTTTTGTCCTTTGCTGACAGTAACATTTGCTGTATTTTTGTGGAGGGCCTGAATACTGTTTGTAGGTTGTGTTTTTTCAAAATGACCTGCAGGGTATCCAGTATACTTCTGCAGTGGTGTGGGGGTATTTTGAAAAAACACAGCCTACAAACAGTATTCAGATACCTTGCAGTTGTAGAGCAGTGATTCCCACCCTTGGGCAGCCGACATGTTCTTTGACTGCAGCTTCCAGAAACCCTGAACAGTGCAGCTAGTGGTGAAGGCTTCTGAGTACTGCAGTCCAAGAACATCTGAGGTACCCAAGGTTAGGACAAGTTGAGTAATGCCTGAAGATGGCTATGGAATTTTTGGGAATCCTACAACCCTCAACTGCAAATGGATCCCTTAGTTGCAGAAAATTATCATTTGGGAGTTAGGAAGATGGGTGGGTTGCAGTGGGTTAAGATGAGATCCTGTCTCTGGTTTTAGTATTTAGTCAGAGCCAGAGAAGAAATCTGCAGCTTTTTGATGAGATGAAGTGACCATTCTGAGGCCCCTCTAAGTTCTTTTATGAACTTAAACAGGGCATCTCCAATACATCTCTCTAGCTTCCAATGCCTATAACTGAAAGGCAGAGCAGAAAATTTGTTACTTTGGAACTGATTGGTGCACATTTTAAAGCCTCATCATGGAGTAGCTGGAAAATCAGTCTTGTAAGTGCGCCAACTGATTAAAAGAAATACTAGGGAACTTAAGTGCTTGCCAATACAGAATAATAGTTGTAAAAATTACAGTGATTTTCCCTCCACACACCCATATAATTACTAGCAGAAGTGCCATAAAGTCATATTACCTGCTTCTTCACTGTGCCAAATGGGTTTTTAACCCTAGTGTTTCTGGTCTCCACCTGCTTTTTACATCATCTCTTATCTGCTCTTGACACTGGTTCCCTGTAATTTTTTTAAATCTCAAAAATATTTTTCATGACTTGTGCTAGAAATTCTCCATGTGTCTTCATATGGGTGCGCCTTCCACTTTCCAGATTTTAAAGGCATATCTTATTCTTATTACATGCAAATAAACTGTGGCAGAACTGAGCATCATCAAACTATATTAATGGGAAAAGCTAATTTTACATTTTGAGCAGGTTTTAAAGCTCATATAAATGTTATGTAAAAAGACTCTGGGTAAAAACAATCCATATGGAAATAATTTTGAAATAAACTGAAAGAGTACAAGAACAAGGTAGCAGAAGTGCATTCATCTCAGTGGGATTTGCTCCAGTTTCCAGGTGGAAATGGCCTTATATGTTTAAGAATGGTGCCTTTTAAAGGAATATGTTGCAATTGAAATGTTCACAACCCATCTCAGAGCCAGGGTGGACACGACGAGAATAACCACATAGTGCCAGGTTTATGGATATGCTAGGATGAACTGCAGTTTATGAGGATGAGGATTTTATTAGCTTTTGATAAAATTGAATCCCTTGGCTATCCCTTGATACATCTAATATGAAAAACAATGGCCACTGGTCATGTTGGCTAGAGTATTCTGGAAGCTATAGTAGGAAAAATAAACTTTTCCTTATCCCTATCCTTTGTGTGGGATGTGGTGGCGCTGTGGGTTAAACCGCAACGCCTTTGGGCTGTGAGGGTGAAAGATCAGCAGTTTGAATCCACACAATGGAATGAGCTCCCATCACTTGTCCCAGCTCCTGCCAAGCTAGCAGTTTGAAAGCATCTAAAAATGTGAGTAGATAAATAGGTAACACCACGGTGGGAAGGTAATGGCATTCCATGTCTAGTTGCACTGGCCACGACCACAGAAACTGTCTATGGACAAACGCTGGCTCTATGATTGGAAACGGGGATGAGCACCACCCCCTTGAGTCGGACACAACTGGACAAATTATCAAGGGGAACCTTTAACTTTACCTTTATCTTTTGTGCTTAATTACGTTTTCCATTCTTAGGGTCAGCTACACAAGACACAAAGCTCATAATCAGAAGGTGGTAGCATGATTTTCTTCCAGGAATGTGGTTCCTTCTGAGAAGTCATGCCTCAGCAAGACAATCCTATATTTATCTCTCAGTGACTAATCACCAAACAAAGCAAGCTAATTTTCAAAATCCAGAGGTGGGAAAGCTTATGCTAGGACAATCAGTACCGATGGCACTCCCCTTATCTGGAAAAGGGGCCCTAAAGTCATTGGTGCATGTGTTGGTGATCTATAACATCAACTACTGTAACATGGACTTCCCTTGAGACTGATGTGGAAACTACAGTAATTTTAGAATATGGCCACCGGGGTGGTGTTGAGTGTGAACCAATTTGACCACACCTCCCCAGTCCTGGCTCACTTGTACAGGTTACCTTAGACATTCCAGGTGAGGTTCAAGGTCTTGGTTCTCTCCTATAAAGCCCTCTATGGTTTGGGCCCTCTTTACTTGTTGGAATGTCTTTCCCCAAGAACATTGACCCATGCCACCAGATACTTGCAGGCCATGCTCCTACGGATTGTCAAATCTAGGGAGGCTAGAAAGAATTCCACCAGAAGTTGAACCTTCTCAGTTGTGGCATTAGCCCTTTGGAATGGGCTTCTGGTTGAGCTGTGCCTGGGGTCCTCCCTCTCAGTCTTTAAGAGGTTGCTTAAAATGATGCTTTTCAAAGAGGCTTTCAATGGCATCCTCCAATGAATTTGCCAGATCTGTGCTGCCCATCTGACTTCCACGGTGCTCTTGGTGTGTTTGTTTCATGTTGTTTATTGATTTGTTTTGCTTTTATTATTTTCTTACTGTATTGTTTACTGTTTATTTCTAATGTTATATATTGTATTTGTCTTAACCGTCCAGAGTAGTCCTCACACAAATTGGGCAATAGAAGAGTTGAAGAAACAAATAAACATCTTTTATCAATTTTATGTGTTCCACATCGCCCATGTGACACATGTTGGTCCTTCCTACAGTAGAGAAAGGAGAATGTATACATATTACTTCTTCTCTAGCCTATCCTCTCTGTGGCATGGAGGGCTAATGACATTAGTGAGGACACCTGTCCTGGAGAACTGTGACTGAAGAAGAAATGGCGATTCACATTAGCCCTGGCAATGTCCAGATTAAACTACACAATTCTCTGTAAGAGTCATGACCTGAAACATAGTGCCAGAGGTGTAAATCCAATGAGCACTGCCAAGAAAAAGGAGACCTATTGAATCAGTGGTGTTTACATACAAATTTACGCATACTTCAGCAACTGATTTGATGGCTTTTACTCTAATTGGAACTGGCAATTGGATTTAGGCCATGGTACCCACTGAACATAGTAAAATGGTCTGTCACAGACTAATAGCATTGGAATCCGTCATGGGAGGTCATGGCATGGATTCTGATTTTTGTAGTGAAGCTTAACCACTGAAGTTCATAAAGGGAGAAATACGTCTCTTGATAAGTACATAATGTGGAAGAGAAGTAAACACCTGAACTCGGTCTGTTCGGCTAAAATAGTGATCATGGCTCAATAATGTATAGGGATTTCTCAAATCTAATTTCATTTGGAATATTTTCCTTCTTGACTTGGCTTTTACAAACCCATGCCAACCCCCACAGCCTCTCATGGGACTTGCAATGGAAATAGGTTCTGAACCTCAAAAAAAGCTGAAAGGTATAGGAATATATGTGCATTAAAAAAAGAGAGAGAAAAAATATCTGGAGTTAATAAATAGTACGATATTAATTTCCCCAAATGTGGAAAGGTTTGGCTTATGCTGGGAATGATTTGGCAGGTAAGACTTTCATGAGGAACATGCACATGTCTCACATCCTCACAGATGGATTAGAGCTGATGTTGTACAACAGCACAGAAAATAGGACAAATATTTATAAAGTGAAATAAAAGATTTCATAGCCCGGCAAGCGACCTGTCATGAGACTTTTGCTCCCATAATTAATTTTACCCCTTTTGAAAATGAGCCCCTCTTTCCATACAGGTAATTCTTGAAAGCTATTTGATATTGAAGAGATCCCTTGTTGTTATAGCTCACTTCCTATTCCCCCCCCCCCTTTTCCCATTTCCCCCGACTCAGAATTACCTGAAACTGTTGATTTCTTGAAGCTCAATGTCGGGAGACTATGTTGGCTCCACAGGAACTGCTCTCTACACCATCTTGCCCTAGATGTGCTGTCTTGCTAGTGACTGTCAAGATTAGTCACCAGCTGCAGCAGCCCCAGAGAGTGAACCATTTATTAGCACTCAGGTAAATCTCACTAACCTGGAAAACTCTGGTATCTGCTAGACATGAGGCAAGTCACCCAATGTGCATAAATCCATCTGCATGGACATGTGTGGCTTGAGTTAATTTCCTTTTGCCTCCCATGCGGTATCTGCTTCATATACAATGTGTGTTGGGTTTTAAACCTCACCCGTGTTTTTAGAGTGATCTATTAAACGAGAAATTGCTTGCCTAATGTTAGATGGGAGACTCCCCCAGCTTGCAAAGTAAGGCTACCGTTGGCAGTTCTCTTTGATTAGCTACAGATCAACTTACACGCCAATATACTAGCTCTGGAACTGTACTAATGCTTATTTCAACCACAAAATATACACCACCTCCAAGGCCTTTTTAACAGTCTTACAGTACTTTGCCAGCACTGTATCAGTTCCATATTTTCATCTCTAAAGATACTTTTTATTAGAGGTCTGTAGACTTTGGACTGTGCAATTTCTTCTACCTTGCCTCTGTCAGCATTTCTTCTCTGTTTGGGCAATTTCTCCCCAATAGCCACAAAGTAATTGCAAACCCCCCCCCCCAATATTTATATGCTTTTAAAAGTTTATTATAAAATCCCAAATAAGAAGTTGACTCATGCTAATAAATTCAGTAGAATTTGCCCAAAATACAACAATGGAATGCTCTTAGAGCACTAAGGGAGCAGTGAAATTAACATTGACTTGGATCCAATGAATTTTGGAACTGGTTTTGCAAACCCAAGAGATTTTTGCTCTTAAAAAAAACCATCATGCATACTGGGTGGCAAAACTGTTGAGGCTGAGAAGTGTGTGGGAGACAGTAGTATGACATGGAAGCCTGCTGTTTAAAAGGGCAGGGTGAAGTCCTCCCAAAAAGTTTCACTTAATAATAATTATATCCTATCATGTCAATTCTGACTTACAGTTACCCTTTCCAAGGTTTGCCCAAAACTATATGGCCTGGCTTTCTTCCTGGGACATAGAGCAGAGAAATGGACTTCCCACCTCCGGTTCCAGGGCCAGGAACTTAACTCACCAAGTTATTTAGTTTAGGCACGGCAAAAACAGTTCTGGCAATCTGGACAACACAGTCCTCAGGGAATTTAGGAAGAATAAGGAGGAAGCCACCTCAGGCAGCAGATTTTGGCTACCATGACCAGACAGCAAATTATTAATTTATTATGTTTCAAAAATGTGCAGTACTGGGAGGAAGGGGGAGAAACTATTGTAAGTTGTAAGCTATTTCTGACAGCTTTAGTTGGGGAGGACACCATTTGATGCTTTGCCTAAGGCAACAAAATGTTTTGGAATGGTTCGGGCAGTCTTTTAGATTGGGTCTCTTTATATGTTGAGGCTTGGTTCAGAAAGGATTTTAAAATAATTCCCTTTGCCTTATATTTAAGAGCTGAATTCAGAGTGAGAATGTGTTTTAAAGCATTATGACCCTTGAGACAACACCAGGTTACTTCATCCTGGAGATGATGAATGAAATATAGAGGTTTAGAAATCTGGCAAAATGTTAGAACTGGTTTTTTTTCCACTTTGAAAATGTCAAATTTTGCTTTTAAAAGTTAATTTTTAAGTGTCTTTTAAAATTTTAGTAACTGAATTTCTCTATCATGAAAGTGGCACATCCAGTGAAATTAGGGAGCAATATTATAAATACCCCCTTCACAGATTGCTGCCTTGTCATGGTGAAGGGCTTGAGTAATTGAGAGAAGCAATGGGCTATGCTGTGCAGGGACACCCAAAATGGACAGGTCATAGTGGAGAGTTCTGACTAAACGCGATCCACCTGGAGCAGGAACTGGCAAGCCACTCCAATATCTTTGCCAACAAAATTCCATGGACAGAAACAAAAGGCTAAAAGATATGACGCTGGAAGATGGGACCCTCAGGTCGGAAGGCATCCAATATGCTACTGAGGAAGAGAGGAGGACAAGGACAAGTAGCTCCAGAGCTAATGAAGTGGTTGGGCTAAAGCCGAAAGGACACTCAGCTCCGAACGCGCCTGGAAGTGAAGTGAAAGTCCAATGCTGCAAAGAAAAATACTGTGTTAGAACCTGGAATATAAGATCTATGAACTTTGGTAAGCTGGATGTGGTTAAACAGGAGATGACAAGAATAAGCATTGACATCCTGGGCGTCAGTGAACTAAAATGGACGGGAATGGGTGAATTCAATTCCGACGATTATCATATCTACTATAGTGGGCAAGAATCCTGTAGAAGAAATGGAGTAGCCCTCATAGTCAACAAAAGAGTGGAGAAAGGCTATACTGGGATACAATCTCAAAAATGATAGAATGATTTCAATATGAATCCAAGGCAGACCTTTCAACATCACAGTAATCAAAGTTTATGCACCAACCACTGATGCTGAAGAATCTGAAATTGACCAATTCTATGAAGACTTACAACACCTTCTAGAACTGACACCTAAGAAAGATGTTCTTGTCATTATGGGGGACTGGAATGCTAAAGTAGGGAATCAAGAGATACAAGTAACAACAGGTAAGTTTGGCCTTGGAATTCAAAATGAAGCAAGGCAAAGGCTAATAGAGTTTTGTCAAGAGAACAAGCTGGTCATCACAAACACTCTTCTCCAACAACACAAGGACATCACACATGGACATCACCAGATGGGCAATACCAAAATCAGATTGATTGTGTTCTCTGCAGCCAAAGACGGAGAAGCTCTATACAGTCAGCAAAAACAAGATCTGGAGCTGATTGTGGCTCTGATCATCAGCTTCTTATAGCAAAACTCAAGCTTAAACTGAAGAAAGTAGAAAAAACCACTGGGCTAGTCAGGTATAATCTACACAGTGGAAATGAAGAACAGATTTAAGGAACTAGATTTGGTGGACAGAGTGCCTGAAGAACTATGGATGGAGGGTCGTAACATTGTACAGGAGGCAGAACAAAAACCATCCCAAAGAAAAGGAAATGCAAGAAAGCAAAATGGCTGTCCAATGAGGCCTTACAGATAGCAAAGAAGAGAAGGGAAACAAGGGAGATAGGGAAAGTTACAGAAAATTAAATGCAGACTTCCAAAGGATAGCAAGGAGAGACAAGAGGGCCTTCTGAAATGAACAGTGCAAAGAAACAGAGGAAAATAATAGAAAGGGAAAAACCAGAGATCTGTTCAAGAAAATTGGAGATATTAAAGGAACATTTTGTGCAAAAATGGACATGATAACAGACAAAAATGGTAGGGACTTAAGAGAAAAGACATCAAGAAGAGATAGCAAGAATACACAGAGGAATTATGCCAGAAAGATCTGTATGTCCCGGACAACCAAGATAATGTGGTTGCTGACCTTGAGCCAATAATCTTGGAGAGTGAAGTCTTTTTTTTATTTTATTTTATTAAAAAAATTAGAACAGAAAACAAATGCAACAACAGAAATACAAAATAATAATAATAATAATAATAATAATAATAATAATAATAATAATAGTAGTAGTAGTAGTAGTAGTAGTAGTAGTAGTAGTAGTAGTAGTGCTTGATATACACTAAATTCTACCATGCACCCCATACCCACGGGACCCCATTGAACAATATTTTTTATTAAAAACTTCCTTTCCAAAATTGTATAGATTGCTGTTTAGAGGCTTCCCCCTTTCCCTTCACTAATACGAATTCAACAAATCTACCCCAAATAGCATAGAATTTATTTATTTATTTATTTATTTATTTATTTATTTATTTATTTATTTATTTATTTATTTATTTATTTATTTATTTATTTATTTAATATCCCACCTATCTAGTCCCTCAGGACTTGAGTTCAATAGTCAATTTATCATTTAATGCAATGTCCCATATTTCACCGTTCTAATCTTCTAATTTAATATCATTTTTAGCACTTGTCATAAAGTTAGTAATCAGTTCCTTCGAGTAATAATCAAGATCTATCTTATCAAAAATTGACAACAAAGCAATTTTAGAGTTAAATTCAAGTAGAGTGAATTCAAGTGTGCCTTAGAAAGCACAGCTAACAACAAGGCCAGTGGAGGTGATGGCATTCCAGTTGAACTATTTAAAATCTTAAGATGACGCTGTTAAGATGCTACCCTCAATATGCCAGCAAGTTTGGAAAACTCAGCAGTGGTCAGAGGACTGGAAAAGATCAGACTACATCCCACTCACAAAGAAGGGCAGTGCTAAAGAATGCTCCAACTACCATACAATTGCACTCATTTCACACGCTAGCAAGGTTATGCTCAAAATCCTACAAGGTAGGCTTCAACAGTATGTGGACCGAGAACTCCCAGAGGTACAAGCTGGATTCCAAAGGGGCAGAGGAACTTGAGACCAAATTGCTAACATGTGTTGGATGATGGAGGAAGCCAGAGAGTTCCAGAAAAACATCTACTTCTGCTTCATTGACTATGCAAAAGCCTTTGACTGTGTGGACCACAGCAATCTATGGCAAGTCCTTAAAGAAATGGGAGTGCCTGACCACCTTATCTATCTCCAGATAAATCTATATGTGGGACAGGAAGCAACATTTAGAACTGGATATGGAACAACTAATTGGTTCAAAATTGGGAAAGGAGTATGACAAGGCTGTATATTGTCTTCCTGCTTATTTAACTGATATGCAGAATACATCATGTGAAAGGCAGGAATGGATGAATCCTAAACTGGAATTAAGATTGCCGGAAGAAATATCAACAACCTCAGATATACAGATGATAGCACTCTGATGGCAGAAAGTGCTCTGGTCCATGGGGTCACGAAGAGTCGGACACGACTTAACAACTAAACAAGAACAACAATCATAAGTACTTCCCTTTTAAACTCTGTTATGATTGCTGTCTGCAAAATGAATAGTTGACCAAAACCCTTGTATAAGATATTTTCCAGGACAGAATACCGTGTAGTAATTTTGTGGACTGTATGGCAGTCAACCAAGGTTTTTCTTTTTCTTTCAAGAATCAGGATAATTATGAACACTGGTCTAGCATCTATGAATTGATCTGATCTGAAATATGGGTCATGCACTGGAAACCCGAAGACTGAGAAGTAGAAGTGCCCAGGTGGCTAGAAAACTTGTTCATCTGATGTAAGAAAAAGTAACATTTCACTTTCAGTTGCACATAAACATCATTTTGTTACATAGTCTCCTGGTTATGGTAAACACAACGAACAGGATTTGACAACTTCTGCAAAAGTTGAAAACAGACAGTGGTTGTGTAATTGGTTAATTGTCTCTTTTCGCAAATTGAGCATCACTAGACTATCAAGAACGTGAACAGTCAATGTGCTTACAGCTTTTCTGACAGTAGAGCATCTCACAATAAGTGGGTTTGTTAACATCTGTGATAAAATTTTAAGCTGACGTGGAAGTTGAATTTCTGGGCTTAAAAGGAGCTGATCTCAGTAACATGAAAAAATAACTGATTCTTATGTGAACAAGATGCATGGTAGGTTTGCTTTTATGTCTCATGGCAAAATGGTAATTTTGTTCTTCTTTCTTGTTTGCTTGGCAATAACTTCTAGTAAAAGAACTCTTACTATTTTCACTATTTTCATCCCTGGTGGTCAAAATCAACATCTGATTGTGATACATATTGCCACCAAGATGATCAGCTACCAGTTGCCCCTAGGTACATCCAGCAGCTATATGATAATCATAATGTATTTCTTTCTATCTTCTTGAATGTTCATTGCCTTAAAAAGCAACTATACTCCAAACAATTACCCTATCTGTGTATCTGGCTATGGTTTTCTATACCACTTTTCATGTAAAAATTACCCAGGACTAGAAAGAACAAATTGGTCACCTGGGACGTTCCTTTAGGCTTCAGTCTGGTGTGTGTTCTGCTTTGCCAACAAAAAGCAGTGATAGCTGTGCTGGCAAAAAAACAACCACCAACCAACAAATAGTTTTTTAAAAAATCCAACCTAACTCCATATTGATATACTTATAGGCCAACCAAAAGGGGACAAAAGTATGTAGAGGCGCACCTGAAAGCTTGAACATCATATCTTTTTTAGACTAGATGTTAAAAATAGGTAGGGATAAGGGATGAAATGGATGACAGGAGGCTGGTTTTAGATTCATGTAGTCCACCTGCTGTTCTAGGATATAATGGAAGAAACACCACCTTCTCAGGTGATGCAGGACTATTACATTTCTCACAAGGTAGCCTATAGACTCACTGGGGATTGGAAATTTAGAAACATCAAATCCTCCATTTTAAACAATATGTCAGCTTCACCATGCTCTGAATTAAAATCTGTATGGGGGCAGCATTGATGCTTAGCCTTCAGGCACCAAAACAGAAACAGAAACAAACAAACAAAAAAACTAGAATGAGTTGTGGAGCATTTCTGAGCCCAAGGGAGAATTCCTTCATCCCAAGTACTAGGATGAACATTAGGGTTAGGATTGTGATTAGGGTTTAATGTATATCTGTTGTATTTCCTGACTCAAGGCAAATTCCAGTGGAATTCCTCTCCCTTCAGAATAGGGTTAACAACACCTTGACTACCAGGAATACGTCACTTCTGTTTTTCTGCATCGTGGTACATTGGAGAGTGACTGGAAAAGGTGTTCAAAAGACCACAAATAATAGCTTTCTCTCTCTCTCTCTCTCTCTCTCTCTCTCTCTCTCTCTCTCTCTCTCTCTCTGTGTGTGTGTGTGTGTGTGTGGTGTGTGTGTGTGCTGGTTGTTTTTTGTTAAGCAACAACGCCGTACAGGGCTAATGGCTGAAACTCAGGGGGTGTTGTTTGCAGCTGTTCAGATGAAAATGATGCAGAATGTGTACCTCTTGAGTCTAGTTCTGTGGAGATTTTGTTACAAAAAGGACTCTGGAGCTCTAAAATGCCCTACCCTGTGGTGCATAAGGTTTAAAATAACCAGGGTGCAAAGTGCTCAAGGTGGGAGACATATGGTGTGCTTTATATTTTCCTACATCAGTTATTGTTTCCAAGGGTATCTTTTTTTTAATCACTTTTTTTAAAAACTACATTTTATTATTTTTTATGACATATATACCTACAAAGACAAAATACAAAACAGGAACCAAAAAACAAACCAGAAATACCTACAGATCAATGACACAGACAAACTAACAAAACAATACAAGACTAAACAAAACACACCGTGGGGAGGCATTTCTCATTCCAGCTTAACTATTATATAAACTTCTAACTGCAGAAATAATATATCCATTTGCATCTGCACAGGCTATATTCCACATCCCTATTTTATATATCTAATAGAGTGTCTAAACATCCTAACTCTATAAAAAGGGTATTATAAATTCCCTCATCTGCATACCATCCATCTGACTCTCATCATTGTAAGCCTAAGCACTCTTATAGTTCACAGATATTTGATATTCCCATATTTCTAAGGGTATCTGAGATCCTGGGTAGAGTTGTAGGGATGTTCCTCCCATCCGCTCTCCACTTCTTCCACTGCTATGCTGAATCTCTGGGTTCTCCCCACTACCAGTCCTGTTTGCTGGTGCTACCGCTTAATGTATAATCTTCTAGGTATTACATTTTATTTGCCTTTGACGATTGAATATATATATTATATGTCATTGGCTCAAAAGATAGGATTTAGGCAGTTGGTAAAAGAAATATAAGGAACAGAGAAAGCCTTCACGCCTTATCAAATCTGTCTTCCAGTTTCTACAAAATTGCCAAACTGAACCCTTGTATGGTATATATATATATATAGCAATGCAGTCTGGAAAGGTCTAAGAAAGCACTCGAGCATATCAGTTTGAGAATGAGAATTACAGCATCACAGGAACTTAACCCATGACCAAGGCACTGCCTCTCTTCTTCAACCTCGAAGCCCTCTTTCTGGGTTCACAGCTGTCTCCCTATAGCGCTGTTGGCCTACTCC
Organism: Pogona vitticeps; assembly: GCF_051106095.1. Lineage (NCBI taxonomy): Eukaryota > Metazoa > Chordata > Lepidosauria > Squamata > Agamidae > Pogona > Pogona vitticeps. Next base: position 162,242,196 of record NC_135785.1, read on the forward strand.
TGGCTAAGTGGAACAACAATACAATTAGTTTGGAAATGATTAAGCTAGGGTTTTATTCTTACCCCTTTCTCTGTAATGACAGAAACTAGCAGAAGGACAGTACACTCTGTAGAGGCCCTGCAGCAAGAATATTATTGCTACAGGCACTCTCGTAGTGCTGTAAATGGCAGCAATATGAAACATGCCAACCTTAACTGGAATGGTTAGCAAAAGTTCAAAATGGAGCAGCTGAATCAGTCACAAAATGAAGGGCCAGTCCAAGAAATGTTGCTGCCTGAGGGACAACAGCAAATGTTATGTCACATTAAGGCACGTGGAAACCAGAGCCAGGCAAGTTATTTTGGCACATGAGCCAGCAAGTCTAATAGAGGTCCTTCTCCACTCCCAGCAGTAGAAATGCAGCAACAAATTAAACACCTTGTCACTTGCTGTCATTACAAGAGACCCCACATCTTCTTAATGAAGGGCTCAGCTCACTCTGCCTGATGATAGGGTAAAGGTAAAGGTTCCCCTTGACAATTTTTGTCCAGTCGTGTTCGACTCTAGGGGGCGGCGCTCATCCCGCTCTTCAAGCCATAGAGCCAGCGTTTGTCCGAAGACAATCTTTCCGTGGTCACATGGCCAGTGTGATTTAGACACGGAACGCTGTTTACCTTCCCACCGAGATGGTACCTATTTATCTACTCGCATTTGCATGCTTTCGAACCGCTAGGTTGGCGGGAGCTGGGACAAGCAACGGGCGCTCACTCCGTTGCGTGGATTCGATCTTACGACTGCTTGGTCTTCTGACCCTGCAGCACAGGCTTCTGCGGTTTAGCCCACAGCGCCACCACGTCCCTGTCTGATGATAGGGTAAGGCCTGACAAAACAGGGTAGAGTATTCTGTGTACTGAAATGAAAGCAATACTACTAAATAAAAATGAAGTATAAAGGGGGTGGCCACATAAGCCAAAACAAAACAAAACAAAAAAAAACCCCAGCTTTGGGGAAGGCCGATTTGCATTTTTCCATTGATCACATGATGCAATGGGAAATGTGAATCAGCCTCCCCCCATAATCCCAATCTGTAGTTTTTCCTTCCCAACAGGAAGGCTTCTACTTTTTAACATAGACATCCTTTCAGATCTGTTCAGGCTTGTGATTACTTGAACAGATGCAGAAAGGGAGCATTAGCCAAACTCTCTCTCTCAGTTTCTCTCTCCCTTGTCCTTCTTTCTCTCACACATACAAAACCAACACAATTGGGTGGAATAGTTAATATTCTGGAAAATAGAAACAAAATTCGAAAAGATCGTGATAGACTTGAGCACTGAGCTGAAAACAACAGAACGGAATTTCACAGAGATAACTGCTAGGGGGAAAAAAACCTCCAAAATATGCAGTTACAAGATGAGGGCAATACTTTGCTCAGTAATATTCCAAGCAAGAAGGATCTTGGAATTGTTGTTAACTACAAGCTTAATATGAGCCAACTGCTATTTTAGACAGCATTTACAGAAATATAGTTGCCAAATCCCATTAAGTACTAGTTCCCCTCTATTTGGCACCGGTTAGACCTCATCTGTGTTTGAACCAGGCAGATGTACTGGAACAAGCTCAGAGGAGGGCAACAAGGATGATTAGGGGTATGGTCTTCTTTCATTTATTCTTAAAAGGGCAATGAAAGAGTTTGCTCTTCTCTACGTTTTCCATCTTTTCTCTCTCCCCCCTGTTATTTCTTTTCCCTGGATTTGAAATTAGTGATGCTAAGACCACAGTACAGATTTTGATGCCCTAATCAATGACTTAACAGTGGGAAAGACAAAGAAGCTTCTATTCTAAGATAAAGAGCCTACTTTCCATGTCTATTGTTGCCAATTAAGTAACTTTCTTATTTTTTCTTTCCATCTCTCAATTTCTAATCATGACTCATGAATGCCAGATTTAATATGAGAAACCCCTGTTGGGTTGAGGAGGGAGCTGGCTTGCTTGACTCTTTGCTCCACTTCATGGTTGTACCTGAAACACACAAACACAACCGACTGAGGCCCTGGCCACGCAAAGGAAATGTTGTGTAGTTGTCCACCAGTTATGTCAGTATTTTTCCCCCTAGTCACACAATGCAGAGTCAATACCGAGACATTTTCCTGGCTAGCCATGTAGCTGCAGAATATTTCCCTTTCACCATGAGGGTTGTGTTATTTTGTACCATTGTTTTACTGGTGTGTTCCTTACTGGGATTGCCTGTGTGCATGACCTGCCTTGCTTCTTTCGAGAATTGGAGCCAGGAAGATAGTCACCATTACTGCAGTGCACACATTATTTTTTTAAAAAAATTGTGCCTGATACATCAATATGTTGATGAAAGTATGTCACCAGGGAATCCCCACTATTACATTAGCAGTGAGTAGTAATTTTTGTTGATATATCAAGGGGCTAAATTCCCCCTTAAAGCAAGAGAGAAAATAAACCGGTACCATAGTGTAGCTGGCCATAACATTTCAAATAGGAGGAAATAAATTGGTACTGCTAAAAGTTTTTGGGACGTTCATCCCAGGATATAAACCATGTGACCATGATTCAGTACAACAGAGGTATGGGAAGTATCGGAAGAACTAGAAAACCTTTCCTTCATGAGACCAGGGCCTGAGTTTTCTAATCTTTGCAATTCAAAACACTTTAGTATTTCATCTCTGTAGGTTCTGGCTCCACTCCAGCACTGGTCATCTTTTCTCCCATGAATCTGACTCATCCATTTCTAAAGCCATCTACATATGACTACATCGTGCCCATTTTTACAAAATTGTGGGGGACGGGGAAGGAATCCAACATCTTCTATTAGAGACCAAAACAAACACACAAAGAAAGAAACCTCACATGAAAGTATCTGTTGTTATTCTTAGACTCACTGTTGTTACAATATTAAATAGGCTCAAGGGGCTCGGAAGAGGCTGTGGGATTTGTTTGTGAGAGAGTCTTATTTTAAGTAATTGAGACTTACTTCTGAATAGCTTATACATAAATTGCACCATAACCTATGGTCATCTAAATTCCAGTTTGAAATGTTTGAACCAGGCATTAAATGTTAGGAATTTGTCCTATTTCCTAAATGCTGGATTAGAGTTAATCTAATTCTAATCCTTACCCTAACTCTAGCTCTGTATCAGAACTTTAACTTCTTTATAAGATCCCATTGTATGATTGTTGGCATTTACTAACTACCTGGAACTTCAACTCTGCCTAGTGATGATTTTTAAAACTAACACGGTGCCAAAATATATTCCAGTTATGTTCAGTTCCCCTCGGGAAACAGGTTTCCCTGTGTTTAATCCATGTGCTTTAATGAAGTAGTTTTGTTACTTCTTGTTCAATCAAGTAAATAAGGGTCAGCCATCTGGCAAAGATGTGCCTCATTGGCAGTGAATCCATCTGTTATAAACCAGGTGATATAAAAACATTCAGCATTTGAATTTTATTTATGTTTTGATCTGGAAACAGTGGGATTCCTTCATATGGGTTTGAAAGACGGAATTCTGTAAACTGGTTTTCGTGCTTTGGGACAGCCAAAGAGGTTGATGCTGAAAACAGTGGAGAATTTTCCCACCATGAGGCTTAGGTGAATTCTTAGCATTTTAATTGCCTGGCAAGAGAAGACAGTTGCCTCCACCAGGTGTGCCTATGAGCCAATCTTACCAAGAAGTTAATCAAGATTTATGTTTTAAAGGAAGATGTACCCAAATAATGAAATAGGATTAACTGAAATCTTTTAATCTGTTAATGATTGTCGCTATATAATTTTCCTCTGCTGATTGAATTTTTTAAAATTGATATTCATAAAAGTAACCATAACAAAATTAAAAACTTGAAATTTGTATGGGAAAAATAACAATATGCAAATGATGATGATGATGACAGCAATAACAACAATCTGGGCACAAGATTGTAATAGTAATAAAGGGCCAGGAAGTTTTTTTAAAAAAAACATATTCGAGAAACAGTCTCTACTAATTATTCTTTTTTACTTCATTTTTTAAAAAAAGTTCCTTGCTGAAGCAAAGAAACCTGTAGTGTCCATTGTCTTGACTTACCTATGAAGCTATACATTAACTCTCTCCTGCTGAGCATCACTGATGTTTTTTTGGAAAACCGCTGACACTCACAGGTCGGCTGAATTAATCACATACTTGGTTGGTTGTTGTGTACTAAGCTTCAATATGTGTTTGCATTTCCCAGTCTGCCTAGCACTATGAAGTAGTTATGCTGAAGATGTTAAGAGGCAATTATCTGACTTACAATGAGCACTCATTTACAGGTAGATGTACATCAGCTGATAACACAACATTTCAGGTCTTGGCTTTCAATGACCTGAATGTGAAAATGTGAAAAAGCTGCAGAGGGCAGGGGAGGAGGAGAACATGCTGCAGTGTTTGATCATTTGCTGTTCTGTACATGTAAGCAATCACCTTGGGCTGGTGCACACATCCTTTTTAGCCAATTAGTGCTTGCAGGATGCAGTAGTAACTTGCACATATGAATGAGTTATTGCAGAACCCACAACCCAGATCGGGTTTTCATCAAATATACAGTGGTGCTTCCCTTAACGATGTTAATTCGTTCCAGCGAAATCGCTGTAGAGCAAAAACATCATAAAGGGAAAATAAAAAAACCATTGAAACGCATTAAAACCCGGTTAATGCATTCCAATGGGCTAAAAACTCACCATCCAGCGAAGATCCTCCATACGGCAGCCATTTTCGGTGCCTGTCTAGTGAGGAATCCATCCTAGAAAACAGCGGGGGGTGATTTTCTTCAGCCAGTGGCCATTTTGGAACCCGATCATCAGCTGTTCGTTGATTATCGTAATGCGAAAAATCGGTTCCCGAAGCAGGGAACCGATCATCGCACAGCGGATTTTGCCCATAGGAAGCATCGTTTTTGCGATCGCAAAAAAGGCATCGTTAAGCGGATTTGTCGTTATACAGGGCAATAGTAAAGCGAGGCACGACTGTAATTGTCATCTAATTCTGGATAGCTCAGTAGTTTAGGTCTCTTACTATGGAGGTTGGGAGTTCAATTGCTGACGATGCCTCCTTGACAGGGATTGGACTCAGTGATCCATGGAGTCCCTTCCAGCTCTGCAGTTCTAAGAGATCAGTGCAAAAGCAGTGCAAATTCTACATGGAGTCAGCTCAAGCCATTAATTCTTTTTATTTAGCAACATCCTTTTCCTTTCACTTGCACAATGGTCCATTGTGGGCATAGCTGGAGTTTTGTTTAGATGGGGCACTTACATCATGTTGCTGTGATTAAAATGCCTTTCAGTGGGCGCTAGGTTCAAACTACATTCTTCAAGCTAAGTTCCCATTGAAAACAACAGCTCTTTGCTTCTCCTCTTGATTTCTCTTGTTCTTGTTCTTGTTCAGTCGTTTAGTCGTGTCTGACTCTTCGTGACCCCATGGACCAGAGCACGCCTTAAATTTAATTAACCTAGTCTTGAGCCAACCAAGCCTTTTGAAATGCTACTCACATTTGTGGATCATTATATATATTTTTGGCTTACCACTCTTGTGAACTCGGAAAGAAATATAAAACCAACATTCTGTTAATGCAGTTCGTTCGTTCGTTTAGTTGTGTCCGACTCTTCGTGACCCCATGGACCAGAGCACGCCAGGCCCTCCTATCTTCCACTGCTTCCCGGAGTTGGGTCAAATTCATGTTGGTTGCTTCGCAGACACTGTCCAACCATCTCATCCTCTGTCGTCCTCTTCTCCTCTTGCCGTCACACTTTCCTAACATCAAGGTCTTTTCCAAGGAGTCTTCTCTTCTCATTAGATGGCAAAAGTATTGGAGCTTCAGCTTCAGGATCTGTCCTTCCAGTGAGCACTCAGGGTTGATTTCCTTTAGAATTGATAGGTTTGTTCTCCTTGCAGTCCAGGGGACTCTCAAGAGCCTCCTCCAGCACCACAATTCAAATGCATCAATTCTTCGGCGGTCTGCTTTCTTTATGGTCCAGTTCTCACTTCCATACATCACGACAGGAAAAACCATAGCTTTGACTATTCGGACTTTTGTTGGAAAGGTGATGTCTCTGCTTTTTAAGATGCTGTCAAGGTTTGTCATCAGTTTCCTCCCAAGAAGCAGGCGTCTTTTAATTTCGTGGCTGCTGTCACCATCTGCAGTGATCATGGAGCCCAAGAAAGTAAAATCTGTCACTGCCTCCATATCTTCGCCTTCAATTTCCCAGGAGGTGATGGGACCAGTGGCCATGATCTTAGTTTTTTTGATGTTGAGTTTCAGGGCGTTTTTTGCACTCTCCTCTTTCACCCTCATTACAAGGTTCTTTAATTCCTCCTCACTTTCTGCCATCAGAGTGGTATCATCTGCATATTGGAGGTTGTTGATATTTCTTCCGGCAATCTTAATTCCGGTTTGGGATTCCTCCAGTCCAGCCTTCCGCATGATGTATTCCGCATATATGTTAAATAGGCTGGGGGACAATATACAGCCTTGTCGTTCTCCTTTCCCAATTTTGAACCAATCAGTTGTTCCATATCCAGTTCTAACTGTTGCTTCCTGTCCCACATATAGGTTTCTACTGTTAATGCAGTACATTGTGACAAATTTATACAGCTGATTTGGTAAGTTAATTGATGTATTTTCTGTAATTTGCATTGCAAAAGTAGGAGGTGATCTTCTTTGTCTATAATCTGATATTTTGATAGACAGTGGGATGGCAGGAAGAAGAGTGAGATGTCCAAGAGTTTAAGAAGGGAAATAACATATCAGGGTGTCCATCATAGTATTTATAGTGTGCTGATTTTTTTTGAGATAGAAAAAAAAAGAGGAGTGACATTTCTGCAATGGGAGCAGTCTCATCCGCAAATGGCACAGTTCTTTCAATGATTATTTATTATACAAATATTACCATTTCCAATCTGGTCATGAATATAATTATATATGTATATATGTATGTGTATATGTGTGTGCCTGCGTGTGTATTTATATGAATATTTATATATATATTTATGTATCTTTATATGTATATCATTTATATACAGTATATAAATGGTAACATATGGAGACTTATGTGCATGCAATTTTGTTTCCTGGAGAAAAGCAATATTTTTATAAGTTGTTGTGTTCTAGTGAAGAAATGAGAGGAAGCATAAATTCTTGTTGATTAAACCTAACTTTATAAAAACAGGCAGTGCATAGTCTAATGTATTTCTCATATCCTCCCTTCTAGGTACACATTTATTAGTTCCAGGTCATTTTAAAAAGTTTTTTTAATGCAATAAAACAATTTGATTGATTATTTTCTGGCCGTACAGTAATAAATGTTAATGGTGGCTAATCAATAACAAAATATTAGTCCATAAAGCAAATTTTTTTGTATTTTAAGAAAGACAGAAAGAAGACACATTTCTAATGAAAGATTGCTTACTTGCATCACATATTTGCCTCATGGACATATGAAGTCTTGTACTTTAGGACTAAGCAGAAGTGTGAGCTCATATGTGTCTAAACTAATATTCTATCTTCTTTATTACAGTAATAGTAAGGAAAGCAGGAAACATCAATAAAATATTTCCAGTAAACCACCAAAATCAGTAACTAACTGAGTTAGTGATCAAGGAACAATGGGCTGCAGGAACTCGTGACTTTGGAAGCCTACCTGACTTTGATGACTGTTCCAAATGACTGGCTCAGCAATGGAGACGTTAATCTTCACACGGTGAGGAAATGAAATTCAGGTTGCAGTAAGTAAGGGTGGTCAATATATAGAGGAGGTTGAACTGTACAGGGAGAGTTGTCACATAACACATCACCTAAAGCAGTAGTCCCCAACCTTGTGTAACCTATGTAGGTGTCCTTGGACTGCAACTCCTAGAAGCCTTCACCACTAGCTTTGCTGGCCAGGGTTTCTGGAAGTTGCAGTCCAAGAATGTCTGGGTTATCCAAGATCAGGAACCGCTGATCCAAAAGAACATGCATCTCCCCCTGCCCCCCCCAAAAAGACAAGAGGACACGTATGCATGCTAATTTATTTGTGCAGATGAGATATTAGAAATGACTTTGAAATAGAATTACGATGTATTTCACCCAAGTGAAGCAAACTGGGACCAGGTGTTTTATGTGCTTGCTATGGAAACCACTATCGAGGGGTTCCTTGTGAGTTGACAGTTTTATTCTTCTTCTGCTGCTTCTTGTTGCTTCTTGATCTTTAAATTAAAAATGCATTGGGCATGCCTTGAAATAGGGAACATCTTCCAAAGGAGAATTATCGTCTGGAAGCCCTTCGTGTGGATGATTGTTCTCCCTAGAGGAGGACATATGGTCACCCTGCCTACATGTGGTAAAGAAGCGGCTTGGTCCCTCAAGGATATATGCAAAGGTGCTTCTGGCTGTGATATGAAGAAAGTCACTATTTGCAAGTGAGAGACTTGAAGACCTTTGGTTTCCTCTAAAGGTTAGGCTGACACAGCAGTTGTGCCTCTCCTTAATTATTTATGGATGAGCCAGTGAAAAGCTTGGCAAAAGGAGCTGAGAATAAAATAATGCCTGGTATGAAATGTCTGACCTTGAAAACAGGTCTGACTGAAAAGAGTTACCCAGTGTGTGTGTGTGTGTGTGTTTGTGTGTATGTACACATGCTTCTACACACACAGGCACACTCTTCCCATTTTGGTAGCAATGTCCAGCTTTGGCAATAATGAATTACCCAATCGTTTTAGCATCTGATTAAGTTGCCTCAGCCATTTATTGTGCATTAGGCTTTAACACGGTTGACATGCTGTGTAAAATAGCATTAATTATCTTTGTTTTCTTTTGGGGTGTGTGTGTCTGTGTGTCTGTGTGTCTGTGTGAGTGTGTGTGTGTGTGAGAGAGTGAGAGAGCAAATTAGATGAGCAGGTCTGTGTATACATGTGTGAGAGAGACAGGGAGAGAATAGGAGGGAGAGGAGAAAAAGAAAGAAAGAAAGAAAGAAAGAAAGAAAGAAAGAAAGAATAGATTCTCTGGATTTGCCCTTGACATTCCTCGGAGTTCAAATGTCATTCTGAAAAAGTCAGAATCCTGAAATTAACTCTCTTCTTTTTCTCCCCTGACCTCTATAAGGCTTTGCTATGAGCAGGTGCATATGAATTTTTTTTACCCTTTTTGTTATGGCTGTCTGGGTTGTCAGACTAACATCTGGAAATTAGATATAGGGAAATTATCAGTCTTATGAATTATAATTAGCTGTCATTCTCTTCCCAGGGAGCAGTTCTGGTCACAGGTGAAGAGAATACTGTCTCATGCATATTCATGCAACTGAATTAAAAAAATACATTGCAAAGTAATAGCTTTTATTGTATCATACACATTCACCATGAACCCACTGCACAGCATTCTTTCATTCTGGCTTCTGTCTAATTCCACACACACACCACTTCTGTAATGGCTGCTTCATGGGTACCAGGTGTAGCTTTGTAAGGTCCCCTGATTAATATACTATGGCACACTAGGGGTACATGGCTCTATAAAAAGAAAACTCTGCTGACACAGAAAGGAAAACTGCAACTCCTAAATGTTCTGAGGGTTTTTTGTTGGGGGTGGGGTGGGGAAATCATAATTATACGAGATTATTGTGGCATCAAATTTATGACAGTAAAACTGAAGTGGTGTCAGCATCTTTCTTTAAGTGTCTACAGCATGGTGATAAATGTTGCTTTCAGCTATTGGATAAAAATGACAGTCTAAACATTCATTAACTAGGCACAAATAACTCTTCTATGTATGATCCAAATGCCATATTTATCCTCCATTTGACTACAGATTATGTGTATGTGTGCATATATATCCCTGGCATAGGGTTGAGCAAAGCGTTGCCCTCTTGATGGCTACCCCCAGCGTTCCTCACCATTGGCTATGCTGGCATTGGGCTAAGAAGAGTTGTATTGCAGTGATATCTGGAGGGTCATGCTCCCATCAAGATTATAATGGCAGGGTTACATTTCTGCTCAATCCACACGTGGATATGGTGAAAATATGAACCACGTTTTCTAAAGCTATTGTTGATATGCATTAGCTACCCAAAGACTGTTTATACTGAACAGTAGAATCATAGGCATCTACAGGATGTCTGGGGTGGCACCACAGCTGTAGAGCTGCTTTGTCCAGATAATTCACACTGCTACAATAAGTGTGTGCATCTTCCTTGACTTTATGCTTTGTTCCACAGAGTCATATTATCCAACATTTAGAAGCCCTTATGGAGTGATGGAAATTCTGGAACTGTGATAGCAGTAATGCAGAAAAGTGCTCAGTTCAAGCTGCATACGTATAAGAGGCATCGAACAGAATGTTACTGTGAGAGGAATAAGAAGATCAAAGGATACTACAAACTTGAAAAACCAAAAACCAAGATGCACACTATAGAGAGCAGTGGTTTTAGAAGAATCATATAAGCTATTCTGTGACTTTACTACTTTGATCACAACATTCATAGCTTCACATGACTTGCCAAGAAAGGACTCTTCAGGTTTTAGAAAGATTTCCTTCTTTTTGCAAATGGAGGTTGAACACTCAGTGAAGGGTTAACAGGCTTGGAAGTAGCCAGCTTTCTACAATATTTCTGCATAAACTGGAGTTCCTGGTAAGAACTGAACATTTCTTCTAGGTGCTGGTGTTGGTGATTATGATGGTATTCTTTAGTACACATTTACTTCCATTGCTCCGTGATCTTTTGATGGAGACATGCCCATTTTAATAGCTGTTCCTGCTTCTGAGATACTGGGGGAATTGAGAAGAAAATCTTTCAGCTAAATTATTTTTCTAAGGGGAAAAAAACAGGAAATTATGGCTTAATACATCATTTTCCATTTTGTAATGATGTTGAATTTCCAGAAATAAAGCTTTCCATTTTCCCTTGGCATTAGCCTTCATTTTGCTACTGATCTTTGGTACTCAATTTCAGGATTTTTATAATATTGCTGTATGGTCAAATTGCTCCTCTAAATTCTCCTGAAGTAGGTTTTTTTTTTTAAAAAGCCACCAAAAAACTCTTTTGGTTCTGTGTGTCACTATCTTTTTCTGTTCATAAGATACTCAGTGAATTATGTGATACACCCTGGTGCTTCTTTATAGAGCAAATAGATATAATCATAATGATCTTGCCCTCTATTGGCTTTGCAGGGCACATTCTATTAAGATGATGGGCAAGTCCTGACATCCTCTTTCCCTCTCATAACCCAATTTGCTGAGTTTCAATACAGGGGTTTGAGAGAATGGAAGATATTTTGTCCATTTCTCATTTGGTCTTCATCTTGTAGAGATTGCAGGTACCATGCAATAATTAAGTCCTTTGTTAGAATGCTCCAGCCTCCTGTGCCAATATAAATAGGTTCCTTCTGATTTTCATGGAGGTGGGAGTGGGCAAGGAAGCTGCCTCAGGCAGCAGATGCTGAATGGGACTGGATGAGTGAGCTCTGCATGCCATTTGGTCTGCCCCGCACTCCCCAGGCTGTTAGGTTACCTACATCTTTTAACTTGATTGGTCTTGACAAATGACTTTGGCTGAAGGAGTGAAAGGAATCTTTATCAACTATGCAAATGACTCCTAAGTGGAAGAGATAACTATAGCCTCCCAAGATTGGGAATAAAATCAAAACCATCTTGACAAAATGGAAAACATGGCCGGATTCAACAATATGAAATTCAACCAACTGAAAGCAAACATTTGTTCTTATGGGAGGGAAATCCATTCAGAAACTTCAAATGGACTAGCACAAGATGGGGCCATATTCAGCTTGGCTATAGTACAGACACCAAGATTTTAGAATTGCTTTTAGTCACAAGCTGCTGTCTGTTACAAGCTAAAAATGCATTCCACCACATTATTTTATTATTGTGAGCCGCTTTGGGTCATTTGTTGGGAGAAATGCAGCATATAAATAAAACTAATTTTTATTATTATTATTTGCCTACTCCAAATACATGTGAGAGGGGACCTGATCCTTTCTTCTGTTTTGTTTTATTAAATCCACTCCAGGTACATGGGGAGTGGAGACCAGAGTATTTTTCTGAACAAAAAAAATCATGCATTTTAAAGTGGATTGCTGAGGTGATGGAAGTAAAATACTTAAGAACTAAACTACATGTTCTGTGGTTCTCTATGTTCTGTACTAGAAAACATCATCAAGTGTAAGGATGTGTCAATCACACTCTTGTGTTTTCAGTCACTATGTATAGGTATGAAAGTAAAGAAAGGTGACAGGAAAACAATTGCTTCCTTTGAAACGGGTTGCTGGAGAAGAGTTCTGTGGATACCCTCGACTGCCAGATAGACAAACAAGTGGGTCCTACATCAAATCAAGCCTGAACTATCTCTGGAGGCAAAAATGTTGAAACTGAGGCTGTCCCACTTTGGTTCCATCCGAAGAAGACAGGATTCCCTGGAAAAGACAATAATGCTGGGTAAGGTGGAAGGCAGCAGGAAAAGAGGAAGCTCAATTATAAGATGGACTGACTCCCTAGAAGAGGGCATGGGCTTGAGTCTGCAAGAGCTAAGCAGAGTGGCTGAGGACAAGACATTTTGGAGAGCATTCATTCACTACTTGAGTTGGAGGCGACAACCACACATAACAACAAGCTACATTTTACATTAAATTTGTCCCTTCTTCTCTTTTATAGCAGCAGCCATGAACACTTCTACAAGAAACCTATGAATAAAGACACACATTTAAAATAGTTGTGGTCCTTTGGTCTGCACACCTGATAAGAATGCTTGACAGTATGGTCTTGTGTGCATGTTTACCCATAAACAAGTGTTGTGTTGAACAGTGCTTACTCCTAGGTAAGGTGGGGTGTACATGATTACATGCTGATGACAATCATGATAGGCACCAGCAAGTAGAAGACAGTGAGCTGACTTGGATTTGGGATGCCTGAGGAATTCATCTTAGTGTGTTTCAGTACAAATGGAGCAGATCTATACTGAGGGGACTAACACATGGGTTCAGAGTTATCCAGCGGCAATGCTTGAACATACTGCTTACTCCACATAAGGAGCAATGGATGCTTGAAAATGCATATTTTGAGAGGAAGAAAACTTAAAAATGTGTATACTGACAGAAAATGAATTTAAAAGAGGTATTTAATTGCAATTTTTAAAATATACATCTTGTTTTTGTGGAATTCAGATTAATCTATCACTGATGTTGTTATGTGACATCAAGTTGCTTCTGATTCATGGTGAGCCTAACAGAGTATTCAATATATCTCATATATTTAAGAAGTGGCTGTACCATTGCCCCCCTTGCCCCTCCCCACCATGGTCAAGTGGGGATTTGAATCCAAGTGTTCTCAATCCTAGATGCAAAACTGACACAGCTTAGAGATTCCCCTCTCTATCATGTGACTCATGGGCCATTCTAAGAGATTTGGAAAGTTAATTTTTGGACTGCAATTCCCAGAATACTCCAGCCCGCTTGGCAGTGTGGGAGTTATATTCCAAAAGAGCAATTTTTCCTTCTCTACCCATTGTATAGTGGGTTTCCCCATCTCCCCACTGAACTCTACTAACTAAGAAAGATGAGATCCCATTTAACACAGCAGCCAAACAGAAATTTTCCTTGAATGTCAAGTGCACTGGTTCAGAATGCCTGTGCAGAGACTGCACCAAGCAATTGTGAGTCCGGTATTTTTGACATTCAGAAAAATTTGGTTTCTGAAAACAGACTGAAAACTGCATCGGTCCTGTTAATTGACTGGTGCTGTTAAGAGCTAAGAATGCATTCTTTCCAGTTACTTTTATGTTTTGCACTGATCTTTACAAAAAGGCAATGGCTGACAAATTTTCTATCATATGTAAGGCATCCTCTTAGAGTAATTCATGTAATAAACCCATATTGAAAAATCTGTCATCTCTCAGCAGCTGTATGGCTCTCATTTTATTCAAACGCTCAGTGTAATAATAAAGATGTCTCTAAAGAAATGTCATCTAAAAGGTTCATACTCCTTTTTTAATTTGCTGGTTGAAGGTCACAAAGCTACTGCAGAACACCCCTCCCCAATTACTGTTCCCTCTTGATATTCCACCTCACAACACTAAACATTTATAGGTTAGGTTGACCTAGCTTTTGGTCCTCCGATGCTGAGCATTAGGCACAGGAAATTATCCAGAGCATTCTTTTGTCTCTTTTGAGGTGATTTCTTCCACTAACAACAAATTTGGTGCTGGTTTTTATGTGGCGTCAGATAGGGCCGTATCAGCATCTCTGTTAGATAAACATTGTCTTTCAACGAGACAACTGAACTATTCCCCCCCCCCCCAAACCCACTCTGTTTGCTAGGAATTTGTCAAACCGATTTCCAACTGAGACAGTGTTTTATGTTCAACTGTTGTAATGGATGATTTGTTCAGATTCTGGTTTTTGTTGATCTAGATGCAACACCCTTGCTGCTTCCCCTCAGGTACACAGGGAAGACAAGGCACACTGTCCTTCTTTATGTCTCCCTGGCTAGTAGCTCTTTCCCCTCCATTAGCATCCTACTGAGGTGAAGAATATTAGTCTTCCTTATGTTAATAGACTGCTACTCCCATTGGTCTTATCCAGCATATCTGGTGATGAGGGATGATGGGAAGCTCAGTTCCTACAAAATCTGGAGTGCCTCAGGTTTCGCACCGCTGGTGTAAATAGCAGGCTTGATTTCAGTCAGCATTGCAGCAACTTATTTTCAATACTCTTCTTCCTTTTAAAATGAGGTAACACTCAGGATGTTGCTGGATTACAACTCTGTCTCTGTTGTTAATTTGGCATGTGCCATTCAATTTTTTAATACCGCAAATCCTAGAATTCGCATTTCTGGAAATTCTGCCTGCCCGACCCACACCTAATTTGTACTCACTTGGAGAATGGTCAGGCTGGAAGGCTTCATGGCCTAGGACAGGTCAAGCTGTATCTTAGCTTCCAGTTAGAAGAGGAAGGTGTTCCAGAACTCCCAGGAATCACGAGGATGACTTCAGTGGACAGGAACTTTAATTCAACATCTGGAGAACCCATCCCAGCTTTACACCACTGAATATGGGCAATCCAACTTATCGTAAAATGTGTCCTTTCTCTAAATCTGGAAACAGAATGAAGGATTTTTTAAACATGGAAGTGGACAACCTAAAGTTAATTGGCAGAGTGTGAAAACTGCTGGTTTAAAACTCCCAGCAACGCAGCATAAAAAATCCAGACAGGGACCTACAGAGCAGATTGTTATAATTACAAGTCTCCCTCAAATATGTCACTGCTTATTGTATAGTTAGTTTTAGTTAGGTTTACCTCAACTGGCAATATAGTCTCCATAGATTCAGTCAGAGCCTTTGGTGTTGAGAAAGAATAAACAAAATTTCTGTTTTACTCACAAATCTTCATATACACCAGAAAGACAAACAAACATATTTACTTCTTATATAGCATGAGATCTTAACTGGTTAACTTTATTATTTTGACTCGCTGACTGGTTGCATTTAACATTTCACACAGACTCTAAGTGCTGATTCTATAACTGTCAAACTCTAACACCAATAGAACATTCACATTGCTAACTGACTTTAGCTGACACTGAACCCTGACTGAGTAAAAAGGCGGGCATAGGTATCTGAGACAGAGAGGGAACAATTTGCTGCTGCTACGTGATTGACATAGAATCTCAGTCTCTCATACAAACCTCTTATAGACATAATATGCAGGTAAATTCTAACACTTTCCCACACCAGCTTTACAGCACTGGATATGGGCAATCTAAATTACCTCAAAATTTATTCTTTCCCTAAATCTGGAACAGAAAGAAGAATATTTTAAACACAGAAGTGGACAACCCAAAACTGTCAGTGTTATCTCACACAGTCACTGCTGTTCCCATAGGATTCTGCTATGTATTTTGATAAGCACATGGTCACCCCATGAGAAAAATTAACACAAGCAGGCAGAAAGTAATATGCATATGTGCCCTCAATGACCCAGCCACAAAATACAGCAGCTAGAGATGTCCCTTGGAATGATGGTCTGCACTTTTTGTCTGAGCTTGCTATTCTGGGCTTCCTCCCTGTCATTATCTTGTCTCATGGTGGTATGTGAGAGAGCTGTGAATGGAACCCAACACGCCAAGACATGGAGGCATTTTGTGTGAGTGCCAGAATGACAGATGATGTGCTTGGTGTGCATATGAGTGTGTGGAGGGTTTTCGGGGTGAGGGATGGAGGGGAAAGAAAAAAGAAACCCTTTAAGACAGTGATGGAGAGAAGATTTATGGATGTGAGGTGAAGAGTGATGAACAGCTGACAGATGGTATAAGCAGTGACTGAATGTGATTAGTCAGCCCCATACCTGATGAGCAGGTAGGTACCTTCCCATCATCCTTGACCTTGTCGATTCCTATCTCTGGCCCTGTCTGCTGGATAGCTTAGTAGTTAAGCATCTGGCTGCAGAGCCAAAGGTCAGGAGTTTGATTGCCCGCTGTGTCTTCTTGACAAGGGCTGGACTTTATGATCCATAGGGTCCCTTCCAGCTCTGCAGTTCTAAGATGTTGCTGAGATTATGTGGTCCGTGACAGACTTTTTTATGAGGGAATAAAGGTTTCCCTACCCCGTCATATAGTATGTTTCCCAAGATGATCACATTTATTCTGAAATACCGTTCAGCAGTTCTCTAAAGCAGGGGTGGGAAAAGCATGGCCTGGGGGGGGGCTGATCCTGTGTGGGACCCCAGGGGCCCACATTCATCCCCCTCTTGTTCTCCTGAACCCTTAGTCTCCCACATTCTATTGTTTTACATTTCTTTAAAATAATTTCTTTTGTTTTTAAATATTGCTCAGAAATTCTCTTCTTCCCTCAGGAAGTCTCTAGGGGCTGTGAGGAAACAGTTCGCCACATTCCAGGAGCCTGTGACATCTCTGTTCTCATTTATTTATTTATTCATTGATTGGCCACTACTGGGTACGTGGGGTCTTTTTCAATAAAATGAATTTCTTGAAAGAAAAGGAACTTAAATACTTTTACAAGGCTCTTATACTGTATAGTCCAAGATTCTTTGAGGTGAGCATTGTGGCCAGGAACAAAGTACAGTAGTACTGTAGTTTGTTTACAGCAAACTCTTTCCCCATCACACTGCCAGAAGCAAATGCACCACAGCTTTTGAATGTCTCAAGAACCTTAAAAAAAGGTCGGTCGTGTAGTCCAAGCTGGGAGGTTGCTGTTTGCGAAACACAGTTTCAAAACTGCCTTAAGCACATGTGATTAAATGGCCAGTGTTCATTTCCTCATCTGTATTCTATAAACACATTTTTGTGGACAGTCCTAGGATTAGACAGAAATGAATACCTACCTCAGGTGGTAGATGCTATGGGGCAGAAGGCAAGAGTGAGGCGTTGAAGGCGACAGACCTCCATATGCTGGCCGGCCTACCCTAAGCCCCCTAAGCTTGTCTGATGCCATCTGATGCAACAGAGAATGCTTTCACCTCACCAGTCCACTGGGGTGAGCATCAACGATCAGTCCGGCTGAGCTTCGTAAACAGAGCGGAAGAGAGATGCCAGCTTGCCCTTAGACATGGGCAGCACAGTTTCTGGGTCCGGCCTGATGTCCTATGGCAGAACCCCCACCCTTCTCCACTCTTTGTTTTGCTTTCAGAGACCAAGTCAACATCTGTCCAGTATTCGGGCCACTTTAAAGCAAGGCCTATTTAAGTGGGCTCAGTACGCACTCAGCTGACAGGTCAAGGTGGCTTTGTCAGAATCCGGATTCTAATATTTCTCTTGGGTTTTGTTTTGTCTTTAATCCTGCTGTGAAACTTAAAGAAGAATCACAAATACTTCAGGAAATTGTGAGACAGGAAATTGTTAGTTACTCTGCTAATGCTTGAACAAATTGAATTCACCTCCAGATGACATTCTCTGCCCAATTGAGTGCCCACTCTCTTTGTAAGCAGCTTAAGGGGCAGTTTATATAGTATATGAAGTAGTTTTGTGTCTTCTTTCCATGAAGTGTGTTTCTGATTTATTTTGCTGGTCTAGTGCAGTAAACTTTTTTTTCTGTTTAAAGTTACATCTTCATGGTCTGAGGCTCGATCCTCTTGCCTTAGTTAACGACTTCTATTAGTGCCTTATCCCTTAAATCATTGTTACTTTACATTCCTAATAGTTCTTTATGGCATACTTACCCAGAATGCACTTGTTATGGGGCCTTAGTCGACAAATTAATCAAAGATTTGTAGAGGAACCTGAGCAAATAAAATCAAGGCAAGTGCTGCTAGCCACGCAAGTATCATGTTGGGCTTTTAAAACCAAATTGCCAAGGCTGAGGTTGGCCATAAGCTACCTGCTGTTATCTGTCATGATTAGCTAACAAATGCAGCAAGGTGCAAATAAATTTCCAAAGAGAGCATTCAAACCGACTTACAATAAATACTTTGCTTCAAGACTTCCAAAGGGGATGTTACACCCTTCAGTATGCCTTTAATATTACAAGGGAGATTTGATTGTACTTGACTGCAAATAAATGGAAAGGGTTCAATGAAACTGGAGTCCCCAAGAGGCTTCTGCAATATATGCCGTAATGGGCAGATAATTTTAGTATCTGTCCCACTAAGTGGGGCATTCATTTGCCTCAAAGCCTTGATAAGATGCTGCTTCAGCAGTTCTTTCATTAGCAGACTATTTTTATTATAAATTGATGACGTCATAGTGTTGTTGTTGCTGCTGTGACCTGGAAAACTCATTCTATTTTTGTTGAAGTCATTGCTAAACAGGACAGTGGTGTATTTTTATTTGGCCTACTTGCTCTTTAGAAAGCATGTCCCAAAAACAGTTCTTCAGTCATAACATCCGTATCCTACTTCTTGTCACCTCAGATAACACTGCCCACAGGCTATACAACAGGATAATGAGGAGCATGCCAAATTGGGCCAGAAGCTGTAGTGTGGTGTCAGAAAGGAGTAGGAGAGCTCCAAAAAGGGTTGGGAAGGAGCACTTTAAATCAAAATACATGTGGATGCCGTACTTTGATTTGAACCAAAACACACCAAAAGGGATCCAAATAATGAGGTCTACACCCGTCTGGACAGGCCCTCAATAGCATGTCATTGGGTTTGCCCTAGTTGGGAGTAACATTGGATGTAGCCTGCAGATAGCAGGGCAAAGTAAATACTAAAAAGACATGTTTGTGCAGAATATTGCACTTAATGCTATTGAGAGGATTTTGGTTCTGTTTAAAGTGGAGAAGCACTAACTATAGGAATAAGTGTCTCAACCAGGATGATGATGAATTCATTTCATAGACTCTTTCTACAGAAATACCAGTTGAGAAAAATCAGAGTGCCTCTGACAACAGTATATGCAATGTATTTTCCCCTCATGTATACTTGCAGCTTCCTTTCCCTCACATGTTCAGAATTTAAGGAGTGGTGTACATCTGGGCATGTGAGAAATGCTGTTCAACCTTCCCTTCACCACTGTGGTCTCCTGCTCTCACGGGTCATAATTCAGCAGCAGGCTGCCTCTGAGCGCATCCTTGGTCATATTTTTTTCGGCACAAGGTCTGAGCCCACATGCTTCTCATCACACAACAAATCCACTCTTGATTTCCTGAGGCATTTTAGAAAGAAAATTTAGAGAACAGGAGACTGAGAAAAATTTTAGGCATCATAAGGGTGAGGGAAAACAATTCTGCTTTCATTTGACAGACGGTATAGTTCAGCTTTATGGTAGCTTTATCTCCTGGTGCTCCGATGACAGAGTAGACTGGGTCACATTCTTCTCCTGAGTAATGCCTAATGGCAGCAGTTTCCTAAACCAGGTTGATCCAAAACAGAGAGATGTTTGCAATTAGATGTCCCCTTTTCCTGCCATGTGTCCAGAGGTAATTTTGTCTTGCCTATTTCCTTGATGCAGATTTAATAAGCTATCCCAATGAGATAACCAGACTGAAACACAAGTTTAGGGAAGAGCTACACGTGTAGTATTAGAAAGGCAGTGTGGGAGAATGTTCCTCATTGGTTTGCTTCCCACTCATTACAGAAGCTGTAATGTGAAGCATATTTCTGAGTGAATGTCTTCAAGATGGTAAAAGAATACGAAAAACAAAGATTATGCTAGAAATTCAAGAATCTGAGTCTCCTTGGACTCAAATTTGCTTCTGTCCCTCATCCTTTCTCTTCTGACCCCCATGGTACAATCATCTGTGATGTAGTGGTGTAGTGACTCTGAGCTTAGCGACGGTGCTATCAGTAGCTGGGTGAAACATGGGATTGATTTTTGCCAGCAACGATACATTACAGGGAGCTACTCCTGTTATACTATGAAGTCCTTTGGGGTGGCTTGGTCTTCAGCAGGCAATTAAAGCCCAACCACAAGTATCTTTAAAAACATGGAACACATACACCCACAGTGCTCCCCCTTTGTCTGATGTTGCACAGGGTGAAGGACAGGACTTTATGGGGAAGAACAACATTAAAACCAGAGCACCAAAATAGATATTCAGAATTCAGATTTGGAATAACAGGCCTTTAGATTCAGAATTTGAAATTTTAAAAATCTGGAATTTCCAGGCAAGTCCTTAAAGAAATGGGAGTGCCTGACCACCTTATCTATCTCCTGAGAAATGTATATGTGGGACAGGAAACAACAGTTAGAACTGGATACGGAACAACTGATTGGTTCAAAATTGGGAAAGGAGTACGACAAGGCTGTATATTGTCCCGCAGCTTATTTAACATATGCAGAATACATCATGCGAAAGGCTGGACTGGAGGAATCCCAAGCTGGAATTAAGATTGCCGGAAGAAATATCAGCAACCTCCAATATGCAGACGATACCACTCTGATGGCAGAAAGTGAGGAGGAATTAAGGAACCTTGTAATGAGGATGAAAGAGGAGAGTGCAAAAATGGTCTGAAGCTCAACATAAAAAAAAACTAAGAGCATGGTCACTGGTCCCATCACCTCCTGGGAAATAGAAGGGGAAGATATGGAGGCAGTGACAGATTTTACTTTCTTGGGCTCTGTGATTACTGCAGATGGAGACAGCAGCCCCGAAATTAAAAGACGCCTGCTTCTTGGGAGGAAAGTGATGACAACCTTGACAGCATCCTAAAAAGCAGAGACATCACCTTGCCAACAAAAGTCCGCATAGTCAGAGCTATGGTTTTCCCTGTAGTGATGTACGGAAGTAAGAACTGGACCATAAAGAATGCTGACCACCGAAGAATTGATGCATTTGAATTGTGGTGCTGGAGGAGGCTCTTGAGAGTCCCCTGGACTGCAAGGAGAACAAGCCTATCAATTCTAGAGGAAATCAACCCTGAGTGCTCACTGGAAGGAGAGATCCTGAAGCTGAGGCTCCAGTACTTTGGCCATCTCATGAGAACAGAAGACTCCTTGGAAAAGACCTTGTTAGGAAAGTGTGAAGGCAAGAGGAGAAGGGGACAACAGAGGATGGTTGGACAGTGTCATTGAAGCTACCAGAATGAATTTGACACAACTCCGGGAGACAGTGGAAGATAGGAGGGCCTGGCATGCTCTGGTCCATGTCCGAAGAGTCGGACACAACTAAACGACGATGATGAGAACTCCAGTACAGTAATATGGATACTATATTATTTTCCACCTGAAGAAAACCACAAACATTTTAAAAGGATTTCCCTCTATCCTCTTACACTTTCCCATGATTGTGGCAAACAAAAAGAGAGCATACCAACGGCGAGCAGTGCCTAGATGATAGGAAATGACTGCAATGGACATACTGATTGAATTCTGATCAGTAGGAATGCCAGCAGAAAATACCAACGGTGCTGGGAAGCAGAGGAGACGTTGCACTGGAAGTGGGCAAATGCCTTGGTCAGCACTGGCAGGAAGACTGGAAGCAGCACATAGCTTGTAGTGGGTGGGAAATGTGCTACCAGCCTGGGGGCACAGCATACTTCATAGACAGATTGGAGTCTGATTTTCTCTTGAATGCTTTGAGCATTGAAGCACTCACCACTTCCTGAGGTAGTTGGTTCCATTGTTGTACTGCTCTAACAGTTAGGAAGTTTTCCACTGATATTCAACCAAAATCTGGTGTCCTGTAAGTTGAGCCTATTATTATGTGTCCTGCACTCTGGTATAATTGAGAATGGATCCTGCCCCTCCTCTGTATGACAATCTTTCAAGTATTTGAAGAATGCTATCCTATCTCCCTTCAGTATTCTTTTCTCAAGGTTAAACATGCCCAGTTCTTTCAGTCTTTCTTCACAGGGCTTGCTTTCTAGTCCACTGATCATCCTTGTTGCCCAACCTCTGAACTTGTTCCAGTTTGTCAACATCCTTCTTACAGTGTGCTGCTGAAAACTTGACACAATATTCAAGATGAGGCCTAACCAATGCCAAACAGAGGGAAACTAGTATTTTATGGCATATATCTGTAGTGCAGCCTAAAATAGTGTTTGCCTTTTTTGCAGCCTCTTCAGTGTTGGCTAATATTCGGCTTGTCAAGGTTTGATACTGTGTTGGTTTAAGAATATTTGAAAAATTATGCGGAGTGCAGAAAGGTTCCCTAAAATTACACTACTTTTAAATCTGTAGTGCCAAAAAAAAAATATTGTGTACTTAACTTTTTCACAAACATTTGCTGGCTCTGGCAGAGTGAGGCTACTAAATTCATAACATTTCTTGGCAACTGTCTGTTTTGCTTTTCAATTTGTAAACAAAGATGTGATTATAGTAAACTTTGGACAGATGAGAATAATATTGCATTGTGAAATATCATATCTCAGAATCTTAGAACTGCAGAGCTGGAAAGGACCTTTGGGAATCATCAAGTCCAGACCTTGTTGTCTGGCATTTATTTCTATGCACCTTAATTTGTGTGAGGTACCAACACATGTTAAGGTGAATTTTATTGAAATTTGTTTCTGTCTTCCAGCTATTCCATTCAATTTTGTGTCGTTTGCAAATTTGGTAAGTATTCCCAGCACCCAATCATCCAAGCCATTAATAAATTTTTTGAAGAATACTGACCCCAGGCCTGAGTTTTGTGGTACCCCACTTGTTACCTCCCCCCAATTTGAGAAGGAGCCATTGATAAGCACTCGCTGAGTATGGGTTTGTAGCCAACTGTGTATTCACCTGATAATTGTTCTGTCTATCCCACACCTAGTTACCTTGCTAATCAGAGTATCATGGGTGCTATTTCAAACACTTTGCTGAAGTCAAGATATATCACACCTACAGTATTTCCATTGTCTTCCTGGAAGGTTACCCAATCAAAAAAATGAGATAAGCCTGGCAAGATTTTTTTTCTTGGCAAATCCATTTTAGCTTCTTGTTATTACTGCATTGTTTTCAAGGTACTTTCAGAGCGACTGCTTTATAATCTGCTCCAAAATTTTCCTTGGGATTGATGTCAGGCTGACTGGTTTGTAGTTCCTAGTTTCCTCCTTGTTATTGTTTTCAAAGATAAAGACAATGTCAGCCCTCCTCCAATCATCTAACACTTACCTATTCTCCTTCAATAGTTTTGGATAAAATTAATTTGGCCCTGCAGCTTTGATCTCGTTCAAAGTAGTAAGGTATTCTTTCACTATTTGTTTATCAATTTGAAGCTGAAATCCTGTCCCTTGTACTTTACATTTGCCTGGAAGGGTCATAGACTGTTTATTGGGAAAAGACGAAGCTGAAGTAGAAATTAAGTACTTCCGCCTTTTCTTTGTTATCATTATTTTTTCCATCTCCATTGAGACACTATTTCATCTCTGTTTTTTTGCTGCGCAGCTACATGAAGAATGCTTTTTTGTAGTTGCTTTTTGTTTCTCTTGCTAAGCTCAGCTCATTCTCAGCTTTTGGCTTGCTAATGCCATCCCTGCAATTCTTTGCCATCTTCCTGTGTTCTTCCTTTGTGGCCTGGCCTTCTTTCCACTGCCTATATGCATCCCTTTTTGTTTTCAGGTCCTCTCTGAACTTTTTGTGAAGCCACATTGGTCTTTTTTGGATGTCTTCTATCTTTTTTTCCTTGTTGGAATTGTTTGTAATGGTACCTTTGGGATGTCCTTTTAAAGAAACTCCCGCCCATCTTGGACTCCTTTTCCTGTTACAATTTCCTGCCATGGGATCTTATCTATAATTGTCCCAAGTTTCTTAAAATTGGCTTCCTTAAATGTATATGTGTGGCTAAACTGCACTTTTGTTTTTTTTAAAATCATGAACTCAAGTAGAACATGGTCAATATCCCCCAGAGTTCTTCTTGCTGCCACTTCTTCCACCAAATCATCTCTATTAATTAGGATCAAGTCCAGGATAGCTACTCATCTGGATTCTTTGTCGACTTTTTGTAGGAGAAAATTATCAGCCACACAAGCCAGGAATTTCTTGGGAGGGCCATGCTTGGCAGAATTTTCCTCCCAACAGATATCAGGATAATGAAATCTCACATTACTACTACATTGTGTCTTTTTGAAATTCTTGCAATTTGTTTTTCAAAGGTTTCATCCTCATCTTTTCCTTGATTAGGTGGTCAGTAGGAGACTCCAGCTCTCAAGTTCCTTTTTAGAGATGAGGCTATTTGTATTCGTATATGACGTTATATGACGAAATCGCTTGATGACGATGTTTTTGATGATTCTATGGGCGATTTTCATTTGACGATGATTGGTTCCCTGCTTCGGGAACCAATTTTTCACTTAACGACGATCAAAAACAGCTGATTGTCTGGTTTTCAAAACAGCCACCCACTGTGCAAAATGGCTCCCCACTGTGTTCAGGACGGATTCTTTGCAAGACAGGCACCGGAAAATGGCCGCCCTATGGAGGATCTTTGCTGGACGGTGAGGTATTTCCCCCATTGGAATGCATTGACCAGTTTTCAGTGCATTTCAATGGCGGTTTTTATTTTGCTTGACGACAATTTCGCTCTACAGCGATTTTGCTGGAATGGATTATCGTTGTCAAGTGGGGCACTACTGTATCCCCTACAGGTGAAAATAACCAGGATCCGGCCCCACTGTCCACTCACCATTCCACTGTTGACGTGAGCTTGATGGAGCCTTTGTATCGCACCGTTGTCCGCAATGGATGAGCCACTCCTGGCAGGAGGCAGGATAACAAGCCTCTCTGCCAGGTCGCAGAATGGCTAATCCATTGTGGACGACGGTGTGATAGGAAGGCTCCATCAAGGTCATGTCAGTGGTGGAATGGTGAGTGGACAGTCTGGCCCCATGGGGCCTGGACCTTTGTTATTTCCACCTGTGGGGAATATTCACATACGAATACACCCATCTCTATTCCTTTTATTTTCACCCCAATTTTATGAATCCAGATGCTCTCAATGGGACAATCAAGCTCACCCTCCTGTATTTCTGTGTAGAAACATATATTTTTTGACATATGCTATCATTCCACTACACTTTCTTTTCTTACTGAACAAGTTATATCCTTCCATTGGTACAGTCATGGGAGTCATCCCACCAAGTTTCAGTTATCCCTATCAAGTCATATTTACCCTTCTGAATTAAGATTTCCATTTGAGTGAGGAATAGCAGTTGGAAGAATGAAAGAGGCAGAAGGAGGGTGCCCCAGACTGAAGCATGGCATGCCTAGAACTGTGAGCAGAGTGCAGCATTCCCTTTTACTTAAAGGGGACTCCAGGGAAGACCAGGATTATTAGGATGTCCTTAAAGAAAATAAGTTTTTTACACATCCAGGTTCCAGTGCATGCGCAGCATGAACTGACAATGTCCTCCCCTGCCTGGGAGAACACTCTCTCACTGGGCATGCTCATGTTTTTCTTTGTAAGAATAGAATATGTACCGGGCCATCTTTCCACTCATCCATCCCTATATTTGTAAGCGTCAGCTATGCAATGTGTGTGTGAACACACGCGTCGCTCTCCTTGCTTCTGTATTTTGTGTGATAACCCACCCATTGAGCCATCAAATATACATGAGCCTGTTTCTGTGTGATGCCAAAATGTTTGTGTCTTTTCGCCCGGTACTGCGTCCCTTCTGCATATTCACCAAAGGCATGCCAGAGAGACTTTAACACCTGTTTTCTCTAGAGTTTTATAGCTTTTCATTTTCCTTCTCATAAGGTGGTTATGGACATTCACAGGTCTGTTCAGTTGGCTCCAATCACTGCGAGTTTACGAAATTGTCGATAAATGAGCTTTAAAGGCATTGCCATCTGAGACAAATTAATGTTTCCGACAGTTATTTCTTTTAAATATCTCAGGATGAAAGCAGGGAGGTTTTATCCCATGTGAATCTATGCAAAGGTAACCCCAGGGACGCCTTCAGCTTTCTCTCATAGAACTATGAAATGATACCAGATGTCTCATTTGATGTGAAGTATAATCCTTCTAGTATATTACTGACTAACAGAACAGTTATTAGTATTGCTACTGACCTTTCAAAACTCTTTTTTTCTCCAGAAAGCTTTTTAAATTTTACATGCTGCATAATTGCAGTTTGTGAAAAGAAAATGAATTATAGATTTGCATGTGACCTTGCATGTCAGAGAGTTCACCCAAAAGGCAACCCTTGAGACTATATATTCATATTATTTTGCATCTACAATGCAATGAAAAAAAAATCTGGTAGATCTGGTCCTTTATTCACACCCGGAAGAAGCATTTAACTATGTATAACGGAGAAACAACTTCTCCGGTCTCATTAAAAAAGCACCAATTTGAATTGTGCCCTATGGCTGGGGAATAATTTTCTGTAGGTTAATATATGTAAATTCCAAAATTGGTTTTAATTTTGGGTCTAAATAATTGGGATAGGCTTTGCTCAAAGAGATTTTCATTTGATTCCTCTCCATAATGACCCATTACACCTGGGATGGGAATCATTCTGGGTCTTTTTTTAATCTTTTTCCACAGAAAGCTATATCATGCATACAAAGAAAAAGAAAAGGCGGAAGCAAAATGAAGGTGAACCATTTTGACAAATATGTTAAAGGCAGTAATATGTGGGCCTGGGCTTCAAATATTTTAGATCTCTACTAAAATATTCAATAACTTCTCCAGCAATGACAACAACACACTTCCGTTTCTTTAGTTTTGTCCTTTTTGGGTGTAGCGAACACCCTGTCTTCCTATATATATAATGCTATTGGCCTGCACCAATGGGAGCTGGCAGGAGGTGGAGCCAGAGAAACCAGAAGGGAGGGATGAGTCAGAGTCTAGGGCAGGGGTCTCAAACTCAATTTACCTGGGGGCCGCTGGAGGCAGAGTCTGGGTGAGGCTGGGCCGCATCAGATTTTCCACAAGAAAAGCTTTGTTAAAAAAATTCCAATCTTCTCAGATCTCTTTATTTTTTTAACACAAAATAAGATGAACAAATAAACAAATTAAGAATTAATAAGTTAATAGTAGTAGTAGTAGTAGCAGCAGTAGTAATAGTAATAATATTTCTCTAGTGAGCGACTATATGTGGTTTCTTCAGTTTTCTATATCTCCTGTATTCAGATTCAAATGTCTGCATTAACAGTTCTTTAACCTTTAATCTTCTAAACATGAATTGTCCTGAACATGAACGGAACATTGAAGAACATGAACTGTTCTTCTGAACATGGCTTTTCTTGCCTACTCCTTGTGCTAGAGACCTGGCAGCGCTTCCTCTTGCATAGTCGAGCCACATCTGGCTTGAGGGAGGAAGCAGTTGAGACCCTCAGTATTGACGATGATCATCAGTAAGTCTGGACCTATACTTGGACTTACAGTTGTGCCCTGCTTAACAATTACCCCGCATTATGACGAATCTGCATTATGACGATGTTTTTGCGATCGCAATGGGGATCGTAAAATGATGGTCTAAATGGGGGAATTTCACTTAACGATGATTGGTTCCCTGCTTCGGGAACCGATTTTTGCTTTATGACAATCAAAAACAGCTGATCGTTGGGTTTTCAAAATGGCCACCGGGTGCTTAAAATGGCTCCCCGCTGTGCTTAGGGATGGATTCCTCGCTATACAGGCACCGAAAATGGCTGCTGTATGGAGGATCTTCACTGGACTGTGAGTTTTTAGCTCACTGGAACGCATTGAACGGTTTTCAATGCGTTTCAATGGGTTTTTTAATTTCGCTTTACAAGGTTTTTGCTTAACAGCGATTTTCCTGGAATGGATTATTGTCGTTAAGTGAGGCACCACTGTACTGAAGTTCAAGGTGGAGAAGAGCTTTTTGCACAAATATGTGCTCCCAAAAAAGCACATGGCCCGCTTGAACATTTGGGAAAGCTCAGGGAAGCTGGGGGTCAATTCTCTCAAAAATTGCCCAAGCTTGTCTGCTTTTCCAGTCACCTCCCTGAACTTTGCTTTGAGTGCAGAGTTGCACTGCAGGTCAATGAGCTCCATTTGAAGCACAGGAGGGGCATCTTGCACATCAAAGGAGAAGGGGTCTGCAAAAATTTGAAACATGGCTCTGTGCATCCAGAAGGGGAGGCCCTCTCCCTGCCTGGCAGTCTTCTCCCTCAGGGGTTTGGTGCTACCAGGGCTTCTGCTTTTAGGTCTCCCCCCTGCTCTTAGCAGGTCACCTGGCGAGGCTGCTGCTGCTTTCGCCTCGTCCTCTCTGTGCTTCTCCTCCCCCCCGCCTGACACTCCTCCATTCCCTGTGCACACACACACCCCTAGCAGCTGCATGCAGCCCTTCTGCAAGGCTGGCCCCATCAGCAATCTCTCCCCCCTACCCAAGGGTTAATGGGGCTTCCTGACTCACACTCGGGCAAGATGCCGTGGTCTTGCCCAGTGTGGCTCAAGGAGAGGGAGGGGAGGGGAGCGCGCATGAGAAGGCTGTTCTCTTGGCATCACCCTCTCCCGTGGCACATCTGGGCAGGGAGCAGAGGAGTGCCAGGCGGGGGGAAGGAGAAGCACAGAGAGGATGAGGCGACAGCAGCAGCAGCCTCACCAGGGACCCATGAAGGGAGGGAGGGAGGGAAGGAGAGAGGGAGAGAGAGAGAGAGAAAGAGACCTAAAAGCAGAAGCCCCAATGGCGCCTAATCCCTGAGGGAGAAGACTACCGAGCAGGGAGAGGGCTCCCTTCTGGATGTGTGGGTGCTTCGGGGGGGCAGGCGGAACCCAGCCCCTATGAGGTGGGGAGGAAGCCCCACACTCCCCAAGTAGATGCTGCCGCCGTTGCTCCTGCTCCTTAAACTTTCATTTTAAGGCAGGGGCCATAAACTATCATCCTGTGGGCCGCAATTGGCTCGCGGGCCACATGTTTGAGACCCCTGGTCTAGGGAGTTCAGTCAGAGACAGAGAGAGAGAGAGAGTTTAGGGGTTGGAGGTAGAGAGAGTGTTTAGGGAGTGATTAGTCATAGTGTGACTTGTATTGATTAAGATAGAAGATGTTAGAGGAAAATACTGAAGCTTTGTGTAACTTTAAGAATGTGCTTAAGAACTAGTCCTAAGACAACTTGTAATCAATAAACCTGTTTCTGTTTAAAAATTCAGTACTGAAGGGACCTCAGTCTTTCATAGGAATTATAGGTTGAAAAAGAGATCAACTGGTGGCAGCGTGTTAAAGGGTGTGTTGGGATACTTGTTTGAGCTCTGTGTGTGGTGAAACAAGCAGGGGCCACGGGGTAAACACCACATTGGGTTTGTGTGTGAAGTTCATTCTGTATCATTTCTGCATCTTTCTGCACTGACATGTAAGAAATTCATTTGGATTTCCATGGCCATTTCCCAAATATATACATCTCACAACGCAATGTTGTACACAATTTATATATTACATTTTTCACGAATACACCCATTATGTGAACACTTCATTGACTATTTCAAATGTCACAGAGAAGCATGGGACTCATTCCATGCTTCTCGTATTCTGAACTAATTTGAACTCATTCTATCTGTTTAATGATGATAAAGTATGTTCCACGGAATACACAGTATAGAGGAATTAGTGCAACAGGTCTGTGATTCACAGTGGGATTTTGTTTTGTTTTGATTGGCTTGGACAAGTTATTTAACATTTAACATTAATAATATAAACAGAGGATAAGACTAGATAGCCATTTCCTGTTATTCTGAATAAAATATAGTAAGCAGCTTGACACATTAAATGTGTAGTATAAATCATAAACATAGCTTGGAAATAACTATTTACTTTTGCAATGAATAATGTAACAAATAGTTACAAAATGGGAGCAAAAGTAGTTACAAACTTACTTTTAGGTATAATGAATAAAATGTTCTAGTTACTTTCAAAAGTTTTCAAAGGCATTTTGGCAGGCATTTATCAGGTTTTATACCATTATTTTCTCAGTGCCAAAAAGTTATCTCTGTACTTTGTATTTTTGGAAATAACTACAAGGTATAAATATCACAATTGCTCACTAGAGGAAGCTAGAAAGCATTCCTATCTAAGGTCAACAATGGACATTACAAATTCATAACAGAACAAATTACATGTGCAGTTGAAGCAATGAAGAAGATAGCAATAACCTGTCTGTAAAGAAGTAATGAATAAAACAAGTTCCTTGGAACATAATGTTCCAAGCTCTGATCATAAAATCTAAGATGCCAGACTACCAAGAATTTTACAGAGAACTGGCAGAAAGAAGCTTCAGAAATACAGTGGTGCCTCGCAGAACGGTTGCTCCGTAGAGCGACGAATCCGCGCAACGGTGCCGTTTTTGTGATCGCAAAACGGCACCTAGATAGGGCACAATTCACAGAGCGAAGGTCGGTAAGCGGTTCGCTTACTGACCTTCGCTTTGCGACCCGCCGATCAGCTGTTCCGTGGCTACAAAATGGCTGCCGCGTGACCACAAAATGGCCGCGCGCAGCATTTTCACGCCCTTGGTAAGCGAGGGGAGGGCACGAAAATGCTGCCGGAACAGCCAAAATGGCTGCGCGCAGCGTTTTCGCGCCCTCCCCTCGCTTACCAAGGGCGCGAAAACGCTGCAGCCAGCCATTTTGGCTGTTCCAGCAGCCATTTTGGACCCGCCGGACAGCTGATCGCAGCCATTTTTGCGCTCTCGTTCAGTGAGGGGAGGGCGCGAAAATGGCTGCCGGCCATAGGGAAGCATCATTGAACGGTGAGTATTCAGCCCAATTGGAACGCATTAAACACTGTTTAATGCGTTCCAATTGGTTTTCTTGCCCCGTTCAACGATGCTTTCATACAGCGAGGGTTAATCCGGAACGGATTAACCTTGCTGTGCGAGGCACCACTGTATGTGAAACTGGGACTCTTGGTTAAAAAGATTAACTTTTCACACAGTTGGGGAATAAAGCGTGGGACACTGAAAATTCCTTTGAGAATGATTTTGGGCATACAATGTGAAACAATCTGGAAGTTGAGTCATGGCAACTGGACTTCTTTCTCATTAGGTTGAAATGTTTCTTCATCTGTGGAGGGTTGTTAGGAGATCCCTGATGTATCCTCCACCTTGGTTTCACTTCCCCCTGGTCTGAATAGGCTCATTAGATGGACAAAGGACTGGGGGTGAGGGATAATTCCACTTCTGCAGTCCTTCTCCATGCATTGTCATGAGTCGTTAAGAGTCATTAACAGTGGTCTTTCTGCTGTGTGTGGTCCTGATCTTTCTGGGGAGAAATGAAGTAGTGAAACATTTCAGCCTAATAAGAAAAAAGTACAGCTGCCATGACTCAGCTTCCAGAAAACCTCACCTGGATGACTGAGAATCTTCATAGATATGGGTGAAACAATGTTGGTCATTCTCAGTGGAAAAAAAATTGTGGGCCTTGAGAGCATGACCAAGAAGAAGTGTGGGAGGAAGCTCCTTGTTTCCTTTAACACTATTATAAGCATATTAATCAAGGTTAAAGATGGATCCACACATGTGAAATTCATTATTTGTTGGCATTTTTGCCAGTTATAGAGTGTTTATGTATGTGTATGCATGTAAGAAAAGGAGGGAGTTCTCCAGTAATTCAAGGGAAGCATGGAAAAGATTATTGTCAGAAAATTGACCTTAAACTTATTGTCTGAAAACTTACGTTTTGACCTTGTTTGAACAAGATTAAGTCACAGCCTCTACAGATGCCCAGCCATCATCCCTGCTACTGGTGTGGGGTTTTTGTTTGTTTGTTTGTTTTTTGGACAAAGAATTTCTTTTCTCCAGCTTTCAATAAAAACAGTGGCAAAATAATGGCAAATATCAGATCAAAGTGAGCAAGTGTGGGCACACTGAAGCTAACAGCAAGGTCATAGATTTGTGTCAACATGGGGGCCCTATACACTTCCAAGAGTTTGAAATGTTTGTATTTTGAACTCCTAGAATACTCCAGCCAACATGGTTAGTGGTCAGGCTGTCTGGACAGCATGGCCAATAATCATGTTGGCTGGGACTGTCTGGGCATTGTATGAAAAAAAGGAACTTTTGCCCATCTCTGCTGTTGCCTAGAAACATTCAGTACGTGAGAAAGGTGGGTGTTTTCTGGCCCATAATTAATATGTTGGCAAGACCTTCACAAACTGGCAAGAAGAACTCCAAAACCCATTATAGAGTCTGAATATTTCTGGAGCACCACAGCAAGAGAGAGCATTTTTCAATTGTTGCCATCAGAAATATAGAAATTTGTTAGAAAGTAGGCAGAAAACCCCTCACCATGCTCTGAGATACTCTTCTGCAGTTCTGCCTTTGCAGTGGGAATGGTGTCATCACCTGGAGCAGTTTGCTACTGATTAAAAGCTTCCTTTTGTAATTTCAGGGTGCCCGTACACAATGCGACAAAGTCACTTGCATTCCAAAATCAGCAGTAATCTGCTGCTGCATCCATCCTTTTCCGCAGGCAGACCCACCTTCAACAGGATTTTGGCCACTTCGTTTAGATGATAAGAGAACATTCAACGGTGTGATATTTCAGCAGGGGACTTCATCAAATTGTTCTTTCATAGAAATATCTTGATATTTTTCTTGCTGCTGTTTTTGTAAAAAAAAAAACAAGTTTGAAAAATAGGTTTTATAAAGTAATTAGAGTAGGACTCATTCTTCTCTTTGTGCACTAGGACAATTTTAATTAGAGATGACTTATGAAACAGGTTTTTATCGAAGATGTTATAGCAATAGGGAGCTGAAATTAAACAAAAAACATTTGTGGCATAAAGAACTGGCATTCCGCTGACAGTCTTTTGTGCAACTTAAGATCCTCTAAGAGCCTTTCAAGTCTTTCTTATATTTTAAGAATGGCTGGATGGTATACTTTTAGATTTTATGATGTATAATACCTCTGTCAATGATAGATGTAGTAGCTATTATGGCTGGTCTCCAATCAAACTCAGACCTTTCAAGCAGCCAGGAAACAGATTGATTGACTGACTGACTGACTGACTGACTGACTGATTGATTGATTGATTGATTGATTGATTTCACTTCTATACTGCCCCATTAGAATTGTTATTTCCTGGGTGATTCACAACGTACAGTTAAATCATACAATAAAACCATTGTGTAATAAATATAACAAAATATAATAAAGTACAATAAACTCTATTGCGAGCTAAAACAGTGAACCTACCTTTAAAAAGAAATATGGAAATTAGAACTAATTTGAACATCTCAGGCCAATATTCAGCATTAGTGGAAAGCAGTTTTATACCTGTACAATTCTGTATTAGTTAATCATCACTTTCTGACATCTGGCAACCCTTTTCAGGGTTTTCCAGGAAGAGAATACTCAGAAGTGACTTACCACTCCATTCTTATGGGGGGTCATCCTGGGACTGTGCAGCTTGCCCAAAGCCACATAGGCTGGCTCTACTCACAAGAGGCCCAGTGGTGGAATTGAACTCCCAACCCCTGTCTCCGTAGCTAGATACCATAGATATACCGATATATTCAGCCAGTCTGTCTTAACTAGCTTCCTAAAAACCGAGAGGGAAGGCACCTGGTGAACCTCTATAGGAAGCTTATTCCAGAGGGAAGAGGCCACAACCAAGAAAGCTCAGCTCCTTGTGTTGACTTTTCTGGCCTCTTTGGGTGTTACAGCTGATCTGTGGTGCTCTTTGAATCTTCCCCAGCAGCTAAATAGGCAGTGAAAATGCACTGCGGAAGCCTCTGAAAGCCGCACTTTGCCGGGGTGGGTGGGTGGGTGGCAGGGACAGGGCCGCCACCCCCCGCCACCCCGCTCGCGCCCCCCCATGGCAAAGCGCCGCTTTCAGAGTTGCATTTTCACTGCTGTAAAAAGCCCCAGGAGGCTTCCGAAAGTGGCACGAGGGGGGACGGGGGGTGGGGGGTGGCGGGCCTGTCCCTACCACCCACCCACCCACCCTGGCAAAGCGCGGCTTTCAGAGGCTTCCACAGTGCATTTTCACTGCCTATTTAGCTGCTGGGGAAGATTCAAAGAGCACCGTGGATCAGCTGTAAGGCAGGGAGGGGGAGGGGCTGGAGCAGGGAAGCTGGGAAAATGGCCGCCCGCTGTGTTTTGGCCCGGATTCCCCGCTTACCGGGCAGCAAAAATGGCAGCTGGATGGAGGATTCCCCGCATAGCAGTGAGTTTTTCCCCAAAAGGAACGCATTAAACGGAGTTTCATGCATTCCTATGGGGTTTTCCTCCCCACATAGCGATGTTTCTGGATAGCGACGTTAATCCTGGAATGGATTAACGTCGCTATGCGGGGCACCACTGTACTTACAATGACAATAAATTATTATTATATGTAATTCCTCTGTGTATTATAGCCATCTCTTCTTGATGTCTTCTGCTTCTGTTAGGTCCCTACCATTTTGGTCCTTTATCATATCCATCTTTGCACAAAATATTCCTTTGATATCACCAATTGTCTTGAACAGATCTCTGGTTTTTTCTTTTCTATTACTTTTCCTCTATATCTTTGCACTGTTCATTTAAAAAGGCCTTCTTGTCTCTCCTTGCTATTCTTTGGAAGTCTGCATTCAGTTTTCTGCAATTTTCCCTATCTCCCTTGCATTTTGCTTCCCTTCTCTTCTCTGCCATTTGTAAGGCCTCGTTGGACAGCCATTTTGCTTTCTTGCATTTCCTTTTCTTTGGGATGGTTTTTGTAGCTGCCTCCTGTACAATGTTACGACCCTCCATCCATAGTTCTTCAGGCACTCTGTCCACAAATCGAGTTCCTTAAATCTGTTCTTCACTTCCACTGTGTATTCATAAGGGATTTGGTTTAAATTATACCTTACTAGCCCAGTGGGTTTTCCAACTCTCTTCAGTTTAAGTTTGAATTTTGCTATAAGAAGCTGATGGTCAGAGCCACAATCAGCTCCAGGTCTTTTTTTTTTTTTTGCTGACTGTATAGAGCTTCTCCATCTTTGGCTGCAGAGAATATAAATCAATCTGATTTTGGTATTGCCCATCTGGTGATTTCCATGTGTAGAGTCACCTCTTGTGTTGTTAGAAAAGAGTGTGATGACCAATTTGTTTTCTTGACAAAACTCTAGCCTTTACCCTGCTTCGTTCTGAACTCTAAGGCCAAACATACCTGTTCTTCCTCTTATCTCTTGACTCCCTACTTTAGCATTCCAATCCCCTAGAATGAGAGGAACATCTTTCTTTGGTGTCAGTTTTAGAAGGCGTTGTAAGTCTTCATAGAATTGGTTAATTTCAGCCTCTTCAGCATTGGTGGCTCGTGTATAAACTTGGATTACTGTGATGTTGAAAGGTCTGCCTTGGATTCGTATTGAAATCATTGAGATTGTATCCCAGTACAGCTTTTCCCACTCTTTTGTTGACTATGAGGGCTACTCCATTTCTTCGATGGGATTCTTGCCCACAGTAGTAGATATAATAATTGTCTGGCAATCTTTATTGCCATCTCCTATTTGACTGCATCCAGCTTACCAAGGTTCATAGACCTTACATTCCAGGTTCTAACACAGTATTTTTCTTTGCACATCGGACTTCCCTTTCACTTCCAGGCACGTCTGCAGCTGAGCATCCTTTTGGCTTTGGCCCAACCACTTCATTAGCTCTGGAGCTACTTGTCCTTCGCTCTTCCTCAATAGCTTGTTGGATGCCTTCTGCCCTAAGGGGCTCATCTTCCAGCATCATATCTTCTAGCCTTCTAGCCATGGGGTTTTCTTGGCAAAGATGCTGGATTGGCTTGCCAGTTCCTGCTCCAGGTGGATCGCATTTAGTCAGAACTCTCCACTATGACATGTCTGTCTTGGTTGTCCCTGCACAGCATAGCCCATAGTTCTCTGAATTACTCAAGTCTGCTCACCATGACAAGGCAGAAATCTGTGAAAGGGGTAAGCAAGCTAGGACATTGCTATTCAAATTTAGGAATAATTGAATATATGTATGTAATATATGGACGTGTACGTTCACCCAATATTTTAGTCGCCATCTGTAGAAACATTGATTAGGAACGCCTCTTTGGCTTAACAATAAAATAATTTACAGTGAGACCTTTGGCTGGATGCTGCCCCTTTAATTAATTCCATTTGCTGGTCTCTGAGGTAGGACCTTTTCAGCTATGATTCCAGAAGTCTGCAACATTCTCTGCAGGATTGCTCACCAGGATGACTTTTTCATTTAATTTTAGGCCTCAAATGATTTCTTTAATTTCCTCAGACCTTTTAGGAATCTTGTTTATGTCTCTGCAGTGGCGTGGGAATTCTTACATTTTAATGAAATGTTTGTTTTAATATCATTTACATGTTGATAATATTCTATGCTATTTAAATGATGTTCACAACACAGCAATGAACGCGTGTAATCATATTCAATTCTTCAAAAAACCTCCAATTTATGAATGTGGGATATTATGTTTCTGTCCCCACAATTCAAAAAGCCAGGATATGGCCCAGTATTGCTGCACAATATTGTATCCTCACTGTCAGCAGGAAAAAGGGATGCCAAGCTTTACAACACAAACAAAAGGTCATCAGGACGCTAAACCACAGAGCAAGAAACATCCCCACCTCTGCAGAAACCAAGAAGAAGGAAGATGGACATCCGAGGACAGGCCTTAAGGCCTGTGGATATCCAAAATGAGCCTTTAACAAGGAACAGTTTGAGACCCAGAGCCAATGGAAGAACCGGGGAATTCCTTACATGGTGTGTGTCTAAAAAGCTCGAAAGGATTTTTAGTAAACACCACATGCCTGTGCACTTCAAACCCACAAACACACTGAAGCAGAGACTCGTCCACCTGAAAGACCGGACACCAAAACACAATAAGAGCAATACAGTATATACGTTCCAATGCAAAGAGTGTTCGCAGTTCTACATAGGAGAAACCAAACAGGCACTAAAGAGGAGAAGGGCCCAGGATAAGAGGGGCAAAGGCTCAGGACCACAATTAGCAGTGCTCTTTCATTTGATGAACAAAGGACATTCATTTGATGACCAAGATATAATATTGGATTGAGATGATAAGCAGTTTGAGAGAGGGGTCAGGGAGGCCATTAAGTGTGCATAGAAAATTCCTCACTCAACAGGGGTGGAGGCCTCAGATACAATCTCTCTCCTGTTTATCATGTTGCCCTTTCATCCATCCCTTAGGATCACACACATCACAAAGACCACTGTTAATGATCGTTAATGACCCATAACAACGGGTGGAGAAGGACTGCAGAAGTGGAATTATCCCTCACCCCCCAGTACTTTGTCCTTCTAACAAGCCTATTCAGACTAGAAGGAAGTGAAACCAATGTGGAGGGTATATCAGGGATCTCCTAATAATTCTCCTCAGACTGAAAAAGCTACTTGGATAAGTAAGGACGCGTTTCAATCTAATAAGAAGTCCAGTTGCCATGACTCAACTTCCAGATAAAAGATTGAATGTGGATGGAAAACTCTGATCAGTAAGAGTAACCATGCCCAGATCTGAGTCAGCTTAGCCATTATGACACATCTTCCATTGTGACATCACAGCCCTGCCTGCTTACATGTCAGATGAGCAGAGGTATCCTCACAACCCCCTGCATCAGTATTAGTGCTGATACTCTGTGAGAGCAGTTTTTTTTCTTGTTTTTTCTTGCTGCTTTTGGATCACTTTTATCGCTGTAGTTTGAATGCTACTTATAGGTGCTAATAATTTGTTTTTTTAGTTGTTTAGAACTATTGATTAATTTTGATATTTTTATTTCCTGTTTATTTCTGTAAAAGAGAGAAACATGGTAAAAACGTAAGTATGTCTTTTATATGGCTTGTATAATCCAGCATCCTAAATTATAATATTAGTACTGGAGGAAGTGGTAAACCCGGTTTCTCACCTTCTCTCCCTTTTTAAAAAATG
The DNA here is from genome assembly GCF_051106095.1 of Pogona vitticeps. Taxonomy (NCBI): domain Eukaryota; kingdom Metazoa; phylum Chordata; class Lepidosauria; order Squamata; family Agamidae; genus Pogona; species Pogona vitticeps. The sequence goes on from NC_135785.1 coordinate 162,280,361, forward strand.
TTTTAATTTTTTTTTCAGAACAAAAACAAATACAAAAGTGCAAAAAACTTACTATACAATCTAAACTAACGAGCACCCCATACCCAAGGGACACCCTAGAACAATACTTTTAATACGATCTTCCTTTCCAAAATTGTATTGATTGTTGTTTAGAGGCTTTACCCTTTCCTTTCACTAGTACAAATTGAACAAATCTACCCCAAATAGCATAAACATATTTGAACTTATTTCCCCTCTTTTCATCTTATGTTCAGTAGTTAATTTATCATTTAATGCAATGTCACATATTTCATTATACCAATCTTCTAATTTAATGTCATTTTTGTCTTTCCAAAATCTAGCTATTAATATTCTAGCACTTGTCATAAAATTGAAAATCAATTCCTTTGCACAATAATCAAGTTCTAATCGAAAATTGACAACAAAACAATTTTAGAATTGAATTCAATATCTTTTCAAATATATCACATATTTCCTTAAAATTCAGTTTCCAAAATTTCTGAATCCGTTTACACTCCTAGCACATATGATAATACGTGCCAATTTCTTCATCATATTTCCAACAAGCTTTACAATAATTTGAATTTATTATATTCATTTTCACTGGAGTCATATAGAACTTAAACTTATTTTAATTATTTTCCTTTATTCTTACTGACATTAATCTTAAAACTCTCATCCTTGACATTTTTATCCAATCCTTTATTTTGATTTCTGTCTTTAAATCATTGTTCCAAAATTAGGTTATATATTCTACTTACTACTCCCTTCATCAAAGCATCTTTCTGCATATCTTCATGTGATAATAGAAATTGTTCGCACTTAGTGTACAGTGGAACCTGCACTTACGAAAGTCCCTACGTATGAACAATCCAACTTACAAACAGCTCCATTCGCAAAATTTTTGCTTCTACTTGCGAACGGGAGCTTCAACATACGAATTAAAAAACGCAGGGGAGGCAGGGAAAACGAAATTTGAACTTTCAGTTGACCGTTGGCCAGTGAAGAGGCTGTTTGTCTGCAACATTGCTCATCCAAGCAGTTAGAGAGTGAATAGGGAGAGAGTCTTCAGACTACCTGCCACTGCCTGATACTGTACAGTACTGCCTGGTATTGCCTGGTACTGTACTGTACAGACTTTTTTTATTTTTTTTATTTTAATTTTTTTTATTTTTTATTTTTTTATATTTGACTTTCTTTTTTTAAACAGAGAGACTGCCTGTTCTGGGAGAGTACATTGTATTCACTGTACTGTACAGGGTTTTTTGCAGCTGGGGGGGGGGGGTAGGGCTAGGTTGCGGGGTTATGTTTCTGTGCCCTGATGAGTCTTGTAGTGTGGATTTAAAATGTGAAAAGTAGACTGTAATATTAAATTAAAATTAAATGTGAAAATTAGACTGTAATTTTAAAATGTAACATTTATTTATTTGATTGTTGTGGGTTTTTCGGGCTCTTTGGCCATGTTCTGAAGGCTGTTCTTCCTAATATTTCACCAGTCTCTGTGGCCGGCATCTTCAGAGGACAGCACTCTGTGCTCTGGTCCCAGAAATATCTTTCAGACAACCAGCTTACTGAGAGGTGCCTTGTGCTGACGGACAACACCCCGGCACACCCGCCATCCTTGGTGGATGATATCAACGAGGATTTCATCAGGGTCAAGTTCCTCCCCCCCCCCACATAACACCTCTTCTGCAGCCCATGGACCAGCAAGTGATCAGCAAATTCAAGAAGCTGTACACAAAGGCACTCTTCACCAGGTGCTTCAATATCATCTAGGACAGTGGTCAAGGAACAGGGGTAAATTACCCCAAATGGGGTAAAAATGAAAATCCTGGGGGTAATGAGGATGCAACCCTAACCCCATTCCCTCCTCCTCCTCCTCCTCTGCCAGGAGGGGGGTCCCCGGCTGCCTGATCACCCCCTTTCCACCCCCTTCTCCGGCCCGGCTGCAACCAAGCCATGCAACCAAGAGTACAGCAGTCAAGGCAGTGGCGGGGCCAGCCATGGCGGCAAGGCCAGGGCGAGTGGCTGGAGTGCCCCATGCAGGAGGAGACTCTCCTTCCAGTGCCTGGAGAGGTGGATCATGGTGGAGGGGGGAGGGCACAGCCATGATGGCGGCCCAGGTCAGGCTCAACCTCCTGCTGCCGGGCCGCCACCCGCCACCCCGTCCCCGAAGGAGTCTGTCAGGCAGCAGCAGAGGTGGTGTTGGGCGCCCCTGGAGGACAAGCCACTTGCTGCTCTTCGACGGCTACCCAGTAGCCGCCCAGGACTGAGCGCGGCTCTGCCAGGCAGTGGTGGCAGCGGAGGAGGCGGCAGCCTGGGCGCAGGTGGTGAGGCTTCGGTAGCGGTGCTCGACTGGCCACATGTGACCGAGATCCTTCCTTTGAAAGCAAGGGGGTAATGTTGGCGTATATAAATTTTTTAGGGGGTAAAAGGTAAAAAAATTCCGTGACCCCTGATCTAGGAGATGGAGCCTGCAGCTAAGAGACAGCGACAGGGAACCCCTGGAGAAGATGACCCAGAGGAGGGTACCTCTACCTCGCAGTGATGACCATCTCACCATCCTCCAGCCAGAAGTCACTGTGATGTCCTCCAGAAGATACAGTAAGCCAAGTGACCTCTCTTTTGTTTTATAAGGTGTTGGTGGGTGGGTGTAAAAGTTGCTTGTTTTGTTTTAAAATGTGCTTTGTTTAAAAGTTGCTGGGTTTAAAAATGTTGTTGTTAAAATGTGTGGGTTTAAAATGTGTTTTAGACTCCAAACTCTCTGTCCCCCCCTTGACTTCTCTCTCTCTCTTCTCTCTTTATGTGCTTAACAGCACAAACCTTTGTCTGATGGCTCTGTGTGCCCCAGTGATGACCTTCTTTCCTTCTTACCTCTTTTCCCCATTATTCCCTCCCTCCCTCCCTCCCTCCCTCCTTTCCTACTGTTTTTTTGACCTAAGTTCATCTTATTTCAAAAGAAGAAAAATTCTCCCCCTAGTGGTAGAGGACGGATTAACCGGCTTTGCATTAGTTCCTATGGGGACTAATGCTTCGACTTAAGAACGGTGCCTCTAGATAAGAACAAAAAACAATCGGAATGGATTATATGGTTTTCAGTGCATTCCTATGGGAAATTTTGCTTCTACTTACGAACGTTTCAACTAACGAACATTTTCTGGGACGGATTAAGTTCATAAGTAGAGGGTCCACTGCATTCTTTACACTTGCCATTAATTTTCAGCCATTCATTTGTCCAACTATCTAATTGGATATAGTTATACCATGACAATCTATTAATTTGTTTAACTATAATCTGATCTTTTAATCTCATTTTAATCATCCAGTTCTTCAATCTAGCAACTTTTTTGTCCTTAAACAAATCAACCAAACTCCTCAAGTTTGCTGGGAAGTTTTCTATTTCAGTCACTAATTTTAATGGTGAAGTAAAGGGATATAACTTCTTTTTATATCTATTCCATACATTTAACATGTTTCTTTAAAAAGGGTTGTTCAGCTGATTTATTGTATTTATTTTTACTACATTAAATAAATATTTTGCAACATTCTCATTTATTTCTGAGGATTCCGTATCCCACCAAATTAACTTTCCTTTGTTATATATAATATCTCCAATAAATCTTAACTGATTTGCTATATAATCATTTTTTATATTAGGAATACCTAAACCTCCATTTTTTTTGAACCTTATACCAATATATTTTATTTATTCTAGATTTTTTACCTTGATTACAAAATTCATTAATTAATCTCTGCCAATACTTAAGATCTTCTTCTTCTAATTGTATTGGGAGCATCCTGAATAAAAAAGTAATTTTTGGCAATATTTTCATTTTGATCATGGTGATTGTCCCAAACCACGATAGTTTCAATTTAGAATACTCCTGCAATTTATCTTTAATATCACTTTTTAATTTATTAAAAATTTGCTCTTTTAGTTTTTGAGTCACTTTAACTATATTTATACCTAAATATTTAATATATTTACACAATTTAATATTTATATACAAATATTTCTTGTTCATGTTTATTATGATTAAACATTATTTGTGTTTTTGCCAGTTAATAGTTAATCCTGTTATTTCCCTGAATTTTTCTAAATGATTTTTAATCTTATCCATACTTTCTAGAAGTCCAGTTGCCATGATTCAACTTCCAGATAACAGATTAAATGTGGATGAAAAACCCTGATCAACAAGAGTAACCATGCCCAGATCTGAGTCAGCTTGGCCATTATGACACATCTTCCATTGTGACATCACAGCCCTGCCTGCTTACCTGTCAGATGAGCAGAGGTATCCTCACAACCCTGTGCATCAGTATTAGTGCTGATACTCCATGAGAGCAGTTTTTTCTTGTTTTTTTCTTGCTGCTTTTGGATCACTTTTATTGCTGTAGTTTGAATGCTACTTATAGGTGCTGATAATTTGTTTTTTAGTTGTTTAGAACTATTGAGTAATTTTGATATTATTATTTGCTGTTTATTTCTGTAAAAGAGAGAAACATGGGTAAAAAGTAAGTATGTCTTTTATATGGCTTGTATAATCCAGCAGCCTAAATTATAATATTAGTACTGGTGGAAGTGGTAAACCCTGTTTCTCACCTTCTCTCCAAACTATGAGTGATCTTCTTATGAAAAATGACAGCAAGAGTTGCTCTTGTTTTTTCAAAAAAGAATCTGTGAATGAACAGAGAAGAGAAGATGGCAACCCACTTCCCAACATTTCTGAAGAAGACAACCCATTCCCCACAACCCCTGAAGGAGAAAAAGACAAATCATTGCCCAACATCCCTGAAGATGACCACCCACTCCCCAAAATCCCCAAAAAGAAAGTGCCAATGGGTACAGAGTTTTATGCTTGGATGTTGTATTCTGTATGGTCCCGGCAGTGGGGAACACTCTTCTGTCTGTAAGTAAGTACATCACATACCAGCTTGTCAGCAGTCTCAAAGATCTACAAAGAACCCAAATGAGGGGCCAGTTATGATGTGACCATGACAGTGAATTTATATGTTACACATGACACTGTTCTCATTTTACATACGGTTGTTTAAATGGTTGTAACTAGAGATAAAGGGACGTGGTGGCGCTGCGGGCTAAACCGCAGAAGCCTGTGTTGCAGGGTCAGAAGACCAGCAGTCGTAAGATTGAATGCACGCGACGGAGTGAGCTCCCGTCGGTTTGTCCCAGCTCCCGCCAACCTAGCAGTTCGAAAGCATGCAAATGCAAGTAGATAAATAGGGACCACCTTGGTGGGAAGGTAACAGCGTTCTGTGTCTAAGTCGCACTGGCCATGTGACCATGGAAGATTGTCTTCGGACAAAACGCTGGCTCTATGGCTTGGAAACGGGGATGAGCACCGCCCCTAGAGTCGAACACAACTGGACAAAAATTGTCAAGGGGAACCTTTACCTTTACCTTGAGATAAGGATATGTGTATTCGTATACGGATATGAATATCTCCGAGCAGCTGGACCTAATGATCCCTCCATTCACGCATCTTATTGGTGTGCCGGTCCTGCTTGTCCTTCCAATGGTCCCTGGAGCTCCACTCTCTTCCTGCTTGGCTGCCCACTCCAGGCAGAGGGTGGCAGGATGAGTTTCCCCACACGGGGAGAATTCGAAGCAATCTAGATTGTGTTTAAAAGGTTATGTAGCCTGCATAATTAACTTGTAAACCACCCAGAGAGTGCTTGACGTCCTATGGGGTGGTATATAAGCAGCACACTTTGTTTTCGCTTTATCTTGTACTTCTGCAGCTTACTACTGGATTTCAGCCAATGTTTGAACAAATGAACAAGTATACACTAATTAATATGTAGACTAAGAGAACTGTTATTAGTTGACCAGTCTTGTCCTCTCCTTTCCCCACTGGCAGAATGGAAAGGCCATGAAAAATTCTTTCTTACTATCAGTCTTTCCGCCATTATGGCAGAAAGACTTAAAAAATATCTTAAGCAATTTATACATGTAGACCAAAATGGCTTTCTCCGAAAAAGGCAATTGGAGAACAATATAAGAACTATAGTAGACATTTTAGAATATAATGAAGCACACCCGGAAAAACAAATAGCTCTCCTATTTTTGGATGCGCAAAAAGCTTTTGACAATTTAAAGTAGGAATACATGAAGAAACAACTTGAGATGATGGAATTTGGAAAAAACTTCTTTTTTCTTTCTTTTTTCCAGTATTTATTTAAGGACAGGGTAGGGTATACAAAAAGTAAAGGGGGATAGGTAAAAGGGAAAAGGATTAGGGGGATAGGAGAACACAGAGTATACAATAATCCGATCTATTCATATTACAATAACCAATTAACATTTTGCTTTTTTACAATTTGATCAGCCTCCTGCTTTCACCTTATAATTTAATTTTAGCTTAATTCTATGTTACTCCAACACTATCTGGTAACTGCAACCATTTATACAATAAATCCCATCGTTCAGTTTCCTTTTGAATTGGACAGTCTTTCAGCCCATCTGACAGGATATCCATTTTTGTCACTTCCCATATTTTCACAATAAGTTTCTCTTATTTCAGTATCTCTGCTTTCTTAAGATTTTTAACATAATGATTTTTAATTTTGGAAGCTGCATAGGGCACTGGATAACTCTTTATCCCATCTATGTTACCTGGTGTCATGCCCGATAAAAACGGTTCTAAAGTTTGTGCAACTTCATTTAACTGTTGTTTGGCATCTAATGTCCCCTCTTTCATCTCTTTCATCAGATATTCTATTTTGCTGAGAGCTTCATTCACTTGCTGAAACCCTGTTATTATTGTCTTTTGCATAGTAATCTGCCATTCCATTTCTTTTTCTTGTGAAACTATTCCAAAACTTTGAGATTGGACAGACCAAGTCTCCAACATTTGATGTCTTAAATTTTTGGAGGCCATCTCAGGCTTTCCAATGTGTGGGGTTTGTATAGATGATAGTATGTCTTTAACCACAGTGATCACTCCTTAAATATCCTTCAACAGTTTCCTCAATTTTATGAACAAACCACACCCATAATCATAAACCTCTCCTTAGATCTTCCTCAAATCTTTAACTAAATATATAATATAAAAATCAACTTTTAACCCAGCAAATTCAAATTCAAATAGAACTGTGGCACAGTTATTTCTTCTTCTCCCAAGTCTAGCAAGCTACTATTATCAGAATCACACACAGTCCAATGAGAGAGAAAAATCCAGATCAAACAACAATCACATAATCTCAGACTCTGCAGTAGTTGTCCTTGTAGCCCATCTTATAATCTTTCCATTAACCCATTGATACTCCTCAGTCCAGTCGACCACGTCAGCTCCTCCTTTCTTCTCCAAAAAACCACCAGATTATATTATCAAAAGTTCAGAGTCCAGTAAAGGGAAAATAAAAATAAATGCAAGCCAAACTGCATTCACAGAACTCAAGTCTCTTGAATCCTGTCCAGTGGTATTACCATCTGGAATTTTTTCCCAGAAACAAAAGATTTATTTTTCCATCTTGCTTTCTCCGCCTTGAAACCAGCCTGCTGCTGTATTAAGAGTTAGTTTTGCTTTTGAAGCAGACTGATAAGATAGGTTTGCCACTGCTTTTCTTCTTTCAGCCAAATATTTCTGCTCTTATTTTCAGCTTAATGGGGCTATTTCATAAATCAAAGGCTTCATCTTATTTAGTTGTTGTATATTTTTGACGCTATATTGGTTGTCCTCCTTTTCACCAGAAAAGGGTTACTCACGGCTCAGCGCCAATATGGCTCCCCGCCTCTGATTTGTGCTCAGTGATTTCTTCAGAGGTAAGAAGTCCGGGTTTGCATCCCATTCTTCTCCTGCTGCTCACCATCTGCTTCAGAGAGAATTCTCCTAGACTCTCCTTCGATCCCCATTTCAAAAGGGGGATCCCAGAGCAGACGGTTCCAGTTTTTCTAGAGAGCTCTTCTCTGGAGTTACTGGCAGCACCGCAACAAAGCCCCGCCTCAGGAATTTGGAAAAAACTTCTTGAATATGATAAGGGCAATTTATACAAATCAGTCTGCAAAAATAATTGTTAATGGAGAAGTAGCAGGAAATATTGAGATTGCTAAAGGAACAAGGCAAGGATGTCCACTTTCCCCATTGCTATTCATCTTTTCATTGGAAATATTAAACAGAGAAATTAGAATCAAGGAATACAAGGAACAAGGATTAAAGATGAATTTTATAAATTTCAAGCTTTTGCAGATGACTTGGTCTTTATTTCAGAAGACCCATTAAAATCATCCCCAATTTTACTTCAATTTTTTTGAAGAATTAAACAGCCTAGTTTCAAAGTTCATATGGCAGAAGAAGAAACCGAGAATTAAATGCAAATTTAAAAACAAAAATTAAAAAATAAAACAAAACAAAACACAAAACTAATGTTTTCACAGCTTCTAATATTGTGAGTGAGCTTCTGAATATTATTCTATTTTTTAAACACTTCCTTTTAAATATTTACAAGTAAGCTCACTCCCTAGTAAACTAGGTAAACATACTTGTGACTAAACTGGGTAAACTTATTTATGGGCAAAGCAGATAACCTTACTAATGAATAAACCAGGAAAAGCCTGGTTTGAGATAATTTCCACCAACAGAGCAAAACAACAACAACAGTAATTTCACAGCTTGAATGAGTTAGCTGCTGAATATTATTATCTATTTTTAAAATTACCTTTTAAAATATTCTCCTAGGCTGGATTTAAAATGTTTTGGCCAGGAAGGAGTTAAATGCTTTCTCTCTCTCTCATTCAATGCCCTGGCAGGGTAAGAGTAACAGACTTGTGACACCTGCCCTGCATACTTGTCTGGGTGACTCCAGACACATTCTGATTGGTCAGAATGCTATATTACGTAAATACTTCAGTCCTTTAGAATATTCAAGGTTATAAGGAAGATAGCAAATTTCAGAACTTTTCAGGCTTCAAAAGCACTAATTGTAAACTGTGATTTAGAGTCATGAATGGCTCAATTATTGTGAAAGAAAAAAGAGAGGCTAAAACAAATGTTTCCCCCCTCCCGGTATGCAAATTTATCTTATCAATGTATTTCATCTGTTTTTTATTTATCATTTTTATTTAAAATTTAATAGGATACAATATACAAACCCATAAGATAGTAATAAACCATTAAACCCCACATAGTAAACATATCAAAGGGCATTACTAGTTAACACATATTTCCATAAAACAGCATGAGTGGCTGGGGGGGGGGTTTGCTAAGACAATACTGAATAAAAGGAAGCCAGGTATTCTAAAAAATTCCTTATAAATGTCTTTCATCTGTTTTAAATCAGGCAGACCTTCAGGTCTTTTCGTTCTGTGGAAGAGTAAAACATCTCCATGTTTGGCACAGTGCACAAGCAACCTTTCTTCTACATCCATGCCAAATTTGATGCTGATCTGAGATCTAGTTTCATAGTTACATGTTCTTGTTTGAGACATCCCTATTTTGTGATTTGGTTGATGGAATGCTGTATACTGCTGGCAGCACAATATATTGCTGCACTCTTGTGCAGCAGCAATATAAGAAAATACAATTAGGGATAGTTTCAATCTTTGTGAATCTGACATGTTCCTCTGTGGCGATCTTCCTTGTTGCTCCTGTTTATTTGGCCCTCACAAGGGATCACACCCTTCTTCCTTCACGCTGCCACCAGGTATTCTCCTAATACCAATTACGTTATACCCGTGTGCTGCCAAAACTATGAGTTATAAAACTCAGGAATCAGAGGTTTAATTAAGTATTCTTTTATTGTCAAATAAATCATAAAGATAAATCACATAAGATCACTTAAGAACTGTATCAGGTTTTAACACAGATTGGATTATGTATGCAATCACTTTTATTCCAACTACTATGTACTTTCAATTAATATCTCTCTGGTAGTACTAGTAACTTCATTCTTGCTTGTTCAATATCTTTTATCTCAATTCCCTCTCCTAACACTCTCAGCTCAAATCACTAACTCTCTCTTTCTCTCTCCTAAACCTTAACTGCCATTCCACATCTCCCAACTGTCTCTCTAACTGTCCAACTGTCTGTCTAACTCCGCCCCGCCTGCCCTATCCTTGGCTCCTCCCCCTTGAGCTTCTGTGATGGACAGGCAGGAATGACATCATCTTTTAGCATTTCACTACAGCCTCTTTGACTAATGTGTGGATTGGAACAGAAGTCACCCGTTAGCTTTTGCACTTCCTGAGTGTTTGGATCAGAGCTATCATGAGACATTTTGGTGCCTGAAGTCAAACAGCCAGAGCACCTTCCCCCAAGAGAAGGCATGCAGTTTCATAGCTCAGTCAGGATTTTAAAACTCTTTAAGGCAGAAAATATCACAATAATAAGCTTTCCTGTTTCCTCACAGCAGATGTACAACAAGCAGTTAAATAACAGTTTGCTGCTTTTTCATAATATTGAAAATCTACTGTCTGAGGATGTGATCGGATGGGCATTTGTCCTGTGGTTTGGTCTGGATTGGGCATGGGCTCGTTCACTCCTCCTTCTGGCAATCACATGACAGATGTGCTGTTGTGATCTATCCTGGTTCTGATTGATGCTTTCCCACACCTTTTTGGGTCCGTGTCAGGAGCTACTGGTTTTTGTTTTGTTTTGTTTTTCTTTTGATACAGGTTGGATCACTTCCTTTTGGTTTGGTTCCATTGTGAATGATTGCCGGGATCGAATCAAAGTCGCTGGCTGGCTGGCTGGCTGTCCCTTTGCTAGAGCTACTTTACGATCTTGAGAAATGGAAAGCTCTCTTTCCACTTGTCTGCAGACGAGAAGGGAAAGGAAGTTTAGCATTTATTTTTAAAGTTTGCTAACATATTGGTGATGTTTTGAAAGTGCTTTTAAAAAAGATCTTCCAAAGCTTTGCCGATCCCCCATGTCAGTTGTTTCCCTTTCCCTCTGCAGGTGAGCAGAAAGGAAGCTTTCTGTTTTTCAGGATTGTTAAGCGACTTCAACAAAGGGAAAAGCCAATCAACTAGCTGAACTCTCTTGAGAAATAGGAAGCCTATTCTCCCTTGAAATAAATGGTCTAGACTATGCTAAACAGGGTCACTTGAGGTGCAGTGTGGTCTATCTTTGAATGTGGGTGCAAGGATAGCCCCAAATGATATACTGCTCCTCAAAGTGATCCTGTTTAGTACAGTCTAGACAGAGACATCTGCTTGAGTGTTTCTCATGTTAGGGCTGGCCTTGATTCTGAGGCAGCTCTCAGTTTTAAAAAAATCAAGCTACATTTAAAAGGACTACAGTGTTGCCCCGCTAGACGCTTACCCCGCATGACTTCGAAATCGCTTGACGATGACTTTTTTGCGATTGCTATTGTGATTGCAAAACAATGGTTCCTATGGGGGAAAAATTTGCTTTATGTTGATTAAGTCCCTGCTTCGTGAACCGTTTGTTCGCAAAACGATGTTTTTTCAGGCTCCGCAAAATGGCTTCCCTTTGCAAAATGGCTTCCCTCCCTTTGCAAAATGGCTGTTTTCCGGACAGCGGTTTTAAACAGCTGATCGGTGGTTCTCTATGGGCAATCTTCGCTGGACGATGAGGTATTTTCCCCCATTGGAACACATTGACCAGTTTTCAATGCATTCCAATGGTTTTTTTTTTCCCCACTTGATGACAATTTCGCTTAACAGCGATTTTCCTGGAATGGATTATTGTCATCAAGCAGGGCACCACTGCATTTTGAAAGAGAATTCAGTGATAAGTAAATATCTAAACTAGGTATTTGAATGTGAAATTGTGTGTAATATTTTAAAATGTCTACAGATTACTATAGAAATAGGATGGAATGGACTTGTGGGTGAATACATGTAAAACTGGAAAAATTCATCCCTTCACTGATTTATATAATTCATTATTTCATATCCCCATAATACTTTTTTCTGGGGGGAAAAAGGGGCTTTGTGGAAGACAAATATTCCAATTCACACTGAAGCAAAGGTACTTGGTTGTACATTAAGTTCTCTGGAGGCTTTTGAGGCCAAGATTAATTGAAATTGCCCTATGCCCTCCACCTTATCCGGAGCATATCTAAATCAAATTGTTGCACAAAATATAATGCATTAACTTTTTTTATTAGATATAAAAAACTGAGCAGATCTAAATGAGGTTGTTCTGATTTTTAGCAGAATACTTTAACAAAAACTAAAATGCATTGACCTTTCTTTTTAACTTTCTGATCAGACCAACTTTAAGAATAAATGGCTAGACGTTAGGTAGAGGCAGGCAAGATCTAAAGACTGTGAGTTTTTTTTTTAAAATGGGTTTTGTTTGTTCACTTTTAGCTGTTAAGTGAGGAAGTCCATCTTCTTTCTCTAGCTGTTTAGCTAAATCAAGAGTATACGTGATGTTAAGAAATGTAGGGCCTGCCAAATGGTCATTATCCAGAGTTATACATCATCAGAGGAGACCAAGAACTTCAATAGTTTGCTTTAGCTATAAGAAAAATGTTCTTTGTTTTATAACATGTGTCTTGATAAGTGTCATTAGCAGGTTCTGGAACAGTTTTCTAGGTGCATATTTATCATGAACAGGATAAAAATTTCACTTTAGTTGATGGAGCGGCCAATCTCATTTGTAAAGGTAAATGAGGCATTTTTCTAGGCAGATAGCTGAAGCAGAACACTCTCACTCTCGCATACAGATGATCAGAGGAGAGGCTTACCAACTAAGTCAGCCCTGCCAGTTGTAAATCAGAAGTCTCAGAGGGCAGAAACATGCATTAGAGATACTTACCTTGTAGTTCTGAGCAGAAAGCATGTTGATGTTGCAAAGAAGCAATTTAGGCAGTCTTTCTATGTTTGTGAAATCAGACTTCAAAGTAATCCCAGGCTTAAATCCCAAAGACCAATCACCAGATAATGCAAGCTCATTTGTATGTTTTAAGAGATGAAAGAAGATTCTGCTATGACACTGATACCTTCACATTAATTATGAGCCTCCCCTTTCCAGTCATAGATTATCTCTGTGAGGACAAGAGAGAAACCTCTCACCTCTCAAAACAAGAACAAAAAGTCAACAGAATTTACTGTGCAGAAATCAATTAAAGAAAAAGAAATATTTCAAATTCTCATCAACAACCACAACCACACTAATCTTACAACTGCAGAGCTGGAAGGGACCCTATGGATCATCGAGCCCACTCCCTGTCAAGGAGGTATAGTGGGGAATCGAACTCCCCACCTCTGGCTCAACCTCAGCCACTGAGCTATCCAGCAGTTCTAATCAAATATGCCTCATTTGTTAATAAACTAGTTCATCAATACCCATAGTTCTTGGAAATAAATTTTTGCATGAAAACTACAGTTCAGGGGATAACAATCATGGAGGAGTAGGGGTAGCATTTCACAAATCTTGGCTTAGTCAACATATTTATTTGATTGCTAATCTTTCAAAGCCTGTCCTCCTCTAATCTTCCTGGCATGTATAAAGGGCTTAGGAGAAAACCGGGGTTATTTGGGCTGAGACGCTGTGGAGGCAAAAGATAGCAACAGCCTCTCCTGCCGCTTTGACAGCCATTCCCCTTTTTCCCAGACTGTAGCACATATTAGAACTGGGGGAGAGGGGGTGCTCTATGCTGTGCTTTCCGTTCATCCAGAGAACCAGGGCATTTGTACATGATCAGTTGGTTAGCTGTGTATGTGGGGACTTCTATATGGAGAAAATCAGGTGGTATGTATTTAAGATAATTTGTAGGAATCTCTTACGTTGTTTTGATAACGCTTTCCCCATAGAAGCATCTTGAAATAGTGTGAAATGTAACACTTCTGGGAACCAGCCAGCTCACTAGGTAAAATGAGGCATCAGATTTTTGGTGATCTTGTTATGACTATTTGGTAATTTTACTTGCAGAGTGTAGTGGCCAAGTGCTGAGTTTGTCACTGTTGAAAATGCTGGAGCCGCAGACGAGCCACGGCTTCAGGCAGCGTGGCTAGCTCTTTGCCTCCCACCCTTGGATAACACAATACCTTATAGGTCTCTTGAGAGCTCTAAAGAGTGAGGGGGGAACACCAGGTTATTTAAGGGGTGTTTCCTCCTCTTACTGCCTCCTCTTTTTTGGGCACCGAGAGATAGAGAGCTACACTGCTGGCTGTGAAATTAACCACATCACTGGAGATACGAGCATTTCTAAAGGAGGGGACTGTAGCACCGGCTCCCTCCCAGGGTTCTGTTTTCACTTTATTTAACATTTGCATGCAATAAGTTTTTATTAAGTAAAGAGTTGTGAATTAATCAGAAGTGAAGGCGGTGACAGAGGCAACGCGGCTTGCGCTGGACGTGGTTAAGCACAAAAGGAGTTTTAAAAAAAGAAAAAAGAAAGAAGAATAAATAAATAATATACGAGAGAACGATTTACTTAATACTTTAAAATAAATTGGAAAATAACATGGTAGGTTCAGGGTCCCAGTATCAGGCAGTTTCTGTGGTGGTTATTGGTATGGGCCCCCTCCATCGTTTTGAATTGAGTTTAAGCAGGAATGGGTTGCCCGATTCCCAAGCTGCTGTTCTTATAGTTTAAACACTTGTCGTCCCCTCCCCCACTGATTTTCTTTGTTATATTGGCGTCGCAAGTAAATAGTGGACTAAAAGGGATGACTAGGCCATACCGCATAGGGACTTATATTTTTAAAAAGAGAGAGAGAGAAAGGGGGAAACGGAAAAGGAAATTATATATATAAATTAAAAAGAGGGAGAACGGACCTAATACATATCTATATATTAGATAAGATAATTAACTCTAATTCTTTATAATCATATAAATTAGCTTATTATTTATTATTAACTAATTAATGAATGAAGACTGTCATTTAAATTAATCAACTCATTGAATAAATTATAGATAAGCAATGGGTTATCTATTGCGAAGGCTTTCACGACCGGGATCTAATGGTTGTTGTGGGTTTTTCGGGTTCTTTGGCTGTGTTCTGAAGGTTGTTCTTCCTGATGTTTCGCTAGTCTCTGTGGCCGGCATCTTCAGAGGACTGGAGTAGGCATGGACAGAGTTCCTACTCCAGTCCTCTGAAGATACAGCCACAGAGACTGGTCGAACGTCAGGAAGAACAACCTTCAGAACACTGCCAAAGAGCCAAAAAACCCCACAACAACCTATAGATAAGCAGTTTGATTAAATTGATTTAAATAATTAATTGTATGTAGTACAGGATAGCAAGTTGATAGGATAATCAGATGATCAGAACAATCGATTAAGAAGTTGAACATATAAGGTATCACAATTGGTGAATAAACAGGACCCTTCTTATTTCGGTACAAGTGGCTTGTTGTGCTGTCTAGAAGTTGCTTATTAAAGAACCCAGGTCATAGTGAGGGACCATATTTAAGAAATAGTGACAGTTATGCACCTAGGCAGTGCTACGTCAGGAGCCCAGGTTCTTAACCTCTACTGAAAAACATTTCAATAGGATTAGTAACTGTATTGTTAAGGCAATAGTTAACACTTAAAGGGAAATCTCGGTTCATAATGACATCAAGGAAAGGGCAGGGCAAAAAGAAGGGGAAACAGGCAGCCAAGAAAAGGCCAGCTCTTCAGGTGTCTCCTTCCCAATCCTCTTCGGATGAGGAATCTTGGCCCGTATGGCAAGAAATCCAAGAAAAAAAAATCTCAGCATTATAGAGGCTGAGCAGCTTGTGAGAGAAGCTCCACAGCCTAGTGAAACTCAGCCACGTAGATCAGCCAGGGATGCCAAGAGCCAATGTAGGGGTAAGCTTAAGGCAATGGTGCAGGATCTAATGGCTAGGTTTATTGTCCAGGAGTCAGAGCAGCTCCCTGAAGCGACCACCAGACGGGATGCAGATGGGACCTCATCGACACCAAGGTCACAGTCACTGAGAAAGGCAGAAGGTTGTCAGTTCTGGTAACGACCGAAGCAGCGACTGTGTGCCTGGAAATGCAAGACAAGATAGAGGAAGTCTGCTCTGACAAACTATACTCTGGGGACAAACCAAGTGTGGCCACGACATCATCAGATGAGTTGGCTGCTGCACCTGGCACTTACACACTGATCCCTGCATGGCTGTGGGCTGGCAGAGGTCAATATAATCACACATTTTATGCACCTTACAACCCACAGAGTGCAGGGCAATCCTAACAAGTCAAAGTCGAGGGGGTGAACTGGTAAAATTCGAAAGGATAACATCCCTGTTGAAGTGCTGAAGTGCTGTAAAGAGATCATCACCACTGAACTGTATGAAGTCTTTCATCTTTGTTGGAGCGAAGGTGGAGTACCACAGGACATGAAGGATACAAACATCATCACATTGTATAAGAACAAAGGAGACAGGAGCGCATTGTATAAGAACAAAGGAGACAGGAGCGACTGCAATAACTACAGTGGCATCTCTCTTCTCAGCATTGTAAGGAAGCTGCTTGCCCATGTTGTACTGAAGAGACTCCAGGTGCTTGAAGACAGAGTCTATCCAGAATCACAGTGTGGATTTCGAGCTAATAGATCCACCATTGACATGGTATTCTCCCTCAGACAGTTGCAGGAGAAATGTAGGGAACAACAACAGCCACTCTTTGTGGCCTTCATGGATTTCACAAAGGCCTTTGGTTTGGTTAGCAGGGATGGCCTTTTTAAAAATACTTCCTAAGATTGGATGTCCACCTCAACTCCTTAACATCACCAGGTCCTTTCATGAGGGAAAGAAGGGCACTGTAGTTTTTGATGGCTCAACATCAGATCCCTTTGACATCTGAAGCGGAGTGAAACAGGGCTGTGTCCTCGCACCAACCCCCTTTGGGATCTTTTTTGCTGTCATGCTGAATCATGCTTTTGGAGCTGCAACAGAAGGTGTCTATCTCTGGACTAGATCAGATGGAAAGCTCTTTAATCTCTCTAGATTGAGAGCAAAGACCAAAAGTCCAACTGAAATGCATGCCAGACTTCCTCTTTGCCTATGATGCAGCCATTGTTGGCCACTCTTCTGAAGACCTCCAACAACTCATGAATCATTTTAGCAATGCCTGCCAAGACTTTGGACTAACAATCAGCCTGAAGAAAACATAAGTCATGGGCCAGAGCGTGGACTCACCTCCCTCTATTACCATCTCCATGCAAGAATTGGAGGTTGTTCATGACTTTGTGTACCTTGGCTCAACAATCTATGACACTCTGTCCCTAGATGTCGAGCTGGATAAATGCATTGGGAAAGCAGCTACCATGTTCTCTAAACTCACAAAGAGAATATGGCTTAAAAAGAAGTTGACGGCATATACCAAGATAGAGGCTGTGTCCCAAGCACACTCCTGTACTGCTGTGAGTCCTGGACCCTTTGTGCATGGTAGGAGAGGAAGCTGAACACCTTCCATATGTGTTGTCTCTGACACATTTTTGGTATCACCTGGCAGGATAAAGTTCTAAATAGAGTAGTTCTTGATCAAGCTGGAATTTTTCACATATATACTGAAACAGTGACATCTACGTTGGTTTGGGCATGCTGTGAGAATGGCTGATGGTCGGATTCCAAAAGATCTCCTGTATGGAGAATTAGTGCAGGGAAATCGCTCCAGAGGGAGACCACAGCTGTGATACAAGGATATCTGCAAGCGGGATCTGAAGGCCTTAGGAATGGACCTCAACAGATGGGAAACCCTGACATCTGAGCATTCAGCCTGGAGGCAGGCGGTGCATCACGGCCTCTCCCAATTTGAAGAGACCCTTGTCCAGCAGGCCGAAGCAAAGAGGCAGTCCCAAAAGCAGCAAAATCAGGGAGCTGGATAGGGTACAGATTGTATTTGCCTTCAGTGTGGAAGGGATTTTCACTCTCGAATTGGCCTTCTCAGCCACACTAGATGCTGTTCCAAGTCCTCAATACAGAGCACGTTACCATAGTCTCTCGGGACTGAAGGATGCCTAATCTAACTTCTTTTGATCAGACAGTGCATATGGTTAGGAGTTGTGGAGTACGGGCTGAACTGGCGAAATGCGAATAAAATCAGTGTTTCGAATTTTACCAGTTCACCCCCTCGACTTTGACTTGTTAGGATTGCAATTTCAGGGATCCTTCTACATAGACGGCTTTGCCCACGGACTGCTCAGTGTCATGAGCTGCATTTGAGAGATTCAGCTCATTAATTGAATGTAAGATTAGGACTAAGGTGGGCTGTAAATCTACGGCCCATTATCTCAATGACTTCCTCTTCTGTGGAGAAAGGAACACGGGGAAGTGTAGATTCATCCTTCATAGCTTTCAGGCATATCAAGAAAGATGGGGCTATCCCTTGCTGAGGAAAAAGCTGAGGGACCAGCCACATCCCTCACCTTTTTAGGGATAGAGCTAGATGCGATGCAGCAAACATCGCAGCTGCCTTATAATAAATTAGTGGATCTTAGCTACAGGACAGTGATGCTATTATAGAGGCGAAAGGTGTCGCTGAAGGAACTCCAGGAGATAGTAAGGCACCTGAACTTCGCCTGTAGAGTGGTGGCGCCTGGGTGCACTTTTCTGCAGCCACTGTGCAATGTCATGAACGGTCTACATCGACCAATGCACAGAACTAGGGTTATGCGAGGAATGAAGGAAGATCTACTAGTATGGAGTCAGTTTTTAGCAGAATTTAACGGGATCTCATTCTGGAGAGGTGAAATGGGTCTGAAAGCAGATTTCCAAGTTCACTCAGATGTAGCCGGATCTTTAGGATTCAGAATTTATTTCAGAGGAAGGTGGTGTGGTGGCACTTGGCCCGATGAGTGGCATCACAACGGTATTACCAGAGACCTGACATTTCTAGAATTTTATCCAATAGTGGGTGCACTCTGGCTATTGGCCGAAGAGTGGTCAAATTTGGTAGTACACTTTTGGTGTGACAATCAAGCAGTTGTTCATATCATAAAGAACCTTACCTCTCATTCAGAATGGGTAATGACATTGGTCAGGGCATTTACATTAAGGGCACTGCAGTTTAACATACTAGTGCATGCCCGGTATGTACCAGGTCTAAAAAATAGGATAGTTGATGCATTGTTGCACCAACGGATTGAACTGTTCAGGGAACTAAACCCTGAAGTCAGGGAGTTCCCGTAAGTTCTTCCCCCAGAGATCTGACAAATTGGTGTGAAGATGCACCAAGAGAGATAGGTTTGGCCCTGGCACCGAGGATTAGGAAGGATTATCCAGCCACAAGTATAGAATTTCAGGAATTTAGGAAAGTGGTCAACCTGGAGCTGGTTTGGCCAGTACCAGTTGAACATTTGCAGCAATTTATTGTGCATCTAAATAGAAAAGGACTGGCAGCAGGCACTATTCAAGGAAGGCTGTCGGCACTGGCCTTTTATGCAAAAATTAACGGCTATAGTGACCACTCAGGGGTGCATAAAGAAAATGATATAAGGATGGTCCAAAGAGAGGGGTAGAGTTCAAAATACTAGAGCCCCCTATAGCACCTCCGTTATTGGAGTGTATTTGTAAGCACTGGGTGCTCTTATGTAGGGATGGATACAAAAGGGTCCTATTTGAAGCAGTGTCATTAATGGCATTCTTTGGTGTCCTTAGAATTAGCGAAGTGGTTGCAGGAGGAAAAAAAATGATGTCCAGGCTAGCCCTGCAATGGCAGGACATTAAGGTGGAGGAAACAAAGGTACAAATATTTATTTGGCAATCCAAGACCGATCAACTAGGCAAGGGTACACAAATCACCTTAGGACAGTGTAGCATAAGCAGCATATGCCCTGTTAAACCACTCAGGCATATTTAAAGGTTACAGGAATGGACCCTGGTTATTTCTTTCAGCATACTGATAAGTTGCCTCTGACAAAATGTCAGTTTTGGAAATTAACCGACCTAGCATTAGACAGAGTAGGTGTTATTTATTGGTATGGGATTTGGCACCCATTCATTTAGAATTGGCACAGCCTTCATTGCAGCAGCCCTGTGTTATAGTTCTGAAGAGATCAAGTGTCTAGGCTGGTGGTCGTCATCCAATTACCGCAGGTATATAAGAATGCTACCTAACGTATAGGCAGGGGCCTGTTCTTGTTGCGTCGTTACAGGTCCTTTAGGGTCTGTGAGATGAAGGCATATCGCCCACAGTTATGTACACTGGGCAGAGCATTATGCTGCTGCATCCCCATGGGGGAGCGACCTGGGTCTTAGAGCCAGAGCGCACATCACATGGAAAGGGCTGTGAGGCATGGTGTGGAACCAGTTACGCAGGTTGGCGGCCTTTGGCCAGTATCCACTGAATGTATTGGTGGTACATCTTGATGGCAATGATTTGGCCAGGCATCCTAATAAGGCATTGGTCCTGGACATTTACGTGACCTGAAATGGCTGAAGGCCAGGTATCCTCCTATGCGGATCGTGTGGTCCACAATCATTCCTCGATTGGCATGGAGAGATGCCACGTTTTTTCTCAACGTTAACACGGCATGCAGGGATGTTAACCGAGAGGTCTGCAGAGTGGTCTGCAGTGGCCTTGAATTGGTGATTGGTCACCAGAGGACGCATTTGGATAGGCCTGAATTTTTTCGAAAAGATGGAGTCCATCTGATTCAGGTTTTGATGTCTTCTTGGAAGACATCAAGGAGGGGCTGTTTGTTGAGCTCAAGAGGCTCAATGGCGGGCATGGGAGTTAGCTATGCTACTCTCTATGCTGTGGCGGGTAGTGCAGAAAAAAACAGGTATTTTCCGGTGAGTCCCACTGTAAGATCAGCTAAGCTAACAGTGCATAGGACCTCCCCCCACTGCGGATTGTGCAATTACAGTGATTGGGGGGAAAGATGCGCTGGGCCACCACCAGGCCAACAGTCATCAACTAAAGATGGCTTGAGGTCTGGGGGTGTTTAATTACGGCTGGCCGGGTTCCTGCTGTCTTTAAGACCACGAGAACCTGGGGCCAGGAGCTTGCCCATCTGTTTATTAAGGGGTATTTGGATACCTCTGTGATTTACCTGTTTCCGCACTACGGCAGGCCCCCCTTTGCCAAAGGATGGCAAATTTGAATTTTCAACCAATAAAATGTGGCCCGTGTTTTAACCCATATTATCTTTCTCACATCTGTATTCTAGGGTTGGGAAGGCAAAGAATAAACTACTGTGCAAACAGTAACAATCAAATCTGCTCACAGTCTGAGTTCGATTCTAATGGGCTCAGATAGCTGGCTCAAGGTTTACTCAGCCTTCCATCCTTCCAAGGTTGGTAAATTGACTACCCAGCTCACTAATGTGTAACCTGCATAAATTAGTTGTAAACTACCCAGAAAGGGCTTTAAGCACTATGGGGTGGTATATAAGTAGCACACCTTGCTTTGCTTCACAATCCAACCCTCCAAGTGCCTTGTGGATATAATTAGACAGCTTTACATAAGAAATGGGGGAGGGAACCCCCATTCATTAATAAAAATATAAAATAAATAAAAACAAAAAAGAAAACAGGGAGTCCAAATAATCCATAAAGCAATCAAGTAGAGCAGCGGTCCCCAACTTTTTCCAAGTTGAAGGTGCGGCATCTATGTGCAGGTGGGCAGGGCACCCGTGGGTGCACACATGAGTGGGGGACCTGTATGTGCATGCATTGGTGGGTCTGGCACCTGTGCGTGTGTGTGTCGGTGGGTGGGGCACCAGTGCACATGCACATGGGTGGGCGGGGCACCCATGCGTGCATGTGGGGGGCATGTATGTGTGTGCCTGTGTGGTGTATGTGTGATGGGGCCCAGGAGATCTGTCTCTGTTGCCCAGTCCTGCCAAGGCCTCAGCCCAGTACCGTGCTGAGGACCGGGGGCTGGGGAACCTGGAAGGAGAGGAACACCAGCAAGATTTTTTGAAAAATGAATTCAAAATGGTGGAATAGCAGGAGCAGTAGAAGTAGACCAGCAAGGTATAAATCCGACCCAAAACAGAGGTCAGAGGAGGTATCTCAGCAACAGCAGCTAACCAGCAGCCATTCCAGTCTTCCAGGTCTTTTAAAGACAACTTTCCAGGTATTTTCTTAATCCTTATTGGCTACTGACAGCCCTTCTCCTGAGTGCAACATTATTTGCTGGAAGAATATCAAAAGTCAGATGGATGTTCTTTCTGCAAAAGAGAAAATACAAAAGAAACGTGTTACTCTTTTTAAAAAGGAACCCCAGATCTATGTATTTCATAGGCTGTCGGTCACATATCTACAAAAGATTCTGAGAACGAAAGAAAGTGGTTCCATTTGGTTTAACCCTAAGTCACATCCTTATGTAGCACCCTCTCTTTCCCATGTCTGCAAGTGAAATGGCTGCTCTGTTCAGTGGACAATGACGATAACTACTACAGTAGTAGTGGATGGGAATATATAGAATCTGGAGAGGTTGGTCTGAGTCCTTCTTGGCTCATTTTCCATGACTTGCAACTGGACCAAAGCATCTTCCCTCACCCCATTTCAATGTTTAACCCCCCAAAAAAATGCTGGAGCAGACTTTACTGAATTGTAGGCTGGGTGAAGTGACCAAAGGCTTATGTAACTGATCTGGAAATCCACAAATATTCCTGCTCTGATCCATATGGACACGTTTTCTGAAGCTAGTGACAACACAGTTACGTTCACCTGCCTATTTAATCACACACCCCAGTTCAGGTCACATGATGCATGCATTGGTGGTCTGTTACAAAAATCAAAAGGTGCCAAGTAGACAGTTACCAAGTCTATAAGTATCTATTACCCCTCCCTCCCCCCATGAGAAGTTCCGATTTAGATTTGCTGCTTCTGCTGCCAAAATGTCTTGGTCTGGCAGAGTCCCAGTTTTATTTAGCACATAGGTTTTGTAGGACTGCCTGAGGGAAAAAATTAGTACAACTAAGTGTGTGCTGCCTTCTGTTTCCCTGCCTCCACTTACATCCTATCAATCTCCAACATTTACTACATATATTAATGTATTTTAGATAATCAGAGAGGCCTCCAACTGGGATAATTTTGTCCTGCCTGTCATAATTCCTTCAGTTTTCTTCAAAACATGTAATATGATAAAACATATCATAAACTATAATGCTAATAAGCATCATGTATTCACAGTAGACATGGGGACAAATAAAAATATATCGTGATATTTGTAAAAAATTGCTGACTCATTAAATATTCATCCCTTCATATTTGTCACTTCCAGAGACCCCGACGAATATGAAGGGATGAATATTGCCCCATTTTTATTCATCCCCCATAGGAAGACAGGGAAGGCTAGCCTTCCTTCTCTTCCTATGGACTTCCCATTCTGCCTATGGGTCCGCTGATCAGCAGGTTGATAAGCAGCCAGCCAGCCCCACAGCCATCCACCTCCACAGCCTATCCTCTGCTCCTTCCTCTCCCTACCTTAGTTACTGCCATCATCCGGCGCTGCCACCATCCACCGCTGCCCATTGCGGTGGCCTCCGCAGCCATGGCCTGCTGTAAGGGAAACTGACTGCCCTTTGCAAAGATGGTGGTTGTTGCTTCATTTAGGGTAGGGAAGCTGCAGCTACCATCTTTGCAAAGGGCAGCCTGGATTCCCTTAAGGCAGGCTAAGGGAATCCAGGCTGCTCTTTGCAAAGATGGAAGCTGCAGCTTTCCTACCATAAATGAAGCCACAACCGCCATCTTGCGAAGAGCAGCCAGTGTCCCTTAATGCAAATGATAGTGGCAGAGGCCAGTTGGAGAACGCTGCAGTGGCGGTGGAAGCAGTGGCGACAACGGTCTGTCAATTACAGTGACATACCGTCTTCACCCCCTTATCACAACAATACACCCATAACAAAACAAACAAACAAACAAACCTGATCACCATAGTCACTCCATCTCCTGAAAAGGACAAAAAGCTGATCCCACAGCTACAAATACTCAACTGTCCCACACACTACACCAGAACACAGACAAAGTTCTAACTCCTGTCCTCTGAAGATGCCAGCCACACAGACTGGCAAAACGTTAGGAAGAAAAACCTACAGAACACAGCCAGTTGTGTCATTTACTTGTATGTTTATTTAATCAGTTTAAATACCATTTACCAAATCTAAAACAATATCTCAGATTGATGTACAGAAATTAAAGACAATGGAAAGAACCAAGACCATCATTAAATTACAAAGCAGTAATGAAAAACCAGTTAAAATATCTGGTAATAAAAAAAATCAAATCAATTAAAAACTGTTAAAAGCAAGGGCTCACAATAACCATCCTTAACATGGAGAGCACAGTTAGTTAGGAAGAGCCTGATATGGTTTAGGAGGTGGTGGTGATGGTTTCTCCACATTTCATCTTGAGGAAAGGTAAAAAGGGATGAATTATACATTTGGATAGATCCTCTGGCAGCTGTTTTCTAAAGCTGGGGTGATGAGGAGTTGAGGACTGTATTTCTAAAATCTGGCTGTGGATGACATAAAACATGACTGGCTGGGGAAGAGGAATGGTCTCTGTGGTTTGATTCATGCTTTATCAGAGTTGGATCATCAGTTTCACTGGACATTGTCCAAGTCATCTATCTATTCCATGCAGATTCATTTTTCAGTTGTCACTGGAACACGACAGACATAAGAAAGACGCAACTGTGCCATTTGGATAATCTATGAAGCAGATTAAAGGAAAGCTGGCATAGGAAGGAATTATGTCAGACTTCTTGCCCCATATAGTTCCTGTTTTTGGGTGTTACTGGAGGTCTTGTGGGGTGGCATGAATAAAGGCGCTCTCCTGAGAGTACGGAGCTCGGCCACCTGTTTCCAAAAATAAACATAGCCTGTTCCTGAGACACACCCTCAGCCTGTGTCAAATGGACAATCTGGCCTCTGCCAGCCAAGGCCAAAATGCCCTCCCTAATTGAGGAGCCTTCGCATAGAAGATCTTCAACCTGCACAATTTAGTTTATAGGAATACAGGGCAGGATGTGACACACTCTCCTCTCCTCTATACTGCCTCCACTCTCCCCTGGTACATCTCGCTTTAGGTGATCTTATCACTGCCTAATGGTATGGTTTGCTATGGTTGCTGCTCATATGCCTATTGGCTGAAACTACTCAATGATTCTCAGCTTCAAGCAACTAGACAAAGGACAACAATCATATCCTAAGGCAGGGATAGCTAGTAGCTTGGAAACTACTCTAGAGGGTGTCCCTCATGGCCCAGTAGTTGAACTGCACTACTGCAGTGAAGACTTTGCTCACAACCTAAATCCAATCCTGACAGGCTCAGGTAGCTGGCTCAAGGTTGACTCAACCTTCCATCTTTTCAAGTTCAGTAAACTGAGTACCCAGCTCAGGGTGGTGGTAGGGAATGTGTAGCCTGCATAATTAAGTTGTAAACTGCCCAGACATATCTTTAGGCACCATGGGGCAGTATATAAGCAGCACTCTTTCCCTTGCTTTACTTTGTTGTGCAATCCAACCCCCCAGCGCCTTGTGGATGTAGCTAGACAGCCAAGGGGGTCCTATCAAATGAAGGTGAAGGGTCAAGTTCTTGATGATTCAGAATGTGCTTAGCCTTGGGGATAACAAGTACAAGAATTTGGAAAGGGGATTGTACTCAGACCAGAAGGGAGGAGTAGAGAAATCTTTTGTTGTTTATGCCTTGAATTCAGAGACAGACAAGTGGACATGTGGTGTTTAGGTGGAGGAGAAGAAACTACTACACTACCCTTGCTCAAGCATCATCAACCTGAGTAGACCAAACATAACAGGAAGGGAGGTTCCCGGGCCCCACACTATTCCTTGTAAGTTCCTACTGCCTCCTCTGCATCTGAAGAGAATAAGCTATTTTTCTGCGTGGGGTTTGAATCATCTGTATGGTTCTACATACATTCACAATACGGCTCCTTTCCAGCCATCCCCAGCATTTCGAATCATGTGGCCAGCCTGTACATTTAGTGGTGACTCTGTTCTTTGGAAAGTCACCCTTAATGTGAGGAGAGTAAAAGAAATGCATGTGGAGGATCGGGGTGTGGCACCTCATTTTTCTGTTTAACTTATTTGTAACACCTTAAAGAGGCTCAAGCTACTGTGGTTTGCAGAACCCGGAAACCCTGAGTCATTGATTGTGTTTTCTCTGCCCACACTCTCTGCTTACTCCCCAAATGCTCTGCTTGTACATTATGAATAAACTAAATATGACACAAAGGGATACTATATGTCTGTGCTTATTCTCCTGCTTTCAAAGGAAACAAAACCTTCTAGCCCTTCCCTTGGATGTCACTTGAAAGCAACACACACTTTAAAACCCAGAGAGGAATGTAACATGAAAGAATATAAATGTATGTACCTCACTTCCCTCTTTTAAATGATGTACTGTGTGTAATATAATACATATTTTAGTCATTGTTAGTTACTGAAGATTTTCTCCTTTGTGTATATGAGATACAGCCTGGCTGGACAAAATCGGTTCATAAATAACAGGAGAACACTTTTTAATGGCATACTTTAGTGAAGGCACATAAAAGGATCTTTTCTAAGACTATCGCATCCTGGACACATTAGAGCCCAATCTGCTTTGCTTCCCATACTAGATGCAATTAATCCCCACACAAGCTGAGTGCACAGGAAGCTTAGCTTTCTGTGGTGTAGATGCTGTTTAACATTTTCACCCAACTATGCAGGATATACAGCGAAAGTATATGAGAGAGATAGCACTGTTTTTTTTTTTTTTTCATCTTTAAAGAAAGATAGAGGGGATTTAGGAAAGATTATTCCCTTAACATAAATCTTAACTTCAGAAGGTCTGGTGCAGAAGATGCTGTCTGAGTTCCATGCCTCTGTCAGTTGTTGTGACACAAAAGCATTTCCAATATTTTTCTTCTTACAGTGAGGGAGGCTAAAATATTTGTATTGAACAGTGCAGTCCTAAATAAGGCATTGAGGTTACTATGTTTAGAATGGCTTGCACACAACATTTGTTAGAGAAATGCCCACTTTTCCAGCCAATTCCAAACCACCTCGTAGACCATCTTTTGCTAGTTTCTTCTTCTGGACCACGTGTAGCCTTGATTCAGAGCTGGTACACAATACTTCCCTTTTGAGGGTGGGGAAAGGAAATTCTCTACAAGGGAACAAAAAAGGTCAATGAACATCTATGTGGAAATGAGCTAAGCTGTTTATTAAGCAGCTACAGTTTTTCTGATGGTTGAAGTTTATGTCAAAGAACTGGGAGAAGCAAGGTGGTGGAAGATAGGAAGGAGGAGGAAGAATAAGGGAGGAGGAAGAAGAGGAAAAAGATTTCCCTTTCTTGTTAAGCCAATAGGAGGAGATTGGCTTGATGAATCCTACCCTGTTTCTCCAAAATAAGACCTAACCTGAAAATAAGCCCTAGTACGATTTTTCAGGATGCTCGTAATATAAGCCCTACTCCCAAAATAAGCCCCAGTTAAGTAAAACCTCACCCTCCACCATTGTGCAGCAACCAGAAGATGACATAACTATTTGAATAAATGTAGATTGTTGTACATAAAAAAATAAAACATTCCCTGAAAATAAGCCCTAATGCATTTTTGGAGCAAAAATTAATATAAGACCCTGTCTTATTTTCGGGGAAACACGGTATGAGCATCAGCACAAGAAAGCCTGACCTTATAAGAGGACTAAACATTGCATAATTTGCCATCAGTTGCCCTAAGGCTGGTAAAGTGTTAACAGAAACACAGCACCTTTTTAATTAGGAGCACACTCCGTTTCTCCAAACAAGTATCCACAAAGCTTGTCAGTTCTTTCTCTCCCACCTTTCCTTGCAAATCCTAATCAAACTAACCCTTCTCCAACTTGGGATGTTGTAACTATGGCTCTCCCAGCCTCTGTATTTTACTCTTTCTATTCCTCTCTCTTTTCTATTTTTTGCTCTGTTTCTCTCTAGGTACCTGAACAGGAGAGAAAGAGGAAAAGCAAATCTCTGTCTTGGATTAGATTGTTCTGTGATTTCAGTGGATCTGATCGTGGGTCCTTCACCTCTTAATTTTTGCAGGTTCAGGGTGGGACTGTGGGGGGTTGTACCCTTAATGAAATCTGTTAGATAAATTCTCCAATTCAGGATGTCTCTCATAACCTTTGTATACCAATTCCATATGCTGGCATAAAATATTTAAGACTGCTTCCTTGTGATTACTTCCTGTTACTCCATTTGCAAGCATAGTCAAGCCTGGAAAAGCCTGGGACCTATAACTACAGTAGACCTTGAGACGTTATGAGTGTTGGCAGGGAGATTCCTGGAGCTGTAGTCTTGAAAACATAGTTCTTCCAAACTCTGCGCTGAATTATTGTCCATTGAAGGTACAGCTTCAGTTGTCCAGGCTAGAGCAGAAGGCCCTGTGGCTAATCCAAAGGTTCATAATAGCTGCTAATGATTGGTATTGTATATCCCATGTACAGTATTTGAAACCAGTTCAGCATGGTTTATCCATGTACAAAAGATAAGCTTATATTTCTCTCTCCCTCCTCCCCTTTTTTTTTTTTTTTGCATGCATCTTCATGGAATGTCTTTGTAGGCTCAGTGTTGGCTCAGTGTTACCTACTTAATGTTTGTGTTATGGAGCTGCTGTAAGAGGGGGAAGTGGCCCATAATCAGGCAGAGGAATTCTGATATAGCATTTTGGGGGTGGCATATAAGGCTACCAAGGAGAAGGGAAATGAAGGGAAATTTCTTCAGAAGAAGATTGCCTTCTTCTCCTGCAGAGATTGACATCACTCCCGAGCCTGTTTACAAGGTTTCTGACATTACTCTTATTATTAACATAGCTCATTTCTGCTTTGGCTTTACTCCTTTCCTATAGGAGAGTTAGAGAACATGTGACTGCGCAGATGTATTGGAGTTCAACTCCCATTCAGCTCTAAGCAGTGAAAGCAATGTTGAGGGACTTCGGAAGCTGCAGTCCAACAGCTGTTGTAGTCTGCAAGACCACAGTTTTTCTACACTTCTTATACAGCATAGAGTGTGATCCTAATATGATAATGGTGTGGGAAGAGACTACACTTTTTTTTCTTTTTCCATATGCAAAGCCCATTGTTCAAGGAAGACATTTCCTTCTTTCTTGACTGCTTAACTAAGAAATATAATCAGGAAATATTCCAAGGCTCCAGTAATGGGGCAGGGCCTTTTAAGAAGATAAACATGTCAGCTACAAAATTGCATTTGCTAATAGAAGAAAATGGGGAAAGAGAAGCAATATTTTCTTTGTAGATACAGAAAATTACCAAGGATATTGGGGGTGG
Source organism: Pogona vitticeps (assembly GCF_051106095.1). NCBI lineage: Eukaryota > Metazoa > Chordata > Lepidosauria > Squamata > Agamidae > Pogona > Pogona vitticeps. The sequence goes on from NC_135785.1 coordinate 162,309,507, forward strand.
AAATAGCAAACTCAGAGACTGATAGAGTACTCTATTTCAGGGGCATATGAGATGAGATGCAGAGAGCTGCTTATTCACTAGGAGGAAACAATCAAAAGTAGAAAATCATGCTTAGAGCAAAGCAAAGCAAAGTGTGCTCCTTACATACCTCCTCATAGTGCTCAAAGCACTCTCTGGACAGTGTACAATTTAAATGATGCAGGCTACGCATTCCCCCCACCCCCCAGTGAGTTGGGCACTCCTGTCAACATCAGAAGGATGGAAGGTTGTGTCAACCTCTAGCCAGCTACCTGAACCCAGGATTGAACTCAGGTCATGAGCAGAGTCTTCACTGCAGTACTGCAATTTAACCACTGCACCACAAGAACAATAATTTCCAGGGGAGAATTAACCTTGTAGAAGAGGAGAACATTGGCCACTGAGAGGAAAACATGTACTTTAAGGCAGATCTCCATGTATAGGTTCTGGTCTGAATGTGAAATGACTCTTCAGTCACAATTCAGAGCTAGCCAACATCAGTCACCCTTACTATTGTATATGTGTGCGCGTGTGCCCATTGAATCAATGGTTGAGTGATGACTCAACCATTCTGTAAATTTCATGAGTTCAGTGGGTGTATTATACTTGGGACTTCCAGTTGGATTCAGGTTGACATTTCTCTTTTCCCAGATGATCAAGTATAATTAAAGTAAATCAGCAAGGAAAGGGGGGTTGTAACCTGTCCCTGTCTGTTGTTACTCTCCACATAGGAAAAATGACCATCTGAATATGAAAGCCTACTCTTGAGAATCCTGATTTTTTTTCAGGAATTTTCAGGGTTCTTGAATGTGTGGAGAACAGCTATGCATGGAGGAGTCTTTCTTCATATATATTAGATCCTGTTATTCAGGCTGCCATTGTCCATGTAAGGAGAGATAAAATGTGCGTGTGTAGGGGGAGGGGAAGCTGGACTAGTGCTCCCCCCCCCCGATTCACATGTTCAATCAGATGACATGCCACCAGAACAGGGCATCCCTCCCTCCCTTTCTCTTTTATAGTCACTAAAATAATGAAGAGGCCTGGAGTACCTTCTCTGGGACAACAGTTCTTCAGAGTGTCTACTAAAAAAATGCACTCAACCAGACCATTTTGGAGAAGACTCCCTCAAATGTTTTTAGGGCAGTCAGATGTTTTTGAAGATTCCAGCTGCTAAGTAAAGTCATCATAGGTATCCTTCAGTCTCGAGAGACTATGGTGACATGCTCTGAATTGAGGAGTGGCCTCTCCAGAGCATGAAGCCTGGGTAAGGTAATATGGAGGATAGGCTGTTACCCAAGCAGCAGATCCCCCCTCTCCACATTGCTGAAATGGTCCAATGGAAAGGCAAGAGCCAATACAACTGGTTCCAGCAACGTCGCAGGAGTTGGCAGAACGACACGAGCTGCCTTCGAGACTCCAGCTCCGGATTTTGCCTCTAGGTTAACTCCTGAAGCCTTTTCCATGAGTGGATATAGCCACAAGGCAGTGGAGGTTTGAAAACGGAGTTTTCCTTCTCCTAGCTGGGCTGCCTTCCATGGCTGACGAGCATGGGCAGAAGCCCTGAATATGCCCCCAGAGAGAGAGGGGCTCCCCGTCTCTCCACAGAAACACCGTTTGCGCTCTCAGCAAAGCCGCCCCCCCTTTTTCCAGAGACCTACTGGGAACTAGAGACCTAAGTAAAGTACTTATGAGACAAATGCATTAGAGTCACTGTAAGCAGGATGTAAGTTGACATCATATAACAACACTTTAAACAGAACCCTAACCACACACCCCAACACCACCCAAAATGTTAAATCACTTTTCATATGTTATGTTGAATACATTTGGAGGGGATGGGGTAGGATAATATGCATGCCAAGCAAGCAGTTTTGTGTTATTTTAGGAATGCATACAGTTCAGTTCTAACGGTGATCATATGCTTGGTGGATCCCATAAAAATGTTAATATTTTTATATATATAAATATATATCATATGATATATATAAATATATATCATATTGTAATGACCTCCCAGACTAGTGGTCCCACTAAGTCGAGTAGGACATAAGTGTCAATAATAATAATAATAATAATAATAATAATAATAATAATAATAATAATAATAATAATAATAATAATAATAATAATAATAATAATAATTATTATTTACTAAAATTACTAAAATGAGACAGGTTGCTAATAATAGCCAAAATATCACTACCTATGCTTCCAAGTAAAAAGGATTAGCATTAGAGGGTGAATTGCCTCAAATAAAGAAACGTGGAGGGTTCACAACTCGGTCATTGGTATTGCCATATCCTCCAGTACACAACATTTTCATTACTTAGAAATGATAGGCATATGTCACTGAAGAGGTATTATTTTTCTGGTATTTGACATGCGTATGAAGACTACATGGCATTTATTATCAGCAGGCTAAACAGATGATCTTTGAAATGGCAGATGAAGTTGGATGGTATTTCTAAGTGTCAGCTCAGGACTTTGGGACATTTAAAGTCAGTTATTTTTGTCTTCATCTTGACAAGAACATAGGGAAACATGATTTTAAAGATAATTATCATGAACTGAAATCTTAGAGCCTGATGCTGCTTGAATCTATTATATAATGGTACTCTAATTCCTGAAATAATTTCCCCTCTAGTTTTCATAGCTTCTCACAGAAGAGCTAGAACGGTGCTTAACCATTCTTTTGCCAGAATAATATTGGTGTTTGCCCAAAGTTTTCATAATTTTTTGTTGCTAATTACAGCTAACTGAAGTGGTGGTGCCATGCAAATCAGTTATGTGCCTGCTTACATGCCCAGTAGCACCTTGTCAATTAGCTACAATTATCTACAGTAAGTTACACAACCTTTATATGACCACCAATAGCATTCTCGCCAATTTCACCCAGATTTCTGAAATACCTGCATGGTGAGTAATATTTTATTGTCTGAATGTTTTAGGTCTTCATGCAGTGTTACATATTTTGTAGGTAAATGATACTGAAGAATGTCAGGCAAAATTCAAAGGAAAAACAAAAACAAAAAGATACAAATCATGTGGCCCCTTCCACACTATTGTATTTTTAATGTGAGCTTTCATGGATCAAGTCCACTTTGTCATAACAAAGAAGACATTTGTTGAAAAAGCACTGGGTACTGGATATGTCTGATCCTGGCTATAATCCCAAGGGAAGAAATGTCATTTAGAGAAGCCTTAAATTCATGTGAATGTTCTGACTGGCCAGCCAGTATTTAATTGCTAAACAAATTATTCTTATAAAATTATCCTCAATTGTCCCAGAACCTTTGGAAATGACATATGTTAAGTTTATGAGGAAGCAAAACATCCTATTGAAAGAGAGAAATACCCTGTAGACTTTATTTAAATAAATGTAGGTTGTTGTACATGAAAAATAAAAAATAAAACATCCCCTGAAAATAAGCCCTAATGTGTTTTTGGGAACAAAAATTAATATAAGACCCTGTCCTATTTTGGGGGAAACACAGTTCATACAGATAATTTTATTCCGTAACAGCAAATTGTAACAATGTGTAACTTTATTCTGTAAAAATAGCACAACAGTGCATGGAAGCTCCAAAATGCTATTCTTTCCCAGCTTCCTGTCACCAGTTTTGCTGTACGGAGTAGCAAGGTCTCATAGGGAATTCTACTCATGTTCACTTAGATTTGTTAGTTTGCTGCTGAAAATCCCACCAATTGTGTTACGCCACTGGTTGTACTAGCAGGATACTGGCCATAGCTGCAGCTGAAGAGCTTGAGGAACATCAGAGAATCTGGAAATTTGATTCAACAACCTTCATTTGGTTCATATTATAAAGAAATCCTATTCCTAGGTTTCTTTGTTCACCAAAATAGCTCTCTCTTTTTGTGTGTTTTTCCGTAGTATTAAAGATATATTGTATATATGTAAATCTTAAAAGTAGATCTTAGGCACTTCCAAAATAGAAGTTGAATAGTGATTGAGGAACCTAAAAATAGAGGTATGTACTGTATATCAGGGGCCCTTCTTGAGCCCACAAACTTTCCCCTGCCTGTAAAAAAAAACACACTCTAAAAATAGCCATGCCCCAGAAGTCTCTTGGAGGCATGTTTGCTCAATTTAATGTCATTTGTTAAGATGAGCAACCCTCCTCCCTTATCACCGTACCTTTTTGGGAGTCTTGAAATAACCTCTCTTCAAAATCAAAAGTGACCTTCCAGACTCTTTGGGTTTTTTTTTAAAGGGTGGGGTGATGAAATGGCCCATGGCGTTCTGAGAGTGGGGGGCCATGGTGGCCCATCCTTGATCTACAAGCTTTGCCCTCATTTGACAGATCACCTTCACGCATTCAGGTAGCCAGGGAGAAAACTGCCAAACGCATTGTAAGTATTGGCCGGTATCCCATGTAGTGCTGGTGAGGGAGGCATTTCTGTTTGCTCAGTTGTGTGAGATTATACTGTTGTGCAAGGGGTTCTGAAAGCAATTATGCAAGGGGCTACATAACGGGTAGCACAGTGACACCGCTGGACCTAGGCCTTTAACTGCTGTTATTTGGTTTAGCACTCTCAGCATTCTAGACCCCAGTGTATAATCTCTAAATTTGAGCATTCGGGGTATTCAGGTGGAATGAAAAAGCTGATTGTTCTTCATTTTCAACAAAATTTGAATGGCCACCTCCTCCCATATATTCACTTTCTCCTATTCTGAAACAGAGACAATTAAAGCGTATCGTGTGCCATGATATAAGGACTGGGATTTCAAGCAGCCTAATTACTAGTTGCCCACCATGTTTTCCGCATATTAAAGCAATAAAATATGGAGAAGATAGCAAAGGATATTACAAATACTATGCTTCCAAAATAATGCATTTTTGCCTAAATAATTTGAAGGAATATGGGGAAATCAATAGTTAATCTGCAGTATCATTATACTTTGGGTAAGTGCCAGGAATACAATTCAGTCTGATCAAATGAGCACATATACTTGTGAACTAGTTTATGGAGAGATTTTGATTGGTAGAACGTGAATAATGAATAGAAAATTTTCCTAAATTAGTATTTCTCGTGCAATCAAAACAGCAGTATTTTAGTTGGTATTATATTCACTTGGGGAAAGAAAAAGAAGTTCAAAAGTGATGCCAGAGGCATATCCATGAGTCTTGGAGGAAGCTCTGAAACCCTAGCTCCTGATGCTTAAAATGAGCCGCACAGTGGCTAGATAGGCTAAAGGTAATTTGGACCATTTGGGGCTTTATATATTAAAACCAGCACTTTGAATTGTTCTCAGAAATGGATTGACAGCTGCTATAGCAGGGAAGTTACATGTTTCCTGTAACCAGCCCCAGTTAATAATCTGGCTGCAGCATTTTGGACCTGCTGGAGTTTCCATACACTTTCTAAAGGCTGCCCCATATAGAGTGTGCTACAGTAATCCAGCTGAGATGTAACTAGGGCATGTGTCACCATGTGTCAAGAAATGGGTTGCTATAAGTCAAATGTGACTTGATAATGTATAACACACACATAAAAAGTCTGACTAGGCATTTCCTCTGACATACAGAGTTATGTATGTGATCAAGTGTGTGACAGGAAATACCTGTGCTGATGTTTTAATTTGCTGATGAAAGTCCTGCCACTTGTATTATGCCATCAGATGTATGTACCAGTAGGATATTGGCCATAGCTATAGCTGTAGAGCCTGAGGAACATTGGAGATTCAGGATATTTGATTCAACAACCTTCATTTAGTTCATATTATAAAGAAGTTTCTTCCTGAAGTTTCCTTGGTCACCAAAATAGCTCTCCCTTTTGTGTGTGTGTGTTTCTCTCCATAGCATTAAAGATATATAGCATATTTGTAAATCTTAAAAACAGAATTTAGGCACTTCCAAAATAATAAGTAGTAATAAAAGTGCAAAATTGGTGGGAAAGACATCGGACTGTCAGATTTAGACCTAATCCGTCATTATAATGAAATGTCACTTCTGGAAAAGATAATTGGATGGGGCCTGTATGACTTCCTACAGTCACTAATTGTGCATGTGACCTTTTTTTTAATGGAAGAAACAAATGAACATTCTACTTTAAGGCTAACTTCCTTGAGAAAGAAAACCTCCCCCCTCCTTATCTGTGCTGGAGGCATAAATTGTCCACGGACAGTGGAAAAGTACTAGATCACCAGCAGTTGCTCTAAGCATTGACAGATCATAAGATGGATGATCGCTACCAGCCTGATTGAATGTGAGATACTGCGAAAGAGCAGAAGCACCAGGGGGCCATGGAGGGAAGCTCACCTTGCAGAGGGCACCTCTCAACCTGCACAGCAGAGATTGTAACTGAATAGACTCGGATCAAATTTTCCCCTTTTGTTTCCTGGGTAACCTTATTTGTACTAACTGTACACTTTATGGTTTATATATATCCGAAACACACACTCCCCTTTTAAAAAAATTTCTTCTTCTTCTTCTTTTAAATGTCTTTCAGCTGGTCAAATGTTTTGTCTGAACCTAATCCAGGGCTAATCGTGAGGCAAAGGAAGATGTCTGTTTCGGTTAGCTGATGCTCTGGGGGGCACAGAGGTGTTGAAACACAGAGCTATTTGTATGAGGGAGCCTGCTCTATGCTCCCTAAGTTAGCCTGCTGCACTCAGCTGTGGTGGAACATGTCCCATCGTTAGCATTAAAGAAAAATTCAATTGTTAGTCTGGTTGGAGGTTGTTTTTTACATGGAATTGAGGCAGGGGAGGTGCCATCACGTCCTTTACCTCAGATAACACATCTCGGGCCAACCCACCTCTGGACTGTTACTGTATTATCTGACTGGCAGCAACTTCTCAGGGTTTCAGGCAGAAAACCTTTTCACCCTCTGCAATTTGATCTTTCAAATGGACATGGCTGGGATCACACTGGCAACTTTCTGCATTTACAACAGTGACTCCACTGCTGAGCCATCACTCCTCCTCATGTCTGTGGATTTCCATAGTGTTTTTTTTTCTCCCCATCCTTCGCCATGATTCCCACCATGGTGCTGCTAGCCACACATGCACACAGGAGAGGGAAAATGTTTGGATTTGGGGGATTGTACTTCCCAGGATGGTCGTGGGCTGTGCCAGCTGTGGGATTCTGGGAGCTGTAGTCCAGAAAACAAAAAAACTCTTCCCATTTCTGCTTCAAGGTAGCAATAATGTCAGGATTGGCTAGCTGGAAGGCAATGTTCCATTGTCCTTGCCTCTCCTCAGATACTTTGCTCAGTTAGTGTTGTGGCAAACCACTGCAGGGCTAATTCAAGTAACGATGCATAAATAATATCTATCTTGCTTGTTCTGAGGAATGCACCAGGAAACCATTTTAAGAGAATGAGCAAGTAGCTATTAGTAATTCATTGCACTCAGCAGGCATTTCCCCTAAGAAATTCAACCTTGGATAAACTGTGGCATTAGCTAATTGACTGACTGGCGGGGATGTGGGGTGGGGGAGTGAGTGAGGAAAAGCGAAATACTTTTCCATTCAGTTCAGGGGTAACCAAGAGATTTTATTCAAAGAAGATCCACTGGCCGCATAATCTTTTCAGTGCTATGAATGCAGGAAAGATCCCAAACTCCTCCCACCCTGCTGCTATTTTAGAGGTACAGAGGTGGAAAGCCCACATTTCCATCTCGTATAAACCCCAATCACCTAAATCATAAAATGATGCGCTGTCAGTAACACCATACTGGGTGAGAATATGACATGGAAACCAGCCTGTCTAATCTACTGTTGAACTACCAATGGTTGATGAGAAATGTCATGGTCCTTGTTCTTTTTTTTTCTTTTTGAAGTTCTATATCTTTGAGTTTTAACTATCAGACCTATCTCTAGCTGTTGGATGTCTCTTCAGGAGCAAATAGTACAAATATCTTAGCTGGGGCTTTTCTTCCTCTGCCCAGTGACTTCATCTCTATCTTGAAAGAATCAAAATAGAATCTATTTCTTAAACTATACTTAGCTAATTAAAAAGCTGAGAGCCAGTGTGGTGTAGTGGGTTGAAAGTTGGACTAGGTCTCAGGAGATATGAGTTCAAATCTCTGTGCCATGGAAACCTTGGTGAGGGGAGACAATGGTCAAACCATGCTTTAAATATCTCACATACCCAGGAAACCCTCTTAAAGTCATCATAAGTTGGATGCAACTTGATGCACATAAGAACAAAACAAAAATGATCAAGGCACTAGCCACATTGGGTTGGATCCAGATTTAATTTTATTTAGAGCAGATCCACTGAAATCAATGGGACTTAAATTAGACATGATTCACTTAGGTCTCATTGATTTTAGTGGTTCTGTTTGTAATGTAATTAAGAATTAAATCCAATGTTCGTCTCCACAAGAACAGATCCACTGAAAAGAATGAGACTTGTTACTCACAAGGTATATTCTGTTTTGGATGCCTGCTCTGGTTGGGGCTAGTACCAGGTCTGGACCAATTCCTTCTCTGGAAATGGACCTACATTGATAAAGTATTCCTGAACTTGGGGATCTCATGGACATAGGGAATCAGGAGATGTACTTGAAAACTATAGAGATCATCTAGTGCACTGGTTCTTAACCTTGGGTTACTCAGGAGTTTCGGACTGCAACTCCCAGAAGCCTTCACCACCAGCTGTCCTGACTGGGATTTCTGGGAGTTGCAGTAAGAACCACTGATCTAGTGAAATTCTGTTACATTCACATCATGACAAAACAGTTCCTAAGTAATAGATGGAATGTTGGTATGTTGACATTTATTTAAATGAGTGGTGAAAGGTGACCAAAGGAGACAGAAAAAGTAGCCCCAAGGGTTTGTTCACACAACAATCCTGGCACATGAAGGTTATTTGAAAAACATGGATGTGAAAACTCAAGTCTGTTGTAGTCAGTTGTATTCAAAAGCTTTGTCTGAATGTACATTGTTAAATGTCCCTATCCCCACCCCTCTTTATGGCTATACTGTACATGGTGGATACACATAGCCACCTCTTTATAAAACTCAGTTATATCAAGTGCAACATGGTGACAGGAACAATTTCTAGTTCTCTCTATTCATAAGACTCACTGATTTCTATCTATAATCTAGAACACTTCTAAAAGTGTGACTCTGCAGGTGTTTGCTGTAGCAAAATCTCTTGCAGTTTTGTAGATAAGAATTTAAATAATTGCAGTAATGATAAGCTGCTCTCATATTTTTACTGCTCAGTACTTTGCTGGATTATCTAAAAATACTCTTTTTGTGTTGGTGTATTTAATTCTCAAAGGTGTGTTATGAATTTATGAAGCTGCCTCATACTTTCAGACTACTAATCCATGTTGACTAGCCCTAAATACTCAGCAGACATCTTTCCTAGGCCTCTTGTCTGTATTTTTAACAATCACAAGGATTCTAGGCATGTAGAAGATATTCGTTATCATCACATTGGCTGAAATCCTGTTGTGTTGTATAGAAAGTTGCACTAGAGTAGGTCCACTGTATAAATGGGGATTTACTAAACCAACTCCTCCTATGTTTCTTTGAGTTAAGTGGGCCTACTAATTGTGACTCTAGTTGTAACTTACTAGGCTAAAGTAACTTGCAACTAGAGTAGGCCCATTGAATCAGTGAAACTTATGGAGGAGTTGACTTGCCAAATCCCCACTGATTCAAGGAGCCTGCTCTGGTCTGACTCCTGTGGCAACAGGATTTCAGCTACAGTGTGGTGTTTCTGTGTTCCCATATGTGAGGGAAACAGAAAGTTTACCTGTTGCAGCAGATGATTCAAGGTAAAGTAACTGGGAATAGCAGTACAGAAAGCAGAATTCTGGGTCCCCCCGCAAAAAAAAAAAAGTATCTTGGAGACGGGTTTGATTGCAGTACAAGCACCACCATTGTTTAGGACTGCCAGATCTAACATCAGAAGAGCCACAATGATCTCCAACCTTTGGTAGAAGAAGAAGCACAAGAAAAAGAAGACTTGGTACTACACATTAAGAAGGAACAAAGAACATAACAATATATTCGCGAAGGCTTTCACGAGGGCTTCAGCACAGGTTGCTGTCCTCTGAAGATGCCGGCCACAGAGACTGGCGAAATGTCAGGAAGAACAACCTTCAGAACACGGCCAAAGAGCCCGAAAAACCCAGAACAACCAAAAGAACATAACCTTGAAAACTGATATAGTCGTTCGAGTGGTTGGGCCGGGACTTGGCAAATCCAGGTTCTATCTCCCAAGGAGTGAGGAAATTCAGCAGCTCACTTTAGACCTGTCGCTCTCTCGCATCTTAACCTACTTCACATGACTGTTGAGAAGATGAAATGGGAATGGGGAAAAGAGCCCTTCGCACTCTTTGAGCTCACTGGAAGAAAGACAGGCTTTACATGTAAGTAGGGATGTGGTGATGCTGTGGGTTAAACCACAGAAGCCTCTGTGCTGTAAGATCTATAGATCTGCAGCTATGAGATCGAATCCACATGATGGATTGAGCACCCGTCGCTTGTCCCAGCTCCCGCCAACCTAGCGGTTCGAAAACATGCAAATGCGAGTAGATAAATAGGGACCACCTCGGTGGGAAGGTAACAGTGTTCCGTGTCTAAGTCGCACTGGCCATGTGACCACGGAAGATTGTCTTCAAACAAACGCTGGCTCTATGGCTTGGAAACGGGGATGAGCACCGTCCCCTAGAGTTGGACACGAGTGGACAAATTGTCAAGGGGAAACTTTACCTTTACCTTTACTGTAATAATAGCAAATAAGCAACAAATACATTCTTCAACAGTACCTCCCATTGTGTTCAGTGCGGCTTACTCTCAATCTTGCAGACTAAACAGCCCAAATCCAAGCCAAATGAACCTTCAGTGTTCTTCAGTATCTTTGGTTGCTGGCAGCTCAGCTTTCCCAGCAGAGATGCAAATAGACTTCCAGCAAGAGCAGGTTGGCATTCATCATGTCCACGGACCTGACCTTCTAGGGACCTAGAGTTTTGCCTTCTTTAATGAAATTAAAACTCTGGCCAAGGTTCCCACCTCAGATCAAAGGTGCAGAGACTCACTGCAGTGGAAATGTCTCATGCTATGAAATGAACTGTATTTGTCTGCCTCTGTGGGTTGGTCAACTGATGTGCAGAAATAAACACACTTGAGGAAAGCTGGTATCGACACACAGCATTTCCCGCAGTATAAATTAAGGAGCATCACTCATACCTTTGCTTACTGAACCATAAACATAGACAGGTCTGGTGGATGAGGAATGCAGTAACTCTTGTCAGTTGCCTGGCATAGGAGGTTTTCCTTCCTATTGTCTGGCTTTACATGCAAACATTATCTTTTAATGAGATCTCAGCTATTAGAAATCCTTACAGGTTCTGCTAGGGAATTTGGCTGCTTAATGCATTTCAGTGTTTCGATTTACTTTGGCTCCATCAGCATATTGAATTTTTGAGGCTGCATGGGAGAACTCCTTGGGAAACCGAGAGTTACGATGATGGTTCTGCAGGAGTTCTTTCTTTTTTTAAAGCACCAGGGAGCAGAGTCAGCCTATGTATTTATTTACCTATTTCTATGTACAGAGTAAAATAATGGCACTTATTTTAGCAAAGCAGCTCCCCCAAACAGAAGTTAAGCCATAGAACTGGCATTTCAGCGGCTTCCTTGAAAATATGAGTCAAACAATCAGGTCGCAAGTAGCTTGAGATACAGATTTTTTTTTTTAACAGATACATGCATGCTGGACACTTTGCAGGCTCAGTTACCAATCCAGCTGGGGATGAACACACAGATATATGCTAGATCAGGAGTGGGGAAGTTTTGGCCCATGAAAATGTTTGGGACTGAAACATTTCTGGTCCCTAATGGCAGTGGTTCCCCAGAACCTTGGGTCCCCAGATGTTCTTGGACTACAACTTCCAGAAATCCTGGCCAGCACAGCTAGTGGTGAAGGCTTCTGTGAGTTTTAGTCCAACAACATCTGGGGACCCAAGGTTGAGAACCACTTGCTTATTGGGATTCTGAGAGTTGAAGCCAAAGCAATTGAAGGGCCATGTGGTGATCAAGGGAAAAGACCCACCCATGCACGTAATGCCAATTCTTGAACAAGATGCAGATAAATGAGGCAACGAGCATTTCAGCATTTTTTAAATGGAGAAGTCACAACAACAACAAAAACGCTGGAACTGCAATATTAAGACTGCACACATTTATGTGCTATGATTTATAATAAGCACAATTCAGCCAAAGTTAAACACCTTTACGTCCCACTTAGACTTTTATTTACTGTTGAGATCAGAATTCAGCAGCTTTGTTGCTTAAAACCACAGGCCGTCACAATATACCAGCAACAACACAAAGCGTATATGGCAATTTTTTTGTTGATATATGAAACTCTATTAGATTATTAGTTTGCATATTCATATTCAGCATAATGTTATGTAAAAAATTAAGGGAAACAATCTTTTTCTCATTGTCAGGCCACCACCTGCATGATTTACCCTAGAGGGCCTACTTAGCCAGGCAAGAAACGTAGGGTTCATTTTCATGTCTGAGGTTTTGCAAATGTATTGAGTTGTATCCACAGGAGCTTTGCCCTAGCAAAAAGCACTTCCTGTCATGTAAAGGGAAAAGCCAAACATGGTTTTTCACTGATCCCCAGTATCCACAGAATTTGTCCTCCCTTCCCAGTGTTTCATAGCTTCTCTTCTGACACACCCCTGCATAATTCTGCCTCGAGGGAAGACAAACTGTGATAGATTTCCGTGTGCTAACTCTTATTTTTGGAAATAATATTAAAAATGATATGCATGCAATTTCAGTGGAGAATTAAAAAACTTCATTTCTAGCAGTTTTAGGCCTTGGATTCAAAATCCCACAGCTGCTTGAGAAACAGATTTGTTGCTTCAGCAAATCCCCAAAGGCCCTCCCCCATTTCTTATAAAAGACAATCCTTCCGTTTACTTCTGACATCCCTATAAGAACATCAGACAACCCAACATTTGGTGTAGGAGAAGCTGTGCCTCAGGAGGAGATGAACTGTCAATGGTGGATAATGCTTATTTTTAACATTGTTTCCATTTACAGAGGCATAAGAAAATGTTCATCTCTTCTTTAGAATTAAAGAGTTACTTTTCCTAGCTATCCTCTTGGGCCATTCCAATTTCTTCTCCTCCCTGCTTCTAAATGAGTTTCTTTAGATGAAGCATTCATTTTCCCAAGCTGGATGTAAATTTGTACCACGTAAAATGCCAACATTCCTTTGGTGCAAAATCTTCTTTTAGTAGTCAGTTTTCCTTAGATGCAAGAGAAATGTTCAAAATCCTGAACATTTTGGACAAGAACTTCGAATACAGTAACAGACTGAAATGCTATTCACTTGCAGTGCTGCAGTTAGTGCTGTAACAAACCAGTCACAGTTAATGGTCAAGACACAATGCCAGTTCTAGATTTTCCCTGCAAAAAGTTGGAATAGTATAAAGCAGGAAATACGCCTTGGCTGACCAGTTTCTGGCAAAATGGGGGGGGAAAGAGAGATGTCTCTTGGTTTTACCCTACATCTATCCTCAGTGCTGGAAGTGCTTTGCTGTGGTAGGCTGCAGCTACAGGGCCAGTTACAAATGATGACATTGTGCCAAATAAACCAGTCCTCACAAAGCTACTGCTTACATCTGGCTTTTTGCCTGCTGCCTCAAAAACATGTCTAAAAGGACGGAGATGGAGGATTACAAAATATTGTAGCCATGTCAGTCTGTCTTATTATGTTGAGAAAACTAAAGAGCAAAAATGAAAAGAGAGAGCGAGAGAGATGCAAAACTCAAAGGACAAAATGTTGCGGCACAGTGTTTTTGTAATGTGCCCTCAAGTTGCCTTTGACTTATGGTGTCCTATGAATGAGTGACCTCCAAAATGCCCTGTCATTAACAACCCTGCTCAGCCCTGGCAAACATAAGGCAATGGCTTTCTTTATTGAATCAATCCATCTCATATTCTCTTTTCTGACTTCCCCTCAACCCCTCCCAGCATTATTTTCTTTTCCAATCAATCTTTTCTTGTCTTGGTTGGCCCAAAGTATGATACTCTCAGTTTCGGCATTTTTTGGTCCTAGACAGAGTTCAGACATTCTTTGTTCTAGAGCCCACTTGTTCATTTTCCTTATGTCTCAGGGTATCCAGAAAGCTCTCCTCCATCACCAGATTTTAAACAAATTGATTTTTTTTTCACTCTGCTGCCATTCTTCATTATCCAGTCTTCATGAGTTAGAGTGTGGAGATGGTTGTATGACTAGGGACCTACCTGCCAAGCCACCTTTCTGGGCCCATCCATAGCACTGCCCTATGTCCTGTGTGTGCTGCTGCCACACCCAGCCCAGCATAACCAGAGTCTGTCCATCTTCTTCAGTGCTGTGTACCTGCCCTGCAAGAGGCATAGTGCATTGCTCACCAACCCCACCTTGATTTGGTTGCCATGAGCAGATAAGCAAGGGAGCCATGGCTGCTTCACAGCAAGCAGCTCAGTCAAGACAAGCCCAGGCAGTCTGGGATGCTGAAGCACTCCAAGGGGGAAGTCGCTTGTCAGGAGAAAATGTGGATGCACACATGTCCCTGAGGCTTGACAACTAAAGGTACAGTGGACCCTCGACTTACAGACGGCTCGACTTACAGACTTTTCGAGTTACAGACTTCTCTGGCTGCAAAATTTAGATTCGACTTGCAGCCAGAGAATCGACCTACAGACCAGAAAAAACCCAAAATGGAACAAAAATGGAACAAAAACAGCTGGTTACGGGATTAATCGGTTTTCAGTGCATTGTAAGTCAATGGAGACTCAACCTACAGACTTTTCGACCTGCAGCCACCATTCCAATACGGATTAATTCCTTAATAGAGGGTCCACTGTATACATATTTATGTTTTTGAACTAGAACTCCCAAAATCCAGCCTGGGGAATTCTTGGAGCCTTCTTAGAGTTTCAATCCATTCTTGGACTTGGTACCTGGGGAAGTTTCAGCACATCATGAAGGAGAACATCTTTAGAAATCACTGTTGTACTCTGAGTCACACAACTAGGTATACAATAGACCATATCTATAGTGATTTCTAGAAGCAACTCACATGCAGAATTGCTGTTTTCATTATATTGGTGTAACTACACTGACATAATTATACACAAACATTTTGATAATGGTTTTCATAGTTAACAAAATGTCCTTTTTTCATGCTTCCATTATTGCTGCTCAGCCATCATCCTAGTTACATTATTAACATTCTAATCTGGACTATTTTTATTTATTTCCCAAAGTATTGAAATTGTAGGTAGGACAAACTCAGGCTCAAACTAGATGTGACAATGATCTCACAATTAGCAGCTGCCTGACTAGTTTTTAATCTTAGCTGACAGTAAACTTTGGGGAGTGGGAAAGGAATGTGAGCCATTGATTTCTATCCAGAATTTGCCACAGTCCACTTAAATCAACAGAGTTTACGTTAGTCATTATTATTGCTGCATGGGAATGCAGTACTAAACTTGTGATGGCAGAACAAATCAATATTCTATAAGGCAAATTCTAAACTAGGCTTCAAGATATATATATTCTTATCCTTATCCTTATTCTTAACTTAGTTTGTACTGAAGCATTCTATTTCTGTCCACCATTGGGTCCAAACTAAAGCTATATTCAGGTGTTAATAAAGTACATGGAGTACTCATTTACAGAGGGAAACTTTTGGCTTCCACCTTCCTTTGCCTTTGTTCATGGGGAGGGCAACATATTGGAGTAGGGACCATTTCTACTGTCTGTGAGAGCCTTCCATGTAAGTTGAAACGACAGAAAATCTGGGTCCCAACTGATGTGGAGAACCCCACTGGACAGCAGAGACATGCAGATATATCTCAAGCCGACTGGGATTGTGACCATGTCGGTGGTGGGTGGGGAGACTTTAACTCTTCCATCCAAATTAGGGGCCCATGCAGAGCTTCAGAGGGTTGCTTTTTAATACGACAAGTCCCACAACCTTCTTTGCCATTGAGTTGCACTGCAAGGAAAGCTCCCGTTCATGTCTATGGATCCTGTGGAGACGTTTTGGTGCAGGCATTTTTGGAGTGAGTGAGGGACGTTCACTGGTCCCCCTGAACCCACTACTGCTGAAATCACAGCTGGATTTTCTGTCATGTTTTCTGGGTTTGCTGTGAAAGGCAAAACTCAGGCATATAAAAGGCCTAGTACATTTTTTCATTCCTATGGTATTCTTTAAGCTTACTCAGTTCCAGTTTCTATTCCTTTTCTGATTATCTCACTCAAAAACTTACAGCTTTTTTCTGAATGTAGTTTTCTTTTCTTTTCGTTTCTTTCTTTCCTTCCTTCCTTCCTTCTTTCTTTCTTTCTTTCTTTCATGGTGGCCCTTCTGAAATCTGTATTTCAGGGGATATTATGCTTTAGTATTGACTACTCCCTGCAAATATAGGAAGGGGCCATGAAAGATTGACAGTATTGGTGTGTCTTAAAAGAAGTCCACGCACAGACTTTATTTCCTAAATGAGCTCTCCTAGGGGCTCAGCTCATCAGATGAGGCTCTACTCCTAGTGCTGTAGACTTTAGATAAGTGAACAAGTACAAGACTATTTTAGTGGTGGCCCTTTTGTGGACCTTTTGCCTTATAGGAGCTTTTTAAGCTCTTTTGTATATAACTTTAGAAAATCAGTAAAGATAATTTTATTCCAGCAAGGTGGCAACTGTTTAAGTCTTTTAGTTGTAACTTTTAATATGAGCTGCCAGTTCTGCTGCTGGTAAAAAAATATGATGTGTTTAGTGCTGCCTTGTTTGTTTTGTGAAATATTTATTTATTTGGCATGTTGTTTAATGTTGAAGTGCAATACTACCATGACCTTGCAATGTATTGCTAGCTTGGAGCTATACAGGAAAGTAAACTTTCAAACATACACTTTTCTCCCTTTTTCTTTGACCTTCATAATATTATAACATACGGTGTGTACTGCAACATATTTGCATGAGTAACAGAAGGCTTCCGTTAAGTCATTCCTGTAAGATTGATCAGTCTGGTGGGTAGAAATTACACTTTAAAATGTTTAATAACCTCAAAAGAATATGTGTGTTTGATATAATGGAATACCAAAACTGGCTATAGTCCAAATCAATCAAAAATTCATTTTTGTTGGTTCAAGCTTTCACTGTGACCTGCAGAGGATCTTGAAACGGTGAGCTGTGAAGAAATTGAAGCCAGTTCTGAAATTTAACAAACAAGTCATTCAGCAGCCTATGGGCATTTGTGGGTTATCAAAATGATAGGTTATATCATTAAATAATGTATACGGTATTAATTCCATGGGTGTCAGATTAAAATATGTAATGAGGCTAAACAACCCAATCCACACTCTCTTTTAATCTTCATGTTTCCTCATCATGACTGGCATTCTGTCACAAGAACCTGTCAGGAAGGTGTTTGATTGAAATTTCATGGGGATATATATGTTTTGGTGTTATTGCTTCTTTCTCCCTCCCCCCCCCCTTTTTTTTTTTTGACAAATGGTGTTAAACTTTATTGCATACACAGCTATATGCCTTGACTGCTGCTCCCCTCCCCCATGGTAAACATTTTTTCTTTCATTTCTCCTTTCCCCAAGTTTTTATACCAAAGCTGAAGCATGACAATGGCACCAAATAAAAATGAATATCTGATGAGGTCCTGTGTTGAAGTTTTGCCTCAGAATTGGAGGGCTATAGACATGTATCTATTTATTATACTGTCCACTGTGTTTTAATATTATACCTTTTGTGCTTTTATCCTCACCTAGCAGAGCTAAGCTGGTTATGAGCTTCCACCAGCCCAAATTTGGAGGGAACGGTGGGATACTAAGTAAGTAAGTAACTGTAGTGAACAGCCGTGCCCTCACCTGTCCGTCACAGCTGAACAGTGGAGAAGGATCCAATGAGAGGACAGAAGGCGGAGCCAAGGGGGTAGGGGGCTGGATATAAATGCAGTGGTGCCTCGTATGACAAGTGCCCTGTTTAACGACGAATTCACATAGCGATGGCATTTTTGCCATCGCTTTTGCGATCGCATACCGATGTTGCCTACGGGGAAAAATCGCTTTGCGATGTTTTCCCCATAGGCACCATTTTCCCCCAGCTGAGCGGCGGGAGCCTCCGAAGGGTCCTTCCGAGGCCACCGCCGGGATTCCCCTTCCCCGCGGCCGGCTTCCTCGGCCATGGTCAGGCTCTCAGGAGTCCAACCATGCCTGGGGTAGCCTGCCGCGGGTCGGATCCAAGCCGCGGGGGGAGGGTGGGGGGATCCGGATGCCTGAAAGGCATCCGGATCCCTCCCCCTGCGGCTTGAGGAGGGTGGGATGCATGGCTGGATTCTTCGAAGAGTCCGGCCATGCCTCCTACCCCCCCGTGGCTTGGATCTGAGCCGCAGGGGGAGGGTGGTGGGATCCTGATGCCTTTCAGGCATCCCGGGCTTGGATCCCACCCGCTGCTGGTTACCCAAGCCATGGGTAACCGACAGGGGGTGGGATCCAAGCCCGGGATGCCTGAAAGGCATCTGGACCCCCCACCCTCCCCCCGCTTTTTGGATCCGAGCCACAGCGGCTACCCCAGCCATGGCTGGACTCTAGGGAGTCCGGCCATGGCTGAGGTAGCCGCCGCGGGTCAGATCCCAGCCGCGGGGGGAGGGTGGGGGATCCGGATGCCCGGATCCGACCCGCAGCGGCAACTCCCAGCCATGGCCGATCGGCTCCTGCCTTCTCCTCCACCGGGCACCTCCTCCGCTGCTGCAAGCACAATCGGGACAGCCCTTTGGGAAAAGCCGGGTGGTGGGGGAGAAGGCAGCAGCCGATGCCGTCTTCCCCCCCTCCCCCGAGGCTTCTCCCAAAGGGCTGCGCCTGATAGTGGGGGAGAAAACCGGATAATCCGTTCCTATTGGAACGGATTATCCGGTTTTCAATGCATCTCTATGGGAAAACGCGTTTCACTTAACGATGTTTTCTCTTAGCGATGTTTTTTTTTTGAACCAATTAACCTCGCTATGCGCGGCACCACTGTACTGGTGTATGGAGTATGAAGAGAGATTCTGGTAGGGAGAGACAGTGTGAACCTTAAAAAGTGAACTGGTAGTGAGTTAGAGATCTGTAAGAATGCTGAATGGAACAGAGAGTTAATAGAGTTTCAAAGTTAAAGTAGAGATGATTCAAATACAAGTGATTAGCAAATTGTGATTTACTTATTAATCATATATTAATTTCCCTGATCTAATAAATGATTTAAGTTTTAAAAGCACACGTCTCCTTGATTGAATGGTATTGAAGCAGCAATATCTGGTGGCAGTGAAGAAAGAAGAAGAGCGAGAACCTCATGAAGGCCTGGGGGAATAGGGGCTTCAGAAGAGATCGCCACAGTAAGTAAGTAAGTAAGTAAGTAAGTAAGTAAGTAAGTAAGTAAGTAAGTAAGTAAGTAAGTAAGTAAGTAAGTAAGTAAGGTAGTTAGTTAGTTAGTTAGTTAGTTAGGTAGTTAGTTAGGTAGTTAGTTAGTTAGTTAGTTAGTTAGTTAGTTAGTTAGTTAGTCAGTTAGTTAGTTAGTTAGTTAGGCAGGCAGTTAGTTAGGTAGTTAGTTAGGTAGTTAGTTAGTAGTTAGTTAGTAGTTAGTTAGTTAGGATTAAGCACAAAGAAAATAACTCACATGTGACCCCTCAATGAACTTCACAGCTCATGGGGACTTGAACCTTGATCTTTCAGTCCTCAGACCAACATTCTAACATTTACATCCATGTACTGGATTTGCCTTGTGAGGCTCAGCCATGTCCCTCTTACATTTTTCTAACTTCACCCCAGGGCCCCTACTTATCAGATGAGGTTTCATGGTGCCCACTGCATAGGGTGTGGAAGGAGAAATGGCAGCTTCCAATTTTCTCATTTGGTTTGCCCACTGTAGGAGCCACCCTGGTTTTGGGGTCAGCCTGGGGGAAAACCAAGGCTTTTGAGAGAGGTTGGAACAAAGGTGCCATGTTGCCTCCACTAATTGCCTTGCTCATCTGCCTCTATCAATAATATCAAAGTAAAGGAAGAAATCCTCATTCTTTATTAGTTTTGACAATATGGGTGTTCTGATGTCTTTGTGGTAGATTAGTTTTTCGTTGATTTATATGGTCAGATGCTTTCATCACATTTTCTTTTGCTTGTGGGTTAACTTAGTGCTCCCTGTATGAGATCACTATAACAGATCTTGGGGGTTCAGTCCGATCCTCCAACCCAACTAGGACAGGCCTATCCACAAACCCAGATTTCAGCAAGGAACAAAAATAGAAAAAAGGTACCTTTTAAAACCTTTTAAAAGCTTGTTGTCTACCATTCTATATCCCAGACTGGCAATTTTATTGGGGGGAGTAGGGTTTTGTTTGTTTTCTTTTGATATGTTTTATATGGTTTTAATATTTTTAGCTCTATGTTTTATAATATTTTGTAAGTCACCCAGAGTGTGGTCTTCTCACTAATTAGGTGGGGTATAAATATAACTAAACAAACAAACAAACAAACAAACAAACAAACAAACAAACCTCTTAATAGTGTCAGTATATGCTA
This sequence comes from Pogona vitticeps, assembly GCF_051106095.1. Taxonomy (NCBI): domain Eukaryota; kingdom Metazoa; phylum Chordata; class Lepidosauria; order Squamata; family Agamidae; genus Pogona; species Pogona vitticeps. Next base: position 162,330,074 of record NC_135785.1, read on the forward strand.
GCCAATTCCATTCCAGTCTATATTGCAAGGGAAATGAAAAATCACGAAATTTATTTTCCTTGAAATGAGGCACCGTGAGACTGTGAGCTTTTAAATAGACTTTCTCATTTACTATTTAAGGATGACCCAGATAATACTAAACAATCCTCATTCTTGCCTAACATCTCAGGAATGGTAAGATTCCATTTTCTCCCAACACTGGACCTGGGATGGTGTTGATCAACAGTCCATAGTTTGTATGTAGTGTCAAACTGTTTTAGCTCTAATGGACAAAGTGGTGGTAATTTCTAACTTGCTCCATGTTATATGCAGGTCTGGTCCTGTGCCTTGCTCTGGTCCATGTTGCACGCACAGTGCTTATTTTGTAGAAAACAGAGGGTTTATGAACAGTTAACGTTTCCATGCATCTTTACCTTGGTTAACCAAAAGCTATTCATTCTCTTGAAATGGAACAAAATGACTTTTTCCATGGTCACCATAAATCACTGGGTGAAAAAAAGATGGTAGACATCTGCCCAGAGTCTGTCATGGTTCCACCAACAATACTGGCATGGTAGGTGTGAATACTAGAAAAAACCAGTGGCTCCATGGCAAGTATGCTGGGCATTTCTGACACAACCAAGACAGCTGTTCAGTCAGTGCTGGCAAAATATGGCCAGTAGAAAAATTCTTATGTTGCAGTAGGAATGAAGAGAGTTTAATACTTTCTGTCCTTTGCTGAGCAATGGGAAGCATGTCCATTCTAACATAATACAGCTGTGAAATGCTTATCATTTCCTATGTTAACTTGATCTCAAGGGAATAAGGATGAAAAAGTCCAAGCCACCAGGGGTAACCTCAATGGAAGCCGGTGAATGTGATATCAGCGGGGGTTTAAATCTCTTCCAGTTCCAGTTTGACCTTTAAAGGATCTTCTCAAGGTGATGGACCTATTTTGAGGACAAGATTCAACGACTTGGACAGCTCTCATAATGGTGGCATGAAAAATTAGAATGGACTGTAGTTGTTCAGTAAAGTAAAGATGTGCCTTTTGTGCTTCTCAGCATGAACATCTCATGATTCTGGGCCACTACACATTATGTAGTTTGTTCCACCTCTCTTCATTCCTACTGCAACATAAGGAATGAAGTGTGCAGTGTAGGAGCACCTTTCTCCCTATCAGATAAACATATTGTGCCCTGATGTAGGGTGGAACCAAAATGTATGAATAGGGATGTTTTAAGCTCCCTCCCTTGCAGTTATTTTACTTTTAAAATTCATGTCCCTTCTTCATTGAAGAAGTGGTGCAATGGTTAAACTGCAGATAAGATTCTGCAATCACAAAAGCTCACACTAAAATACTTTTGTAGTTTTAAGAGCGCACCAATATCTTTGTTTTCCTGCTTGGTCCTGCTGGAAGAGACTAACATGGCTAACTCTGTAAAAACTAATTCCAGAAGGAGTATTATGGGTTTCACTGCAATCATTTGCTGATGTCTTGAGCCTGAAGGAGGCAGAAACAATTGTGTTGTGTAGGGTTGAGCCATTTGTGTTCACACAGAAAAAACCTCACACATGAAATAGGCTTTCTTTTCTTTTCCGCTTTCAAGGAGTACACAAAAGTTTCATGGTGGTTTGTTTTTTTGTGTTTGCCTGTTTTGTTTAATCCTTCTTTCACTCTTTGCCTGTCAAATTGCCCAGGAATATTTTCATTTGATAGCATTGCAAAGACTGCTGATAGTAGCCAATCAGAACATTTGACAGAGAGTGGGAATTCCGAATCTGTAAAAAGGCCTTGATTGGTTGGAACACAACGAGGAGGAGTGTTCTTTCCTTTTGTCACTCTTGTGGGAAATTGTGTGCTATCTTTTGTCTCTTCCATCGTGGATTGTGCTGCCTGCTCCCTGTCATCCTGCCTGTGCTGATGTGCCTCCTTGGAATTGCTTTTTGGGCTCCCTACCTCTGATTTCCTTGGGGATTTAATCCCTTCTTTTCCCAGCCATTTAAAAAATAATAATTCCCTCCCTCCCTCCCTCCCTCCCTCCCTCCCTCTTTCTTTCTTTCTTTCTTTCTTTCTTTCTTTCTTTCTTTCTTTCTTTCTTTCTTTCTTTCTTTCTTTCTTTCTTTCTTTCTTTCTTTCTTTCTTTCTTTCTTTCTTTCTTTCTTACTGCTGCCTGCATTGTCTGCCTGCCTTTGCCTGTTGGATTCAGGATAATTGGGCCGAGAAGGCCCAATTTTTAGTTTTTTCCCTTCGAACCTCTCTCGGCGTTAGGCCCCTCAGCTGCCCAGCCTGACTAGAACACGTTAAACAGGCAAAGCTAGGCAGAAGAAGGCACTCCGCCAAGTATCGAGGGCCTAAACCATTTAGGGCTTTATATATAATAGCCAACACCTTGAATTAGATGTGGAATCGAATAGGTAGCCAGTGCAAGGTGGCCAGGGTAGGGGAAAATATGATGTAATTTTTTTCATCCCAGTTAACAGACTGGCTGCCGTACTCTGGATGATTTGAAGCTTCCACATCAGTCTCAAAGGAAGCCTCATGTGGAGCGCATTACAGTAGTCTTCTGTTTGTTTCTATAGGGTGTGCGGGTCAGCGAATGGACTTTGATTGTGCCAGTGTGCCCCTAGACTGGGTAAAATGAATACAAAAAAGAAGACAAAAGCGAAAGAGGCACTCCTCTCCAAAAAGCCAAAACCAAAGGAAGATAAAATGTTTCCCTGCGCACATCCCCTAGTGTTGTGCAAGGAGGCAAAAAGCGAAGCTCCAGAGGTTTCAAACTGACCACCCCCTTGCAGAGTCTGATCTTGGAAGGACCAACTTTCTCCTCTGTACCAAAAGGACTCTGAAGACTGAAGACAGGTGGCACTAGGACCCTGTCTCTAGACTAAACCCCATTTTCATACCTTGAGTTCCTGACACACATTTTCTTTGAAAGCGGTGCTGTTGTTATTTTTCAAAGAACCATGCCACATTCTCAAGCGGCTCTCCTTTTGTTCCTTGGAAATGCACTCTTTCTTTCTCCCACATAATGCATTTATTATTGTAGCAGTAGTTGCTGTGCAACTGACCTTTGTATGACACTGTTTGTGATAGGGCCAGTTATGAGCAATCCCCCAGCAATATATTATGAACTTTCCTTCTCCCATTAGCATTCTGTCTCCGTTTTTTTTGCAGATTATATGTATGCTGTTCAGCTTTGAGTCCAAAGGGACAGTGCTGTTTGTTGCTTTCATTTTAACTGGCCAAGGACCAGTAAGCAATTTGTTTTAACTGAACAAATGACATCAGGCCCACTCTCTTTTCTTCCTAGATGTCAGACATTCATAACCTGGTGTCCTCCAGTATGGAATGATGGAAGGTGTAGTCCAACACATCCAAGGGACATCAGGTTTGGAAAGCTAACATGTGCCACTTCACCAACTTGCAATACGTGACAATACGTGACAATAGTGTATGCGTTAAGTTCTTCTGTGTTTTGATCCTGGAGTGTCTAGGTAGTCAGCTTGATGGGAGGAGTCATAAAGTTAGCTCCTTGGTCTTATAAACATTTCAATCCAGCTGCAATGTTGTGTAGGTCCAAGCTAGTTATGGAGAGTGAATGATTGAATTATATTTGCTTGCTGTTATAACTTCTCAGGTATTTCAGCTGTGTCAGTAATGAAGCAATTTGTTCCATGTCCAGCCGAATTTCATTCCTTGCCATCAACAATTAGGTAAGGTGGCACTGTGGGCATCTGAATGAAAGCAACATTTCTTTAAAGAGATTCCTGCTGAAACAAAAATATATATATCTCCATTTCCATTCTAGATGATGGTAACTGGATAACAGTGGCCCCGATAGCTGAATCTTGTAGAATTTCAATAGTGTCTGAAATGCATACTGGTAGATTTTCTTTTAAAGCCTTAGAGTCAAGGATTAAAAGAAAGCCGAAATCTCCTTGTACTCAAAGGCACTGGTCTGTCAGGGAACTCTGAAAGACCATTTAGGCTTTGGTTGACCAGGAAGATTTTTTTTTAAAAAAGGGGGATTGTTGTATTCGGTTGTTTTACTTGTATTTTTTTAATATTGCTCTTTTAAATAAGTTTTAATATGGTATTTGTTTCATTCTTTTTAATATGGCAGTAATTTATTATTTTACATTTAATTTGTTTCTTTTAATACTGTAAACCACCTTGGATCCTTTTGGAGAAAGGTGGCATATAAATCTTTCAAACAAACAAACAAAATGGGCAGGCAGGCTAATTACTAGCCCATCACAATATGTTTATGCCACAGGATTCTCTCCTTCTGTGTTTATTCCAAATGTCTTGTTAAAGTTAACAGCATCTACTTAACATGCTTTCCCTTCTGCAAATGTATGCAGAAAGGTTTCCAGTACAGTGATGTTTCGACTTACGAACATCCTGACATACCACCACTTTGAGTTACGACCAGCTCCGACTGCAAAATTTTGCTTCTACATGCGACAGGAGCTTCGAGTTGCAACCAGAAAAGGGCAGGGGGGAAAGGTGGGGGATTCAAAGTGATAACCGTTGGTGGCGAAGAGGCTGCTTCTTTGTAGCTCTTTCACCCCAGCAGTTAGAGAGTGTGCGATTGGAGGAGGCTTCAGACTGCCTGGTAAGCTGCTGCTTTCTACTTTTTAAAAACTGTTCTGGATGGTTTTTACAGTGTGGTTTTAGGCTGGGTGGTGGGATTATGTTTCTATGCTGTGATGGGTCTTGCAGGGTTTATTTGCTTTTTGTTTTCCCCATTTCTGATGGGTCTTGCATGGTTTGTTTGCTTTCTGCTTTGCTTTTTTTGCATTTCTGAAGGATCTTGCACTGTTTGTTTGCTTTTCTTCCCTCCCCCTTCTGCCAGAATGGATTAATTGCGTTTCTGATGGGTCATGCAGTGGGGTCTTTGTTTGTTTCTTTGTTTTGGTTATTTTTTCTCCAGCCAGAATGGATGAATTGCATTTCAATGCATTCCTATGGGAAATGGTGCTTCGACTTACGACCATTTTGAGTTACGACTGGAGTTCTAGAACCAATTAAGTTCATAAGTCAAGGCACCACTGTATCAGGAAGGAAATTCAGACTAAAATTAAGCTGAACATCCTGATTCACTGTGCTTCCCCCCCCCCCTAGTCTGGACACTCCTTTAATTATAGACCTGGGTTAGCTTGGTATCTTTGCTTCATAGATGTAATATGCAACCCAATAAGTGATAAATTGAACAGCAAAAACAAAAACAAAAACAAAAACCTTTCCACTTGTTGCTTGCCAGTGTTACAGCTGGTCAGCAAAGAGAGTAATTTTTCCTGCCACCATGCTTTTCATTTCCAGTCATTCTCAGAACTCATACTTTAACAAATAATGAGTTATTGTAAATGGCATTCTTTTCTAACATATTGGCTGATTTGCCTACATCTGGTCTGGCTGGTAAAGTTAATGGAACTGCAATATCCCATTACATATGTGGGTTTTATGACACTATGTCTGAACTTGTGTAGTCCATTTCTCTCACAGTAGGCTACCAAACAGACCGCAGGATATGTAAAATTTATATATTTATTACAAACTTGTATGGTTTTAGAAACATTTTATGGCATGTTAATTAATGACAACGTTATGAAGTGATGAAAATATCCAAAACTATGGGCTGGACACAGATCCAGGATGTTTAAACTAGAATCATGAAAACCCTTGGACAAATTTGTCACAAATAATTTAAGTTCCAAAGGTTTCAGTGCGTAGTTTCTAAACATCGCCAGGTGTGGATCCTACCCATAAAACCATTCATATGTAGCACAGTAGAACTACAAGTGTAGAAGAATGTGACCACTAAAAAACAAAGAATCAATTCAAACGTTTGTGGATTGAAAATCCCATCATCAGGCACTCATCAGTAACTTGTTAGTAATGCAGAAAAATTATATACGAATGTCCCAAAAATTCATGGAAAAGATTGCAAGGTGTATCCTCTTAAGGGAAGTTTAAAGCTGGTTCCAGACAGGCTCTGGGTGTGTGGCAATGTTTCCATTTCCCCCTTTTCATTTTAAAAATTTGTTTTTATGCACTTAGGCAGATGTGCAGTTCATTACAGATTTTTAAAAAAGAATCCCAATCCACACATGCAAATAGAGGTGCAGAGGAGAAAAAAGGAGAGTGAGAGTGTTGCAAACAGGGAAGGGGGAGGGCTCCTGTTTCACTTTTATTCAATTAAGTTAAAAGCTGAAAATAACCGTGGAAGCAGACATGAGTGAGGAGGTGGTGAACGAGGACTGTGGGGAAGGGGTGGGCAGACAGCTGGCAGGAAAAAAGGTGTCATCCTGTATTGTCCGAAACTGAGGTGTATCTGTAAAATCCAGGAAAAAAAAATGGGTTGAGCACCATTCTAAACCACAGCAGGGCTTGACGTCATGTGACAGAACAGGAGTCACAGCAGGTCCAATCCAATTTTTCCTGTTAGTGTGTGGGGGTGCCATTCCCAAGGTTGCTAAGCCACATGGGTGTTCTAGTGAGGGAAAACTCTCCTAGAATCCTGTGGCTTAGCAACCTTGGGAATGGCACCCCACATTAGTGTGGTTGCAGCCAACAATAGTTGTGGAATGAAAGACAGGACATTTACTTACATCTTAACCAACTTTGTAATTAAGGTAGGGGAACATTTCTCCTGCTTTCAAATTTTCGTGTGTGTTGAACTATTATCCTTCTATCAAACTGAAAGATAATCTTCAACATTCTCATTCTATTTACAAGGAAAGAGCCTTTAACAATATTCTGATAAGAGGGAACACAAGCAATAGATGAGGATATACAACAAACAAAAAGGCAATTGGGTATTGAGAATGGCTTGGCTTTGGATGTCAAAGCCATACACACAACCTCTTTTTGTGGCCTAACTGAATGGAGGGGTGCAGTGATAGTACTGGGCAGGATTACTGATTCTCTGCGGTTGTGCAGCCTTCAGATATAATGTATGGATCCAGTCATAATGTCTTACTTTCCTAAAATAGTTGCCTGCCAACATCCAATAAGCATTTCTGCAATATACACTCTCTGGAGAATAATAATTTTTATTTTAGTAGCGGATATTGGCCTGTATTCCTATCACACTTTTAAAAAGTCTCAGGGAAGGATTTCAAAGATGCTGAGAGTCATCTTTAGAGATTTCTAATTGGCTAAAATGTTTGTATTTTTATCTAGCAGTAACATTCAAAATTAAAATGGCTATAATAACTGACAGCTTCTCTGTTAGCTCACTGTGTTGCCTACTGAGAGGATTTTCTGGTATTAGTGTTAATAAGCCTGAATAAAGAGCCTGTGATTTTGAAAGTCTGCCATCATTTGCTTAAAAGAAATGAGATTTGTTTATGATAGGAATGGGCACTGTCTTCAAACAGATGTGCAAAAATGGAGTAAATCAGGGATATTTGTGTGATTCTGAAGGTGGAATGGAACAAGGAGACACAGTTTGTTTCTTTGTATCCCATTCAGCTCTTCCTTCCTTCCTTCCTTCCTTCCTTCCTTCCTTCCTTCCTTCCTTCCTTCCTTCCTTCCTTCCTTCCTTCCTTCCTTCCTTCCTTCCTTCCTTCCTTCCTGTCATTCGTAGGCTGCTTTTCTCCCAGTGAAGTGCTTTATAGAATAAAAAAGATAGTAATTTGAATCAAGTAAAGGGGAAATTGAAAGTAATATAGTAAGAGTACACTGAGCCGGTGGAGCCAAAGTAGAAGGTGAGTGACAGCTGAATTCCTCAATAAAGTCCAAGATAAATTGAGGTCACCATGTGATGTATGTATCTGTCTTGAGGCCACTTCAACAATCATTTCACAGAGCTGGAGGGCAAAGAGAAAGTTCTGTGTTTTTTAAATTCTTTTTTTCTTTGGTTGTTGTGGGTTTTTCGGGCTCTGAAGATGCCGGCCACAGAGACTGGTGAAACGTTAGGAAGAACAACCTTCAGAACACGGCCAAAGAGCCCGAAAAACCCACAACAACCATTAGATCCCGGCCATGAAAGCCTTCGCAAATGCATCATTTTTCTTTCTTTGGGTGTCCTTTTTTCACTTTTAGTTTAAATAGTTTCCTAAATTTTAGTGAAATGTTGTACATTATATATTTGCATTCATATGTGCAGTTGTGGGAGGATAGTTGTATGTCCTTTGAATGGCTAGGCCATACAATTCCCATTCCCCTGGGACATAGCTAATTCCCCCAACATCCCATTTGTAGGTTTTTTCCCCCAAAACACCAGAGATCCATAAACACCGATATAATGTGGCAAACTGGGCATGGGGTGGTCAAAATGTCCCCTGAAGGGTACAGATTGGATTGGCCCTCATCTTCACAACCTTTATGCAGGTATAGAGTAGGTGAGGAGGCTTCCACACTCCCTTTATTTATGACTAAATGTAAAGTATTGCAACAAACACGTTAGTAGTTTAGACTTCAAAGTTCCGTTGCTGAATCAACAGAGTGGTATATCCTTCCAGTTTGGCTTTTCTCACTCTTAAAAAGAACATGAAAGAAAGAATAGAAAAGAAACAGAATAGAATAGAAACAGAATAGAGCAGTGGTTCTCAACCTTAGGTCTCCAGATGTTCTTGGACTACAACTCCCAGAAATCCTGGCCAGCACAGCTAGTGGTGAAGGCTTCTGGGACTTCTAGTCTAAGATCATCTGGGGATCCAAGGTTGGGAAGCACTGGAATAGAGCATTAATAACCCACCACAGGTACAGCCCACACACTGGAGCAATCCCTCCTTATGTCATTGCTTTTTTGCTTGGCTTAAGTTATGTTTTAATTATTTCATGAAATTCTCTTAAAGATATGCTTCCCCCGCTGCCAAAACAAGACACAAATCGGCATGGTATTATTCTGAAGGGAGAAAACATTTCTGCTCACTCACCACATGCTGAAATGTCTGGCAATGTTTTATATGGAGATGGTCAGTGGTCTACATTCAGAGACAGTCCAAGACATTTTGCTGCCTGAAACAAAGCTGCAGATGGTACACTTACTTACGGTAACTATGTCGAGGTGTTTCCTGCCTCAAGCCAGCCATGTAAGTTTTCTCTCCTAATTGTTCTTTTTATTTCATTGTTCATTAGCCTTTGACATGTTATAGAGTTTAACAATTTTGCCACATTTTAAATGTGATTACTTTTGTTAGCTGCTTTGGATATTATTGGCAGAAAAGTGGGATATGAATTGGAATTACTTGAGCTAAATAAATAATTGTAATATAAAATGGTACTGTGGAGAATTAAAAACGTTTAAAGGATGATATGAAAAAGCTAATGGGCATTCAGTTCTTTATCAGTCTAGTCAGGTCAAAGATTCTATTGGTGCTTGACTGAGGTTCATGCTAAGAATAAAATATTTCCCCCCTTTTCTTTTTATGCATTTAATTTGGGAAATTGCTTATTGTTCCATAGTAATAGATGTTCATTATGTCCGTCAGCAAAAATGGTTGCTTTAGGGGAAAAGCTGCAGGGATCAGATTAATAGGAGACGACAAGCTGACCAAACAGGAAGTGGCAGTGAGGCTGGCATGATGGCTCAATGGCTGTGACAGGCAATTAGTGAACAGAGCAGAAGAGATGTAACAGGAGGCAGCAACAATTTACTGAAGTATTAGTTTGCCCAGTTTGTGGTTCAGGTCCCAGTGAATGTTTCTGGAGACAAAGCAAAACTAATACTTGGCATAAAAGACAAAAGAAAAGACAGCACACTGCTGTGCTGAAAGGAAGAGAAATATTTTTCCCTCCTACCAATTTATCTTCTCTGAAAGATACAATCTATTTCATAAGCCCATTTGAAAGTTTGTTGAGAACACACTGTGGCATACAGGGTATTCAGTCTCAGGGCAACCTGTTGTTTAGTCGTTAAGTCATGTCCGACTCTTTGTGACCCCATGGACCAGAGCACAAAAGGCCGTACTGTCTTCCACTGCCTTCCGGAGTTGGGTCAAATTCATGTTGTTAGCTTTGATGCCATCCCCTTCTCTTTTTGCCCTCACACTTTCCCAACATCAGGGTCTTTTCCAGGGAGTCCTTTCTTCTCATGAGATGGCCAAAGTACTGAAGCCTCAGCTTCAGGATCTGTCCTTCCAGTGAGCACTCAGAGTTGATTTCCTTCAAAATTGATAGGTTTGTTCTCTTTGCAGTTCAGGGGACTCTCAAGAGTCTCCTCCAGCACCACAATTCAAAAGCATCAATTCTTTGGCAGTCAGCCTTCTTTATGGTCCAGCTCTCACTTCCATACATCGCTACTGGAAAAACCATAGCTTGGACTATGCGGACCATTGTCGGCAAGGTGATGTCTCTGCTTTTTAAGATGCTGTCTAGGTTTGTCATGGCTTTCCTCCCAAGAAGCAGGTGTCTTTTGATTTCATGGCTGCTCTCACCATCTGCAGTGATCACGGAGCCCAAGAAAGTAAAATCTGTCACTGCCTCCATATCTTGCTCTTCTATTTGCCAGGAGGTGATGGGACCAGTGGCCATAATCTTAGTTTTTTTGATGTTGAGCTTCAGACCATTTTTTGCGCTCTCCTCTTTCACCCTCACTAAGAGGTTCTTTAATTCCTCCTCACTTTCTGCCATCAGAGTGGTATCATCTGCATATTTGAGGTTGTTGATATTTCTTCTGGCAATCTTAATTCCGGTTTCGGATTCATCCAGTCCTGCCTTTCGCATGATGTATTCTGTTAAATAAGCCAGAGGACAACATACAGCCTTGTCATATTCCTTTCCCAATTTTGAAACAGTCAGTGTTTCCATATCCAGTTCTAACTGTTGCTTCCTGTTCCACATATATATTTCTCAGGAGATAGATAAGATGGTCAGGCACTCCCATTTCTTTAAGAACTTGCCATGGTTTTTTGTGGTCCACACAGTCAAAGGCTTTTGCATAGTCAATGAAGCAGAATTAAATTTTTTTACTGGAACTCTCTGGCTTTCTCCATCATCCAGCACAAGTTAGCAATTTGGTCTATAGTTCCTCTGCCCCTTCAAAATCCAGTTTGTACTTCTGGGAGTTCTCGGTCCACATACTGCTGAAGCCTACCTTGTAAGATTTTGAGCATAACCTTGCTAGCATGTGAAATGAGTGCAATTGTATGGTAGTTGGAGCATTCTTTGGCACTGCCCTTCTTTGGGATTGGTATGTAGACTGATCTTTTCCAACCTTCTGACCACTGCTGTGTTTTCCAAACTTGCTGGAATATTGAGTGTAGCACCTTTAACAAAGTCATCTTTTAAGATTTTAAATAGTGGCCCTGTTGTTAGTCGTGCTTTCTAAGCCCCACTTGACTTCACTCTCCAGGATGTCTGGCTCAAGGTCAGCAACCACACTATCTGGGTTGTCCAGGACATCCAGATCTTTCTGGTATAATTCCTCTGAGTATTCTTGCCACCACTTCTTGATGTCTTCTGCTTCTGTTAGGTCCCTGCCATTTTTGTCCTTTATCATGTCCATCTTTGCACAAAATGTTCCTCTAATATCTCCAATTTTCTTGAACAGATCTCTGTTTTTTCCTTTTCTATTATTTTCCTCTATATCTTTGCACTGTTCATTTAAGAAGGCCCTCTTGTCTCTCCTTGCTATTCTTTGGAAGTCTGCATTCCGTTTTCTGTAACTTTCCCTGTCTCTCTTGCATTTCATTTCCCTTCTCTACTATTTGTAAGGCCTCATTGGACAGCCACTTCGCTTTCTTGCATTTCCTTTTCTTTGAGATGGTTTTTGGTCTGCCTCCTGTACAATGTTACGAGCCTCCATCCATAGTTCTTCAGGCACTCTGTCCACCAAATCTAGTTCCTTAAATCTGTTCTTCACTTCCACTGTATATTCATAAGGGATTTGGTTTAGATTATACCTGAGCAGCCCAGTGGTTTTTCCTACTTTCTTCAGTTTAAGCTTGAGTTTTGCGATAAGAAGCCACAATCAGCTCCAGGCCTTGTTTTTGCTGACCGTATAGAGCTTCTCCATCTTTGGCTGCAGAGAATATAATCAATCTGATTTTGGTGTTGCCCATCTGGTGACATCCATGTGTAGAGTCGTCTCTTGTGTTGTTAGAAAAGAGTGTTTGTGATGACTAGTTTGTTTTCTTGACAAAACTCTAGCCTTTACCCTGCTTTGTTCTGAACTCTAAGGCCAAACTTATCTGTTGTTCCTCTTATCTCTTGACTCCCTACTTTAGCATTCCAGTCCCCTATAATGACAAGAACATCTTTCTTTGCTGTCAGTTCTAGAAGGTGTTGTAAGTCTTCATAGAATTGGTCAGTTTCAGCCTCTTCAGCATTGGTGGTTGGTGCATAAACTTGGATTACTGTGATGATGAAAGGTCTGCCTTGGATTCGTATTTAAATCATTCTATCATTTTTGAGATTGTATCCCAGTACAGCTTTTCTCACTCTTTTGTTTGGTTGGTCCTGGAGCTTTCTTCACATGAAAGGGGATATGTCTGAAAAGGAGACATGTAAGTTCTAGGCATGAGCAACAACTCTGGAAAATAAATCCTAATAGGAATTCTGCTCTTCAGACACACTGTCTTCCATGTGGGAAAAAATGATGAGAGGGAGCAGAGGGGCTAGCCATTCCACATAAAGGGCATTGATTATCATTGAGCAGGTCATGGCTGAATAGGACTTCATCATGCGGCAGTTTCTTATGTTCCTAAAATTGTTGACTATGAGGGCTACTCCATTTCTTCTATGGGATTCTTGCCCAAAATAGTAGATATGATAATTGTCTGAATTGAATTTGCCACTTACCGTCCATTTTAGTTCACTGATGCCCAGGATGTTAATGTTTATTCTTGCCATCTTCTGTTTCACCACATCCAGCTCCCCAAGGTACATCAATCTTACATTCCAGGTTCCTATGCAGTATTTTTCTTTGCAGCATTGGACTTTCTTTCACTTCCAGGTGCATCCTCAGCTGAGCGTCCTTTTGGCTCTGGAGCTACTTGTCCTCTGCTCTCCCTCAGTAGCATGTTTGATGCCTTCCAACCCGAGGGGTTCATCTTCCAGCATCATATCTTTTAGCCTTTTGTTTCTGTTCATGTTTCTTGGCAAAGATACTGGAGTGGCTTGCCGGTTCCTGCTCCAAGTGGATCGCATTTAGTCAGAACTCCCCACTATGACCTGTCCGTCTTGGGTGTTCCTGCACAGTATAGCCCATAGCTTCTCTGAATTACTCAAGCCCCTTTGCCACGACAAGGCAGCGATCCGTGAAGGGGCAGGGCAACCTGTAGCCAATGAGAAATAGTGATAACAGTATTGAACGAGGACTTGGAAAACCTGGATTCAAATTCCTGCTTGGCAGTGAAATTCACTGAATGACCTTGGGTCAATCACAATCACTCAGACTGATGTACCTGACAGGGTTTTTGTGAGGATAAAGTAGTGAGGAATGCCATATATAACGCCTTGAATTCATTGGAAGAAAGGTGGGGTGTAAAGTGGGTGTTCTATCTCACCCATAATGTCTTTGGCAACAACTGCTGTCTATCCATTCTCAGAGAATTGTTATGATAATAGACACACAGTAATAATCAGACCCTGGAAATTTTGCTTTTTGGACTACAGTTCCTAAAATTTCCCAGCCAGGATAGCCAGAGCTATCATGGCTAGGGAATTCTGAAAGATGTAGTTTAAATATGTAGTATTTCCAGTTTCTGGCAATAATAACCCCATGGGGAAGCCCTTTAATATTTTGTTAAAAGAAGGTGCTCAACTTCCAGCATATATGTACAGTATATACACTTCTCCTTAGTATTGTCCTCTCAGCACAGATTTGCATGGCACCTTCTCTCAAAGTTGCAATTTAAGCTGGCATTTCTTGTCTTATCCCCAGTGACTCATGAAAACAGTTCTGTGAGGTAATCAAGGCCAAGTGGGAATGCCACGTGCAAGGTCTTTTTGTGAGCTTAACAACTAAGCAGAAATTTGAATGCCAACCCCTTCAAATCTGCATTCACAACATGTAAAAAAATAAGCCTCCTCTTATAGCATTTTGCATCTTGAGCCCAGGATTTGTGAAATGTCCTTCATTCAGTCCTCCAGACAATATTGATAATGAAATCTTCCAGAGGACACTGGTTGAGATTTATTGAATCCTTGTATATCGGCCACACAGCATATGGCACTGGAGAGAAGATAATTATGGCAGCATCCAATAACTTAACTGAGGCCATTTGTTGTACACTAAGCGACTGAAAGAATCTTAAATAATGCTGTCTTCTGTGTGGATTAGTAATGACATATAGAGAAATCAATGGTTGGTAGATCAGAAGTGTAAAAGTGATCAGTTGCCTGTACTTCTGTTAATTTTATTCACTTCTAAGATGTTAATGTGACTTTTCCAGTTCCCTAATGGCCTTGATATGAATGAATCCTCCTTTTTTTCATATTACAGTCAACCCTCGACTTACAAATGTAATCCGTTCCGGAAGGAAGTTTGTAAGTCGAAAAGTTTGTAAATCGAATCAGCATTTCCCATAGGAATGCACTGAAAACCAATTAATCCGTTCCAGCTGTTTTTGGTTCTTAGGTTGAGGGGTGGTTTGTAACTTGAACCATTAGTTCCCATAGGAACTAATGCAAAGCTGGTTAATCCGTTCCTACCACTATGTTGACTTAGGTTAAAAAAAGGAAAGAAAAGAGGGAGGGAAGGAGGGAACAGACACCTTTTCAACAGAACACCTTGAAAAGCACCTTTTCAGCCAAGACAAGCACCTTCTGGGAAAAACCAAGCACCTTCCAGACAACAGATCACCTCGAAAAGCACCTTTTCAATCAAGACAAGCCAATACAAGCACCTTTTGGGGGGAAAGGGGGCAGCAAAGGAGGGAGGGAACACCTTTTAAAAATCCAAAAATCAACATTTTTTAAAAAGCCAAAAAAAAAAAAAAATCAGTCCATACAGCATTGTACCACACAGTATTAGGCAGTCTGAAGACTGTCTCCAAATGGACTCTCAAAACACTGGGAAGAGCGAGGAAGCAGATAGGCACCCTCTTCACTGGCCAAAGGTTAACTGAAAGTTCAAATTTTGCGCTTTCCCCACCTCCCGCACGTTTTTCGGTTTGTAACTCGAATCTAAGTTTGCAAGTCGAGTCAGTATTTTTCTATCAGAGCGGTTTGTAAGTCGAAATGTTTGTAACTGGGGCCGTTTGTAAGTCGAGGGTTGACTGTAATCTTTATTTTTTTCTGGGACATGAAGGTTCACATGCCTTTTTAAATAAGTTGTTGTCATTAGTAGTATGTGGTTATCGTTAGTAGTATGATGAGATTGTCATCTTCTCTTTTAGTGCATATACTATTTAAATGCTCAGACCATGTCTACTCCATTCAACAGGCAGTAAGAATTTGGTCTTGTTGCACACCCCCAGTGACCCCTGTGTGTTTTGCCCCTCACCCAGGTTCACCTTTGGGTGTGACTTGTTCTTTACCTTTTTATTCACTGCCACCAGAGGATAGTATCCTCACTATATCAATTATGATTCTCACACTGTTGCTGCCAAATAAAACAAGGTTTATTCACGGATAAATAAGTGAATCACAGAAGGAAAATCATGGATGTTCTATTATCATTCATTCATTAAACGTGGATTTGATTACTTATAAGTTTGCTTGTGCTCCTTTACTTTAATCAAGATCTCAATATTTTCTGACTGTCAATGTACTTCTAATTCCTTTTAACTCTTTAATATTCTCTAATTAACCAGCTGTCCAGTATCTTGTCTAAACACTTCACGGTCTTCTCTCTAACTGTCTAAACGCTTCACCATCTTCTTCCTAACTCACTTTCTGTCACACTCTAACTGCCTCTCTGGCATTCCCAGTTCTCTTGACTCCGCCTCTCTTGTCCTGTCATAGGCTCCTGCACTAGAGCTCTAAAATGACTGACAGGAGTGACGTGTGGGCTGTCCACCACAGGTCTCTTTATAAGCATTTACTTTTTCTTCACACTGAGAATTAACCTTCCATGGATTCTTTGTCTTTACTCAGACCACACTAAAGCTGACTGAACAGCATCAATGTGTACTGAAGTACATTGTGTGATTATATGCTTTATTCTCAGTGTTGGAACTGATGCTTTAATTTTCTGTCATGAGTGTTCTGGTTGAAAAAGTTACAGTTATATAAAACATCTGAGTGGAAATGATGGAGATGACAGTTGTAGTTGTCCAGCCATGTTCTGATTTTTTATTTGCTCCAAGCTGTTTCTCAGTGAAGTGTCACACTATTTTCCATATGTTTCAACACATTCATTCAGTGTGGGACAATTGGATTTACCACAGGCTTTTGAGGAACATTTTTTTAAAAACTAAAATGACATATCCCCCTTGGAGTCAAATTTAATAGCATACCCCTGCTAGCATTTTTAACACGCCTCTGAGTTTCCCAGAATCTATTCCAAGTATAATAATCTATCAACTAAATTTCAATATGCAAAGGACACAGCTTCTCCCCACCCCTACTTGTTTTGTCCCTTGCAGTCATGGTTCCTCCAGCTTTTTATTATCGTCTGGTGCTAAGACAACTCAATTACCCTCAATTTAAAGCAATTTGCATTGTAATGTTTTGAAAGTTTGTTTTCTCGAGCACAAAACGCATGGAAACCTAATGGATACTGCATATTCTTATTTTGTGAAGAAACAGAGGAATAAATAGTGATTCAAAACAAAATGTAACAGGAACAGTATTAGCTGCATAGAAGCACAAGAAACAGCGGTAGGGTACCCTTTAGATAAACAATCTGAAAAGCAAACATGAGATGCAGGAGGCTATGCATAATTGCCTCTTGGCAATATACAGTAATGACATTATAACATGAATTTTGGCACGGCATAGAATCTTCCTCTTGCCTTGGTCCCATGAGAACTCTAAGCAGGGGCTCTGCTGAGCAAAATATAGAAGACTTTTACTCTGAGCTAAACCTCTCTGTGGCCCTTTTGATCTAGCACAAAGACCTATAGCACAACTTAACCAAAGCCAAGCAATTTTAGGAGGTCAAATTGATTTTCATGGAGTATTAAACATGTGTCTAATGATGCACTGTAAAAATCAATAGGAACAAAAATACATTGATATTTTTGCCACTCATTTACAAATAATGTTCATATGTAATCAAATGCTGTTTCTGCTGTTTTTTGAAAGACATTTGTTTGCTGCTTGAGACTTAGTCCTTATTCATTACTAAGTTCTGTCACATCAGAGTTACCGGGTTGATGGGATAGTTGGTGGTCTTAAAATTCAATTTTTTTGTATTTACTCAACAGTAAGCACCACTAAGTCCAGTGGGACTTAGTCCCAGGCAAGTGTGTACAGCATTGCATCATTATATGAAATCTGGATTTCTCCTGTGATATCTCTAAGTAGAATACACACATCAGATTGGTTAGGAAGAAAGCTAGGATGCTCAGAATTGTTCATTTAAAAACATTTTTAAGAAATAAGCAATGCTTTCTTTTTTAAACTATAGAAAGCTGCAGTTTTGTGTGTTTGAACTATTTTGATGTATTGTTTGTTAATTTTATGCTTATTAGGTTCTCATTGTTTGTATTAATTTTCCAGAGCTTTGAAATGTTACTTTTTGGACTAGAATTCCCAGAATCCTCCATCACACTTGACAGTACTCTCTACCACCTTGGAACCATGTCCAAATTTGCCCAAAATGTTCAGAGTTCTGAATTTCTAGTAAAATTCCCTTTGTTACACAGTAAAGGTACAGAGTTCCACAGAGGGAAATAGCTACAAGTTTCCTTATTTCCCATTATCTGGCACTTATCAGTAACTCATTCCAAGATATTTGTAAGAAAAAGAATAAAATTGCTTGAAAGTACAGGCTTGTGTTTGTGCTGCTTACTTTACTACACACATACTGTAAAACCAACCAGCCAGATCAACAGCAAACAACAATTGACCCCCATAGATGAGAGAGGGATAGAACACTCAGTAGAGGCACAGGGCTCCCTTTCAGTTCCAAAAGCTGGAAGAAACAATTGATTTGTGCTGCATAGATAATCACTCCAGCCCAGGAAAGTCCCTCCCAGTCTCTCAATATAGGTACAGCTTCCAAGATTGTAAATAAAACTTCAAAACAAAGGTCTTTAGATGCAACTTTAAAAATGTTGCTCACAATGTGAGATAGTACACGAACCATCTGATATTTCATCTCCACTATTTTGAGAGGTTTTACCCTGTAAGTATAATAGTAACTAAAATTTGCTGTTACAGTACAAAAGGATTGAAATTATTTGTCATTATATTATAACTGCAATGCAATGTAAATTTAATTTAATTTAATTAGTGGTGAAAAGAATTATTTACAATTAAATAGTAATTTTTAAACTAGTCACTCTGAAGCTCTGCCAGGGCCACACTTAAGTGAAATGTGGAAGAATGGATGTACACCTCTGTGCTGAAATATTGATTTCCCTGGCTCTCACTGTTTTTCTTGCCAGTGTTTTCTTCACACGTACAGTAAGATCAACAGGCTTTTCAGATGAAAAGTAAAATTCTGCTAGTCAAATAATGACTAGATTTTTTTCCCCTGCTAAACACTAAACGGTAGCTGATGGGTCTTATAGTTGCAATTGGATTGATTTCTGGAGGAAAAGTCCATCGCAGGTTACAAGCCATGATGAGGATCTATAACCTCCAGGCTTAGAAGGAAGGTACCTCAAAATGCCAGATGCAGGGGAGGGGTATCAGGAGATAGGTCTCTAATGGTCTGGTGTGCTCCCAGAGGCATCTGGTGGGGCCACTGTGAGATACAGGAAGCTGGACTAGATGGGCCCTTGGACTGATCCAGCAGGGCTCTTATGTTTTTATGTTCTTATGACATAGGACAGTTCCGCAACACTAAACTGTGTGTGCAAGATAGGGTGGTCCAAAGAAGAACTGGGCTCTCCTCTAAGAGTAGAAAAAAAGAAAAGAAAGACATATGTGAGGGAGATGCCATGGTTGTCCCTATAAGGCAATCTGTCCTCACCCCGTGGTCTCTGGTCGGCCTGACAGAGACCCTGGCAGTTACCAGGAAGGTGCAGAAAGGGAGGTACAGGAACCAGGTGAAGTTAAAAAGAAAGAAAGAAAGGCTGTGGCAGATGAACCATACCTGGGCGAGGGATGGAGGCTGAGCCTGGTTGGTGGGAGCCCGATTTAAGAGAGGAAGAGGGGGAGGACTCATTTTATACAGAGTCAGATGTGGAGGGGTTGGGTGGGATGGCAGTGGAGCGAAACCCCATGTCTTGTGCTTTGGGGGAGAACATCATGTTGACTGTGGAGAACCCTTGGATTGGAATATGGGTTCAGGTTGAGGTTGCCAAGGGGAGCCGTGCTCATTTTCAGCCCTCTGACAATGCTGACACTCTCACTGACCCTCCTGGAGGCTTCAGAGAGACTAACTGGGCACCCAGGCCCCACCCTGACCCAATGAAGGCACATGAGGAGGAAGCAACAGTAGGGGCAACTGCACGGAAGGTGGGAAGGACTGGAGGGACATGGGTGTGTGTGTGTGTGTGTGTGTGTGTGTGTGTGTGTGTGTGTGTGTGTGTGTGTGTGTGTGTGTGTGTGTGTGTGTGTGTGTGTGTGTGTGTGTGTGTGTGTGTGGTGTTAACGAAGTTAACTCAGCCTGTGCCCCCCTCCAGTGAACTTTGAGGGTGAAGAGCATCAGGTAGCCAACCTTTCCTTGTGCCCTATTATCCTTCTTTAATAAAAATCCAGTTCCAACAATTTTAAGAAACTTGACTTTATGGAAACCATGGCTGAGGAGGGATTCCGCACCACCTCTACCCTATGAGGGGACAGTGGTGGTCACTATATCTTCAGTGAACACACAAATGTGCAATTTGGCTCACATGTTCCACTTCAATAATGCCTGTTTCATTCCTGCAGGTCGAGTATAGTGGTTCCTATCTAGGACTGTACTTTTGATCAGCTTTGATCACAGTCTGTCTACCTGGGAAGGATGGGAGCTACAGCCCAGGAGTGTTTAATGAGCCAAGAATAGGAACCTAGGAAAAGACTCTTGCATCTCTGAAGACTGAGTACAACCCTTATGCAGTTCTGTTATGCTGAAGGGTCCTATCTGATCTGCCTCCTTGATTACTTCCACCTGCAATGGTCCCTTTGGATGCTGCAGGCAGTGTATAATGAACATGCCTAGGTGGGTGGGGCGGAAACTGTGTTGATTTCCTTATTAGAGAGCATTTGTGCACTATCAAAGAGAAGCCACCCTAAACTCTATATTAGATATGTAGCTTCTGCCATCCACATCATAATCGCACACCAGGTGGGCATTACAAGGTGGACGAATCTTGCCCTTTTAAAAATTACTAGAGTTCCTTTATTTCATGAAAAAAGCATTTCAAGAAGTAATTACAATTACTACATTTTTATCATCAGGAACAGTATCAGACCTGTGTCTACAGTGGTGCCTCGCATAGCAACGATAATCGGTGCAGCAAAAATCGCTGCAAAGCGATTTCGTCGCTATGCGATTTAAAAAAGCCCATAGGAACGCATTGAAGGGGTTTCAATGCATTCCTATGGGCTTCAGACTTACCTTTAAACTAAAATCCTCCATACGGCAGCAATTTTCGCTGCCCGGTAATTGTCCCAGAAAACAGCGGGTGGCCATTTTTTTACCCAGCGGCCATTTTGGAACCACCGATCAGCTGTTAAAATCATCGCTTTGCCATGATCGGTAAGCGAAACAGGGTACCGATCATCGCAAAGCAATTTTTGCCCATTTAAAACATCACAATGCAATCGCTTTTGCGATCGCAAAATCTTCATCGCGATGCAATTTCGTTGTTAAACGGGGCGCCTGTTAAGCGAGGCACCACTGTATACTCCAGTAGGTATAGGTTCCGATATACAATTTGCGAGAAGGGGCTGGGGTCTAATTTGATTAGAGTGTGCCCTTCTTTTCATTTAATGTTGGAAAGATAAAGGAACATATTGTCCCTTTTAATTTCTTGATATGGGAAGAAAGTTGTGGAAAAATTCCTTCCTTTTGTCTAGTGATGTCAGTAAGAAGCCTACTTTAAATTAACCAGGGCTGTCACATAAATTATCTTCCATTAGTCTTTTGGGTCAGGGAACACATGTGCAAGTATGTCGCTTACATAATGGAAGGGTGAAAATTCCATTTGCTTTAAGACGCAGTGTACCATTGGAATAACAGGTGTCGCCTTCTGTTCAGACTGCTGCGGTGCCTCTTAGTTTTGGCTAAAATCTTGGAGTGAGAGAGTGCACATTTAAATAATTGCTATGTCTTGAGGGATACACACATTAATGAATACATTAGATATAATTAGGATAAATAAGATGCTCCAGATTACACATTAGTGATGCTATGCCCTCTTAAATAGGATTGTGCTTGATAGTTGCTTGCCAGCCTGTTCTGTATATTTACAGCTGCTGCAACAGAAATAGGAGCAGTACTAGAAGGACCATCTGATACACTTTTGCTAGCTGAGACAACATACAGTGCAGAGTAAGGATAGATAAGATCTTGCCCTTCCCCGGAAAGATGACAAGCCTCTCTGACCTTTCAATGTAATGGCAGTGCTTGAAAAGAGCTTGATGGGTGAAAATGTGAGAATCAGCTAACACAGCGAATGCCTTGAAATACATCTGAGATTACAGTCAGAGCCTGGAAAAGTTACTTTTCAGACAACAGTTTTGATAATCTCCCAGTCAGCATGGTCACTAACGTCCAAAACTGTAATGCTTCCGAGTTCTAAATTAGGCAACTGTCTCAGTGACAGATGTTGGCAGGCCAGAAGAAGGCGCAAGCTGTGGGAGAACAAGGTTGTATGTGTCGCACAGCTTTCTCAGTGTCCCTTAAGGTAGCTCCCTGCCTTCAGATGTAGTGGAAGACACTGATTGTCAGTACTGAAGTTAGATTCCACTGCTAGATGGCTGTCTTCTGTTTATAGAGTAAGTATACCCTTTTATCTGCTCAGGAACTAAAGTCTTTGGCTAGCTCTGATTATCACCTCGATCCTCTCCTGTTCCAAGGGCCAGGAAAATTATCTGTGGGCAGAGGAGGATCTGTGGGAAGGATCATCCTTGTTCTATTTAATTTGACATTTGAAGAGCTTGCTTCCTTTGTGGTAACTGGGAATGGAGCTACTGGTCATGGAGTTCTCCATGGAAAACTGATGATCTGTGCCTGACTTTGGCTATTTAGAAGAGCTTCCTCGCTAATTAAATTCTGAACAGTTGTTACATTGCACTTGGACAAGCTTGGTGTGGTAAAGAACATCCCCTCTCAATATTACTATTACATAAAAGGTCTTTAACATATACTCTTTTTGATGAGCTGTAATTATTAGTGATCTGTCCTTAGCAAGGGTAAACTAGACATGTATCTAATTTATTCATTCATCAGTTTGTTTAAAATATTTCTAAACTGTCCTTTATCCAGTGGATTCAAGGGCCTCATGCAAACAACATAAAGTTGTTCTAACAAAAAGTGAATACATAAAGCAATATACTGTATTTCACAATCATTCTGAAACTAAAAAGCCACACATGTCTATTTACAAACCACCAGCAGACTGAAAAAAATGCTACTCTTAAAATTAAATAGAAAAGGCTTAGTCTGGCACCAGAATTTTACCACTGAACAGAGTGAGGTGGCCATTTCAAATGGGCATCATAAAGGGAAGCAAAAAGTTACTTATTTTTTTAAGGATTTCTTTCCTCCTGAGGCGGATGAGATGCTCGTGGGAGCTTCTTCCTGAAGTGCCAGAATAACTTGAGTAGCTTTGGGTACCATTCTCCTTTATTTGAGAGGAAGATCCCATTTGCCTCAGGCAGCAACATATCTTGGACAAACCATGTACCTGGCCTTTAAAGTGAAGCACCTTGAGGAGTGTGGGTGTAGGTGCGAATTTGTTGTTCTGCTGTAGGCAGCAAAAATACCTTGGGCCTCAGATTTCTGTGCACCTGAAAAGCACAAGGCTTGCATATGTTCTATCATCTACATCGAGTTGGTGGTTGCTGTGGTGAATTTTAGAGTGCTGAGCCACACCTGCTGAGGTGGAATTATATGCCCTTGATGAGGACACATTGTTGAGC
Organism: Pogona vitticeps; assembly: GCF_051106095.1. NCBI lineage: Eukaryota > Metazoa > Chordata > Lepidosauria > Squamata > Agamidae > Pogona > Pogona vitticeps. The sequence goes on from NC_135785.1 coordinate 162,353,139, forward strand.
TGTGTAGTATGCCTTCAGGGTTTCCATGGCAACCATCAGCTGTGGACAATGATTCTATTTATCCATCTACCTGCCCTTAAAATACACACACTCAGTGCCCTATCTCAGACATTAATGACTAGGCTATTTGTGTGTACTCAGATGTTTTGGACATAAGTGAAAAATCCAGGAGCACTCGGAGGAAAGAGCTGCATGTGTCTCTGTGTGTCTGTGCATGCATGTGTGTGTGTGAAAAAGCAAATGACCTTCGTCTGAGGCATGTCTCTTCGGTTTGCAGGAAACAAGAGTTGTTAAAACCTCACTGTAGTTGATCAAATCAAAAGGATCACAAAGCTCTGCTTGTAAGCAGAGATTAAAGACAAAGTGTTCATAGGAAAATTGAGAAGAGAGAAAGGGAGACCCAGAATCGTCAATCAAACCATGACAGCACAGTGCTGAAAAAGCCTGGAGCCTGAATCAAGAAGTGAATCCATTCAAATAGAACTGAAAGCCCACTTATCTTAAAAACCTTTCTTATGAAATCTTTTTTTTTCTTATGTGGAAAAAGGTCAGATGTCAGAAAACTTCAAGCTTTTGAAGAGTTTGCCATATGCTGTATCTCTGTGTGTACATTTTCAAAAGTTTTATTGACATAAGGAAAAACATTCTGAGACACTGCAGTAATGTGTATTTACTAAAGGACAGAGAGTCTGGATGCATCAGGCCATGTCAGATCCTGTAGAAACTAAAGTATTCTGGAACTTCTCTGTACCTCCTTTTTATTGGCATTTGTCAATTGACAATTATCATTTCACTGATGCTAAAGGCAGTCCATTTAATCTACTGTAAACTAATGAGAAAAATTAGAAGAATGCGACAATTTGGCAATTTTAAAGTGTAAAATTTTAAAAGAAAAGAGAGAGGAGGACCGTACTTAAGTTGGAGTTGAGTTGAAAAAGAATACCGTTAGGCTTATTTGACATAACTCCCCAAATTAACTTGTTTTGCAATAGTCCAGACACCAAATCTAGATTTGAGCACTGCATGATGGTACCCTTTATCTGTTGCCTTAGACTTAAAGCTGGTTTGTTAATTTTTGTACTTGCTAGATTCTTCCGTATGCTACCTGGCTGTTTTTGGATCAAGATAACAAAGTATTCTCCATCATCATGGCTGATGAGACAAATAAAGGATACCCTTTATCTTAATACAAATCCCGTTCAGCCATTATATGGTCATGATTAGAAGAGAACGTCCGCCATTTCCAATCTTCATCATTATTTTCTCCTTGTGAAAAAAAAAAGTGTTACCAGGGAAGATGCTTCTGTTCATGTATACATTCTACATGTGAACAAGAACCATCCAAGCAAGGCCATATTGTCATTATAAGTAATGCCTGATCAACACTGCTGTTTCCACTAACATTTATTTCATGCAATAAGTGTGTAATCTTCCAGCACACTTCTATATCTGCCCATTCAGAAGTAAATCCCATTGAGCTTAGAGGGGATTGTAGGCTTTATGTGCCTAAATTTAAGAAAGTACACACTCTTTGAAGGCTATGGTTTTACGTATGAGGACATAATAAAAATCATCTGGGCCTTAGGAGTTGTCAAAATTAGGTGAATACTACCTCAGATGAACAACAACCCATGACATATTGCACAGTTTCATGATCTATTTTACAAAAATAAAGCCAAAATGGATAAAGCCCCTCCTTTGGGAAACTGATGGCAACCCCAGTCAGGAGACATTGAGTTCTCTGTCCCCACACTGTTGGTGCCAGAGTGTCTTTAAGTTTCATTTTTCATTCAATTATTCCTGAGAAATAGGTTTCACTTTCACTTCTTCCTCTAGGAAACAGAAATGTAGCCTTTTGCTGTAAATGGGACTCAAAATATTAGGAATTATTATTACAGATACTTGGACAATCAAATTTGGATAAACAGTATTCAGAACAATCTGAATATTTCTGAATCTGAATGCGCATCCCTACTTAGCTGAATTTTTTGAACGATTTTTTAAAAAGGGAATCTATACCTCTCCTTTCAGCCGAGGAGTCACTCAACCTGGTATTAGTAAGAGCCTCTTTGCCTTGCAACTTGATATATATATTAAAAATTTAATGTCTGTGTCCTTTTTAACAGGACTTTTATAAATCCTGTGGGGCTAAGACACATAGATAGCCAAGGTAACTAGAATTATATGTGTGTGTGTGTGTGTGTATTTTGACAACACCATACAGTTTGAAGCTGCTGCATTAACTTTTTCATTCCAACAACATCCCACATATTTCGTGGTTAGTGTTAAGAAGCCACAATGCCAAAAATGCTCAACCCACTCTCCTTATGTCATGAATTAATGGTGTTTTCAGCCTCAGATTCCAGATACTTCTGAAGTTTTGATTCGTAGATAGGAATCCAAAGTTTTTAAATGTTTTTTTTTTTGTATATAAACAGAACATCAAGCCGACTGTGTCTCTCCTCTCAGAAATGAAGAAACAAGTCAGAAACAAATGTAATAAATTAGAATGCATGTGTTGAAAATGTGGATGAAAGATCTCCGTCATTAGCGTAGATGTCCAAATGTATGACGTCTCTTTTCCACTTTCTCACAAATGTCACTTGAATGCTGATGTTTGGAAACCATTAGTGTGTGCCCTAATGGAATGTCAAAGACCCTATTGAAGAATAGACATTTACACAGCTGGGTCTCCACCACTAGCATTCATATGGCATAAAACAAAAGGAAATTGGTTTTCTTAAGATTTTAATTTTTTCCCTTGCATTTCTAGTAGTTATTTAATAATGATTAATTCAGAGCCTGGATATGTACTATGGATTGCTGCCAGATATTCATATCCGCTCTGTAAAAGTGGAACAACTGTCTTTCTAAAATAAACTTAAAATTAGATGAACTACATATTCTGCTAAAAGCCTTGGAAGCAGTTCACAGAAAATACTATTTCTGCAGTGGGGGAAAGGGACAATTTGCAATTCATCTACATGCTTTCTCACTATTGTATTGGATAGGGGTAGTAAAAATCAAGCACTCTGCAGTATCATCTACTGTATCTGTCTATCTATCTATCTATCTATCTATCTATCTATCTATCTATCTATCTATCTATCTATCTATCTATCTATCTATCTATCTATCTGTCTGTCTGTCTGTCTGTCTGTCTGTCTGTCTGTCTGTCTGTCTGTCCGTCCGTCCGTCCGTCCGTCCGTCCGTCCGTCCGTCCGTCCGTCCGTCCGTCCGTCTATCCCTGCTCCTTGAACTGGTTGTCTAATGACAGAGCATGCCCAGAATCTATGTTGTTTTAGTAACTTTTCGGAGCAAAAAGACCCCACACAGAATTGATCCTCTCTCCTAGTATTTGTTGTGGGTCTGTTGCCTCTGAAGGCAGTGGTTTCCACAAGCCTCACCCAACCCAACAGGCAAAGCCTGAGAGGTCAAGAGGTGGTTAGGAGGAGGACCCTGTAGAAAATTGCCAATTAATTTCATAGCTATTGTATGTGCTCATTCATGCTGTGCCAACAAACCAGACCATCTGGATTTAACAAAATCTGTGTACAAGTGGGGTTTGAGCCAATAAACTTCATACTGCTGCCTTGGATCCTCTTAAAGAGAAAGGTGGGGTAAAAATATTTTAAATAAATAATAAATACTGTTGTCAGCAGATTAAATGTCTATTCAATTGACCCCCTCAATTAATATTACTGAGACCCTCCCAAATGCATACACTTTTAAAAGATTTTCCACAAATTTGCCCTTTGGACCAGTCTTCCCGAACCTGGTACCTCTAGATGTATTGGACTGCACTGCCTGCATGCCTGAAAAACAAGATTTGGTCCTCATGTCTCCATAGCTACCTACAGTAAGATTAGAACAGTGTCCATAAGTGGTACCCAATATCCTGATCTCTGCCACAGTTTTAAAGGGTGACATTTGTGTGAAAGGTGATGGTATCCTCTTTGAGATGGCATTACCTCCAGATATGTCCATTCTAGATGAGGTGTGATAATTTTGCCAAAGTACTACTTGCATTTACATAATAGAGGGCACTTTTAAGGCTTAAAGTCCCTCAAGGCTCTAGTTTGTGGACTGTGAGTTGGTGAAAACCTTTTGGATCAGATGAATCTCAGTAAAGGCAATAATACTAAACAATATAACGTCAAAGTATTATTTTTCTTCAGAGGGCCTTAAACAGAATCTTCTGTTTCTAGCCTGACCTTAATTGAATTACTTGCCTTCTTCAACTTTCCCTTCTTTCTGGAAATGGATTATTGTGTGCTTATTATGTAAATGTTAGTGCCCAGGTGATCATACCACAGGTTAGGAAAACTCTTAGTTGCTAGAATGAAAACCTGTCATAGGCTCTCCTTATCTGTAATTGCCTCTGAACCACTGAAGTAACTACTGTACCTTCTGCCAGGAGCACAAACATGGAATACATTTAATGTGAAACGGTTCTCAAGTCATCACCTTTCTGAGTAGTCCATAGGTGCCAGCAGGGTGGAATAGAAATGAATATGTAAATCAAGTGCAACAGTGTGAAGGAAATGTTTTTTCTCCCTTGTTTACCCCCTTCTGCCCCATGCTACTTTGTTTATACATTTTGAAGAAAATGTTTTGATTCTGAAGGCTGAAGGCTGAAACTAAAATGATCTAATCTTATCCTCTGGGCACCCTTCTAGGAAAAGAACTTAACCCAGTCACAAAACACATGCTTCACATGCAAATTATTCCAGGACTGGTCTTCAGTATGCCCAAACAGAGAAAGACTCCTTTTTAAAAATGAGTAGACCCTTTGTCAGACATGTAGATCATGGGTGGGTAATACCTTGTGATAACAAGGCGTTAGCCCATCTTGTAGCCACTGGGAATCACTCCCAGAGCCTGGGCCATGGATTTTTCAGTGGCCAAAACCTTCCTTGCTTTTCCTTTACAATGTAACACATGAAAAGCATGTGCCCTGTTTTTAAGCTGAATGTTGCTTCTTGATGGCCTCTGGAAGCATGTTTTGGCTTAGAAATAAAGTATGTGTTTCTTGGGCACCTTGTAAAGTGACAGGAAGAGGGTGTTTTTGGTCAGTGATGTGACCAGTGACTGTTCTCACTGGTCAATGCAGCGGTGCATTGATCAGTGAGAACAGTCCAGACCACAAAAATGAGTGGGGGAATTACATTTGTTGTAGACCATGTGTCACCTATCCCTATGGTAGACAGTACAGTGGTGCCCCGCATAGCGATGTTAATCCGTTCCAGGATTAACATTGCTATCTGGAAACATCGCTAAACGGAACTGAAAACCCCATAGGAATGTATTAAACTCCGTTTAATACATTCCTATGGAGCGAAAACTCACCGGTAAGCGAAGATTCCCCATCCGGCCGCCATTTTCGGCGCCTTGGTAAGCGAGGACAGGGCGCGAAAACGGAGCAGGTGACCATTTTCTGCACCCAGTGGCCATTTTGGAACCGCCGATCAGCTGTTTTCCTAACATTGCAATGCGAAGATCGGTAAGCGAAATGCTTACCGATCACCGCAATGCGATTTTTGGCCTATCTAAACATCGCAATGCGATCGCATTAGCAATCAAAAAAAATGCGTTGCTATGGAGATTTGTCGTTAAACGGTGCACTCGTTAAGCAAGGCACCACTGTATTGAGTTAGGTGTCCCAATAATGTGATGTAGCTATTGGAGAACAATATATTTTAAATGTATATTTTGAAAGTTCTCTCCATTTTTCTTATGTACAGTGGTGCCTCGCACAACGATGTTAATTGGTTCAAAAAAATTCATCGTTGTGTGAATCATCGTTCTGCGAAACACCATTTCCCATAGGAATGCATTGAAAACCGGTTAATCTGTTCCAATTGGAACGGATTGCCGTCTTTAAGCGAAAATCGCCATAGGAAACATCGTTGAATGAAACAATGTTTCCTCCATTGACATGCATTGCAGCCTTTCCAATGCATTTCAATGGTTTAGCGAAGTCAATTTTTGCAAATTTAAGTGTGTCATAAAAGGGTCAAAACCAGTTTTAAATGCTTGGAATAGCTTCTGCACCTTCTAAAACGGGTGCAAACTTAATTTGGCTTTGATCTCACTTTTCGTTAATTTTTGCTGAATTTTTCCCCCCACCAACTTTTGACAGCTGTCAAAATCTGACAGCTCCATTGTTTCCTATGGGGCACAAAAATATTCACCATAAATTAACGAAGACTCAGATCAAAGCCAAATCAGGTGTGCACCCGTATTAGAAGGTGCTTCAATGATCCCAAGCATTTACAGTAAAACTGTTAACAGCCACCTTTCCTGCTCTTTTTTGCAAACATCGTTCAGTGAAACAGGGGACCCAAAACGCAATCGTTGTGTGAAGCATGGTCCCAAAATCGTTGTGCGAAAATTCCCCATAGGAAACATCGTTGTGTGAGGCGGCAAATTTTTCAGAAAAAGCCATCGTTGTGTGAATTCATCGTTGTGTGAGGCACTCGTTGTGTGAGGCACCACTGTATTTAAATAAAATGCCAGAAAGCAAGAAGATTCTAAAATTTATTTTGTCTAAACCCATTATGAATTTAAATTGGAATTTTAAATATCTTTGATATATTTAATATACCAATCATATGTGGGTAAGTTAATTTGTGATAACATGTTTCCATTTGCATTATTATTACTACTGGAGATCATTGTAATTTCCACTGTATTTTGAAAAACAGATGGAAACCACCACTTCTGTATGCACTTTAAAAAAAGAGAATAACCTGGGTTGTCAGATGAAAATAAAGTAGATCTGACACAAAATTTGTTGCCTTCACCTTTACTTTTACTGACATTACATTCTAAGCCTTCCTTGGAGATGTAAAACCAATTTTGATGTGACACATTGCGAGAAGTCAGTACTTGTACTTTACAAATAGTTGAAGGCCACAGAGATCTTTGACCTGCAGAGATCCAGGTAAACCTCTGGAGAGCATGACAGTTTAGAGGAAAAAATTGTTTTCATCGATTGTCCGTATTGCAGATTTGAAAGGACACACAACAAAAATGGGAGCTGGAAGACAAACTGAAAAGCTATATAAAAATTAGCCCCTATTTGCAGGTTTTCTCAAATATTTTATATGTAATAATATAAGACAGGATAGTCTTCCCCAACCTAGTGCTGCACAGGTATGTTGGATAACAATTCCCATTAGCTCTAACCAGCATGGCCTTTAGCATCACCAATTAACCACCATGACGACATCCTGTCAGTTTCTGATGATGACCACAACAGTGGCCTATACTATTGTGGAGCTGTGGATGGGAACTAGAAATTGCGGGGGGGGGGGGGGCGGTTGTTTGTTTTTTTGGACTACAATCCCAAAGTACTTGGTAGGGGTTGTGGAAGTTGTACGTACTCGAAAAAGAAACATTTGTCATCTCTGCTGTGAATGTGTATAGATTGTACTCATTTATTTATTTATTTATTGGTCGTTCGTTCGGTCGGTCATTCGGTCGGTCAGTCTATTTATCTTACCATTGATATTGGTATGAGTGTGGTTTGTCAAATTTGTCGGAGAAAGGCAAGGTATTCCCTCTTGCCTCAATGCATACATGAGAAATGGTGATTCTGATAAAATGGAATACTTTTTTCCCTCTCTTTTAGAGAATAAGGTGACAAATTACTGTCCTTAGCTTTGTATCCCACCTTTTCATCACAGCTTCAATGCAGTTAATTTTTTAAAGTGAAACATAATTAAAAAAAACATGGAATAAATATGAAGAACTTTCCAACATTAAGGAAGCATGAAACTTAGATGAAAACCTAATTAATATCTGCTAAAATTTATTCCTGCACTAATAAAGGAACAGGAGCTCAACGACCTACCTACCTAGTTTCTTGCTGGAAATTACTTCTAGCACATTTTGTACCTCCTGTAACTGTGCCAGTCACCACTGGTAGGCTATTGGTTTCATTTGACTTCTTTGAGTGGGTTTCTTCTTCACAACAGCAGAAATCAAGGAAGCAGCCATGGAAGAGAGACTCGAGTGCTCTCTTTCATACATCTCTAGAACATATGATCTGGGCTGCTGAAAAGATTCTTACTAGGGTTCCAGACATGCATGGGCACTTCCCTCATTTGAAGTGGATCTAATTTCAATAAGAATAAGAATAAAAATATTGAATACCTATTCTCCAAAATCTCAGTACTATATTCAATTTTTCTGGTTATCCAAATTACCATTCAAACGTTTCAGATAATTGCTACAGATAATTTTTTGCTACAGATAATTTTTTTCCCTACGCACATATGTGCTGATATGGTTCAAATTAATGGTATTTGTGCAATTCTGGTGGTTTAGGAGTACAAACACACTCCATACTCCTAGCGTTCGGGTTAGAACTGAAGAAAGGGAAAATTGAAAGTAATACAGTAGACTGAGCTGATTGTGCTAAAAGAGAAGTCAATGAACAGTAAATCCCAAGATTTTTCCTGGATTCCCCAACTACTAAGGTGTTAGGGAGAGCTCAAAGTGATGCTATTATATGGTACAGACATCCCCCTGCAGCCACTCTGCTTTTCATTTTGTTGAGCTGTCGGGCAAAGAGAAAACCTTCTGTCACTATTTAGTCAGACTTTTCTATTGTTGTTTATTCTTCTTTTCCTTTGTTCTCTTGTGAGGAAAATAAAATATAGCGTGGAAATGGCTTGTAAAGATTGGGAATAGCATGGACAGATGATACAGAGTGTAAACTATGGATCAAGACAGTAAGCCTCACAGAGGGCAAAGAGGACAGCCAGGGAGAGATGTTTTGTGATGAGATATGTGCTGAAATAGAGAAACTGCTGCATGATATTTGGCAAGAGTTGACCACAAATTCAGTGTTCCTCCATACTCCTAGAACACTGAAAACTACAAAAGGGTGCAGAAAACGTTGTATCAAAGCTATAAAATGCTTAACAGTATATGATCAAATCACCTTATGGCACAAGACACACTGGCTCCTGTTGCTAGAGTGGTCCATTGGTCCAGATAGGCGGCGTATAAATCAAATAAATAAATAAATAAATAAAAATTGCTATATGTGCCTTCATTGCAATTAGTACTTTCACTTTAAATAAAACCTTCTTGGGCTCCATGATCACTGCATATGGTGACAGCAGCCATGAAATTAAAAGATGCCTGCTTCTTGGGAGGAAAGTGATGACAAACCTCGACAGCATCTTAAAAAGCAGAGACATCACCTTGCCAACAAAAGTCTGAATAGTCAAAGCTATGGTTTTTCCTGTAGTGATGTATGGAAGTGAGAGCCGGACCATAAAGAAAGCTGACCGCTGAAGAATTGATGCTTTTGAATTGTGGTGCTGGAGGAGAGTCTTGAGAGTCCCCTGGACTGCAAGGAGAACAAACCTATCCATTCTGAAGGAAATCAACCCTGAGTGCTCACTGGAAGGACAGATCCTGAAGCTGAGGCTCCAATACTTTGGCCATCTCATGAGAAATCTCCCTGGAAAAGCCCCTGATGTTGGGAAAGTGTGAAGGAAAGAAGAGAAGGGGACAACAGAGGATGAGATGTTTGGACAGTGTCATCAAAGTGACCAACATGAATGTGACCCAACTCCTGGAGGCAGTGGAAGAAAGGAGGGCCTAGTGTGCCCTGGTCCATGGAGTCACAAAGAGTCGGACATGACTAAATGACTAGACAACAACAACTTTAAATAAATCTATCTGCATTGAGAGAGTCAATTTGTTTATGAGTTTTAAATTTCCTAACATTCTCACTCACCTTAGTTTACTAAAATTTAGTGTAATATTATCATCACACTATTAGGAGTGTGTTTGTATAGGACTGTGCAAGGATTATTGTTGTTCAGGGCTTTGAGTGGATATATCATATAAGTAATGTGCTGAGTAGCGATCCCTGGGTCATAGCTACTTGTATTTCTTCTTCATTTGTAGATTTTTTTTCTTTTACCAGAGATCTAGAAATAGAGAAATAACCGAAGAATAGAGTTGGTTGAAATGTCTCCTAAGGGGTACAGGTTAGGTTGGCCTCCATCTGTATGCCTGGATTCGGGCACAGTGTAGCCTGGGAGGGCATCTGTTTAAAATCATATAGATTTCTAAGGGGAGCCGCAAGCAAAAATATCAGAGGAAAACCAGCTAGTTTTTATCGGAAGCTGTTTTTGCTCCCAAACAACTGCTCCTGTAGAAGGAAAGGCCTGACAGGAAATCTAACCTTGTGGAAATTCTTGAAACAACAAGGTTTATGTAAGGCTGAAATAAGATACTCTCCTGGAAAGCTTCTGAAACAATGATAGACAAAGCAGTGTATTTTATTGATTCTCCAGAGTGTCCTAGTTTGATAGCATTTCACAACTACAGTGCATCAGATTAGATTATAGTCTCCTGGCTATGATACCACCTAGAGGACTATGAAGTTATAACACATTGTAATGTGACATCCCAACCCGCTGAAATGTGATCTGAAGAAAAATCATTGCACTATTTCACTTCTTTAAGAAAAAAAATGGTATTTCATATATATTTACAGGGTTATTAGTTTTCTATAGTGATAAATCGCTGTACATCTTCATGCTTCCACAGGGCACGTATCTGTGTAGTTGTACACATATTTTCAAGAAATGTTCAGTGAATAAAATGGAAGGAAATAAAATCTAAGGGTGTAGAAGCTTGCATCTAGCCAGACAGTGGAACACAATCATTCTGATGCAACAGGAGATGATAAGCAGGGAAATGGTTGCTACCTATCAACCTTTCATATATTCGAAAGTTCTCACATGATAAGACTAGTTTCAGAGCCAGGGAAACAAGGAATGGAGATAAATACTTTCATCCATGGATCTCCAGAAAAGATAAGCAGAGAAAGTACATAGTCTAATTTGTAATATCTTCACTCTCATTGATGTTCATCATTAGCAATATGGAGCAGACCCAAGATTCCCATAATCAGTGCTGGCTCTGCCCTTAGGCAGAGGCTGCAGGCAGCAGATGTTGGGAAGCAGGAAGCAACTTCAGGGTGCTGGAAGAACATTCCTGTGCCTGCAATGCAGTTTTGCCCTGTGGTGCAATCCAACTGGTGCTCGAAAGGTCCTTATTTTCAGTGCACTCTAATTGAACTCTAGTATTTGTCCACTGTATTCCCACGGTGCTATAGTGCAGTGGTCCCCAACCTTGGGCCTCCAGATGTTCTTGGACTTCAACTCCCAGAAATCCTGGCTAGCAGAGGTGGTGCTGAAGGCTTCTGGGAGTTGTAGTCCAAGAACATCTGGAGGCCCAAGGTTGGGGACCACTGCTATAGTGGATAGAGTGGTGGACTAGGACTCTGGAGAACACAGTAAAAATCCCCAATTGGTCACAGAAACTCATTGGGAAAGTGGAACTGGTAAAACCACTCCTTAAATATGGCACTTACCTTGAAAGCCCTATTAGGGTCACTTTACCTTGGTTCTGACTTGACAGCACAGAACATTTATACATCAGTCTGTGATGGCAGAAGAGCTACTTTGCATCTCAATGAATTGTCTCAAAAAGATTACATGCCCTAGCCCTGTACCAAAAAGATATGGGCCAACTCTTAAAGGGAAAAGGTGGATTATTTTAAGTAGAAAAACAAGTGGACAAGGACTTCTTTTCATGCCAAACAGTGCTATAAGGAAACATATATCATAACTAGACATGGGGACTAATATAAAAATGCACCAGGATATTCAACAAATATCCCTGATACATCAGATATTCATTCCTTCATATTGTGGGGTCCAGAGACCCCCACGAATACGAAGCAACAAATATATCAGCTGTTCCTCGGGGGCATAAACAGAGAGGGGTTTTCCCTTTGGGTAGCTTGCTAAAGCCTGCCTGAAGGGAATTGCACCTTCCTGTTGAAAAAATTGGGGGAATCACTTTGCTCAGGCTTCCCCTATCATTCTGTACCCCTGCAGCATACACAGGGGAAGCCTGACCAAAGGAATTCTCCCTGCTGTCTTTGCAAAAGACAGGGGGATCACTTTGATCCCATTTTGATCCTGCTTCCCCTATCTTTCTATGCCTGCATATAAGTTGAATAAGCAGGGGGACAATATACAGCTGGTAGGGGACAACAAATTGTGGATCCCTGTGCTGGCAACTATATTGAGTAGTCTAGTGCTTACTGCACATGCTTTATTGGGGCTCACCTTTTTCATTTGTAGAGATTGCCTGTTACTGAGAGAAGCATAATGAGTGAGTTGACTGCAGTGGCTTCTGAGATCTGTGAGGTTCCTTTTGAAAATGTTGTTCAATTGCATTAATGTTTTCCAAATGTTGACACGTGTGGGGTCAACAATGGTAGCATACAAACTATGGCTCCACTAACCTCTCAAAATAATTATATTTTCTCTCTCTTGATCACTTATTAAATAAGCTTGTATTGTACTGATTTTCCTTCCTTCCTTCCTTCCTTCCTTCCTTCCTTCCTTCCTTCCTTCCTTCCTAATTTTCATCCCACCTCTTCCACCATCTATCTTCACAATAACACAATAAAAGGTAAAAGGAAGAAAGACCTTGCTTCTGAAACCATAAAACCAGTAACAATAGATTAGTAGCAATAAAACCAGCCTTAAAAACATCGTCACCAGGAGCACAGTAAACATGCTGAGCAATAAAACAAAAGCTTTCCCATCCCTTTCGAAAGCTCATTGAAGTAGACATCCTTTGAGTATCTTTTAGAAATAAGTAAATATGTGGACTACTGAAGCACTTCTGAACATCTATAGTATATTTTGGAGGCTCAAGGCAATGGCTGAAGAGACTGCTTTTCTCACAGCTGTTTCCTTTATTGATAGGTGGGAGAAGTGCACTGCAAAAAGCATTTGTTTTTGTTTCATTTTGGGTTCTTTCAGGGCTTCCTCTTTCATTTGCATGTCTTTCATGCAACAGATCTTTCATTTAGCACAAAAGAGACCACCTCTTATGGGGATTTTCATTTCATTTTTTTCTCATTTGTGTTTCCTGGCATGAGTAGTTCAAAGACCCTAATGAACCCTTAAAAACTTGCCAAAAAAGCCGAGAATCAAGAAAGCTGAGATTCTCAATCTGTATGAAAAGCAAGCAACAGTATATGGGAAAGAAAAATTGGCCCCTTTGGCATCCTGGGTTTTTTTCCCCAACATTTGCAGCTCAGTGGACTTGTGTGAGCCAATTCCTCACCCCCAAACCATCGGTCTGTCATGGGGGGGCTGCCCAAGCAGGAGGCTGCCTGCTAATTCTGGAGAATTCTGGAGGAGGTACTCTTAAGTGGACATGGTGGCGCTGTGGGTTAAACCGAGTAGATAAATAGGTACCATCATGGTGGGAAGGTAACAGTGTTCTGTGTCTAGTCATGCTGGCCACGTGACCACAGAAGATCGTCTTTGGACAAATGCTAGCTCTATGGGTTGGAAATGGAGATGAGCACCACCCCCTAGAGTTGGACACGACTGGACAAATTGTCAAGGGGAAACTTTTCCTTTACCTTACTCTAAGTGGACCCTGCCAGTGACTACCCCGCTCTGACCCAATTGTGGAGACTGAGGCATAAACAGCAGTTCCACCAGTTTTACCCACCAGTTTTACCAACTGGATCTTATTTGTGGGAACAAGATGGGTTGTTAGCCTCCCTGGTAACTCTGATGACATGGTGGTGCTGAGCAGACAGGCTGAAGGAGGACTTGAAGGGGTAAACTGAACTGCCTTGAGACTGAGAGAACCAATGCCAAGGACTTGTGGACTGACACCTCTCCAAAAGGTGCCATGAACTGTTCAGGGAGGCAGCAAATGGGCCTGAAGGGAAAGGGCTTGAGAGGGGGCTGAGGGAAGTTTATCTGACATCTGCTTTATCAGTGTAAGAAACACAGTCTGTATCTGACCTTAGTCGACACACATCTTTATGTCAGCCTCAGTAGACTAATGATACATCCTTGGCCATGGAGAATGTGGAGGGATACACATCCCTCAGACCAAAGCTTACTAGAATTTGGGGATTGTTCTTCCCACACCACCTGATGCTTTCTCTTCAGAATGAGGCAGGCAAGCAGAATACAAGATGGAAGGCACAGGGGGCTAGCAAACAGATTCCCACAAGAATAACTAAAGCAAACCCAGAACATGCTGCCCTCTTATGACACTCTACACCTAGTATTTGCTTTACTTTACAGTCATATGAAAAGGAAGGTACATCCTCTTTGAATTCTATAGTTTCATGTATCCAGAAATAATAAAAAATCATCTGGTCCTTAGCAGGTCTAAAAATTAGGTAAACACAAACTCAGATGAACAACGACACATAACATATTACACCGTATTGTGATTGATTTTACAAAAATAAAGCCAAAATGGAGAAGCCATGTGTGAAGAACTAATTACACCCTTACTGCTTCCATAGAAATTAAGAGACTAAGTAGCATCCAGATGCTCCTAACCAAGTGCCATTGAGTAATTGATCATGGGCAAGTGTGGGTTAACACAATGCTAAATAGGAAACACATCAGCAATGATTTTAGAGAAGCAATTGTTGTTGCCCATCAATCTGGGAAGGTTGTTGTGGGTTTTTCGGGCTCTTTGGCCGTGTTCTGAAGGTTGTTCTTCCTAACGTTTCACCAATCTCTGTGGCTGGCATCTTCAGAGGACAGCACTCTGTGCTCACTCAGTGCTGTCCTCTGAAGATGCCAGCCACAGAGACTGGCAAAATGTTAGGAAGAACAACCTTCAGAACACGGCCAAAGAGCCCGAAAAACCCACAACAACCATTAGATCCCAGCTGTGAAAGCCTTCACAAATACAATCTGGGAAGGGTTATAAGGCCATTTCCAAACAATCTAAAGTCCATCATTCTACAAGGAGGAAAATGATTCACCAGTGGAAAACATTCAAGACAGTTGAGAATCTTCCCAGGAGTGGATATCCAAGTAAATTCAGCCCAAGGTCAGACTGTGCAATTCTCAGAGAGATTACAAACAACTGAAGAGTTACATCTCACATTCTACAGGCCACACTTAGGATGTTAAACACCAACTTTTATGACAGTATAATGAGAAAAAGGCTGAAAAAGTATGGTTTGTTTGGAAGGGTTGCAAGGAAAAAGCCTCTTCTCTCTAAAAAGAATGTGGCAACACAGCTTCCATTTGCAAAGTTGCATCTGGACAAACCACAAGACTTCTGGAACAATGTCCTTTGGATAGACATGACCAAAGTGGAGATATCTGATCATAATGCACAGCTCCACCTTTGATGAAAACCCAAGCATAACATATCAGCACAAACACCTCATAACAACTGTCAAGCGTGGTGGTGGGCACCTTGTAGTCATTGAGTTGACCATGAACTCCTCTGTATACCAAAGTATTCTGAATTTGAGACCATCTGTCTGGCAGCTAAAACTTGGCCAAAATTGGGTCATGCAGCAGGACAATGATCCCAAGCAAACCAGCAAATCTACAACAGAATGGCTGAAAAAGAAAAGAATCAAGGTGTTGCAATGGGCCAGTTAAAATCCAGGCCTCAACCTGATTAAAATGCTGTGGCAGGACCTTAAGAGAGCTGTGCATAAACAAATGCCCACAAACCTCAATGAACTGAAGCAATGATTTGTAAAGAAGAGTGGACCAAAATTCCTCCACAACGATGTGAGGAATAAAGTCATATAGAAAACGATTACTTCAAATTATTGCTGCTAAAGGTGATTCTACAAGCTATTGAATCACAAGGTGTACTTCAGTTGGCTTCTCTATTTTGACTTCATTTTTGAAAAATAAATCATGACACAGCGTAATTATCATGTGTTGTTGTTAATCTGAGGTTGTATTTACCTAATTTTCAGACCTGCTAAGGCCCAGATGATTTTTATTATGTCCTGATACATAAAACCATAGAATTCAAAGAGGGTGCACTTTCTTTTTTCATACCTAATGGAAGGGCTAGTCCTGCTCTCGTGTAGATGATCAACTTTTCTATAGTGTATATGTGAATAGCAAAATTTGTCAAAGAAAAGAAATGCGCATACTGGGTTATCCTATTTTTTTCAAAGTGGTATTTTCCATTTTTGAAAACGTCGTTCCTATCAGATTTCTCATTTGCAAGTCCAAAGACCTGCTTTTCAAGCACTGCTAATCACAATAGCATTCACAGACCACTTTAGAGAGTATGCAAAGCATTTTCAGTGCATTATGTCACTTTGCAATCCTCACAGTTGCTGGTTTTATAGAACGAGCTGAGAAATTTCTTTGTTATTCATATGATTTTCAAACTTATACTTAGAGTAAGAATAATTTTTCTCTATCATACAAAACATTTCAAGGTGCCAGCATTCATTTATGGCTGCACTCGCTTCAGTGACCTCCCAATGACAGTTTACAAATGTTAGACACCTCTTGATTTCCCATGTGATTCACCTCTGGAAATATTTCTCAAGGCACATCCATTCTTCAAATGCATACTATTAGCTACCTGAGAAATGTGTTCTGCTGACATGTACAGATATTCAGCTTTTGATCTAAAATGTACTTGATCAAAGCTTGGTTTTAGAAACACTATTTCAAAGGTTAATTTGTAAGGTCAACAAAGTGTTCCTCTAATGTAGACTATACATTTACCATTACTGAATGGTGGTACCCTCATTGATTGCCTGTCAAATGTAGTCCCCAAAGAATATTTTGATAGAAGGAGTTAGTTTTCTTAATGCCAAATCACTGCTTTAGATTTGCTAGATTGTGATGCTATATTATGTACACCATTGATTAATTTCCATTTTAGCATACAAATTTATCAGTAAGAGATATATGATAGAGTGATACGTTTTGTTTACAAGAAATGCCATCTGTAATTTATAGGTGAGGTTATGTAGATATCAAGACAAGAACTGGACCAAATGATTTATCTGTACATTTTCAATAATCCCAGAATACTTCTCTACTTTCCAGCAATGTTTGAAATTATTGGCTGGTTGGCTGTGCAGCATTATGACACCAGTCTCTTCATTGCATGTACCTATTTGGGCAGAATCACTCATATAGCTAATTTAGGGACAAGGAAGAAAGAGCAGCCAGGAAAGACAACAGCATAGAAGATGGGGAAAGGTACATATAAATGGCAAAGATTCGCTCTAAAAAAAGGTGTGGGCATATGTGGCTTGCCTGTTGCAAAACAACAGCAGGCAACATTGAAATGGCCAAGAAGAGAGGTTCAAATTCTTTATGAACATTCTGAATCTCCACTGTTACCTGAGCTTTGCTACTTTCCTATAGTCAATATCTTTGGTAGAGAGGGGCAGTCTTGGAAGACTTGAGGACCAAATTTGAACCATTTTTTCAAATATTAGAAACAGAAGGTATCTGGGCAGTCCTGTGTTTTGGGAAGACTAACAAGGCCCTTTGAGCCCCCCTTCTTGAAGATCCCAAAAGCAAAAATGACTGTTTCTGAAGGGCTTCAGGAGTGGAAATAGGGTTTTTTTAATCATTGCATTCCTCCCTCCCTCCCTCCCTTCCTAGCTCTTAGATGGTCTTGAGGGCTGCAGAAAGGTTTGGCCCAACAGCTTCTGTACTCTCCCTATCTTGCTTCTTGGAGTAGGAGGAAACTTGACTAATTGAAGTAATATTGTTCCAAAAAAAAAAATAAATAAAATAGGTGCAAATCTTTAGGTTCTAGCATCTTTAGGTTCTTGTATGGCTAAGGCTGTCACAGCTTATGAGGAATGGAAACTTGTATAAAGTACACAAATGTCTATAGACCGAGCCAAAACTCTTGATTTTTTATTTTAAGACAACATTGTGATAATAACAAAACTACTATTACTATTGCCAATGTTGCTATGTACACTTGTATCCCACCTTTCCGCTGCTAGGCAGCAGTCAAGCTGACGTACAATAACAAAATGTAATAAAAACAATGGTAAAAACAGGGTTGACCATAAAACCATTAAAACAAAGCTATAAAAACAATTAAAATCAGTAAATCTATAAGCTTTTGAAGTCATTGTATGAAGTTAAACACTATCATAAGCCAATTTAAAAAGTCTTCACATCCTTCTGAAAAGCAGAAACTGTGCAAATTGGTCACAACACTGAGGGAACTCTTGAGCTATATGGGCTGATGTTGTTCAAATTTGCAGATGATATTGAATTTTGAGAGTTAGTTAATACTTCAGAAGACATAGTCAGATTTTAAGAGGACTTTGATGGATTATTAGAGAACAAATATAGGATCAGAGATAGTAGGCTTGGTAGCAGCACTGTGAAAAGGATCTCAGTGTTTTAGTAGATGGCAAGCTAAACAGGCGTCAACAGTGTGATGCAGGAGCAAAAAGAAAACAAAACAAAAAAATGCTGAACTAGGCTGCCTTAAAATAGCATCCAGAGCAAAGGAAATGATACTACCGCTCTATTCTGGTTCAGTCAGCCTTCACATGGAAAATGGAAGAACTGTTTTGTCCACTGCCAGAGGATAGCACTTGAAGTAGTGGGTACAAATTACAAGAAAGGTGGATTTCAACCAAACAGTGGGAAGAACTTGCGGACAGTAAGGCCATTTAACAGTGGAAGACACTGCCTCAAAACATGGTGGTCTCTCCTCCACCGGATGTTTTTAAGTAGATTGCTTTAGTGGTGGATTTCCTGCTTCTGTAGGAAGCTGGGTTTGATGGCCCCCAGGGTCCCTTCCAGTTCCTCAGTCCTCTATGAAGGATGCAGGCAGGACTGAAGGGTAGTAGCAGCAGTCTGCACTTGGGTGTTCTGTTTTATTTTCCCCAGCTAGTGGAAGAAAGTCTCCATCAGGTTTTTAAGGCAGCCACTGAGAAGGCAGTGAGTGAAGGACTTTAAAAGAGAAAGGAGCATATTTCTTAAAAGGGCAATGCAGGGAACCTGCTTATCTACACTTTCCATCCATTCTTTCTCCCTCTGCCTTTTCTGTTTCATCAATGTTTCCAATGCATAGTAGTTTCCATTCTGGATAAAATCAAAAGTTACTTAGCCAAAATTTTGAAATATAGATTTGTATTATTCCTTTGCAACTGGGATAACATGACCTGCAAACGGTCCTTGTTGCCTTGAAGAGATTGTGCTACAGATGTTGAAAGTTAATTAATTCATTTTTAAAGAATGAACTTTGGTAAAAGTTTCCAGCATAATGTATATAGTATTGGGGGCTTGTGTGAACAGCTCTTCAGTATTTTTGAACTGTACAGACTCAGCTTTAAACTAAAATTTTGATAATAGTAGAATGGTGTTTTTAATATTACTTACCAAGTCCTTTAACAGCTCCTAAATATCTGAAAGATTAATTTGAAATCATGATGAAATTTTCTCATTCTTTTAGCACTGAAGACCTCTATACATTGGTCTAAATAAGACCAATTTTTTTAAAAAATATCTAATTTCTGGAAAAGCACATTCATGAAAGATGGTTGCTGTCAAAAGTAAAATATGTCTGAGGACTTGAAGCATTGCATCACCCCACTTCACAGCTAAAATGGAATTCCATTACATCAAGTCAGCCAACCTATTTGTAATACGAAAGCTCTATAAAATATGTTTCCCCAAAATTTAACTTGCTTAAATGCACCTGTTTGTGTGGGCATGTCAGAGAGCAAATTAATAGGATATTAGCTTTTGTTTTTACTCGAGTTCAGAGTAACAGATTAGTAAAGGAAGTATGTAAATACAGGAGTGGGCATAGCTCAGTAGCAAAGAATACTTTGTTACCTGTGGAGAAAGTCCAGAAGAAATCCAGTTACAGAGCAAATGTCAGTGCAGTAAAATGTCAGTTCAGAAGCAAGCCCATATCATTAGCGTCTCCAAAATCCAGGCTGAAGAGTATGAGGAAAACATCTAAAGAGAAAGAAGATGATAATGAGAGAATGAGGAATAGTAAGGAGAAGGGTTCTTAATAGGTTTTCTCTATCTCTTTAACTCCTTAACTAGCAAGGTTTTACTTCCTACAAGGTTAAAAGTATAGTTCCAAACAGTGAATTCAAAGGGACTTCATTTGTTTTTTGTGAGCATAGATAGGATGGAACTATAAGAAAGGAATTCTAACACCTACATTGCTCTCCTGAATTTTTGCCCTAGACCACTGTCAAAGAAAAGTGTATTATTGAAGATTGTGAGAAGCTCTCCTCAAAATTCTACTTTCTAGCCTTTATCTTGTCTCCTCCAATCCTGTTTGTATTCATTGCTATTCTTATCTGCTGTATCATCATCGCTATGCTTTAAATTTCAGCACTATGTGGATGTGTGTCAGTTTTCTTAATTATGTGATCCTAGTTGATCAGGGATCATGTAGTCACTATAAGGATGTCAAAGAGCCAGAAAGCCAATCAGATTTGGCTACATAGTGATGTTACTGAGGCTCAAAGTTTGCCCTTATTCTGAATCCTTGATTCAGCTTTAATCAGGACAGAATGCATAACAAAACTGTGCATCTGGATAGTAATTGGAATACACATTCAAAACTGCATCCCAGTGAGCGCAGATACACATATTTGGACACAGACAGATAAAATCTATGCTCATACGTGCACCATTGCACATCCAGATATGCATCCCAGTCTACATTCTTTCTTTTGCTTCGGTGCAGTGATTTTATTGCTACTATCTCGCACAATAGTTCTCACCCTTGGGTCACCCAGGTGTTCTTGGACTGCAATTCCCAGAAGCCTTCACCATTAGCTGTGATGGTAGGGTTTCTTGAATTACAGTTCAAGAACATCTGGATGACCCAAGGTTAGGAATCACTCATCTAGCATAACAAACAGTTGTAGAGACAGGAAATTGTTTTTGCCCTGGGACTATAGCTGCCAGGATCCAGCAGTCCCCATGGCAGGCATCTTGTTGGCTATGTGTTTCTGGAATTTGTAGTCCAAGCAGGGGGGGACCTAACAATGCTTCCAAACTTGGACAGTAAGCATCTGCTCAGTTACCAAAGGGGTGCATTCCATCTCTGCCGTTAACATTTTTACATCCTTTTGACTTTTTCAGGGTATGTGACGAATTTGGGGAAGGGTGCTTTTTGAAGAGATGTGGCAATGTCTGTGAAGCTTTCCCTGTGCTTGGTTTGATTCAGCTTTAGTTACATCCTTCTGGAAGCAGATAGATGGTATTCACCCTAAGATATTTGGCCCCTTTTTTGTTGTTGTTGCCTGGGTCTTTGAACAAACGATGCTAATAAAATGTAATTGGAGGTATGCTATGGTAGTCGAAGAGTGATAAACTTAGACCCTTTGAATCTGACAAGGCAATTTTAGAATCGGCTTGTTTCCGATCTGCAGTGAGTTGCCTGCTAAACTGTTTGACCTCCAAATTGGAGCTTCAGATGGTGTGCTAGAAATACTATCTGTCCAACTTCATACTCAGATGCATTTATCTTTGGGAACATTCATGCGAATCTTGAAGCCTGACCTCTGTTCTCTATTCAGGATAGGCTGCCTGAGATGTTGTTACCATTCTTTGACCTTATGAACAGTGTTAGGATGACACAGTACCCTTTGGGGGGAAAAGCTCTCCAAATGGATCATTCATTGTAGATTAAATTTTTGTGATGCCAAATTTGCCGAATAGGTTCTAAAACCCACTCAGGCTATCAACAAATGTATGTACAGAGAAGGAATGGAACTGCCCAGAAAAATATCATAGTGCCTTTCTCCCTCTTTTCTGTTTCCCACTGGAGCTTTCATTAATACTTAATCATCAAATGCATGAACATCAGGGAGTGAGTAATGGCCTAATAATTATATGCATTTTAAATGGAGAATGTATTGCGGTTTTGACACCAACTTTCTTTTAGAAATTGGCTGTCAATTCTAATATTCCTATAGGAATGAAATTCATTACCTGCCAGAAACTTGTTTTTCATTATATAGCATAATTATGCCAGCAAGAGGGCTAAGGGAAAATGTGATGGTGGCCGGTCATTCCTGTAAAACAAAAAGTGTACACTACAGCAGTACATGATGACAAGGCATGTACGCGGTCATTAGATAAATCTGCAAAAAATGAGCTGAATCAGGATTTTTTTGGTGTGATTCCAGGGTGACTACAGGGCAAAGTGAGGAACCGCTGTTTAACCCGAGGGCAGAGCAACACCGTAAAACATCATCTGTATCCCATTTGGCAGTCATAGGTTAAGAAATGGTCAGTGATTTAAACTGAGAAAAGGGAAAGTAAAAAATTATACAGAAGACTGGGCTGCTAGTGCCACTGAAGAAAGGAAATGGCAGCCGAACCCCATTTTAAAGGCCCAAATCTTCCTTGGACACTCTAAACGCTGAAGGGCTAGAAAGGGCTCAGGTGGTGGTTGGCATATAAATCCCTTAGCGTTACGCCAGTAGCCATTTTGCAGATCAGGTAATGAAGAAATAGTTTCACTGTCTGGAGAGGCTTTTTGCATTCCGGAATTACTAAACTACAATATACTGAAATATTAATGCTATTAAGATTGTATGTGTGTGTGTGTGTATAGTTGTGGATAGATTATTGTTGTATAGGCTTGGGGTTGGCCTATACACAAGCAATTATGGCACTGCAAAGCTTTTCAGAGGTCATAGCCTTTTGCATGTCCACCCATTCATAGGATTTTTGTTAAAAAAAATAGCAATCCGGAAATTCATGGCTAATGTAATAGATAAAATGGTGAGGGTATCTCTGAAAGGGTGCAGATTGGCCTCAATCTGTATGCCCTTTACAGGATGGGCCAGGGGGCTTCTGCACACCCCTGGTGCTAACCACATGACATCAGTTATTTCTAACCCTGCATGGCTCCAAAAGTTCTCATAAATATCTTCAAACTCAATAGAAAAAGGACATATGTCACACAGCAAGACATAGCTGTTGAAAAACTGGTCCACTGAGGCAAGATTTTTCTCTTCTGAAGAAGAGCAGAAAGATCAGCATGTTTTTAAGTCTAGTATTAGTAAAGAGCTTGTGGTTTTTGAACGAAATTGGTATTTTGCATTAAAACCTTGAATATTCTGCAAAAATCTTTCATCTCAGTTTTCTGCACAAAATACAAGATATTTGCATAAAGTACGATGCCTTCATGTGAAATGTGTGGGGCTTTTTGTACAATGAGTTCTCAATTTCTTTTGGAAAGCGGTACTTAAATGTGAAAAGGCACAAAACCTCTTGCGATCTTGCCCAGCAAGCAGAAAACTTGAAATTTTTGGTTCTCTATTGAAAGAATGGAAAAAGAAAAGAGCTATATCCCTACATCCCTAAAGGGGGATGGCATGTCAAAACAGGGTCTTCTTGGCTGTTGCCCCCCAATTTTGGAACACCCTCCCTATAGAGATCCGCCTGGCTCCAACACTTTTGGCTTTTTGGCGCCAGGCAAAGACCTTTCTCTTTAGCCAGCATTTTAATTAAATAGTGTACTTAGCTGGCCGTATGAGCAGCAAGATTTATTAATATTAATGTTTTAATGACTGTTTTAATATAGGGCATTATTAAAATATTGCCTCTTTTTAATGTTTTTAAAGTTTTAATATTGTTATACACTGCTCAGAGACCATTGGTAATGGTGTGGCTAAAAAATCTTGTAAATAAAAAACTCTTGTAAATAAATAAATAAATATATTCCCACAGGGAACTCAGTTTTTCTACTCTGTATTTGTGTACATAGCTTTTGAATTTGTCCAATTCTTTGTGGCCCTCCATTATACTTTCTGGCTCTGTGTTTTTAACAATACCCATAAAAAAGAATTGCCTCCTTTTCAACATGTGTATCTCTACCCTATTCAACTGACTCAGTGGTTCCCAAGGTTGGTCTTGGACTGCAGCTCCCAGAATCCGTCACCACCAGCCATGTTGGCTGGGGTTTCTGGTAGTTGCAGTCTAAGAACACCTGGGTTATTCAAGATTGGGAACTACTGATGTAATTGAAGAAGTGGAGAGAGAGTGTGGAGATCCTTAACACACCTGTATGAGTGAAATCCTCAGTGTTATACCTAGATATTCTTTTAAGCAAAGGGTGATTCCCACTTATTCCTACTTCTGTTGCCTTGATCTGCCCATTCCCGCACACCAGATTTAGGGGAAATGTGGCCTGCTAGATAGCGTTGGACTACATCTTCTTTCAGCATTGACTATGTTGGGAGGTCGAACTATATGCAGAGAGCCACAATCACTTACTTATTCAACTGCAAAGTCTGCCTCAGGAAGGAGAGAAAAGATAAAGCCGGCTTCATCTGACAATGTGTACAGGGCAGGATATTTGTATTGGAGCAGCCCATAAATCTGAGTGTGAAGGCTCCATCCTCTCCAGGCAGGCAGACTGATCAGAAGGCAGAGGTAAAAAAAGAGACCTATCAACCTTCAGGTATGGCTTCAGAAAGCAAGATACAAATGTTAACATATTAAAGGCAAGAGGTCATGCAGGAACAATTGTACCATTAGTTGGCAAAGAAAACGCAGGTGCCTCTCTCAAATCTGGTCTTGAATTGTCATTTTGAAAAAGGCTACCCTGTCACTTCTTGGCATGGCCTGGGATTCTTTGGGGAACAAATCTGGGCATACTATGCACCAACATGAAAACAAAGAGCTATGTCACCAAATGTAAACTATCCACAGAATTCCATCTTCAAGAGGGGAATCTGATAAGAGCTTGAGTGAAAAAAATACCTTGGAAGCTGTACAAAAGTGTGGTTCAGAGGGCGTTCTTCCACCTGCTGATGCCGTTACAAATAAAAATGACACAGTGGCTGCCTTGATGTAACAGTGCTTGTCCGGCTGCCTACAGTCTCTTGTATGAACTGAGCAGATCCTTCTTCCTGCTGATGCTTGATTATTTGCTCCTTTGTCTGTGATTATGAGTTGTGGGGCTGAGGAGAGGGATGAGACAGCATACACTTTCAAGAGGGAGTGGTTCTCAGTTCCTTCATGGGGTACCTATAGAGGAAGTCCTAGAAGCTTTTGACTTATGCTGCCACCTGTACATGCCTTGTGACCCTCAAGAAAACAGTGGCCACCCTCATGTTTGAGCCTCGATGTCATTGCAATACAGTGCGATTTTGTGTCCCCTCCCTGTTCCTGCTCATATTCTTCTTTGGGAAGGCTGCCTCCTCTCATCCCTGACCAA
Source organism: Pogona vitticeps (assembly GCF_051106095.1). NCBI lineage: Eukaryota > Metazoa > Chordata > Lepidosauria > Squamata > Agamidae > Pogona > Pogona vitticeps. The sequence goes on from NC_135785.1 coordinate 162,378,213, forward strand.
TTGAACTGAAATCTTCCTCTCAAATCCTCTCTGTTCAGAGCTTAGCTGTCTTCCATCCCCCAACAAGCAGAATCCATTGTAAGTTCACACGCTGTGGCAATTTGAAAGAGCACAGCAGAATCTATTTTTGTTTGACTGTCTGCAGTTGAAGTAATGAAACTGAACATTAATCCAATGTGCCCCTTCAGAGGAGTAATGCATTTTCTTTTTTGGGCTTTATTGGCCAAGTGGGCCGGCTGGAGTGAAGGAGATTGAAGCTGGAAAGGAAAAAGTCCATAGCAGTCGCAAGAGGGTTCATTTCTGTGGAACTTGGTAGCAAACAAAAGAGACAAAGAGTCAAGCACCTAAGTAAACTGTCCAAGATAAAATTTACTTACAGAATGCAATCAGACACTGTGGGCAAATGCATCTGCTGTTTTGTTAGATGGCAGATAACAGAAGTTAGCCCTGCATACAAATCAGGAGCATTCTCTGTACGGCTACTCTGCCCCCACCCCACCCCAAAGGCTGGCTGCAGTAAGAGAAATGCCAGTCATGGAGTATCGCTCCTTAATTTGCATTATCTTGGTATTCTAGTGGCACCCAAATACCCCAAAAGTAAATGTATCTCCACTAGAAAGTCAATATTTTATAATAGCTCTTGCCTTTTTGTAAGAGAAATCTTAAAAGGGGACTTATGCACATGTGAACTGTTGCTCATTGCTAGCATTGCTAGGGATACCTACTGGCTGAGTGCTTTAAAAAACAACAACCAGAATGCCCATTTATCAAATTTAAATCCAAATTAGCTAAATATAAAATATAATTTTGCATCCTGAATGCTATTGCCGTTTTATGCCTGTGAGTGGGATATCATATAAGCCTTGGTGGCAAATTGCTGCTCGTTAATGAAGTGTTAGTTGGTTTCCTGGGCATGCACCTGATCATGTGATGGGCACACATTCAGGAACACAATCAGCACCTTATTACTGAGTGTAAATTTAGTGCCCAGAAATATGCCATTTGATTTACACAACTCTAGGTGAGAATGACTATGTACTTCTAGAATTCTTGATTTCAAAGGAAATGAATGCAGAGTATAGCCACACACTTCTGTTGGATTTTTTTTTTAAGCCAGTTTTAATAATCTCAGAACAAGGATAAGTAAGGTCCCATGGCAGGAGATCCTAACAAGAAAAGGAGTCCAAGAAGGGTGGGAGCTTCTAAAAGAAGAAATTCTAAAGGCACAACTACAAACAATTCCAACAAGAAAAAAAGGAGGGAGGCAGCAAAAAAGGCCTGTGTGACTTCACAAAAAGCTCAGGGAGGACCTAAAAACCAGGAAAAAAAAGATCTGTACAGGAAATAGAAAGAAGGCCAGGCCACCAAGGATGAGTACAGACAAGTAGCAAGGAAATGCAGGGATGGCATTAGGAGGGCAAAAGCTAAGAATGAGCTGAGGTTAGCTAGAGGCACTAAAAGCAATAAAATCATTCTTCAGATAAGTGAGTAGCAAAAGACAAACAAAAGACATAGTGACACAGCTCTGCAATGGAAAAATGATAACAGAGGACAAAGAAAAGGCAGAGGCGCTCAATTCCTATTTTAGTTCAGTCTTTTCTCATAAGATAGACTATAAACTTCCAAATAAATTGGAAGTGCAAGTGGGAGGTGGGGACAGGATTGTAGCTGAAGATAGATAAACAAAAAGTCAAAGAATACCTTACCACCTTGAACAAGCTGAAATCTCTAGTGCTGGATGAATTGCATCCGAGAGTACTGAAGAAGCTGGCTGAAGACTCTCAGAACCACTATGCATTAATTGCTTGAAATCATGGGATGTGAATGAGGTGCCAGAGGATTGGAGGAGGGCCAATGTTGTCCCTATCTTCAAAAAGGGCAAAAAAGAGGAACCTGGGAACTACAGGCCAGCCAGCCTGACATCAATCCCAGGCAAAATTCTGGAAGAGATAGTAAAGCAGTCATTCTGCAACCACCCAGAAAAAATGCAGTAATAACTAGCAGCCAACATGGATTTGTCAAGAACCAATCCTGCCAAACTAATTTGATCTCATTTTTTGATCAGGTAACCTCTCTGATAGACAGAGGGAATGCTGTAGATGTCATATATCTTGACTTCAGCAAAGCTTTTGACAAAGTGCCCCCTGATATCCTGATTAGCAAGCTAACTAGGCATGGGCTGGATATATCAAGTATCAGGTGGATACACAATTGGCTATAGAATCATAGAGGGTGATGATTAATAGGTCCTTCTCTAACTGGGAGGAGGTAACTAGTGGGGTACCCCAAGGCTCAGTTCTGGGCCTGGTGCTCTTCAATATTTTTATTAATGACTTGGATGACTTGGATGAGGGAGTGCAGGGAATGCTTGTCAAATCTGCAGATGATATGGGTGGAATAGCTAATACCCTAGAAGACAGAAACAAAATACAAAATGACCTTGATAGGATGGAGCACTGGGCCAAAAGCAACAGAATGAAATCCAACAGGGATAAGTGCAAAGTACTGCACCTCAGAAAAAGAAACCAATTTCACAGTTATAAGATGGGGGATACCTGGCTCAGCAAAACTACGGGCGAGAAGGATCTTGGAATTGTCATAGATCACAGGCTAATATGAGCCAACAGTGTAATGTGGCTACAAAAAAGGCAAATGCTATTTTAAGCTGCATTAATAGAAGTATAGTTTCCAAATCCCACGAGGTGCTAGTCCCCCTCTATTCGGTACTGGTTAGTCCTCACCTTGAGCATTGTGTCAAGTTCTGGACACCGCATTTCAAGAAGGATGCTAACAAATTGGAACAGGTTCAGAGGAGGGTAACAAGGATGATCAGGGGGATGGAAACCAAGCCTTATGAGGAAAGGTTGAAAGAACTGGGCATGTTTAGCCTTGAGAAAAGAAGACTGAGAGGTGATATGGTAGCACTTTTCAAATATTTGAAAGGCTGTCATACGGGGGGGGGGGCAAGATCTGTTCTCGATCATCTCAGAGTGCAGACATGCAACAATGGGCTCAAGTTAAAGGAAGCCAGTTTTAGATTGAATATCAGGAAAAATTTCCTAACTGTTAGAGCAGTACGACAGTGGAACTAGTTACCTTGGGAGTTGGTGAGTGCTCCAACACTGAAGGAATTCAAGACAAACTTAGATAATCACCTGGTAGACGTGCTTTGATTGTATTCCTGCACTGAGCAGGGGGTTGGACTTGATGGCCTTGTAGGCCCCTTCCAACTTCTCTATTTTGACTTAAATATAAAAAGTAAACTGGTAGTGTTTGTTTCCACTCTAAAACAGAGATATTAGAGAGGTGTGTCTCCAATTTATTTATTTGTTTATGTATGCATATATTTATTTAGTATGCAGTCTCCCAGGATTGGGACTGTAAGGGGTTTGCAATGTATTGCTATAATATGATGGTTAAAATCCTGCCGCTTAGTGTAGTAAATTATGCTAGAGAAAGCCCATGCAATCAAATCAATGAGGACTTGGTGAGTCAACCCCTCCATACCTTCCATGGATTCAAATGAGCCTGCTCTAACTGGGACTTACTACACTAAAGTAAGTCACATTCAGAGTAGACCCATTTGAATCCATAGAATTTATAGAGAATAAACTCACCATCCCCATTGATCCCATGGGCCTAACTCTAGGGCAGCTTAGTATGCTAAGGCAACTGATTTTGCCTGAAGAAATAGAGATAACAAAATATAATTAAATCCTTTATAATAGTGAAAGGCAGTTGACATTAAAATACTAAAAACATCATAGTTATAGTACTAATAATACCATATATTACAAATGAAAGAAAATCAGCACATCCAGTCAATACCCTTGTCCTCAGCAGGCCATTAGTTGTCAAAGGGCTGCCTGAATACAAAGGTCTTTAAATATATAAAGCTCTTTGTCTGCCAGCGGAAAGACAGCTGGGATGAGGCCCTCCTGGCTTTCCTGGGCAACTATGGCAAAGGTTGTCCCCCACAAATGACCTTCTGAAAGTGGTGGAACTGTGAGTTAGGGCCCTTCCTGCTTTTTCTTAAAGCCAAAGCATTTACTGATTTATAGGGACAGCTTCTTAAAGCCTCCCTCATCAAACAGATGGTCCAGTTTGCAAGCCTTTTACACCCAGTCCTGGAGCTAAGTGATTTTGGACTGTGAACATAATATTGTTGCCTTGTGTGTGTGTGTTTCACCATATAGATGGTGAAATGTTTTACTTCAGTTGTGAAGCACACAACCGGCATTTAGTTTCGTCCCCGTAGTCATTGCTGTACAGCTGTTTCTATATTCCTGATACATTAAAGAAAAAAGCAAACTTTTTGCCAGCCCTGACTTTTTTTAAAAGCCCCATTTCTTATTTTAAATTAATATTATTACTTGAATAGTAAAACAGAGTTTGCTTCTGCTGCTCTGATGCAAAATATATTTACCTGGGAACAAGCACCATTTTAATGGAGAAAACAGGAATATATTTTCAAGGGAGGAGTGGAATATGTAGGGATATACGTGCCTGCCTTCCACCTCCCGAACTATAAATTGTATTTTTTTCAAAACCGAAGAGGGAAAAAAGTTGGTGTTGTGATGAAGGTCAACTCAAGTAAGCCCCAACAGGCTGTTGGTGGCCAGAGTGCTTATGCTGTGCATCTTTGCTCCTGCACTTGTCCTCTGCTGCTTTATGTTTGGTGAGAGTGGACTGTGTCCAGGGTTAGAACTTGGAACGTGAGACAAAAATGAAAATGAGTATTGTGGCACCTTAACGACTAAGAGGTGGAAAGTTACTGTTAAAAAGGAATCATTAGTTATGTACTGCAGTTCTTCACACATAATGCCTTACCAATTGCAAGGCAGTTCCTTAGGTTTCTCATGCATGAATCCTTTTGACGTGTTTTAGTTCATTTTTTGAGAAAAAAAATAATCTAAACTGAAATTTTAAATGTTCTGATTTTGGGGGGAGGGGAACCCCTCAAAATGCTCACCAAGGCTTTTCTTGCTGCACCAAAAGTAATGAGTGAAAGTAATACATGGGGAAAAGGAACAATATTAGCTGCTGTTCCATTACTTTCAAAAGTAAGAGCAACATACATTACTCCTCAAAGTATCATTACAGCAAGTAGCAATGCTATTTTATTTCCAAGTTCGAAGAGCCCTAGCTATGCTACCATACACACCCTTACAGGGTGTGGCCAGATGTCTGCCTTCAGGGATAATGGTCATCTGCTTGAAGAACTGGTGATATGTACGTGGCCATCATACCCACTGGCAAGTTTCCTTGGCTGTGCAGGAGAGTACAGTAGAGGATTTGATTGTCAAATGTATCTAATCAGCTTTCTTTCATTTCTTATGTGAAACGGTTTGGGAAAGGCCATTTTTAAAGAAAAGGTGCAAACCATTCATTAATATAACTACTGACAGATGGCAGGAAAGATATGAAACAGCATGTCTGTTCTGTGTGAACATCAGGCCCAGGAGTGGTCATTCTGAATGGATTGTTCACACCATTCCTCCGGAATAAACGGATTGTTCCCTAGCTAGATATTTCAACAAAACTACAGTGCCCTCTGTTTATTTTCTGTTAATATATGTTCATTTTCAGTAAGCTGCAGAAAATTCAAGGTACAGGATATTTTCAAGAACTATATTAAACAGCATGCCCTATTTATTGGATTTATATTTTATTTTCTCTAAGCGATAGTTACCTAGTCACAATCTTGTCCAATATGGTGAGCCAAAGTGTATTTCTATGAAATTTATAGCAATAATGTCTAATTGTTATATTTCAATATATTAGTTTCAATTAGCACATATATACATTTAATGCATTACTGAAGAAGAAGAAGAAGAAGAAGAAGAAGAAGAAGAAGAAGAAGAAGAAGAAGAAGAAGAAGAAGAAGAAGAAGAAGAAGAAGAAACAATAACAACAGTATTATCACAGTCATTGCTGGGTCTTTGAGACCTCTTGTCCATGAGATGCCCCCTGACAACAGCACAATTCTCACTTTGCAAGAGTAAACTTTCTATGACTGTCAGGTCCCTTCAATTGCTCTATAGTTACAGGCATAACAGGGACGTTTTTCTTTCAGGCACGAAATGAAGCACTTCTTAGGAGCAAATACTGGAAGCTAATACACCTCATTGTACCAGAGACTTGGCTCCTAAGAAAGACCAACCAATATAATTGATCCTCTAACATTTTTAAGGCTCTTCACTTCAAGTGTATTTTATTGCTGCATGGCTACAATTATTCTGAATCTCGAAGGCCAGGACTGGAGTTCAAGACTCTGAGGGAAATCGGTTCAGCATGCAGCTGCTTCCCTCCTTAATGACAAAAGTTGCATGGGAAATTAATTTTCAGGGTCACATTAAGGAAGGCTGCAGGAACTATTGTGCTCTTCACTTGGGCAAAATTGCTTGAGCTGCTGGAAAGATGAGTGTCAGTAATGATATTTATTAAACAAAATGAATAACATTTGGGAACCATGGAAACCAGCATCCCAGAATTGGTTAGATGCTCTAAGTGCAAAGGGCACTGAGAGCTTTTTGGCAATCAGAGCGTTTAATATGTGGGGATGGATCAGATAAATTCATAAGGTGCCTTTTAAAAAAGTTGTCTGCCGTATCCTTCAAGAGATGTAAGGAGAGAAAGAGAGAGCATATATAACTGAGCACACATCTGCAACCCTCTGTGAAGAGCTTCACATATGGCAGCTGGCTTTTAAAAAAAGACAGCATGAATTTAACTGATATTAGGAGCTGTACACTATTGCCTGTAGACATTATGAAAATCAAGTGTATTTGTATATATTTGTCACTGTCAAGTTCATTCCTACAACAAATGTAATGTGATCTCTAGACCTGTGATTTCACACTCCTCCAAAACTTATATTTACAGATCTAAAGACTGGTTCCTTGGGACATAGATTTTCTTTCCTTCTTTGTGTACCCACATAAAATGCTCCTTAGAACACAAGCAACGAACAGGACTTGATACGGACCCCCAAACTGTTTTTCAGGTGTCACGGGCTCAAAACTGCAGGGAGGTTACTAATGATTTTGCTGACTTGCAGATGTGTGTTTCTACTGGCTTACTTAATAGACTTCATAAATAATGAATCTGGCACGTTCTGTACAATGTTGTGAAAGTGGGTCTCCTCTGTACCTTTGGGGGGGAGAGAAAAGAAAAACTGAAATCTTAAATCATCAAAGTAAAAAAATTCTAGAATGGTTATGTAAAGGATCAGAAATAAAACTGCTGCTGTGATCTTGCCCTCATACTAATCCTTCATCGACTACATTTGAAATCTTACATACAGTTTTGGTAACCCCTCCTAAGAGCTTTATGTTGTATGGTTGAAAATGGGCAACCATGGATCAAGGGGAGTGGAGAAAAGGCTGCAGTGTTTGGAGCTGCTTAAGGAGAAAAGCAAGTAAAGGTAGATGGGATTAGGTGAAAAAAAATTATCCGCTTTACTGTGTTTAGTGTTAAAATTTCTTTTATATGCACACCACAAACATACAAATTTGAGTTTTAATGCAACAAAGGCAAAGGAGTTCTTCACAGGAGGAGTTCTCAGAAGGAAGGGAGATACGGTAGGTTCTCTGCTGAGGAACTCACAACCTTTACCAAAGCCAACCTTAACAAACACTGAGAAAAACCAAAGCTGAAAATTCTGTTGCACTCAAATAAAAGCTTTCACTATGACTACATATTTTTTTTAAATGTTAAATTTTAAACCATAGTAGAAAAAACATAGTCTTCAGCCTTCATTTTATACAAAACCAAATGTATCTGAAACTGTTTAAAATACTGAGAGAAACCAGCTCTGGAGCATATGCATATCCCGAACTTGTAAATGCTACTCAATCAAGGGTGATTAAACCGCAATGTTAAAAGTTTTTTTTTTCTCTTTTTCTCTGCAGAGCTCCAGCACACAAAATAAAAATTGCTAATCCTTCTTGCAGCTCCAGTACACAGCTCAGTGAAATGGTTTTTAAAGAGTGTAGATGTCTTCTAGGGCACGTGATTGCAGGATACACTATGTTAGAGTAGTGGATGGGACAGTGCAGTTCCACATACTTCGATCCAAGGTCGATCAGTGGGGCAAAGAATTGGGTATTACACTGTCATGTTGTCACAGTGAGATAATCTGCCCTGTCAAGGCTATGGCAGCATATTTAAAACCCAGGGGACCGAACCCTGGATTCCTCTTTATACACAGGGATGGTTCCCCTTTGACGAAATACCAGTTCTGGATTGTAGCGGAACCCAAAAGATGACGTCATTCCTGCATGTCAATCAGGAGACAGAGCAGGAGGGGTGGAGTCAGAATGACAGTTGAGAGGTTGGAAGAGACAGTTGGAGACAGTTGGAATGAGAAAGGGATAGAGAGAAGTAGGGACAAGAAGATGTGGAGAGAGTGCTAGGGTTTAGGAGTAGATAAAAAAGGGGTTAAGAAAGGAAATTGAAAGAAAAACATATTGCACAAGCGGGAATGAACCCATAAGCATAACATGAAGAATATTGGTTGAAAACCTACAATAGTATCGATTGAACACCTGATTTATTATACATGAACACATGAAACAGTTATATTTGATTCTTCTTATACTTTGTTCAATAATAAAAGAATATTTAATTGAAACCCCCTGATTCCTAAATTCTATGAGCAGCTCCTGTGTGTGTGTGGGAATTGTAGTGGTATTAAGATAATACCTGGTGGTAGCAGAAAAGGGCGAGTTTACTTTTGTGGAGCCCAGGGAAATAAGGGACCACAAGGGGGATCGCCACATGGATGTTAACAAATTTGGCCCTTCAAAAGGAAGGAGTTCAAGGTCTTAGATTTGGTATGCATTCATTCAGAATTGGTGTGGCATCCATGGCGGCAGCTGTTGGTTACCGCCCAGAGGATATTAAATAATTAGGATGATGGGCTTCGTACTCTATGTTGGGGCACTTCCTAATGTCTAGGCAGGGGCCTATTTTGTTTATGTCTTGCAGGTAGCACGGTGGTGTCCAGGAGAAAACACATCATGATCATGGGCCACAGCTATGTTTTTTGGGTCGTGCAGTACGCTGCCACATCCCCATGGGGGAGCAGCCTTGACCTTGATGCGCAGACCCATATCAAATGGAGAGGGTGCTGTGAAATGCTGTGGGGCGAGCTTTGTTGAGTGGCCGCCTTTGGGCACCACCCACCAGAGGTGTTGGTGATTCACCTGGGTGGCAATGATTTGACATGGCATTGTGGAAAGGCCCTGATCATCGATGTGATTCATGACCTCACTTGGTTGAGGGCCACATATTCTGCCATGCTCATTGTTTGGTCGACAATCATCCGTCGGCTATCATGGAGGGATGTGAGAAACTTTTTACTCGTAAGCACTGCCCCGATGGAGTGTTAACAGGGAAGTCTGCAGAGCTGTTTGCAGAGGCCTTGGATCTGTGATTGGTCACCAAAGGATCCACTTGAATAGGCCAGAATTTTTCCGGTCAGATGGTGTACATCTTTTTCAATGAGCTTTGGATGTCTTCCTCGAAGACATCAAGGGGGGGGTCTGCTGCTGGAGCTGGATGGGCTCGATGACAGGCATGGGACTTAGCAGGTCCAGTCCCGATGCAGTGGCGGTTACTGTGGACTAAACAGGTATTTTGGTGAATCCCAGAACAATAGCAGGTAATTGTAGCTCACCTGAACTCCCAGCACTGCAGATCGTGCGACTACAGTGCTTAGGGGGGAAAGATGCGCTGGGAATACACCAGGACCAAAAGTCAACAAGGAGAGAGTGGCTGGAGGTCCGGGGTGGTCAAATTTGGGCCGGCCGAGTTTCTTGCTGTCTTCATGGCTGGGAGAACTTGGGCCAGGGACTCACACATTGGTTGGTTAAAACGGTCCGTTTAGACCTACGTTTTGAAACCTGAGTCTGCACTACGGCAGGACCCCCCCCCCCCCTTTGCCAAATGATTGGCAACAATGATTATATTCAGTAAAGTGTGCCCATGTTTAATCCATATTTCTGGTCTCGCATGTTTATTTTGGAATAAGGGGGCAATGACTAAGCCGCTGCTGAGCTGGACTTGAGCACCATGGCTTATCTTTGCCGTCTTCCCCAGAGGACATGAGATCCCTCAATCTCGAGTGAGCAGATTCAAGAAGAGGGGGTAGTGACAGGTTATTCAAGGATTGTTCCCCCCATCTTCTCTTCCTCTTTCTTGCTGGCATAATATATGAGGATGCATCCTGTTCAAAGCAAAATGAAGCTTTTTTCAGTCATCTTAAAAATGTCACTGCTACAGCAAGGAATATCTGCTGATGAGACTCTTCATGAGACACTTTAAAATAACATTTGATGCACAAAAATGATCTGAAGCTCAATATCAAAAAAATTAAGATCATGGCCACTGGTCCCATCACCTCCTGGCAAATATAAGGGGAAGATATGGAGGCAGTGACAGATTTTACTTTCTTGGGCTCCATGATCACTGCAGATGGTGACAGCAGCCATGAAATTAAAAGACACCTGCTTCTTGGGAGGAAAGGGATGAGAAACCTATACAACATCTTAAAAAGCAGAGATATCACCTTGCCAACAAGTCTGAATAGTCAAAGCTAGGGTTTTTCCTGTAGCACAGTGGTCAGGAAACAGGGGTAAATTACCCCAAATGGGGTAAAAATGAAAATCTTGGGGGTAATGAGGACGCGACTCTAACCCCCTTCCCTCCTCCTCCTCCTCTGCCCTGAGGGGGAGTCCCTGGCTGCCTGATCGCCCCTTCCCGCACCCTTCTCCAGCCCGGCTGCAACCGAGCCACGGTGGATGGCGGCCGGCAACAGGCCCCAGTCGGTGTCGTACAGCTAGGGTTGCCAGATACACGGGTACTAAAAGGAGGACATTGAAAGACAAAAAGGAGGACAAAGGAGGACATATTGAATATTTCATTTGAATCATTCCAGATTAAACCCACAATCAATACAATTTTATTACAATAGCTGCCAATAAATGTCTCTTAGTGAACCGACCAAGAAACAGTCATGTTAAAAATTAAAAATAAATTCAATGGAGGTTTTTTTCAAAATACTGGGGGTGGGCGGGCAGGTGGTGGAGGGGAAAGCCAAGGGGAAGGGGGTCCTTCCACCTCTCCTCCTCCCATCCAAAATGATAACATAAAATATACAAAACCCTGACATTTTATCTTTGCCTGCCTGACGGAGGACATTAGGCTAAAAAGGAGGACATGTCCTCCTTTTGCTTGACATCTGGCAACCCTACGTACAGCAGCCAAGGTGGCAGCGGTGGGGCCAGCCATGGCGGAGGGCAAGACGCCTCTCCTTCCAGTGCCTGAAGAGGTGGATAATGGCAGGGGGGGTGGGCGTGGCCATGACAGCAGCCCAGGCCAGGCTCAGCATCCTGGCACTGGGACGCCGCCCCACACCCCATCCCTGTTCCTGGAGGAGCCCGTCAGGCGGCAGCACGGCTTCCTTCAGCGGTGCCTCCACACCAACCGGCCGGGCCTGGCGGAGCCTCTCATCCTCCATGCAGCAGCTGTCGTGGTGCTTCAACAGCGAGTCTTGCAGGAGGCCTGATGCTGAGGCCCAACACGGCCACCTTGGCAAGCAGCTGCCAATGCCAGAGTGGGAGGTGCCGGCAGGCAAGCCACCTGCTGTTCTTCAGCGGCTGCCTAGAAGCCACCCGCTGGCGGAGAAAGGGAGCTGCCCATACGGGGCCAAGGACTGAGTGTGACACTGGCAGGTGAAGGAGGAGCCCCAGGCAAAGGCGGCGAGGCTTTGGCAGCGGTGCTTAACTGGCCGCATGTGACCGAGATCCTTCCTTTCAAATCAAGGGGGTAATGTCGGCGTATATAATTTTTTTATGGGGTAAAAGGTAAAAAAGTTCCCTGACCCCTGCTGTAGCGATGTATGGAATTGAGAGTTGGACCATAAAGAAGGCTGATCACTGAAGAATTGATGCTTTTGAATTGTGGTGCTGGAAGAGGCTTTTGAGAGTCCCCTGGACTGCAAGGAAAACAAACCTATCCATTCTGAAGGAAATCAACCCTGAGTGCTCACTGGAAGGACAGATCCTGAAGCTGAGGCTCCAATACTTTGGCCATCTCATGAAATCAAGTTTCCAGCTATGAATGTTGTGAGTAACTGGAGAAAAGCTCTGACATAGTGAAGAGCATGGAGATAATAGTTTTTGTTTCTCAAAAGGAAATTAAACACTCAATCAAGCCAGAGTAATGGACGTTAAGTCCTATTGATTCCAAGGGTTAGGGTGGACTGAAGTTAAGCAGACTAATAGGTCTCCTGTTGTAACCAATGAGGCTTAAAATGCTACGGGGTTGTTGCGTTTTTTGGGGTGTGTGTGTGTGGATCCTTTGTTCTTTAAATCAAAACAAAGAAAAAAGTGTAAAAAGCTGATGCCAACTGGTAGTGAAGCTTTATAGCAGCTTGAAGGGTACTGGAGGGGTAACATGCACAGATAGGTAGACCCTTGCTTATGATGTCAAGGACAGCTGCAGCAGCATATTTTGTTGCTGTCATTGTTATTATTGTTATTATTCTCCCAACAATAGACTATTTACAGCACTGTGTTCTAATATCAATGGACTGCAATTGCACAGTTATTTTTAACACACAACTTGCCATTTGAAATAAGTTTCAAACACACACACACGGAGAGAGAGAAACACACACAGAGAGAATAAAAAAAGCACAGTAAAATCATGCAAAATTTAAAGGGGGAGATAATTTGTCTTGGGGTTACTCCTAGAGAAAAAACCCTGGTTTGTGCAGGACAGAAACAATGTCACCTCCTGCGTTTCATTTATGAGTATCTTGCAAGTGCAAAAAACAAAAAGAAAAAAAAAAGAAAAAAGGACAAAAAGAAGAAGAAATACTGTTGGAACTAATCAAGTATATCTGTTTTCTTTTCCAGCTGATACCTGTCTATGATACTAGAACAGGCTCAGTTCATCCATTAGCTGAAACATCATAAGGGTGCAAATGTCTTTTAATGTTCAACCATCTGTTTTCCATTAGAACAACGTAAGAGATGAAAAGATGCCAGGCTCTTTCTTTTCCTGTCATTGTTTTTAATCTAGATATCCTAGAATATGCTTGAAATTGTGTGTTTATTAAAATCACCTTCAGATGTCACAAATGCAGCATATACTTGCTCTTTTTCTTTCTTTCTTTTTTTGGGAGGGGTAATTTGTAAGCTCAGAAGTCACTTTCAAGTTTGGTGAAGATTTTTATAACATTCAAAGAAGGTCATTTGCAAGGAAACACATACAGGTTCAATCTACAGTGTACAAGAGTCTATATTTTATCAAGAAGTGTCATCAACTGACTGCAGAAGTCACTGCTCATTCAGCTGGCACTACATCAATTCCGTTCTGAACATTATGGTTAAATGAACCCCAGTATATCTGTGACTATCGGGTTCAAGGAACAAATGCTATGGGAAGACTGATCCTAACATTTTGTTTATTGAATGCATACTCTATCCTTCTCTAACAAAAGAAAGTTGTCAGATATTAATATTTTCCCCTCATTGCCTGTTGTAGATATTTTGGCTTCATCACCCTCAATGGCAACATTCTCAACCGCATTCTCTTGCCCTGTTAATTGATTCCCAATAATCTAAAATCTTTCCTTAGGGGAAGAATTCCAAAGATGCCCCACCTTCCCCAGCTGGTCTGTGGGGTTAAAAAGGTTGTGGACCCCTGCTCTAAAGCACTGGTTCCCCACTTTTTTTCTGAGTTGCGACCTCCTTTTATAATAGCCAAGTAAACTGTGATCCCCTACCAGCATGAATAGGCTGTCCTCCTCATCCCCCGACATGGCGGCACCATCAATACTGTTGCTCAACCTCCTACTGCTCCTGCCACCAACTCCACTGCCACCAGTAATATCTTTTTGCTAGCTTTTCTTTTCTTTTCCTGGGAAAAATTGGCCCAGTCATCAGAAAACAGAGGTATTTTTCTCCCCATACATACACATAAACATATACTTTAATATTCTGTTTTGAAACGACAAGAAAGAAATTATGTGACAAGGGCTACAATCCACAAGCCCTCAGAAAACACTGGGTAACCTCTTGAGGGGTCACAACCCCCAGGTTGGGAAAGACGGCTCTAAAGTAACAATATCAGAATGGGGATGGAGATACAATATGTTGATGTTCTTGAGGAGAGGAGCTCCCTGGGAAGATTACAGTGGATCAGAGGCAGAGTTCTGTATGTCTGTGATTGATAGCTCCTGCCTTGGATTTTTAATCAGGCCAAACTCAGAAATACTGCTCTGCAACTTAGGCCTCTTTGCCACCTCCTGAGCCAGGCATAATTGGTTTTCAGAAACTGAGTACAGTGGTGCCTCATATAACGAGTGCCCCGTTTAACGACAAATCCGCATACCGATGCGGATTTTGTGATCGGAAAAGCGATCACATACCGATGTTGCCTATGGGGAAAAATCGCTTTGCGATGTTTTCCCCATAGGCACCATTTTCCCCCAGCTGAGCGGCGGTAGCCTCCCAAGGAGCGCTCCCGCAGCTCAGCTGGGGGAAAATGCCTGCGGTGGCCTCAGAAGGACCCTTCTGAATGGTCCTTCAGAGGCCACCGCCGGGATTCCCCTTCCCCGCGGTCGGCTTCCCCGGCCATGGTCGGACTGTCAGGAGTCCGACCATGCCTGGGGTAGTCGGCCGCGGGTGGGATCCAAGCCACGGGGTGGTGGTGGTGGAAGGCATGGCCGGGCTCTTCGGCAACTGCCGAGGCTCGGATCCAAGCCTCGGCGGCTGCCGAAGAACCCATCCATTCCTCCGATCCTCTCCCCATGGCTTGGATCCCAGCTGTGGGGGAAGGGTGGAAGGCATGGCCGGGCTCTTCGGCAACTGCCGAGGCTCGGATCCAAGCCTCGGCAGTTGCCCATGGCAGGGCTAGCCCCCGCGGTTCCGATACAAGCCGCGGGGGGGAAGGTGGGGAGATCGGATGCCTGTCAGGCATCCTGGGTTTGGATCCGACCCGCCGCCGGTTACTCAGCCTTGGGTAACCGGCAGCGGGTGGGATCCGAGCCCGGGATGCCTGAAAGGCATCCGGATCCCCCCGCTCTCCCACCCTCCCCCCGTGGCTTGGATTGGATCCGCGGGGGCTAGCCCTGCCATGGCTGGACTCCCAAGAGTCCAACCATGGCAGGGCTAGCCCCCGCAGGTCCGATCCAAGCCGCAGGGGGAAGGTGGGGAGATTGGATGCCTGTCAGGCATCCTGGGCTCGGCAGCACGGGGCGGCGGGGACAGGGTGGACGGGTCTCCCCACCCACCCTGTCCCCTTCACTGGCAGCCACCCCCGCCGCTTTCTCCAGCCTGGATCGGGCTCCTGGGAGTCCGATCTCGGCTAGGGAAGGCAGCGCGGGGCGGCAGGGACAGGGTGGACGGGTCTCCCCACCCACCCTGTTCCCTTCGCTGGCAGCTACCCCCGCCGCTTTCTCCAGCCTGGATCGGGCTCCTGGGAGTCCGATCTCGGCTAGGGAAGGCAGCGTGGGGCGGCGGGGACAGGGTGGATGGGTCTCCCCACCCACCCTGTTCCCTTCGCTGGCAGCCACCCCCGCCGCTTTCTCCAGCCTGGATCGGGCTCCTGGGAGTCCAATCTCGGCTAGGGAAGGCAGCGCGGGGCGGCGGGGACAGGGTGGAGGGGTCCCGAAGGCTTCCAGGCTTTTGCCTGGAAGCCTTCAGGATCCCCCACCCACCCTGTCCCTGCCAGTTTTTAGTCCATTGGAACGCATTAACCGGGTTTTAATGCGTTTCAATGGGCTTTTTAATTTCGCTTTACGATGTTTCCGTATAGCGATGTTAATCCTGGAACGGATTAACGTCGCTATACGGGGCACCACTGTAGTTACATGACATTTTAAGAAGGACACAGTATTCATCTGATGGGGGTTGCTCCAGTAAACCTGTTAGCACTGGGAACCTTTAGTAAAGGGAAACGGGGCTGGCCAGATTAATTCTTCCCAAAGGGCCACCCCACCTTGCTGCAAATATTTTCATACCAAGAGTGGTTGAAATCCTGTTGCACAGTTACACCTGCACAACAGGAATGGTATTATTGGCGGCAGCAGTAGTAGACGATTGCTGATTAAAGACTTCCTTTTGTGATTCCAGAGTGCATGTAGCTTGCATACAATGCAACAAAGTAGCACGCACCCTGGGATTTCAAAAGAGCGTTTCAACCTGTGGCAATCTACCCAATGAAGTCATTCCCATTGTAGAGGCAGATCCTCCATCAGGCTTTCAGCTGCTACATTATTATTAGAAATTCCAATTGCAATCTTCACTCTACTGAATAATTTTATGTCCTCTGTTTGCAGTGATGTATAAAGTGCAGCAGAAGCTTTAAAAATAATTTCAACTTTTTTTAAAAAAAATCTATTCATGTGGTTATTTGGTTTCTATCACATTGTGCTAAGCAACACAACTCCAAACCAAAATTCCATAGAATTAAGAAGAGGCTGATCACCCACCGCTATCATAGGAAACCCATAATTATTATTAATGGAAGGAATATGACTTCTTTGAGGTGAAGTACTGCACTTCTGCGTATATTCTTTTTTTTTATCATGGTCATTCCATTTTGGCAATTTTCTTTTATTTCCTTTTCTCTAAGAAATACTGCATTGTGCCCATTACTTGGTACAAAATTATTGAAGGGAGGACCTTACCATACAAAAACATTGTTAGGAGAAGGCTAAAGTACCTGTTTATTCTCAGCCAGAACTGGCTCAAGATATTGCATTGCCTTAGGCAAAGTATAAGCTGGCAACTCCCTTCTGTCTGCACACACAAGTCAATCAGAATTTGAGACAGGCATTTGTTTGGTCCACTACAAAGACATGCTGGTTTGCTCTTTTTTTCTTTTCTTTTCTTTTCTTTTTTTGGGGGGCAATCAGGCAACGTACAGTAAGTGCTGGAGTGAACCAGAGCATCACCAGAGTGTCCCTACCTGCACTACTTTTTTGGTGCTGGTAGAATTGCTCTGTTTTGGTTCATTTCCAGTATGTGTAATTGCTGGAGGTAAACCAAAGCAGAGCTTGTAACTTTAAATTGCTCTTCTGCTTTCAATTTTCTAATATTTTTAAATGCCTTAAGAAGATAGACTAGCTACATCACAATATTGTGAAATTAAATACATTAATTTGTCCATTAATTACTGGTCCACTGTTGAGGGGCAAAAGAAAGAAACCTCTCTCTCTCTCTGTGTGTGTGTGTGTGTGTGTGTGAGAGAGAGAGAGAGAGAGAGAATGTGAGTGTCTCTGTGCCTGTATGTGAAGCCTATTGTGTCAGTGCTCATATTTATTTATTTATTTATTTGATTGATTGATTGATTGATTGATTGATTGATTGATTTCTATCCCGCCCCTCTAGACGACGTCTACTCGGGGCGGCTTACATGGGTTATCCCATTTAGAAAAACATTTTTTAAACCTGAAAAATGCCTCCTGGCAGTGGAAGGAGGGTGGAAGGGGGGGGGGTTGTTGTGTTTTGAACAGGAAAGGAGACTAAATAGGGTTGCTTGAGGTGTGTATGCCATTAGGATGCAAGTATTGCGTCAAATGGCACACCAGATTGCTACTGGAGGTTAAGTGACCCTATCCAGCCAAAGCTAACCTGCTTCAGTTGAGGCCATGAACACAAGGCTTCAATTACTCTCCCTCTACCACTGGTTACAAGCAGAGTTTGATGGATGATGCTATCTCACAGCCAGAGAAACCATGGTTAACTTCTAGGGTAGTTACTCTTTTGAGGGTTGCAGTTTCCAGAATCTACCAGTCAGCAAACTCTTGACTATGGGTTGAAGTCTTCCACCACATTCAAGGGCAACAGCCTAATTAGGTGGGTGAAGGATAGGCAACAAGGCACATAGTTCTGTCATCCAAGACAGCAGAAGGCTCAGAGGGCTCAGGAATTGCTTGGATAGTGTGTAGTCTGCTGCCTCTCTGTATTGCCTGCTTGAAGGCTGCTTCACTCTTTACCATAACAGAACCAGCCCTGTTCTCTGCTGCAAACTGTTCACTTGTTCCACCACTTTGGAACTGTTCATCAGTAATGTAAACTATTAGACCTGCATCAGCACCTAGAAATAGAGATCAGTCTAAGCTGAACTACAACTCCCAGAATCCTTCAGATCTTCATGATGCTGCTGCTGCTGCTAGTACTACTACAACATTATATTTCTAAGCTCTGAGCCAATCCATATGTATTGCATATCAAACTTGAAGAAGATAGCATTTATAACTTTATAAAACATGTTTAATGTGAGATTTTTAAAAGGCTAAAGTGCTTAATAGAGGAATTTGTTATTACATTATCCAATCTGCCAATACAGTAATATTGTAGCTGAGATTGCTGTAAAAATGTGCAGGCTGATAATAGCCCATAAGAAAGTTGTGCGGTTATCAATCCACCATTCACTGCTCGGCCAACCGATGCAACATAAATGAAAGACAAATTGCCCTAAGTCAGTGAGAAAGAGTTGTAGAACAACTTTGAAGTATTGCCCAAGTGGAGGCCAAACTAGGTTGCAGGGGAGAAATGAGAAGATTTTGGAGAAAGTGATAAAACAAAACCACTGTATTAAACCAATAAAGCCCATAACACCAGGCGGAATCTTAACGGTGAACTTGGAGCAAAAGTCTTGGAGGTGATTATCGCAGGGAAGAAAAAAAAGAGGAGTTATTGCCCGTTCTTTTAAAGGCCAACACTATCTTCAGCAATAGGTCAAGGAGAACTGGAGGAAAAAGGTGACACAGTGACAGCGAAAAGACTCCTTGCGTAGTTCCAGTTACTGCAGAGGGCATTGCGACGCATGGCAAATCATCTAACTGAGCAACTGTAATAAAGTACAATGCACACATGGAACTGGGACAAGATTAGGGTTTCCACCTTTTCTCTGTCAGCTCCTTTGTACAAAACTGTAGGAATGTAAACACTGTAACAGATGAGAATGTGCTTTTTGGTCAGTTTTCTTAACATTGAAGAGAGTGTTCTTAGTAGTAAACTTAGCATGTACTAATGTGGTAAAATGTGTCTCACTCCAATATATATATATATATGAAGCATATATTTCATTCTGCCTTCATATATATGAAGGCAGAATGAAATATATGCTGGCTGGATAACTTAGTGGTCTAGATACCTGGTGGAACCAGCTCGAGTTTGATTCCCCTCTGTGCCTCCTGTGAGTAGAACTAGCCTGTGTGGCTTTGGGCAAGCTGCACAGTCCCAGGGCATCCCCAGAAGAAAGGAATGGTAAGCCACTTCTGAGCATTCTCTACCTGGAAAACCCTGAAAAGGGTCACCATTAAGTGACTTGACAGCACATGATTATTATTATTAATGTAATGAAGCATATTAAATTAAAACATTTAACCATAGGTCTTTCTTTTTATACACATAAGTCAGATGTAGGGAAATTATGCTGCTTCAGATGATGTTGGACTCCAACTCCATGAGCCATAGCCAATTATGAAGAATTATGGGAATCATAGTCCATCATGCTCTGGGGAACCACACATTTTCTATTTGTGTATGGACTATAGTATCTTAAAAAAACAAAGGAACATTCAGTTTAAAGCAAAAAGTTGTGGCTGAAGCAAAGAAATTCAGACTATGGACCAACTACCTCTTCTCACTGAAAACATGAGCATGTCAATGTTTCTGCATTACAATTTAAGTTCCACTCCATGTAAACACTGTGGCATTTTCCTGTTAACCAATTGTCTATGTAGCACATCCGTAATGGTACAGCACAGAAATGGATCACAAGTAGACATGGAGACGAAATTTAAAAAGTATTGTGATTTTCATTAAAAATCACTGATTCATTAAATATTTGTTCCTTCATATTCGTGAGTTCCAGAGACCCCAATGAATATGAAGAGACAAATAAGGGACCATTTTCATTCGTTCGTCCCCCATAGGGGGGCCCATAGGCAGCCAGCCAGTCCCACAGCTAGACACCCCCACAGCCTGTCCTCTACCCCCTTCCCCTTCCTCCCTTAGTTGCTGCCATCATCCAGCACTGCCGCCATCCAAAGCTGCCCACTGCTACTGCCACCCATTGCCACCTGCTGTGGTGGCCTCTGGAGTCACAGCCTGCTGTAAGGGACACTAGCTGCCCTTTGCAAAGATGGTGGTTGTGGCTTCTTTTAGGGCAGGGAAGCCGCAGCCATCATCTTTGCAAAGGGCAGCCCGGATTCCCTTCAGGCAGGCCATAGCAGCAAAGCTATCACAGTGAGTGGTGGCTGCAGAGGCTGCTGTGGCACAGGCCACCACAGATGTGCCGGTGGCATGGATTGCAGCAGCCAAAGTAGGGAGGTGGCAGGGGTAGTGAGAGGGGGAAGGGGGGCAGGCTGTGGGGTGGGTTGGGGTCAGCTTTAAAAAGAAAAGCCAATTAACTGATGAACCAATTCGTAGTTTGTCAGTTCATGAGGAGAAGGTTTGAGGTATGTCAACTTTGATGGAGCATGAACCACTTAATCACAAGCTTTTATACAGTCAACATTTACAAACAGCAGATTTGTAGCACGGTCTTATCTACAGTTGCACAACCTTTATTTAATCCACTTCAGCTGATCTTATTTGGGAGAAGGAAGTTTTGTTGTGTTTGATGACTTGGTCTTAAGTAACTGAAGTCTTCTGTCCCTCTTCCTGGTTTCTACCCTATTATATAGTATTTTAGATGAACACCCAAGACTGTTTTGTTCCATTGGGTTCACATTGCTACCTGATGTTTTATCTCCGTTGCTAGTTTTCGTTTTAACTGTAGTTTATGAATTTAATATTATATATGGTTGCATTCCTATGTATCTTATGAACTGAGGTTTGAAATGGTATTTTAATTGTACTCACCTGAACATCTTTTAGGCAGAAAGCACAACATTAAATTCCATCTGTGTGTGTGTGAGTGTGTGTGTGTGTGTGTTTATTTGGGGGGGGGGGTTGAAGGTGTGACTAGGAACTGTCCGTGTGGCCACAGCTATGTGGGATGTCATGATGAGCTCTTGTTCTTAAAGATTTACCAGCACACCACTGGAAAATGGACTATTTATAGTCTGGCATGAAGCATGTGAATCTCATAACCCTTTAACAGGATTGAAAAATAACCTTCTCCATCCTGAAGACTTCCTTTATCTGCACAGTGTCTTTTTCACCTGACATTCTTACAATGCCTGTTTTTCATTATCTGATGCCTCTGCTTCAATCTTTTCATGTCATATTGAGAATAGGCCTCCCCGTCTTTCTTTCTTTCTTGGTGTTTTTGACATCTCCAATCAGTTAGGGACGTAATGGAAATGACTTTTTCTCCTTGCTTGTTGAGTTTGAGCAATGAAACTATCATGTAATAATCAAGTACTTTAACATGTAATGCAAGTTTAACTTGGGATGTAGAACAGCCTGGCAGACCTGACCTT
Organism: Pogona vitticeps; assembly: GCF_051106095.1. Lineage (NCBI taxonomy): Eukaryota > Metazoa > Chordata > Lepidosauria > Squamata > Agamidae > Pogona > Pogona vitticeps. The sequence goes on from NC_135785.1 coordinate 162,399,670, forward strand.
GCCCTTTGCATCTCCCAAGAAATTTCGTGTGTGTGTGTGTGTGTGTGTGTGTGTGTGTGTGTGTGTGTGTGTGTGTGTGTGTGTGTGTGTGTGTGTGTGTGTGTGTGTGTGTGTGTGTGTGTGTGCTCAGCCCATATAATCCAAGTTTCATCCAGCTCTAACCATGTGATTCATAACCGCAAACATGCAAGGTTCCAACTGTACACAAGAAACTATGCACATTCACCCAAAGGTCTTTTGCTTGGTGGACAAAGATCTGGATGCAGAGCTTATGAGGATGTTATGGTGCAGGCCTTTCTCTCTTCTTCGTCCATTTTTTAACTTAGGGGGTATTAGCTTCTTGAGCGGGGTTCATTTAAATGACAACTGTTCCAGCAAAGACAAGCAGAACATTGCTATTCTCATATTCAAAATTGGCTCCCTTCCACATTGCGTTTTTCAAACAAATTGAGGATTGCTAATATAGAACATTTGGATTTGTTCATGTTGTGTTTGATCTCAACTTCATTCACATGTTTAATTTCATCATGGTTTGAATCAACATTTCTACACTGTGGCAATCTGAAACTTTGCATGAAACCTTGGCATCTCTCCATTGTCTTCCAGCTGAGCTCCACACTATGTTTCAGCTATTTCCCCTATAATTACCATTAGAGCTTTGCTACACAACACATAGTGACAACCCAGCTTTGCCTTTGAAAGCATGTGTGCCTTTCACCATAAGACAGACATTACTAAGTAGTCAAAGAACAAGAGGGAGAAAGAAAGAAGAAAGATGCCCCAGTCTCTTGTTCTTATATGCCACTTCCATGTTATGGAGATCACATTTATTTATTTATTTATTTATTTATTTAATTTATATGCATGAATTAGTGTTCCCAGTCTCTTGCTAAGCCTTTTGTACTCACTAAAGGGCACAGCCTCCATTGATTGCTCCCAGAAAGAGACAGTGGTGAATAATACCTACTGAAGTAAATGAAACACAACTCATCATGATTTGTAATGGAATAATTCATGCTATTTAAGTGCAACTAGTCTTTTTTCTGGATTGAAGCAAAAAATAGGTACTTGTAATGAGGGTGAAAGAGGAGAGTGCAAAAAATGATCTGAAGCTCAACATAAAAAAAAACTAAGATCATGGCCACTGGTCCCATCACCTCCTGGCAAATATAAGGGGAAGATATGGAGGCAGTGACAGATTTCACTTTCTTGGGCTCCATGATCTCTGCAGATGGTGACAGCAGCCCCAAAATTAAAAGACGCCTGTTTCTTGGGAGGAAAGCAATGACAAACCTTGATAGCATCTTAAAAAGCAGAGACATCACCTTGCCAACAAAAGTCCGAATAGTCAAAGTTATGGTTTTCCCTGTAGTGATGTACAGAAGTGAGAGCTGGACCATAAAGAAAGCTGACCGCCGAAGAATTGATAGTTTTGAATTGTGGTGTTGGAGGAGGCTCTTGAGAGTCCCCTGGACTGCAAGGAGAACAAACCTATCAATTCTACAGGAAATCAACCCTGAGTGCTCACTGGAAGGACAGATCCTGAAGCTGAGACTCCAATACTTTGGCCATCTCATGAGAAGAGAAGACTCCCTGGAAAAGCCCCCGATGTTGGGAAAGTGTGAATGTAAGAGGAGAAGGGGACGACAGAGGACGAGATGGCTGGACAGTGTCATCGGAGCTACCAACGTTAATTTGACCCAACTCCGGGAGGCAGTGGAAGACAGGAGGGCCTGGTGTGCTCTGGTCCATGAGGTCACAAAGAGTTGGACATGACTAAACAACTAAACAACAACAACAACAACAAATAGGTACCACCTTGGTGAGAAGGCAACCGTGTTCCATGTCTAGTCACGCTGGCCACATGACCATGGAAAGTGTCTTCAGACAAAATGCTGGCTCTACGGCTTGGAAACGGGGATGAGCACCGCTCCCTAGAGTCGGACACAACTGGACTAAATGTCAAGGGGAACCTTTACATTTACTTTAGTTCAGGTTTGAAGATACAGAACCACAAAAAGGATCCTGAACTTACTGATCAACAGAATCGGGAGAGCAGATTGGACAGGCAGACAGCTTACCTAGTCCTAGCCTTCCCCGCTGTCATGAGATATGTTGTATTTCTATTTACCTTGTAGTACTCATTTCTAAACATTCATCTATGCATAAAAATTCACATGTGCAAACATAATGTAGGTGGGCACCCTCAGTTGTCCACTTTTAGGTAACCTATTTCTGCTTGTTTTCTGTGATCCACAAAGTAACCAGTCTAACCGGAGAAGGAACCTTTTGTGACTTTTTTTACTATATGCACTCATGAGTCAGGAAGGGAATGGATTTCACTTTGTTTGACTTCCAGCAAAACATGACACTTGGCCGGAGTCTTTCACTGAATTAAACCCATGTTATCTTCATTTTATTTAACTTCATTAGTTCTAATCGCTGGGGTGGAGGAATATGGCCCATTGATTCTGTTTGACAGGTTTGCAGATTTTCATTAGAATTCCAATGCGTTGTGCCTCTGTTCCTCATTTCAAAAAATAACAGGGGTAGCACAGTAGTAAGAATATAGTTCCAAAGCAAATCTCTTTTCACATATATCTTACTATTTACAACTTTCAACTGAATTACTCCTTCTGCCAGTATGACATAGATAGGTTTCAATATAATTTCCTACAGGGATTCAGTAACCATTTCACACTCTGAGCTATAATAATGCTTTACTCCAGATTTTTCAACACTCTTTCCCAAAATTATTCACTTCTGGTTGTGCTTGTGACAAGATAGGCAGTGTCAAATTTTATTTTATCCCATAAAAGCCTTTATACATAATGTTCAGTGGACTAATTTACATGTCAACAACTGTTATTTAGAGTTGTAGTAATCACAGTCCATTACATGTGGCCAGTGGGAAATAGCAGAGCAGGGAGTTGCATTTTGAGAAAAAAAATTGGTCATTTGTTCCTGGCAATCCAATTAGTTTCATTTCCCAGTCATTATTTCCTCAGCAATCAAGCCTTTGTTTTATGTTTCTATTTCCCTTCAGTTTTTCTTACTATATGGCTTTAGCTAGGCCACTTCTCCCTTACTTCTGCATCTGATAATAGTCTTATTCCCCCATTGCACAATATAGGAAGTACTCATACTAACCATCCTCATGAAAAAAAAATACCACAACACATTAGGATGTATTGAACAGGGTATGGAATTATTTAAATACTAAGTATGCATGGTGGATTGCAGTCAGTCATGGCTTGCTGACACAGTCATGGGTTTGGAGGGAAAGTTCCATCCTATGGGGAGTGGAAGGCGGGACATCAGGAGGAGGGGCTGTACTGTATATATATGTGGAGCGTGTGAGGAGAAGCTGGGAGGAGAAGAAGCAGCAGCTGGGAAGAAGAAGCTGGTGTGGGAGTCTGTGTGTCAGACAGGGTACTACTGTGTGTCAGTCAGTACCAACCTGATAGGTTCAGGTGTCTGTATGGTTAGCCAGAACTGATAGGTTCAGGGTCTGTGCTTCAAGTTAAGTGTTCTGTGTGAACTAAACTGTGTGCATGTATGAATGAGACTAAGCCACGTTACTATATCTTATTCACCTGATCATTTTATTTTGCCTGTGTGTTGTTTTAAATAAACCTTACTCTTTTATTTGTTGAAAATCCATCCCTGGTCTGTGTGACTTCTTATAGGGAATGGTTGGTGGCAGCTTAGTTAACGTGTGGCAGATCCCAGTAGGTCTGGGTTTGTCACATTGATTGGTGTCCAGCGTGTGGGATACGACTGGTCCAGTGGTCCAGTGGTCCAGCAAAGCCTTGGCAAGTGTGCCCAGAGCAAGGGGGGTCTAGTCAGGGACAATCTGAGAGCGCGTAGGTAATCTTCTAGGTGTGCCTCACGGGGAGGTGCACTAGTAGAAGAACGTGTAACCTCAGATTGGGGGCTAGATTAGGGAGCTCTGAGGCATTCTGTTTTGGCGGGAAAAAGCTGAGGCAAAATTGTAAAGTAGAAGTGATTTAGCCTGCCTGCTGAGAGGCCCAGCAGAGGGGGGTAGACTCTGGCTCGCAACTGTTGCAAGTTAGTGCTGAAGGACAGCAGCAATCTATAGAGAAAGCTGGTTCTGAGGCAAAAGAGAAAAAAAAAGTGGTCACTTTATTTTGAGGCTTGACTTTTGAAAGCAGCCTGTTCTGGGGGGGGGGATTATGCCCTTGACTCGAAGCCAAATGGCAGAAATGGGTGAAATGAAAGACCCCCAGGTAGACCAAGGTTCTGAGGATGAATTTGGCTCAGTGCAAGGTGACAGCACGGGAGAACAGAACCCAGAACTCAGGAAAATACTCCTAGCCCAACAACACGAACTGAGGGTGAGGGAAATGGAGGAAAGATTAGAGAGAGAAAGAAGGCAATTTGAGATTGAGAGAATGGAAAGAGAAGCAAGATTGGAGAGAGAGAAAATGGCGTTTGAGTTAAGGAAATTGGAACTGATGAATCAGAACAATAATAACAATAGGGATTCTGAGGGAGGCCAATTGTCTAAAGCTGACCTGAAGAAATTCCCTGTGTACCACAAGGGAGATTGTCCTGAGGTGTTCTTTTCCTTAGTGGAAAGAGCGTTTGTGGACTTCTCAGTGAGGGAAACTGAGAAGATGACCATTATGCGATCTTTAATCAGTGGCAGCCTTGCTGAAGTTTATTCAGAGATGCCACAGGAACTGATGAAAGATTTTGCAGAGTTTAAAAAACTGGTGTTTGCAAGACATGGGATAAATGCGGAACAGCTGAGGCAAAGATTCAGGTCAATCACCAAGAAACCAGAGCAGACTTTTACCCAAGTGGGGGCCCAATTGGTGAGGCTGCTAGAGAAATGGCTATCTCAGGAGGGGACAGAGACCTTTCAGCAGCTCAAAGACTTGATAGCGCTGGAACAGTTCTATTCAGTCCTGCATGGGGAACTGAAATTCCAGGTGAGGGAAAGGAAACCTAGATCTGTGGCAGAAGCAGCCGAGATCGCAGATTTTATTTATCAAATAAGAAAACCCTTAGGTGCTGAGTGGAAATCTGTAGATAAACCCAAAGAAACCTACAGCAAGTACTCTCAGGGACCAGGGAAAAACCAGCAAGGGGGAGGGGCCCATGGTGAAGGGAAGCCCTCAGACATGAAACCAAGACCTCAGATTTTGGAGGGAAAACCAAAACAAGATGAGAAAGACTCAAAATATAGCAGAAAATGTTATTTCTGTCAGGGAAAGGGCCATCTAATCTCAGAGTGTGAGAAATTAAAGCAGCTAAAAGGAATTGTGCCTCAGGATTCGAGTGGAACCAAGCCAAAAGCTGTGTTCTGTGTCCAGAAAGAGCAAGGCTCATTGTCACTGAGGGAGCCTGTTGCCATGGCTACTCAATCTGGAACAAGTACATCTGCTGATCAGGCTGAGGAAAATGGTCCTCTTGTGGAGGTCAAGTGATGCTTGCTCGTGAGAACAGATTCTCAGTTGTTTGAAACCGCAGGGGTGGACGTAGGAATACTTGACCATCAGTATCGGGGGCTGCGGGACACTTGTTCCCAGGTGACCCTGTGCCATCCAGATATTATTCCTAGGGAGTATATAATCCCAAATGAGAGCATGAAGGTGGCAGGGATTGAGGGGCAGGTGATCTCACTGCCAGTAGCGGAGGTACCTGTGAACTTTCAAGGCTGGAGGGGAGTTTGGCGGCTAGTGATTTCATCGACTCTGCCAGCAGCCGTGCTCGTGGGAAATGACTTGGCTGAACATGTGAAACGGGTGCTAGTGATTACACGCTCACAAGCCACCACGGGGACAGTTCAGGGGGGTACTGATGAGCCAGAGACGGAAGCAGAGGGGAGTTCAGAAGCTGTGGTGGAAACCTTAACCACAGACAGCCGATTTGGCCAAGAGCAAAAGGCAGACGCCACTCTCCAAAAGTGTTTTGAACAGGTGACAGACGCCCAGCTAAAACCCCAGTGAGATTTCGAGAGAAAAAGGGAATTTTATATAGAGAGACCCTGATGAATATCTCAAAAGGGGGAGATGGGATCAGAAGTCAGCTGGTGGTACCTGAAAAGTATCACCCCATGATCTTACAAAGGGGGCACTCTGACATGTTTGCTGCGCACTTAGGGGTGAACAAAACACAGCAGAGAATCACACAGAATTTTTACTGGCCTGAAATAGGGAAGCAGATCAGGGAGTTCTGTAAACAATGTGATGTGTGTCAAAGGCAGGGGAATAGCCGCGACAGGACCAAAGCAAAGTTGTGCCCTTTGCCTGTGATTGACACTCCGTTCAAATGCATAGGGGTGGATATTGTGGGACCTTTGCCCAAGGCCACAAAGAGGGGGAACAGGTTCATTCTCACCATTGTGGACCATGCCACGAGGTACCCTGAAGCCATACCCTTGACTAACATTGAAACTAACACAGTGGCAGATGCCTTGGTGGGGTATATGTCCAGGATGGGATTTGCCTCAGAAATAATTACAGATTTGGGCGCATCGTTCACATCGAAGCTCATGAAACGCTTATGGCAAATCTGTGGAATTAAGCACAAGGAAACCACTGCCTATCACCCTGAAAGTAATGGGTTAACTGAGAAGTTCAATGGGACTCTAATGCGCATGATTAGGGCTTACTTGGCAGAGAATCCAAACAATTGGGACCAGAAGCTGCAATCCCTTTTGTTTGCTTATCGATCAGTGCCACAAGCCAGTACCGGGTTCAGTCCGTTTGAACTTTTATTTGGGAGAAGGGTGAAAGGGCCCCTTGATTTGATCAAACAAAATTGGGAGCAGATCACCCAGGATGACCCACAAGACGTTGTGACATACATAGACACCTTGATGAATGACCTAAAGAGAAACCTAGAGCTGGCAGCAGAAAACCTGCAAGCTCAAAAGGTCAGAAAGAAAGCTTGGGATGACCAGGAAGGCAAGGAGAGGCGCTTTAACCCAGGGGAGGAAGTGCTTTGGCCTAGGCCCTGTAAAGAGAACAAACTGCAGCTGGGTAGCCCAGAACTAAAATACTTGAGTCACATGGTAGGGGGAGGAGTGATAAAACCCCTAGAGGCCAAAATAGAAGCAGTTCGTGATTGGCCTAGACCCAACACCAAGAGAAAAGTCAAATCATTTCTTGGGTTGGTGGGCTACTACAGAAAGTTCATCCCGAGGTTTAGCGAGATTGCGGCTCCGCTGACCGATCTGACGAGGAAGAAGGCTGATGACCGCATCCCGTGGACCAGCGACTGTGAGGAGGCGTTCCAGAGGTTGAAGCAGGCGCTAATCAACTATCCAGTGCTGCGTGCTCCAGACTTCGACCGGGAGTTCATCATCTACACCGATGCGTCTAACAGCGGGGTTGGAGCGGTTCTTTGCCAGGAGGATGAGAATGGTGACCAGCATCCAGTGTCCTACCTGAGTAGGAAACTCCAGAAAGGTGAGAGACATTTGGCAACTGTGGAGAAGGAGTGTCTAGCCATAGTCCACGCGATCCAGAAGGCCAAGCCTTACATCTGGGGAAGACATTTTACTCTGTGCACTGACCATTCACCACTGCAATGGTTAAAGACAATGAAAACCCACAATAGTAAACTTATGAGGTGGGCTTTAAATCTGCAAGACTATGACTTTGAAGTGAAGGTGGTCAGAGGGTCAGTGAACTGTGTTGCTGACGCCTTGTCAAGAAGACCTGAAGAATGAAGACGGCGAAAGAAACATGGACTATGTATATATATTGATGACAAAAAGTTAAATGTACCTGTTTTTTGAATTTGGTTTGTATGAATAAAGGTAACTTGTTGTAATGTATATGGTAAATGTTTAAATGCCTAATTGATATGGTTAACTTAGAGTGTAAGTATAAGTAAGTATGATATTGTATGTATAACTGTTTTTGTGTGTTTTATACAGGTTGTTTTTTGGTGAAAAGCACCTTAGCTTTCCCCCTACAAAACAACTTATAAAGAGGGGAGGTGTTACATACAGCACTGATGTTACCTGTCTGTCATGGGTTTGGAGGGAAAGTTCCATCCTATGGGGAGTGGAAGGCGGGACATCAGGAGGAGGGGCTGTACTGTATATATATGTGGAGCGTGTGAGGAGAAGCTGGGAGGAGAAGAAGCAGCAGCTGGGAAGAAGAAGCTGGTGTGGGAGTCTGTGTGTCAGACAGGGTACTACTGTGTGTCAGTCAGTACCAACCTGATAGGTTCAGGTGTCTGTATGGTTAGCCAGAACTGATAGGTTCAGGGTCTGTGCTTCAAGTTAAGTGTTCTGTGTGAACTAAACTGTGTGCATGTATGAATGAGACTAAGCCACGTTACTATATCTTATTCACCTGATCATTTTATTTTGCCTGTGTGTTGTTTTAAATAAACCTTACTCTTTTATTTGTTGAAAATCCATCCCTGGTCTGTGTGACTTCTTATAGGGAATGGTTGGTGGCAGCTTAGTTAACGTGTGGCAGATCCCAGTAGGTCTGGGTTTGTCACAGTATTGAACAGGGTATGGAATTATTTAAATACTAAGTATGCATGGTGGATTGCAGTCAGTCATGGCTTGCTGACACAGTCAGTATTCCTGTCCTGGGCACCCTCTAGTTTTGTGGGGCTCTGACTCTCCCACTAGCCAGCAGGGATGGCTGAGGGGTCTTACGCTGAGAGAGGCCCGGAAGGAAAGAACAAGAAACCAGGCCTTCTCAGCAGTGGCCCCTTGGCTGTGGAATACTCTCCCAATGGAAATCTGTCTGGCTCCCTCGCTGGGTGTTTTTAAAAGCCATTTAAAAACTTGGCTCTTTAGGCAGGCCTTCCCTCCAGTCAATTAACTCTTTTTCTGTTGCTGTTTCTTAACTGTTCCCATCTTGATAATGTAGATATGTATATAGACACTGGCTATTAGGTTTTCTATGTGTGTTAATTTATGTAAGCCGCCCCGACAAAACTTTGTCTAGAGGGGTGGAGTGTAAATTCAATAAAAGTAAAGTAAAAGTAAAGGATGATGGAAACTGCAAATGCAATTGTATCTGAAGGGTCACAGTACGTATATGCAAATTAAGAAAACAAAAATACTAAATATAGAAATCTTAAATCACTTCAGTCCTGACAGTGTAGAAATCCAAACTGCTATAAGATTTTCTATACCTTGATTCAATAGTTATATTGAAGACTATATTCAAGATATCCGAAGAAAACTGAGACTTGGAAATATGGCAAATAAGGAACGAGAAAACACACTCAAGAGTAAAGATATGTCACTGGAGACCAAGGCCAGGATCATCCATACCATGCTGACTACTGTGTAAAGATCTCTGCTAGATGGTGATGAAAGCTGACAGGGGAAAAAAGATGATTAATTTGAAATAAGGTGTTATCACATCCTGGTGGTGGCAATTTTGATAATTACAGTTTTCTTCCTCCTGTCCTGTAGCCCCCAATGGCTTCCCACCTGTAAAAGTGATTACTCAGAAGTATTGGATTTGGGACCTTTGGGAGAGAAGTCGGAAATGTTTGATTTCCAAAAAGTTGTTGCTGCTGCAGCTGCTGACATCAGCAGCCTTATGTGGCATAATTTATGGCAACTGGTTTTCAGCTTTAATGCCATCAAATATCAATCACTTTGGTTTAACTTTTAAAATCTTTATCATGGTGTATTTATCTACAGTATATCCCTCCCCACACCCACAAGTAATTATTGTTGTAAGTTAATTTGAGTTCCATGTTTTTTGGGGGAAAGGAGGGTATACACTGAATAAATAAATATAGTTACTGCTAGTTTTCTACATGCAGGGAAATATTTACAAGGGAGGAGCACTTAAAATATGCTCCATCGTCTTAATTCGAATTCTACAGTCTCATTCTGCTTTCTCTGTAGAACTGATTTTAGATGCAGCAAAGCTGGATTCTGGAACCCATCCCCACTTTTACATGCCCCCTTTCACAATGCCACCAAGCTGACAAATGTATTAACACAATGCCATCATGTATCTCTCTAAAATAATCCTAGGATTCACAATGAAAATCTATATCAGAACTCTCCCCTCTCTGTTGTTCTCTCTGCACCAGAGAAAATAAGGTAAAAAAATCCTTAACATTCAAGGAGTGTAAATAATGGTGCTATTGTGAATATAAACTGCTCAAATTATGTTGTTTTGAGTGCTTGAGGACAATAACCGCTGTTGTCTACCTAGGCTGCTACAAGCAATAGATCTTTTTATTTCTTCATGTTATACGTTGGTGGGAAGCAATTCAAAGGCTGCCAAAAAAGTAAGGGGAAGGAGAAAGACCTTGCTTATCTCAAAACATCCCATTTTAGCACTTGTTACTATTGTATAGTTCTCACACCTGCTTTATTTTCCCATGGTGCAGAAAATAAATATATGCTCAGTCCTTCTGTTTCTTTTCTTTCTTCTGCTTTTGTGTGTGTGTGCACATTGTTTGAGATATTGATCCTAATTTAATATTTTTGACTCCTCATGTTTGAAGGAAAAAGGGCAATTTATGTCAATGTGAAAATGAGAAGGAAATACATGTTGTTAAATTGCTAGCTGAGAAGGGGGGACGGATTACCTGGCCTGACGTTCTTGCCTTTAACAGTATCTTAATGGACAGAAATGAAGCAGATGAACTTTCCACAGCAAGGATTAAAACGTGGCCATCTGCTGTTATCTGCACCCCAGCCCTGCTGTTCGGATACAATGGTCAATTGAACATTTGGCAGAGATGAGCTTGCCAGCTTCCCTTCCCACTCTCCCTCATTCTTCCTCCTGTGCTTTTAGCAGAAGCAGAACCTGAGGAGGTAAAGCTTTTCCAGGCAAGGAAGGAAGGACATGGCTGTGTACTGTGGTTAAGGCCCACACCGGTGATCCTGCTGGAAAAAGAATCGTGTGGTGGCAAGTCTTGTGGGAAAAAGTTGTTTTGTCCTTGTTATGGTCTGAGAACTTTAGATCTATGAATGTTCCCCCACCAAGGCTAAAATCTTAGTTTACTGAGAGAGCTCAGTGAATCAATGGGGATTTGGTGAGTAATTTCTTCATAAATTCTGTTAATTCAATGGATCTACCCTGGTTGCAACTTACTGTGCTAAGCAACAGGATTTCAGCCACTGAGTTGGCTTCATAACATAAGACACAGTCTGCATTTTCAGTTTGCTGTCCAGCCCACTTTAAATCACTGGCTAAGATAAGATAAATGTGTTTAGAATATTAAATATCTTTAGCTACTGTAGCTAATAAGCAAGACTCAGACTTTCAGGTGGTAAAACAGGTTGGATTGAATGTATTATGGACTTCTGGGTGTACAATAAAAGTCAGAACAGATCTTAAGGTTCAGGATAGCTTCCTTGAGATAAAGAATGTAATAAGTAATAAAAAATTATATTTGGCTTTAAGAATATGCATTGTACCTTGCTATATTCTTGGTTCTCTTGTATATAAAAAAAAGAAAAATATGAAATGTGGGTGTATCACAGGATGCTAAGAATTTCTGGATAGAGAGGATGACCAGCAGTGAAATACCAAGACAGATGTAGACATACCAGAACAATAAAAAACAAACAAAAATAAATGCAGAAAGTGAAAATACTTGGTCACATAATGAGAAATTTAAAAATACAGACTATTGCAGCTGTTTGTTCAAGGTAAAATAAGTGGGGAAACAACTGCAACAAGGAGATAGCTAGGATGACAGACAAAGTCTGGGTGATGGAGGAAGAAGAATCTCCCTCAACCAAATAGGCTCTCAACAGCATTGGCACTGGACCATATTTCCCTGCCTCCAGCCCCTCACAATCAAGAACAGATGTTCCTCAAAAGCCTATCTCTGCCTCCAGCTTTTGCTTCTGGCTTCTAGCAACATTCTATTGTGGTGACTACTTACTGGAGCCTTCTCTGGTCACACATCTGCCACTATGGCTTTTGGATGCTGGCCTCTGGTGCTTTCTTGAAGCTTCATTACAATCTCATAGCATAACTTCCTGTCCACCAAGTAACCAGCCCTGATTTTCTTGTAGGGTCCTCTTATGGTTGAAACAAATGAGAAAGGGAGCTTCACATGTAGAAGGGGAACTGGCTTAGCTGTAAAGGGAGGTGTGATTATCTTCTAATATTTTCCACAGCTTCGCAAGTTGCTAATTACTTGATTTTGTCTGGTGATTAGTACTCAAAAAGAAACAGCAGAACCATCTGCATGTTGATTGTGTACACAACGCCACCGCGTCTCTGAAGTGACACCATTTCATCACCTCTTAATTCTGTGAGTTTCAAGACTTGCCTGTCTTGTCCATTTCAGTCCTCGCACTGAGTCAAACTTTCTTCTTCTTTAGCTCTGTACTTTCTTTCTTCTGGCAACAACTACTGATTGCCACACCGTCTCTAGCAGACTTCGATTCACTGTTAGGTCAGGTATGGCACGTTCCCTGAGATAGAACCAGGCCAATCATTATCCTTATGGCACTTCTAACTGCCAATACTATTGCTAAGCCCCTTGGCTATTTTAAGCAAAGTTAACATCTCTCTCTCTTTAGCAATGTTCAAACTTGGCCATCTTCTTTCCACAGCACCTTAACCTGAGGCAGCCACAACAGACCCCTGGTCCACCCAGTTATGTTATAAATTCCTCAATGGGTTACTCAATACAAATAAAATGCAAACAAGTGGAAATACAAAATGTCAATAGCCATAGCTATTAACTGCTCTTGTTACTATGGATTCCAGCTAGTTTAATCATATGATTTTTTTTTCCAAAAGATCTTTTCTCTAGTTTTAAGGCTTTGCTGAAATCTGCAAATGAGGTCAGGGTATGAAAAACAAATCACAGTTATTAGGAAAATGATGACTTAAATGCTGGAAATGCAATTGCGATGTGACAGATCAGAAATATGGCCTGAGGTAATCTCTGGGAAGAGGAGCTGATCTATCAGAACTGGAGAAAGAAAATGGTGTACCAAACTAAGGAGGAAATTGATTGTGGACAAATACTTGAATGTTCCTTGAATGTTTCAAATGCATTCATTGCCAATTCCAGGCTATGTGGTTTGTTTTTCTTATGATGTTATGGAGGTAGCCCGGCTGGTTTGGATCTTGTGTCATTCAGGGACATAACCACGCACGTCTCTGGTCATTTAACACTGTTGTATTTTCCTGGGTTATATTCCAGTTTTGCTTTAACTCAGGGCTGGTGGAGAAAAATGGTTGCAATTCTTGTTTCTTAAAATTCTTACCCACAATTTGAGTCTCTTATTTATTACTAGTAAATTATCTTGTAATAAGGCTGGAGACATTAGGGAAAAAAATAGCTTTCAATTTTTGCAGTGAGTAGCCATCCCTTTCTATTACGGTTAGCAACAGAACCAGCAGAATCAGCTTTTACTTTTTTAAAAATTAAAATAAACAGCATGTGTGTCTGCTGTATATTTTGGTAAGTCCTTATGTGCCACATTTGCTCTTCCTAATTATATGTTACTCAAGTTTTAAAGTTTACAAAAAAAGATTTCTTATAGGGAAAGGCAATGGGGTGATTCACAAGCAATGACAAACCATAGTTTGATGCAATAGGAACAAGCCTTGTATTTTATTTGTTTTATTTAATTGTTTTATTTCTATTCTGCCTTTCTCCCAATAAGGGGACTTGGTACAGACACTTTCTATCCTTATTTATTCATCTCTGTCTTTTCTAAAATGATTCAATCCATTAAAAATAACCTCCAGTTGATGAATTTGGGAGATTATGCTTCTGTACCCATGATTCAAAATGCCAGAAAATGGCATGATGTTGCTGCAGAAGATCGTGCCTGTGTTGCTACCAGGAAAAGGATGCCAAGTTTTACATAGCAAAGGGCAGCCTGAATGTTGACAGCATCAATGGCATCAGTCAAGATGGCCTACAGGATACCCAAGGAAGGGGAAATCACAGAAACTGACTCCTTTTTTTTTCATCAGTTAACCTCACCCAAAAACAAAGGCAACTGTCAGGGCTGGGGTTTTTGTGTGTGTGTGTGTGTGTGTGTGTTTACATGTTTCAATGTTGCAGCAATATCAGATAATTTCCTGGCATTTTGAATCGTTGATACGGAAGCAGTGAAGTAAGGCAGGAATGAAAATCAGCTCAGTTAAAATGTGGTGTTAAATGAGAGCCTTACAGACAGGCAAAAAAGCAGAAGAGTGGGTGCTCGATCAAGTCAAGTCTGAACTCTCATTAGAACAAAAATGAGTAAGCTGAGGCTATCCTACCATACACGTATAATGAAAATATAGAACTGACTAGAAAATACAATATTGCTGGAATAGATAGAACCACTGTATATGAGTTATGTATTATTCTTTTAATGCGACTTAGTATGACTATGTTGTGAATGGTCCAGAATGTGATTGCAGTATTGGACGGTACACAAGTTGAAATAATAAATAAAACAATAAAAAATAGTCACCACACATCAGAAGTTACTTGATGGCACATAACATATCTGGAGTTTGTTTTTTAATTACCAAACAATTGTATTATGACAAGACAAGTGGAATGGCTGAGACTATGACAGGATATAGGCACCAAAGCTCTGCTAACATTCAGTAAAATCATCCCGAGCCACAAAGAAAAAGAAAAAAGAATTTCACAGTAATTTGCAGTCTGGATTCTTTCCAAATTAAAAAAAAATATTGGGGACTTCCGGCTTGACGTCGCGACGAGACAGCAGCAGGAGGGCAGAGCTCTGTCCCCTGGGCTGAATTCTGACCCGTTTTGGGACACCGTAGGGTGTCGGAACCACCCTGGAGGGGTGGTGTACTGGGGGAGAAAGCCTGTTGATCACGGGGGGCGGCAGCCATCCCGGTTCGATCCAGGAAACTCCCTAATCAGCCAATGGGCAGAAATAAGCAGCTTCGGCTAGCTTCCAAGTCGCTGGCAGCCGGCTGAGAGAAGCAAGGAACAGCACCTGGCATCACTGTTTTTCCATCCGGTGAGAATCTTTTTACAACTAATTGCCTACGTACCCCTACATATGGAAAAAAAAATTTGCTATCTTATCTCAGTAACTTTTTAAAGCGGCAGAAAATCTGGTGAGAGGGATAGCTGAAGAAAGTAACTTTTTAAAATTATACTTTAAGAATATTTACAACCTGGCGTTATAAGCTTAAGAGACCTTCCTGCAAATTAAGTGCAGACATTGTTTTGACTATCCAGAGCATTTGGAATGATTCCAAGAAGATGTGACCTTGAATATACTGTTGTTGCTTAAGTCTGAAAAACTGTTTATTTCCTCGTGAGCTTCTGGCTGGAATTAACCCTAAAGTGGACTTTTCAAAAACTGTTCCTTGGGTCGAATTTGGTTCAGCTTTACATAGCCAAAGCGGAACTCTTGAAATGACTCTGGAAATTTGGAATATCTGTTTATAAGCATCTAGGCAGCAGAAACAGAATGGCACAACAAGGACAATTTTGGAATGAAGTAAAATCTATGCTTCAAAAAATATTAACGACCATGAAATCTCATTATCAAGAGACAAAATTATCTAATCAACATCAGAAGGACTATAGTCCACAAGCAACAGGAAACAACAAGGAAGGAAATGGGAGTATCACAGATGATGTATGCCAAACCAAGCAGCAGCTTGAGAAAGTTAACCTAAGAGAAACATCAGTCTCTCCAGAGGAGAGTACCAGGGGAAGACAAAAGGAAAAAGATAGCAAAATTAACCAAAAAAAAAAGCCTGGAAGACTCATTGAAGATAGACGAAGTACAAAAGGAGTCAGTGGACATAAATCAGAACTACAAAATGGTTTCAGAGGACATGAAAGATGACAGAATGTTTAGAGATATAGCAGGGAATGAAAAAAGAGGAATCAGAGAGGGAATTACCTAGAAAGATGAAAAAAGGGAAAACAAGGAAGGGCCCCTTAATATTGGAAACATGTTTATATTTATCATCTGGATCTGTAAAAGGGTATATTCTATATATTAAAAGGAGAACTAAATTGAAATAAGGGAGCCCGAATCAGGGTAAAGATGTAATATGGTGATTTTTTATTTTAGGCAAACTAAACTAGATATAAAGCTGGGTCATGGATCTGGAACCACTTTCAATAAGAATGTTATTAGAAGATCCTGAGAACTTTATATGAGAGTAATATTATGATAGTAGTTATATTATATACTAAAATCTGTATATGAATGGTTTGAAAGATGTTTGGAATTTGGGGGGATAACCGGGAAGACACTGAGATGTAAAAAACAAATAATTGCAAGCAAGTATGTAACACGATGTTTGACAAGCACAATGTAGATAGATTGGAAAATTAATAAAAAATGTTTTAAAAAAATATTGGGTGGGGCCGACTATTCTCTTTCAAGATAAGCAATAGTGATATTTTCAATTTATATAATCTGTTTTAAACCTGTGGATTGCCTATTTCATTTTGCTTAATGTAGCTCTAGATAGAGCAACCTAAATAATAGATTCAAGTTACAATAAATAAGATAGCTTCCAAACATTATGTAAATCTTGGGTCTGTACTGAGGACCAGGTTCAATGTCTAGAGGTATACTATTATTCAATTTTGGCTGGAGCCCAATGTCAGCATTTGAGTACCTATCTTGTCTTAACAGCCCCAATATGTGTATGTCCCCCAACTACATGTCCCTGTGCTCCAGAGCGGCCATTCTCAGTAAGGGCCATATAGTCCCCTGGGTGGCCCTGGTATATTTGAAGAAGACTACAGATTGGAAACAATTCTTCAGGCAAACCTGATTCAGACTATGTTTCTTTCATATTGTGTTTCTGTCCATGCCTCCCCCCCCCCCCCGCAGGTTGGGAATGTCTGGTCTAGAGGTCACTTCAGTTTGTGGTGAAGCCAGCTATAGTATTACACAGTGAGCAAGATGATACAAAGGCACGTTGTGGCGATCCCCCTTTGCGCCCTTTATATCTTTGCACTCCACAAAGGTGAACACGCCCTTTTCGCTGCCACCAGGTATTCTCTTAATACCAATACCATTCCACACACTTAGGAGCTACTCAAAGAATTTAGGAATCAGGGGGTTTGATCAAACTTTCTTTTATTAAAGAACAAAATTTATAAGGAGAACCTAATATAACTGTTTCAGGTGTTCAATTATATTAAATCATGTATTCAATCACTAGTATTATTTATATTATGCTTATGCATTCATTCCTGCTTGTTCAATATGATGTAAACTGTTCAATTCTCTTTCCTAACCCCTCTAATCTATTCCTAAACCCTAACACTCTCACAATCACTTCTGGTCCCTGACTCTCTCTATCCCTTCTCTGATTCCAATCCCCCTCTAACTGTCTCTTCCAGCTGTCTTAACTGTCATTCTGACTCCGCCCCTCCTGCTCTATCCTCTGATTGACATGCAGGAATGATGTCATCTTTTGGGTTCCGTTACATACGTGATCTGACTTATACCAGAAATTACAATTAAACACTATGACTCAAATATTATAAAACGGTGTTTCCCACCCTGGGGGTCGTGACACCCAAGGTGGTTGCAAAGTGCATTCTGGGGGTTTGAGGGGTGACTTTTATGTCTTGTTATTGTTGTTGTTTAGTTTTTTAGTCATGTCCGACTCTTCGTGACCCCATGGACCAGAGCACGCCACGTCCTCCTGTCTTCCACTGCCTCCCCGAGTTGGGTCAAATTCATGCTGGTGATGACACTGTCCAACCTTGTCAAATAATATCTTCCTTGACCTTTTGGAGGAGGATATTAAAACTAATGTCCATGAGGATGTATGAGAAACAGATCCTTTGTGGGAGAAAGAAGCCTTTTTTCTGAGAAGGGATGACCAGGAGTATTTTTTAGGAAAAAGAAAAGTCAGTGTAAGGATATAATTGCTGCCACCTCAACAAGAGAGGGATTTTAACTATGACACCACTTCAGGAGAGCCTTGAAAAGGTGAGGAAAAGGAAAAGAAAACTGACATTACAAACCCCCAAGAGGAGGGACACATAAACAAATGCCCACCTCTTCTTAGATATGCATTGTGGATTTCTGGTTTTGCCAGGGGGTTGATTTTGATACCAAATTGCCTGTCTCTGGCAAGCACAGTCTCCAACCCTACTGTTAAAATGTCAGATATTCAAGTCCTGATCAGGCTTTGTGCCTTAATGGGGAATATGAAAGTGTCTGCAGCTGCACAATTGTAAATGCCAGCTCCACCCGCATCCTTGTAGCTTCTCCTTGCTCCTTCTGTGGTGAACATGGAGGATCGAAGGATTTTTCTATCTGCAGGCACTTGCTTATGAGTAAAATCCTCCATGTGATCAAGAGTCCTTCTTCAGCTACTCACATTCAATCAAGTGTTCAAGGCCACAGGCGGGATAGAGACTTTCTTCTTGGCATCCAGAGAGGAAGGACTGAGTGTTGTGACTGGGCAATTCTTGCTGCACAATGCTATTGCAGTTGCCATTTTATTGCAGTTGCCATTTTGGATGGGGGGTTTGCATCCCCCCCCCCACGGGGCTGGATTAAACAAGTCCTGTGGCTGTGAATATCTCATTATTTTGATTTTTGACTTAAACACATGGAGGAGTTGTGTTAAGCCTGAAAAAGTGGAATTTTAACTGCAAAAGCTTGCATTTTGTTCAGTTTTTGCTTCATGAAACAGTTTTTGATGACTGATGCCTCCATGTGGTGAGGCATCAGTATGCAGTTGCTTGATATGGGGATGTAAGGAAAATGTTCCTATCTCTGTGGAGCACCACTGAACATGGATTGTTCACAGGAGGCAGCTAGTAAAGGAGATTCAAAGATAGCTCTCGGACTGCAACAAAATCCCTCATCATTACCCTTGCAGGCAGTAGCTGCAGGGAAGAATAGCATTGGCGGAACAGGTGTCAGAGGCAATAGGATTTTTTAATACCATATACTCTTTTTTCTTTTTCTTTTTTGCCAATCTGTGGCGGCAGCCATAGAATGGCTCACAGTGAATGCCTCCCCCCCCCAACTCCACAAGGTTCTAATATCTTGTTCTGTGAAGGTTTCACATGGGCTGCATTGCCATGACCCAGACTTCACGGAATTTCATTCTCTCTATCTTTTCCCTTTGAACAGAAGCTCCGCATACCCTCATAATGATATTCCTATAGATAACAATCTTGGATGGCATTTTACAGTAGTCCTTCACAGAGCTTAGTATTTTGGATGGAAAGCCCCAGAATCCCCCAGCCACTGTGGGCAAATCTCCAGCACTGAACCTTCTGCTCATGTACCTGGCAGTGATTTCCATGGTGGATCTTGCCAGTGTATAAATAAGTGTAGGACAGCGTTCTTAAACTGTCTTTCATACCATTCTTAGAAACATTATGAGGATTACGTTAATTGTAGTTTCCTCTTTGAACCAGGCTATGGTTGTTTACGTGCCCAGCTGAATGAAATCCAACCATTCTGCTCATTTTCTTTCATATTCAAATGCCACATTTTGAGAACTATTTTGATGGTATAATTTCTTCACAAGACTCAGGCTGCCAGCTATTTCCAATAAGACAAAAGCACTGTCAGATGGTGCTGGCTCAGTGTTGACAACAGCCTTAAGTATACAGGAAAAAATGCAAAACACTATAAAGTTTTTCTGCATATGTAAAAAGATGTAGCCTGTTTAGAATATATGTGAATGGAATGTGAACAAAGACTATTATAATATAAAGCTTAGGAAAACAATCCAACTCCCAAGGGAATATTAACTTCACTTTTGCTTCTGAACAAGTTCCACAATGGGCCAGGCCCAGTGATGAAGGTGAGAGCTGAGGGAAGAACACAATGTCAGGCATTTAGTTTGGTGTTGTCTGAATCCAAAATGGCCATCACTACTTTTACGCATGCCCTGTAGTTAGGGTTGCCAGATGTCAGGCAAAAGGAGGACATGTCCTCCTTTTTAGCCTAATGTCCTCCATCAGGCAGGCAAAGATAAAATGTCAGGCTTTTGTATATTTTATGTTATAATTTTGGATGGGAGGGGAAGAGGTGGAAAGACCCCCTTCCCCCTGGCTTTCCCCTCCCCCACCTGCCCGCCCACCCCCGGTATTTTGAAAAAAGCCTCCATTGAATTTATTTTTAATTTTTAACATGACTGTTTTTTGGTCGGTTCACTAAGAGACATTTATTGGCAGCTATTGTAATAAAATTGTATTGATTTTGGGTTTAATCTGGAATGATTCAAATGAAATATTCAATATGTCCTCCTTTGTCCTCCTTTTTGTCTTTCTATGTCCTCCTTTTAGTACCCTTGTGTCTGGCAACCCTACCTGTAGTGAGTAGTGAACTTCATGGAAGGGCAAAAGGAAAAGGCATTTTTTCTAGATTCTCTAGCGACATCCCCCCAGAAGCTAAACCTTTTATTTCAGTCTCTAATGATACATCCTTCCCCTCTTCCTGTTCACTGATAAGAAAAGCATGTGGAAAAGCCCCTGGGATGCCCTAAGAAACAATTAACAGTTTTGGTGGTACTTTTTTTGGTAAGTACAGTGATACCTCGCTTAATGAGCGCACCGTATAACGAAGAATCCGTATAGCGATCCCTTTTTGGGGATCGCTATACGGAGCTGCCCCAATCGCCGCACTCGCTTTGCGACGATTGGGGCGTCCGGTGGCCATTTTGGAGCCGCCGAACAGCTGATCTGCGGCTCCAAAATGGCCGCCGGATGACCCGAAATGGCCCCCCGCAGCGTTTTCGCGACCTTGGTAAGCAAGGGGAGGGCGCGAAAACACTGACAGGGGGCCATTTCGGGTCATCCGGCGGCCATTTTGGAGCCGCCAAACAGCTGATCGGCGGCTCCAAAATGGCCACCGGACCGCGAAAACATCGCTGGAGGGGTACGTTTTGGCGCCTATTGGAACGCATTAAACTAAGTTTAATGCGTTCCAATAGGCTTTTCCTGCCCCGTACAGCGATGTTTTCGCATAGCGAAGGTTAATCCGGAACGGATTAACCTCGCTATGCGGGGCACCACTGTACTTAAAGACTTGTGCACAGAAACCAGCTGGTGGTCATTTGCTGCACTATGGATCTGTGAGGGGAAAGGAGGCAATCCAAGCAGTTGGACCAAAAGCAAATGGTGGGGAGACAACAGTGAGATTGGCAGAAAAAAATGAAGCAACATTTTATTCCAGTTGAGCTCATCTTTTTGTGCATATCCAGTATTGCAGGGATGCAATAAAACTGCATGTTTTTAATTAACAATACAGTATTTTGAACAGGGTACATTAGCTGAGGGGCAGATCTGCTATGAAACTAAGGTCTCTTTGAAATGGAAGAAGGGGTTGAAAAACTGACTGGTGGAGGTCCTATTGGGTTTTATTGCAGAGTTAGCGAGATAGCAGAAGCCACAATGGCAAATTTCAGTTAATTTAATGAGGTGACTTTTGTGTGCCCGGTTGCATGTCTTGTCACATATTGTTAATATGTTGCCATGATTTACACAATTTCATGTACTCTGAAATAAAACCCCCAAAAGGATCCTAGTCACTGAAGCTGTAGTTCTTGTTTCATACTTGATTACTAAGGTAACAAACAAGGGACATATATCTGTTTTGTGTCTGAAGATAAAAGAGAAAATCAGTAAAAAGGTAGGAAAAGGAAAAGGTGTTGTTCCTTTTTGAACCTGGTGGATAGATATGGTTGTAACAGGTGCCCAGAAATTGATGGCATGTGTTACCTTGTTAACATGTTACATACATGTAAATGAATATCTCAGTATTTTGATTTTTGACTTAAACACATGGAGGAGTTGTGTTGAGCCTGAAAAAGTGGAATTTATCTGCAAAAGCTTGCATTTTGTTCAGTTTCTAGTGGTCCAATAAAAGGTATCACCCTCTCTCACATTTATGTAATGTTGGGGACACACAGCCTTTTGTGTTTTTACATGTAGAATATTTGTTTTGCCTGATACAGAGCTTCTTGTGAAGGCTGCACAGGAGATCACAACCGGTCCTTCCATACAAAAGAGCAGAACTGAAGAAGGCTTGCAGATTTTTTGCAGAAGATAATCACATAACAAAAGATTTAATTATACGTATTGGATGGTTAGGTAATATGGTGGCGAGGCATGCTCTCCTTCTCTCTCTCACAGTCACTCCCCTTCTCTTTGTATTCCAGCAGTTGTGTGCCAATTTAGCTGAGGAAATTAAGGCAATCAAAAATAACATTTAACAAGCAAGTAAACAAACAACTGTTGCTTTGCTTCATGTGGAAATTAGTTTATTAGGCATGGAGGAAACTCAATTTCCATGGTTACAAATGACCTGCTAATCTTGTAAATTATTCAGTCTTCCTGAACAGCAAATCTACTAAATAAATTGAGTGTCTACTAAAAACCTGGCCCTGCTATCATATGTTCTTACAAATGAGTCTTCCGTAAACTCTAATTTCCATGTTACTTTTTACATCTCTCTTGCCAAGTAGTGAGATGGATAATAAGTGCTTTTTTAGATTGACAGCAGCAAAGCGTAGGTGGCATAAGAAGAAAAATTTCTCTATTACTTATTTGCCTTTTTCTTAAAAAAAACAGTTATTTGTTTATCACTTGATTAATTTTAAATGAGAAATGTCTATGGCTTTATCTTTCTCCCTGTGCTTTTATTTAACTGTTAAACAGGATGGCTTTATGTCTGCCATGAATTTCTGTGGCTGGGAATGAGCAATCAGATTACACTCCTATTTAAGTCCAGGCACTCCATTCCAATGTCCTGCTTCAAGATACACAAGAAATTCTGAACTTATACTGACAGAGCTGGAAGGACCCTATGGATTATTGAGTCTAGCCCCTGTCGAGGAGGCACAGTGGAGTATCAAACTCCCAACTTCTGTCTCTGCAGCCAGATACCTAAACCATTGAGCTATCCAACAGTTCCAGTAATCGTAGAATTACAGAGCTGG
This sequence comes from Pogona vitticeps, assembly GCF_051106095.1. Lineage (NCBI taxonomy): Eukaryota > Metazoa > Chordata > Lepidosauria > Squamata > Agamidae > Pogona > Pogona vitticeps. Next base: position 162,422,556 of record NC_135785.1, read on the forward strand.
AAGGGGCTGTGCACTGCCTGTCCCATTTATCTGAATGGGTAAACAACATAGAAATGAATGAGCCTGCAGTTTTTCCATCTCTGCTAGAATGAATAGGACAGCCCTTTTGGGTTAGGGCAGATTTTGTGCACTACATTTGAGAGATTCTTAGACAACATTTTTTGGCACTGTAGACATATAGTACTTTTTGTGTGAAAGATGATGCAGAACCAAACAGAAGCTGTTGAACACTAGCAGATTAACACAGAAGGAGAGTTGTATGGAGTTATTCTTTGTGACACTCTTGGTCAAAATACGTATTGCATGTTAATAACAGAGTCCTCTCCCCCACCCCTAATGAAAAATGAGCTGAAGAGGTTACAGTTTTAGGAACATAAGAAACTGCTGTATGATGAAGTCCTATTCAGCCATGACCTGCTCAATGATAATCAATGCTCTTTATGAGGAATGGCTAGCCCCTCTTCTCCCTCTCATCACCACATGGAAGACAGTGTGTCTGAAGAGGAGAATTCCTATTAGGATTTATTTTCCAGAGTTGTTGCTCATGCCTAGAACTTACATGTCTCCTCTTCAGACATATCCCTTTTCATGTGAAGAAAGCTCCAGGATCAACCAAGGTCTATTTCAGTGCTGCTCAGGGAAGAAAAGAATGAAACATGGGACTTTCTTGCATGTCAGTGTTGCAATGCTCATGAAAAAGCACATCTAGGAACAAAGAATAGTCTAGGAACCACTTACCATATAACCCTGAAGGGAGATAGAATGAGATGAAAATAAGCGTCTAAATGTGTGAGTTTTCTAAGGAAACATTGGATATAAATAGGTATGGGTGGGATCAGTATGCTCTGCTTTGTGGAGTTTTGACAGGCAGTGGAGTGTAATCATTCTGTAATGATTTCCATTCTGTAATGATACCTAGACTACAAGGAAGGGAGCAGGGTTTTTCCCATTGGGATATGGATTACTAGCACATGCCGATGATGTTCCTGGAGCTCTTTTCAGGATCCTGATTCTATCTACAGTAAACATGTGAGAATGGGAAAGCATAGCTCAGCCTGCCTTTGGCATCATTCTCACCACCCTCAACACTTGCAGGCTCTCCACAGAATTTGGAAACCAGGTACAGTAAATCATAAACTGTACGGGCAACATCCATGGAAAGAGAAGGCTGGTCACTCCAGGAGGTTGACCTCCATAAATCAAAGACCATGGAAATGTGACAATGAGAGTCAAGCTAACACTTGACTCTCATTGTCACAAGCTAGTCACAAATCCCAGAACAGAGCTTGGAGAGTTGCAAGATTTTACATCCCATGCCTGTGGCTTTGTGAGCGTTTGGGCCGTCTAGTCACTTTAAGTAGGCTAGGAGAGATCAAGTAGAGAAGAATGCTAAAATCTAGAAGGAAAAGTGAGGACAACTGATGGGAGAGAATCAGCCTGATGATGAGCACCTGGCTGAGGCAGGTGGAAGCAGATAAAAGCCTGGGAGGAGAGGCTTTAGCAGAAGAACAAGAATGCTGGATAGGTGTAGTGGAGAAAGGAGAAAGGAGGAGAGGAGGAGAGGAGAGGAGGAGAGGAGGTGGAGGAGGCGCAGTGGTTAAACTGCTGTACTGCAGCCAAAACTGTGCTCATGGTCTGGGGTTCGATCCCAGGTAGCCGGCTCAAGGTGGACTCAGCCTTCTATCCTTCTGAGGTCGGTAAAATGAGTACCCAGCTCATGGGGGGGGGAATGTGTAGCCTGCATACTTAACTTGTAAACCGCCCAGAGTGCTTGAAGCACTATGGGGTGGTATATAAGCAGCATGCTTTGCTTTTTTGCTTTGCTTATCCCAAGCTATATGGGGTGCTGCTAACTGACAGTGGTTTTCCACTACTGTCATCTTGGCCTTCCACCCACTATCATCCTGGACAAGCAAGGAGAAGGGGGAAGAGATGGGCTGTTTAGCTAGAGCTTTTGGTGGGAACTGGACAAACCTTCTTTGACATGTGTTAAATCCCACCCTGCTGGACCTGGACTTTGGGGAAACTCAATGAGGGTAACTGAGGCCCCTATGTAAGGGGAGAGTGCCCAGGGGTCAGTGGCTACCCCTCAACCCTCTGCTCCTATGTGGAAAGGGACTCTGCATCAGTTGGTTGTAACTTTGAATAAAACTCTTCTGTGCCTGATATCTGCAATGGAGCCCATGGATTCTTTGCCAGAGTGCCCATGTGCCCCCCATGTGCCCCCAGCTCCTTAGGGCAAGAGACTGGTTGAATGCACAGGCATCTAATGAACTGACACTTCATTAGTAGGTCTTTTACATGCTGGATTCCACAGGCATGCAACTACAAGCAACACATACACAGTGCAAGAGTTACGTAATATTTTTATTGAACCACTAAAATAAATCACACAAATTGCAAGTTTTTGTTGGTCAATCTCACTTCCTGGGGCTGTGCACCCCTTTATGGATAGTGGAGAAAAAAATTGTCCCAAAAATTCATGGCAGATGCCTGTGCTGAATCTGCTGGTATGAGGTAAATTCAGACTCAGGTTGCAAAGTCAGCTGACAGGTGTGGTCTCAAGCATCCTCCCTTGAACACACAACAACAACACCTTGGACTCTCTCAGCATTAGCCATGAGGACTTTTGTGATGACAACAAACTGAAGAAACACCTGTTCGCCAGGTACAACTATGACTAATTTGGCTATAATTGGCTCCTTTTCTACCTAGTGATTAAACTAAATTATAACCCCAGCCTTCTAAAAGACATTGCCATGTCTCTGAATTGCCCCCCCCCCCCAGCCCAAAGGAAACTTCACATTTCATGAGCAAACAATGGAATGGTGTCTGGGGCAGATACAGAGCATATAGCAAATCCTTTATTTGGAGATTGGCATGGAAAATTTCAACCATGCTTACAAGGGAGGATGTATGAGACCATGCCTCTTAGCTGACTTTGCAACCTGAGTCTGGATTCATCTCATACAAGTAGACCCGGCATGGACATCTGCCATGAATTTTTGGGACAATATGTTTCTGCACTTTCTCTAAAAGGGTGGTGTACAGCTTGAGGAAGTGGGGTTTACCCACAAAAGCTTGCAATTTGTGTAATTTTCTTTTAGTGGTTCAATAAAGTTATCACCTAACTCTTGCATTTGTGTAGTCCTGAATCACAGGGCCTTTTTCCCAATTCTTTATGGACAATGCATGGTGTTATTATTTAGTCCTAATTTGATGGTAGAAGAATTCTTCCTATCTTCTGACCACTCTTATTAAAAGGGGGGGGAATGCCTTTGAGAGGTGGGGGGAAAATGCAAAGAAGGAGAAAACTTGGTGAAATTCTTCTGAGTGCCATGCAGGGTTCGAGTATCTTCATTAGATGGCTGAGATGTGTATGTGTTTCCAACCCCTGCCTTTCATTGTACAGTAATTTCTCTGATGGTCTTCAGTCTCCTGGGCTTCCCATACTTAGTAGACTAGGGAGTGTGGGCAGGCAGGAAGACTGCTAGATGCTGGAGATGTGTGTAATCAAAGATGGGTTATACAGACACTGCCCTTTCTCCCACCTCACCCCCAGAAGACATGCTTCAAAGCACAACTGGAAGAAATTCTAACGAAATTCTAAAAGGTTTGAGAATGAGGCAGAAAAATAGAAGGCCTTTTAACAGGAGAAGAATTCTTTCAGGAAAATGGAAGACAGATTTGGGCACAGCTCTAGTTGTAGCTATTAAACATTTAATAATGTATTTGTACCATTAGAGGCTATTGGATGTTCAATCCTCCCCCCCCCCCCCCCCGGTGCATAAATGGTTATTCTAGGCAAGGATTGACTCTCATAGTAAATTCTGAATACTGAGTTTTCTTGTACTTTTCCCTGTTTCTTTTTGCTTTTTTAGCTCACGTAACAGAAGGCGTGTTTTTGAAAAGAGCTGGTTTCACCCTTCTGAATGTCCCCTGAAGAACATGAGACATTTTATGATTTGTTAAACTGACAGGTTATCAGCCTCAATTGCGATGGTTCAGAACAATTTTAATCAGCAGAATTTACTTCAGAAAATAACTCTAAAATCAGGCTAAAATGGCTGGGTCAGAGTCTTATCTTCTGCCAAAGTGATTTCAATTGGATTCAGGGGGCTTTTCGGAGCGCAAGAGAAAAAAAAGGCACTTTTTCATTTTGACGGCAGTGTCATTATGGATGGAGAGAATCTACAGGTCACATAAACTAGCAGGACCAGAGGATAGAGCTGAGAGTAGGGAAGATTGTTCAGTACTTTAAAAATGATAGGAAAATTTCTGGCTTTGACTAGGGGCTTCATAATAGCAGTGCTTCTGTCAAAGGTCATTGTGAAGGTAATGGAGGGTAAAATAATCTCCCATTGAGGACTGGCCATGTGAAGTGGCAAACAGATGAAAGTAACCCCTTTAAAGCTACTGAAGCACGTCCACCCAGCACATATCTGAAGGGTGCCTTCTCTGCAGCTAGCTGGAGAGAGGGTGAGTCATGATTAAATGGATATGAACCGTAGATGCGGTGGAAAGGGTGACAAACTGCCATCCCCTTCGACATTGAAGCAGGAACATTTTACATTCTCCCACCCCTCACCTCCCAATGTGTCAACTCTTGTACTTCAGAGTTGGTGAGAAAAGGGAGGAAAAAAGAGGAGGACCAAGCTGAAACCAAATGGTGGGTGGAAATCTGTGCCTGCTTGGGAAAGTAGAAAGTTTTTGTATTATTATTCACAGAGACATGGTATCCATACTAAGCCTGGGTACTGTTTTCACAGTATGAATTTTTCCTGCATCTGTTTAATTTAAACAGCTTCCACTGATAGATACACAGCACTTCTATAGGTAGAGTCTGTAAGTTTCAGGATGGTGGTAGTGATATAATAAAAAGAGATCAAGGAGGAAGAAACAAATGAGACCAGTGAAGGACACAAGAAAAACTGCCTCCTCTTCCTCCTGCAATGGCCAGATAAATTCAGCAGGGAAATTATGACAGGGAAATGGTGGATACTTGATGACGCCCTACCTATTTAGGGTTGCTTTGCTCATTAGATGTACTTGTGTTCCATTGGAATCAGCATTGAAAAGTTAGTCATAACTGTCATCTCACTGCTATCAACTTGAAGTTAGCCTGGATCCATCCCCAGACAATCATACCACAAACTAATAAAACCAGACCTTTCAAATCTTTGCTATTTTAGTTGAATATTGGTGTTCCAACTCCTGGAATCCAGATTCCCTGATTCACAATCTTTATCTGCCTGGTAATAACCTACATTCTGTGAATAGCTGTGCTATACAGGAGAGAAAAGGTCACAAGAGCCCTCCTGCTTTTTTAGACTTTTGGTGAACAGAAGCTTTGTTCCAAAGTTGTGTGTTTCTTTACTATCAACTGCAGTCTCCTTCAACCTGACCATGGACTGTCCTGGATGGGGCTGCTGGATTTGCAATCCAGCATATTTAGAGAATCATTAGTTTGGGGAAAGCTAGGTGGCTAAGAGTCGGCTGAACTAGCTTCTGAAAGATATTGCACTCAAGGTGCAGCTGGAGGAGTGCATAGCACTGCTTTGCATGGGTGCTGTGTTCAGCTTGAGATTCTCTCCCCAGTCTTAGTATTTTAAGAGTACAGCATCTGGAAAATGTTACTAGCACTCTGGTCTCATTTCAGAAGTATTTTAGGGGAGTGGGGAAGTTCAGGATTGTTTTCCTTCTTTCTTCCCATCCCTCCATCACATAAATTCAACCAATTCTTCAAAAGCACTTTTGGCCACAGTCTCACTTGGGAACTCTGACTTTTGGTAGCAGGCATAATACTTGAATTTTTCAACACCTCTTCCATGAAGCCTTACACACTTGGAATGGTGTGCAGAATTCCAGAACTGAAATTGGTTGTTTGGCAAAGGAGGAAGCTTGTGTGTTTGTGTGTGCATGCGCGTGCACGCATGAACACACACACAGACCCAAGACTGTTAATTCATGTGCCTTCTGTAGAGGCTGCAGATGGCAAGTATGACAGGACAGCTTGCAGGACTAGCATATGTACAGAGCTGGCAACTTGACTGCTTCTAACAGTCTTGCCGAACTCTGCAAAGAAGGAGAAAGGCCACCTGTGAATCCATCTGATCTAGCTCATATACAAAAATCCTATCCACTTGTATTTGCCTGGAGGCACTTCCTGCAATTCAGCCCAGAAAAAATGGATTGATGACAGAAAGACATGTAATGAATAAAAGCAGAGGTAAGCCTGGAAATTTTAGTCTTTTCGACTGCAACTCCCAGAATTGCCCCTACTAGGCATGTTGGCTGGAGATTCTGGGGAAATTGGCAGAGGCAAGGGGAGTTTCCAAACTCTGATGCAGAGGATGAAGAAGGGGGCTAGGTATGACAAAAAATCTTGCAGACACTAAAGGCAGGGACTGGCCACTGGGAGGACAAGGGGAAAAGTTGGAGGCTGCTGAGCATATAAAGAGGTTGGCTAAGATTATGAGTGGCAATAGAAGTGAGAACAAACTCATGCGCCAGGAGTGGAATTGAGGAAGGGCACGACTTAATGACTAAACAACAACAGCACACCAGAGATGCAAATCATCACATATTTCATTCTTGCAGATGAGAACAAAAATTGGAAAAGTTTTCTGTACTAGGGGATGCCTTTGTGCCTTTTTCACATTTTGTGCGTGTGTGTTTTTAAAGCCATATGAGAGTTGCTTTTGCGTGGAAATTTGTAATTTTTTTCAAAAATATTGCATTTTGCACAGAAAAAGGAGTTTTCAGCAGAAAATGCAAGATACACTGTACAGATTCTTCATTTTTATATCATCCTCTCTCTCATACAGTTGTAAGACAGTGTTGAAGACGCCCTCCTTGAACCCTACAGTGCTAGAAAACTACCATCCAGTCTCCCATATTCCATTCTTGGGCAAGGTGCTTGAGCATATGGTGGCCCTCCAGCTCCAGAGACTCATTGATTATCTATATATTAATTTCAGTGTACCTTCTGTCTGGGTATGGGATGAAAAAAACTTTGGTCACCTTGGGGAATGATTTTTAGAGAAGGGTATAAACCACTGGTTTGGCAGTTTGGGCTCATCTGTAATGATCCTCTCTTTGTGAATGATAATGAGCACAGGAGGAGATCCTGTAAACCATCTTGACTGCTGACATTGGTATCATCACCATGCCCTTTGCTATGTAAAGCCTGACGTCCTTTTTTTTTTCCTTGCTGGCAATGCGGGCACAATATTGTACAGGACTATCAGACCATTTCCTGGTGTTTTGAATCATGGATAAAGAAGCACAACATCCCATGTTTATGAATCATCATCATCATCATCATCATCATCATCATCATCATCATCATCATCATCATCATCATCATCATCATCATCATCATTCAATATCCATTATATCCCAAGCACACACACACAACAAGCACAGTGGACTGGCTCATGGTTAAGAGAGATGCAAAAAATATATCTAGTGCTTGTAGGTGAAGGGCTTCAAATTCTTAAATAAAAGAAAACAAAAGTGTGCTGCTTATATACCACCCCTGAGTGATTAAAGCACTCTCTGGGCAGTTACAAGTTAATTATGCAGGCTACACATTGCCTGCACAATAAGGCAGCTGTCATCCTAATTTTGGTTAATTAAAACATGTGAATTGTGGGAATTGCAGAAAAATGGGCAATTTGCACAAGAAAAGACAGTTTTGTACAATATGCTGTTCTTACCAATGCACCAGAAACAGGGTTGAAAATCCTTGTCCACATGTGTGCACATAAGATAGGAATTGCATCCCCAAGAGAAAAATTACATCCCTAAGTGTACATGGTCTTTTTTCCAGACATTTTATCCTCACAGCGACTCTGTGAGGTAAGTTAAACTAAAGACTGACTCATCATTAGCTGGCAGGTTTCATGGCTGAAGGTGGATTTGAATCTGGGTTTCCCTTGTCGTAGTCTAACACATTAACCACCAGATCCTCTAGCTGTATTACAGATGTTCTTGTATAAGTCACACAGAAACTAACATGGTTCAAGCAAGTGAGCCATTTCAAACATGAAGGAAAGCAAAACAAAGACCTACTTTCAATAGAAATCTTAATTTGCAACCATCAGAGGTAAACAGTCCCTCCAAGGGGCTGCTTCTTGAAATCTAAAAGGTATCTAAAAGGTATCCCTTGCCCAAGGAGGCAAGGGATATAGCTGAATTCAATCAATTCATTTGGAAGAACCTAACCATTTCCAGCGATCTTGGAAGCTTCCAAGATGAAATGTGGTCTGGATTTCTCCAGAACTGATGTGGAACTCCACTTCTGCTCTTTCTCACTATGGAAAGGCAAATGTTGCGTTGTCTTTGGAGACCAAAAGCTAAAGAGAGTAGATGTCTTCAAGCAGATTTGCTCTTCTCTTGCAGCACCAGTAGAAGGACTGTGAGGTAGTGTGTAGCTTTATTTCCCTGCAAATCAGGTAATAACTCACATCAGTGGTTTAATTCTTACAAGAAAGATATTAATCCAATGTATTTAAACATGTCAAGACCAAGAATTAAATGTGTAAGCCATGTATTTCTTCAAAGAGTACCAGGTGCACTCTACTCTTTAAAATGAAGCATTGCGGGAAACTGAAGAATCTAATTGCTTTGCGTTATGCAGTGTTTTATTTTTTAAAATTTAATTCTCAGTGGCTGGGGCTGAATCCTATTTCACTTGGTGTAGCGTAGTTATGCTTGCAGGAGTTTATGGGAAGTTACCTCCAGGCAGTTGTGCTTGATGGTGCAAATGATTGTGTAATGGACTGCACAACCAACTGCACAAGTGACGTTATGTGCAACTGACTGCACAAATGACTATACAACTATGCCTGTCAAACTGGTTAAAATGGTATTTTTAACCACTTATTCTAGATACCAGATGCTATACATATCAAGCAATTTTTGTATTCAAGCATACAGAAGTAGATCCCCTCCCCCATTTTTCAGACCTTCGGCTCTACCTGGGGTTGAGTGGTTCAGGGGTAGGATGTAAGCTCATAACTTCTGAGCTGCCTCCCCCACCCCCAGCACTCATGAGAGCCAATTGTTGAATACTTAAACAAGATCACTGTTGTCTGCTAAAACCATGGAAGAATGGCAGGAATTCTATTGTATGAAACATGTTGTCAGGCCAGAGAGTCTGATGCCTGAACTTCCTTCAAAGAACCCTGTAAAACTTTATAAACTGAGGGGGGGGGATCAGAACCCTGTATTTATTTATTTATTTATTTATTTATTTATTTATTTATTTATTTATTTATTTATTTATTTATTTATTTATTTATTTATTCCATTTATACCCTGCCTATCTGTTCATCGCAAACACTCTAGGCGGCATTTATCCCAGAAAACGGGTTAATTCCAGAATGAAATCAGACAATCATTCCAAATCATATCAAAATTGATCTGGTTATCAAAGTATAAGTCTTTTAATTGTTGTCTAATTCTACAACTTTTATATGTCTACATTACAGATGGGCACAAAGTGCCAAAGTCACAGTCCATCTTAGTTCATGGTTCGTGGAAGACCACAAAACACAAATTTACAATTTTTCCTGAATAACCATAAATTGAGTTGTTGGTTTGCTTGGGATTTTTTTAAAAGATAGTCTAGTGGTTGCAAAAAACACCCCCAAAACCTGGCTGCCTCCCTGTCCACAAAGCCTGTCCCACCCCTTCCCACGGCCCCTGTTACCTCCTTACTTTTTCCTGCCACTGGCTCCTCCTCTGCCACCACCACTGCTGCCATCTTGAGAAGCCACTGGCTCCCGCAAGCTGGCTGGTCTCTGTGCTTGCACAGAGGCTGCCCTGCTGCCTAACAATATATGTAAAAAATAAATTGATTTTTTTTAGTTATGTGGTCTGCCAGCTGGTGGGGGGCCATTGTGCATGTCCTCACCTCTCAGCTGAGAGACAGGGATATATGCACAGACTCCGATGGCTGTCTGATATGCCAGCTAACTAAAAAAATGAAAGATAATTAAGAGTGGTGGGGACATGGTGGGTTCAGGTGCGGAGCTTACTGGACTGCAGCAGGCTTCTGAAGATGGTGGTAGTGAAGGAAGATGAGGCAGCGGCAGGAAAAGGTAAGGAGGTGATGACGGAAGTGAGAATTGGGAAGGAGTCAGGGGCAGGCTGTGGAGGGCAACAAACCAGAAGGTTCAGAATTTGCCCAGATATTTATATTGGTTCAGGAAAGTTCAGGTTCTCCAGTTTGGACAAACCTGAACCAATCTGAATCAACAAATTAGTATTTTTGATTAATTTCCTGGTTTGTTTTTGATTTTGTGCCTATTTCTAGTCACAGTTTCTATTTTCCATATGCACAGAAATACTTCAAAGTTGTTGAAAACATCAAAAAGTCTTACAGCAATGAATAACTGTAGGCACAAATGCTTAAAAATAAATGAAAACCAAACTTCCGTTGCAGCCAAATACTTAAATCAAATTTCAATCTAAAATATGGGAGCATAAAAGGTACAATAAAAATACCAAAAGGAACATTTTAATTACATTGTAAAAATGCAAAAGCTTACAGCCTAAAAAGCACAATCAAAAAGCAAAGAATATATCTCTAAAATGGTAAAAGTTGTTAAAAGTAAGAATATATAAAGAAAATAACTATCTTAACATATTATAAAACCACGTACAGAAAATTACTTGTTCAACCAACTAAACAAGTTTGACTTTATGGAGGAAAATCCATGTTGTCTTCATCTGTTCTGAGACACTGCTGCTGCTACGTGTCTGAGGCTCTTTGGTATCAGTGTTGTTGGAATCTGGTGTGTGTTTGTATGGCATCGTGCATTGTGTTGCGTTGTTATGTGTGTCTCCTTTCCTCCTATATTTAAATTTCTCTCAGATGTTTATATTTCCTTTCAACTATAAAGAAGTGATTTTTTCCCAGTGTACTAACTTATAGGGACTTGATACATAGTCACAAAATGTATAATGGACATTTCTTTTGCTTTTACAACTCTTGTAAAATATAATTCTGGCAAATCAGAGTCTATCAAACTGCCACAAGCACAATAAGCATTATTATTCTTACGAACATTTGCTAAGACAGTGCATTGCACAGGATGTAAATCATTAAATGAGTAAAATATAAGGAGAGCAAGCCACTGGATCTGCAAATGCCAGCTGCTGGTGATGCTAACACATTTCAATGTTTTACATAATGCAAACCATTTTTTCATTACCCTTTTAATTTATCTCCTTTGGTTGTTTTTTAAAAATTATTTATAAATATGTTCAACCGTTGGGCAAAAAAAGAGATTATTTTGCAAGGCAATGTTATTGTACAGTAACTTTGCTTCCAGACTTGGATGGTGCTAGCTGATTATTTTGCAGTGACTTTTAGTAAACTGCTGTTCAAGCCTCATTTTAAAAATACAGTGTACCTTTTCAGGGCTTCTTCTTCTTCTTCTTCTTCTTCTTCTTCTTCTTCTTCTTCTTCTTCTTCTTCTCATTATTAGTATTATTTTATGACTATTTAGTTTATTCAAAATTCCACATCTTGACAATGGCAATTAAAAGTAGACTTCTGCTGAGCATTATTTCATCCGCATTTTGAAGGACTTATTGGAGAGGATCAGAAGAAATAGAAACTAAGGGCATGGCAGGTAAAGTTTTCATCTTGACAACAGGTTCATAAAGAAAGGTACATCATTTCAGTATGAAAACAGGGCAGTATGGGCTTAATATACCAGTATTGATTTACTCTTGCCAACATCTAACTGTAGGCAGAATTTGTCCCACCCTTTTTTGCTCTCGGAATGAGAGTGTAATTGCCTTTATAATAGTTTGTGTCTTCTTTTATTGCTTCTAAAATATTTGTCATTTTCCACATCATAATGGATGTACTGTACTTACTACCTGTTGCCCCTCAAATATGATTCCCTTTGTAATGTTGTCTCTTTGTGTTATTCCTGTTGGCTTTCATTTCTTTGATTACTTGTCTGAGAAGTTGCTGCTAATCCATGCTCATTTTTCCCCCTGACTGTGTATATAGACATGTTTCAACTTCATTTTACTTAGGGAGTCAACCACACTACCGAACCATTTGTCACTTTCAGAATGAAGAATTGCTATAGACCTTGAGATCAATCATTCTTTAGGTGATATTCATAGGCTGATGCATTAAACTTTACAATTTCTGAAACAAACAGCATTATATTCCACTGCTCTTGCACTGATATTTTCATTAAAGACAGCCAAGTAGTATTATATCTTTGTGAGAGTATACATATATAAACTCTCTTTCTCTCTGAACATTATATTGGCTCTGCCAAGAAAGGCGATCCAGTACTATCCAAATGTTTTGTATTACAACTTCCATAATCCTTCATCTTTGGCTTATTTATTTATTATATATTTATTATTATATCCTGTCTTTCCCCCTACAAACTGGGAAGGTTACAGTACTTTTTTAAAAAAACAAGTAGTTTCAAAAATATATGATTGAATATTAAAACATAATTAAATCAGTTTTCAATATGAAAAACAGACTCCTTTAAAACCCATTCAATTAAAATTACTTCAAATTATTACCAGTTTCCTTGCTGTTAGCCAGTGACATTAAGGATATCCTTTAGGATGATCAGTGCCAACCTGTCAGAAGAGGGAGCTCATTGATTCCAGGCAAGGGCTTCTGGTCTACAGCACAGGAAATCAGGATGAAGAAAGCTCAGGTGGCTATGATCATGCATTACTGACACACTCATCTGATCCAACCAGCAATTGACCTGGCTAAGGCTTAGAAATGGTAGTGCCTTGCTTTTGGCAATACTTGGCGCTTGTAGCTGCAATCTTTCTTTCTTTCTTTCTTTCTTTCTTTCTTTCTTTCTTTCTTTCTTTCTTTCTTTCGTCATGCTTTAGTCAGAAGCGCATCTTCCTTTGTGAAGGAAAGCTGGAAGCAGATATATAACTGGGTCCAGAAAAAGACAGGAACTTAGGGGATGAAATAGTTATGGGGAATCAGTGCTCACTGGAATCCTTTGATGATATTAGATGACAAAATCTCTGATCTATACATGTAATATGGATGTTTAGTTTTGTTGCTTTGTTGTTATTGATGTTATTTTTGTCAGGTCTTAGTTTTATGTTTTGTATGTTTTGTTCGTATGAATAAATAAATTTGATTAGTGGGGAAAAAGAAGTGCATCTTCCTTTCAGTATAGATTCAAAATATCTCTAACACACCTTGTCTATTAGCTGTGACAAGTTATGCAAACCTTATGCAAACTCTAGTGTGATTCTTGAGCGCAAATGTGATGTAGTAGATAGACTGATGTATTAGGACTCAGGAGACCAGGATTCAAATCCCTGCTTGACCATAGAAACTCACTAGGGGGACTAGTAATAGTAAAACCTTAAATATCTGACATACTTTGAAAACCCTATTTGAGGCGACAGCATAAAACAATAAATATTTAGCATTAAGTCTAAACGCATGATTTTGCCTATCCTAATTGTGTTGACTTTCTGCCTAATTATGTTGTTGTTGCTCGTTGTAAGCCGCCTAGAGTGGTCTAGTACGACCAGATAGGCGGGATAGAAATAATAATAATAATAATAATAATAATAATAATAATAATAATAATAATAATAATAATAATAATAATAATAATAATAATAATAATAATAATAATAATAATAATAATAATAATAATAATACTGCAGATATACAATTAATATACTTATTTTAGACCTAACATTTAAATTTCCCTTTGGACAGTGAGCTGTCCTGGCTTTCCATGATCTCTGTCAACAGCAGTTCCTTTGTCTCCTTAGTCTTATTTTAGGATTTTAATGATGGCAAGACACAGGTCTATGAAGAATACTCTACTCAGATATTCAGAGTAGCAAGTAAATCCATTCTCTCGTTCCTTTTGGCTGCACCATGAAATATCCATCCCCTTTTCCATAATCTTAATGGCCTCAAAGGTAGAGAATGGTGTGAATGCTTAATAATGGCACTTGCACCTAAGTAGTGGTGCAAGTAAGTAGTGGCCAGCATCTCAAGAGCACATAAAAGCCTTTTAGCAACCCCGAGTTAGATTCTTATGACATTCTGTGAGGTTAAGATGATTGCAATAATTATCCTGTGAAGGGATAGAAAGAAGAGTGTCAACCTCATAATAGACAGCTGTATGGTTATCGAAAAGTCTTTCTGTCTAATCCTGAATGTTTTCTGATCTCCCGTTGCTTCTTTGATTCTCAGCTCAGTGGTAATTCTAGTTAGACGGCTGGTTCACTGCTGACTTCTGTTTAACCTAATTTAGCCTTTATAGACTCCAACACTATAGAGTGATAGAGTTAGGACATCAGGTGAATAAGGCGACACACATCATTTCCCTTATAAAGGAGCCACTTGGCACAGTAAGTATATTCTTAGCCTTAAGTGCACACCTTAATTAATCTGATTTTAATGTAATGGGCATGGGGTGGCTTTGAAAAGTGATCGGTATTCGGAGCAACATTTCGGAGACTCAGTGTGATGAAGTACATGGATTGTTGGAGCAGGACTCAGGAGACCTGAGTTCCTGTTTTCACTCAGCCATGGGAATTCACTATTGGATAGCAATGGTAAATTACCCTTGAATACAATATGTGTCTCAAAAAACCTATTAAGGTCAGTCTCCATCAGAAGTAACCTGATGGCATATAGTGATGATGCATAGACAAGTTAGCAGCACTATTTATTGGAACTCCATTTGGAGTTGAAATGAAACTCTTCACTTTATCACAGGATTACAATAATCCTGTGAGATGGGTCATGCTACCACACTTTTCCAATCCTGAAAAATGTCCACAATCTAATATGCTTACTGTAGGTGTCTCACCAAGGCCTCAGACAACACTTGTGATTTTTTTGGACCTGCTGGAGTTTCCGAACACTTTGCAAAGGCTGCCCCACATGGAGCACATTACAGTAATCTAGCCAAGATGTAACTAGGGCATGTGTTACTGTGGCCAAATTAGACCTCTCAAGAAATGGGTGCAGCTGGCACACTAGTTTTACGTGTGCAAAGGTGCTCCTGGCCACTGCTGAAACCTGGTCATCCAGGCTCAGATAAGAATCCAGGAGGACCCCCAAGCTGCGTGCCTGTGGTTTTAGAGGGAGTGTAACCCCATCCAGCACAGGTTGACTCCCTATTCCTTGACATGGACCAGTCTGTACTTCCGGTACCAACAAATGGACTGAAACACAGGCATCCTTCATATTGTGTAGTTCTTTGAATGTTGTAATGCAATTCTAGGTACAAAAATGGAATACAGAAGTGTGTGTAGAAACAAGTATTTAATAGAAAAAAAGGTAAGTATTAGATAAAGTGATGTACAATTATGTGCATGTTAGGGGATGCCAGTTACTTGAAAATGTGTGTATTGAGAACACAGTGTAACAAATGCATGTGCTAGGGGAAATGACTATCAAAATAAATGTAAATATTAATTTTCATAAAATCTTTTAAAGAAAACCTTTGATTGATTATGTAAGTTTCACATGAAATAATAGTTGAATACATGGGGAAATGGTGTGGGCTATATCAGGGATGTTGGCAAGTCTTTAAGTCCCAAGTTCCTGTTAAAAACAAGCTTTTCCCCCAGAAAAAAGAGAGGGGGTTTCTGAGTCGTGTGTTGAGTCCAAGTCATTGAAAACCCCTAATCGAGTCCAATTTGAGTCACTGGTGTGACTGAAGTCCAACTTGACAGCAAGTTCCACAACTCAAGTCCCCATCCCTGGGCTATATAGAAAGTGATCCATCCATTTCTACCTCAAAAATACCTCAGAAAAATTTAGTCCAATTAGAAGAGAGCAACCGTTCCTCTGCCTCCTAAACCAATTGAGAAACAGGTTGAGGTACTGGGTGTACATCTCTCTTTGTTCAGTGTCCTCTTTTCCCTAGGAGTCCCTCTTGGCTTTTTAAATGAACTGTTGCTTTAGGGTTAATATTTTGATTTTATGGAGCAACCAGTCTAGAAGTGTCCTGACTCTTCTGTTTAATGTCTGTACAGGGGAGGTCAATGATGTACAGGCTGTATCACATAACTCAAATGCCTGTGACCTTCTGCCACTGTGCCAAATGCAGGAAATCTTGACTATCCCAGTGACACAGCTTAAGATCAAGAATGCCTGGAATGCTTGCAGAACAATTTCTGGGAGTTGTGCATAAAGATCATACTCTGCAATGTGATAAATCCGTTTGAGGAAAATTTATTTTTTTCCAGCCACAGGCCATAACAAAACTACAAATAAAGAGAAATGTGATAAGTAAATAGATCTGCATATTTACAAGGTTCATCTGGAGCATATAATATTTAAAGTGTCTGTAGTCAACCTAATTTGTATGCAGACTGACAGGGCCAAACAGTTTAAAAGTCTGAATAAGAAAGGAGAAGATGGCTGTAAATTTAAAGTCTTAAGAGGAAATTGTGAATTGATGTACTATCTCAGATAGAAAAAGATAAGTGCAAGTTGTGACTAAAACATTTCCAGGTTGTGATTTACTCCTGTATGGAGCAATTTATAAAACAAAGAGATTTAATATAGAGATGGAAATGTGTTATCTGTGACAGACTTTTTTTGAGGGAACAAGCTGTAGAAATAAAATGCCATTTACGCTGCTTGAGAAATACTAGAGAGCATGATAAAACACACTCCGTCAATTCAGCTCTGATTTGTGATCACTAATTATTTATAGCTTTTCAAATTAAAGCATGATTTTGTAAACACTGCTGTTTTATCTCAAAGTCTGTTTATGACTGCTATGTCATATTTGACCAGTTTACATTTACCTTTTTATCTTTCTAAAAGCCATGTAAAGCAGACATCTGGACAAATAATTTTTTGTTTTGTTTTGGCCCGTTTGTGTGTAATAAATAGGTTTTAAGACTGTCTTTTCCTCTATGCAAATGCAAGAATTCTGTACAAAACTATGAACGGGATCATCATACAAAATAAAATAATACTGATGAAACGATAACATCATAAAAATAAGTAGTGGATAGAGTGATGGACTAGGACTCTTGGGGACAGGGTTCAAATCCCCACTTGGCAATGGAAACTCACTGGGGGGAGTAGAACTGGTAAAACCCTATTAGGGTTGCTACAAGTTGGTCCTGACTTAATGGCAGAGAGAAGACAAGCAGCCTAGATCAACAAATCAAAACGTGTGGGCATTGAAAAGATGCAACGTTGGCACTAGTTGCATCTTTCTCGGGGAGGATGGCACCCAGTTGCTTCCCTTCCAGCAGAACTGTTTCCCTTGTTGTTACACATAATGTGGCACAATTAAATGCTTAATTAACAGCTGGTTGGGCTACAAGGGGTTGCTTGCAGGAGATAGTGTAGAAACGATTGTTCCAGATAACCTGGAATAAGAACAGGAAAATTCTTCAGAGCTGAGTGTATGAGTGAACAGGAGATTCATTCACGTCCTAGAATATGTAAATTAGCTTGCTTTGTTTTGTTGTCAAGATGTCTTGCACGTCTGATTTCTCATACATGGAGCCACACTGGCATCTACTGTAGATATGGTAGAGTGGTGCCTCAACTTACGAATGTCCCTACTTATGACCATTTCGAGTTACGACCAGCTCCGGCCGCAAAATTTTGCTTCGACATGCGGATGGACCTTCCAGTTACGAACAGAAAACGGCAGGGGGAAAAAGGCGGGAAATTCAAATTGCTAACAGTAGGTGGTGAAGAGGCTGTTTCTTTGTAGCTCTTTCACCCCAGCAGTTAGAGGGTGTGCGTCGGAGGAGGCTTGAGACTGCCTCCTTCTGCTTCTGAGTGAGCATGTGTGTGTGTGTTTGCAGGGACGCTTCGGGCTGCCTGGTAAGGTAAGGTGCTGTTTTCTGCTTTTTAAAAACTGTTCTGGGTGTTTTTGCAGCGTGATTTTGAGCTGGGGGGGGTTATGTTTCTGTGCTGTGATGGGTCTTGCAGGGTTTGTTTGTTTTGACTTGAGGGTTTTGTTGCTTTTTGGAGTGTTTTCCCCCATTTCCGATGGGTCTTATTTATTTATATTTATTTATTTATTACATTTATAACCCGCCCATCTAGTCATATAGACTAATCTGGGCGGGTAACAACATGACATATAACAATTTACAAATTAAAATGACAATATATTACTAAAAAAAAAACCCCACAATGATCCAAGATGGAAGTCTTGGTGGCTTTGTTTATTTTTTGCTCCCCCCCATTTTCAATGGGTCTAAGGAGGTTTGGTTGCTTTTTGGGATTTTTCTCCCATTTCCGCTGGGTCTTGTTGGTTTGTTTGTTTGTTGGCTTTCCCCCCATTTCTGATGGTTCTTGGGGGGTTTAGTTGATTTTTGTTTTTTTTTCCCCATTTCCAATGGGTCTTGGTGGGTTTGTTTGTTTTTTTGCTCCCCCCATTTCCGATGAGTCTTGGGGGGTTGCTTGCTTTTGGGTTTTTTTTCTCCCATGTCTAATGGGTCTTGCATGCTTCCCTTGCTTTTTCCTTTGTTTTTTTTGCATTTCCAACCTGCCCCCTTTGTTCTCTGTGCATTTCCGATCTTCTCTGTTTGTTTTCTGTGCATTTCCAATGGGTCTTGCATGCTTGATTACTTTTCTTTTCTTTTCCCCCCTTCAGACAGAAGAGATTAATCGCGTTTCCAATGAGTCTTGCAGTGATTTTTTTTGGTACATTTTTTTCTTCGCCCGGAACGGATTAATTGCATTTCAATGCATTCCTGTGGGAAATGCTGCTTTGACTTATGAGCATTTCGAGTTACGTCCATCTTCTGGAACGGATTATGGTCATAAGTCGAGGCACCACTGCATAAGGATCACTGAGGGCATGATTTGGGTTGGGGGGGGGAAGACCTCATCCGCACATGTTTCTACTTAGATTGAGTCATCCTTCCTCTTTAAGAATTGTCATACACCTTTCTGGCCCAGCGGTAGGGCATGCATTCTTTTTGGCATGCTTATTGTTTAGTCTTTTTAGCTAGGAGATAGCAGCCTCCAGAAGCTGCAAAGGAGAAAGTGTGTTTGGTGGTGGTGGGGATACAGTAATGAGAGAAGGGAGAAAACGGAAAGCCACCAACAGTGAGCGGTGATGTAAAAAAATCACTTCCCCTGATCCTCCTCAGACCATCAGGGAAATGCTTTATTGACAGCTGATTGGGCAACAATGGGTTGCTTGCTTTCAGATGAGAGGAGGTAGCCACATGGCACACTGTTCCTCCCCCTAATCTTCACAGACCCTTTGTAGCCCGATCTACCCTACACCCAAAACAGCCAGACTGGACAGACTCATGGATGTCAGCCTAAATTACTTCTCTCCAGCACTTCTGTGCTTTCAGCCTTTATTAAGGGTTAGCTGTGCCTGTTTCTGAGTGGTTTGGAAGAAGAGTCTTCCCTGCTCATCCTAAGACTCAAGGTGACTGATACAGGAGGAAGTGCCCCACCCAACACTTTTTAGAAGGGTTCATTGGGAACATTAAGAAGAATCACATTTGCATTGAGAGCAACTTTGGCCATGGTGGATTTTAGATTCCATGTGTGCAGCATGTAACTTCAAGGATTTATCTCTACTTTTTGCAATTTATTAACTGCACACAGGTTATCATCACTGAAGTTTGTTTTCCCAGTTATGTCAATAAAACACGAGAATGGCTTTGCTATTGCAATGATTACTATTGTTGTTGCTTCTGAGCATATAATTATTTCGAAGGTGGATTTACTGTGCTTTTGTTTCTAGTGTTCCCCCCTCCTTTTTGTGCTCACAATAGAAAATAAAGATCTGATGCGTATCTCTGGTAATACAGATGCATGCTTCTTTTGATATCCCTCTTGCTTTTAAATCTTGCCGAAGATGACATAGTCTCTTCCACATGCTGCTGATTTTAACTGTCTTTTAGTCACAGTATGGCGAGTTACAAAAATGCTATTGATTTTGTCCTAGCTAGGAAAATCCTCTGTGACTTTGCTGTGTCTCTGCCCATTGTCCCTTTGTTTCCGTTAGTTCATTTTCTTTGAGGGAAAATTCAACCCAAGCAGTCTAGACAAAATATTTCATCTTCAATATATTTAATGATTTCCTCCTAGTTCTGAAAGGCTACTTTTTCATTTGTATTTCAATTAACATTTTTTATTATGTAAAAGTAGCTTTTCAGAACTAGGAGGAAGGCTTCAGCAGGGCCTGTATCACCACTCAAGAAGACTCAAATACCAGGCCCCCAGCTGTCAGTAAATATCTATGGATCACCCTGGTAGAGTACCCTTGACAGTCAGGGTTGTTGCTGCCATTGTAATTCCCCTAAAACACAATGCATGGGAAAATTCAATTTCTTGTGGCAGGAATAGGTGCACTTTGGTTTGGATTTTCACTCACAGGTAGGGTTGCCAGATACATGGGTACCGAAAGGAGGACATAGACAAAAAAGAGGATAGAGGAGGAGGTATTGAATGTTTAGGGACCGGTTGGGGGGGTGGGCTCCGTGAGTGGTGGGGGAGGTTGGCGTGTTGCGCTTGCAATGGGCGTGTTGCACTTGCGGTGGGTGTGTCACACTTACGATGGGCGGGTCATGCTAAGCGATTGCCTTCCTCTTTTCCTACTGCCTTCCTCCACATCTATCTTTCCCAATGGATCTTCTCAATGGTGCCCAGATTGTGCTAGCCTCAGTTCGCTCGTTTTAGTTGCTAGAGAAAGTTCAGGCTTGCTTTCATCTAGGACCCTCTGCTGGGTCTTTTCTGCCGCCCACGGGATCTGTAAAGCTCTCCTCAAATCTGGAATGAATAGATTTTGCCCCAGCCAGCTTTCTTCGGTCCTGTTTTCACAACAGATGTCATCCACGCTCCCCAAACCCACCCAGGCACCTTTCCGCACCCTTCCTCATTCAAACACCCTTCTGACTGCATCCCCAGAGAGTGGGCCTAAGTAGAGAAGGTGCTCCTGTGGAGTCTAACCTGGGCTGACCCCTTGTGCACCCAGGCTCCCCAGGGAGGGCTAATAACCCCCCACCCCTCTTGTGCAACATGGTCTTTGCCCACAGACAGTCCAAGCTCCCCTCCCAGGCACCGTAACCGCTGAGAGGACTGGAAGCCCTGAGGTTCAAAAATGCCTGCAGGTGGAGAAAGGCATTCTCTGCACCCAGACTCATCCCTCTCCCATGTTGCTATGGGGCAGAGGACTGCTCCCCCCATCCCCAAAAAATGCCCTTGGGGTGGCCTCTCTGCAAACTCACCGTCAGCGGCATTACAACCCCAAAGGAGGGAGGGAAGAAACCCCAGGGATCCCATTTACTGTTCCTCCTTTAGGCTAACTAGGGGATTCTGGACATTGTAGTCCACGCTCATCAAACAAGGGCAGGTCTGAAGGGGGGAGGTCCTACCTTGTCAGGGGTGCGTTCAGAGGACAGGGGCTCAGAGGTCAAACTGGGGGGTCATGCTGGCGCAAGAGGGGAGGAGACCCCCCCAAGAAGGCTGCCCCCAGTGGGTGCACAGGGATAGTTTGGGGAGGGGGCGGCACCTGCATCCCTTCCCGGCTCCGCCAAGCTACCCTGCCCGGGGTCTTTCCTGGGAGCCAGTGGTCCACCTAGCCTGTGCCAGTGAGTTTTCAGAGGCTATAACGGTGTGCCGAGAGCCCTAGGGACAGCATGAGGGAACCACAGAAAGGAGTAGACTAGAGAGGTAGGATTCATCCCGTACAGAGGCTAACACGAGAAGGGGAAACCATAGAGTCATGGGGTGGAGTTCTAGAGACCCTAGGCAGATGGGAGGGCTGTTTCACAGTGCCCCCCAGTGGTCGAAGGGTAGCGAGGTACTCCTCCATAGCCTTGCAAGCCAATACTTTCCCAAGTTGGGAATGCATCTGGTTGATTCCATTCCGATGTCCGAGTCGGAAAGGGGGGTGGGGTCCCAGCCCCTTGTTCTAGGGTACCTGGGGACCCCTGTGCAGGTTGTCCACAGTCACACACAGGTGGTGGGGCAGGTAGCAGCCCCATCAGCCTCCCCGCCTCCCCCCAACACATGGTTTGGGTAGTCCCAGGAGGCCACGAGCAGGGGTGGGGATTTGAACTCCCAGCCTGTGAGGCACTCTCATCCTCACCTACTTGGCTATGCCATCCATGCATGCCAGTGAGGCGGAGATCCATCTCCGCGGTAATATTACAAAAGCTGGGCATTTTAAAGGTTTTTAGCTTTGCCTGCTGGATGGAGGACATTAGGCTAAAAAGGAGGATATGTCCTCCTTTTGCCGGACATCTGGCAACCCTACTCACAGGGCATGAAGATTAGACCTTCCACTCTACTGCATTTTACAGAAATAAAGGTATCACAGAATTTTAGGTTTTGAGGAGGCACAGAACAAACTGCTTTTACAATTCCCATCTAGTTAAAATACCTCAGACAGTGCTTTCTGCTGCTGTCCAGCAGCTCTCAGGTGTCACTCTGTTATCAGCATATAACACCACAGCAGAAGGCTCTTTGCTGGCTGATTGCTTGCTACCAGGCCAAATCTCAGGTTTTGGAACTTGTTCACAAAGCTCAAACAAGGTGATCCCCTGACACATAAGAATCCCCTTACCATCCTGCAAGATTGTGTGAACCTTGCACTTGATGGTTCCATTTATCAAATATCTCCTGTGCATTACCAAGAGTAGCATTTTTTAGGGTATCAGCCCCCACCCTTTAAAGTATGCCTCCAACCCTCATCTTCATTTTTGGGTCTTTGCTGGAGGCATTTCTTTCCAGAGAAGCATTTCCTGACTGGAAAGTTTTTAGCTCAAGCTTTGCTGATCTACATGTTTTTACTGTAATCTTTTGTTTTTGTGTTTTGACTTACGGTATGCCACTCTGAAATCTTTATGATGTGGTGTGGTTTATAAACATTCTAATAAATGAATGAATAAATACTCATGACAGGAAGGCTTTTTAAAATGTGCAACGAGACAGAAAATGTGCAGTTTCAGGGGGAAATGGGCAGTTACAAAAGAAAATTTGTGTGGTTAAAATTGTAGGTCATCCAGAAGTTGTATTTTGTTAGCTGATGTAAAAAATAACTGGTAATAAGATGACAAACAAAGTGAGTCATCTAGGCTCCTTTAGAACCCTAGATCTTCACTAAGAAGCTTTGCTTTTCCTCTTCCTGTCAAAACATTCTCCGCATGCTAATCTCTCTTCATGCCAGTATTTTAAAGACAAAAGGATATATTCTAGAACTGGGTACTATTCTAGAACTGGCTGGCTATATTTCCTCACAGATGATCCATGAGGGTCATGTGGTGCTTCTGGTGGCCACAACTTGAAGCCAGTGGTGAGAAGGGCTCCTGTCACTCCTTTTCTTTTTCTTCCGTCTCTGTCTCTCTCTCTCTCTCTTTCTGTCTCTCTGCCACCATTTTGGGTGTTTCTGTGGCTGTCTAACAGCTGCCATGTGAAGGACAAATAACTCTCATCAGAAGTTCAAATTGCTTGCGGAGGCTTTTAGCTGTTGTGCCAAGTACTACATGAAATTAGGTTGACACAGGCCTTATGAGATGCTAAGGATGCTGGTTGCCCATGCCTGTTCTAGATGCTGTGGTTAAGAGGGTTGATACCAGAAAATAGTGAGTATTATGCATAGGATTTGGGAGGTTTCGGGAGACAAATCATATAATTCTTCATTCTGTGAATTCAACAAACAGGGAATTAGGGCAGAATTAAACCTGTGCTAGGCCATGAAACCTTCCCAGCTAGGCCAGATGACCCACATTTAGGTGTCTGTAGGTATGGGTCTGTCAGGTGGACCTCCCAAAATGGAGAATTATGGGAAGTGTAGTCCAAAAATTCCAAAAGTTCCATGGCTAGTAAGTATGACATTTTTAGCTATCTTTACTAGGGCATGAAATATTTTTTGTGTGAAAGTGTCACCACAGCTCAGTAGGCAATCTGATCCCCACAGGACAAGAGAGAGAGAGAGAGAGGATAGTCCCTTGAAGCTATTTAAAGAGATCACAAATACAACAGCACAATGTTCAGAAAAAACAACTGAACCTTGAAAAGATAGAAAATCTTATATCCAGATTCATCATTATAATGAGAAGTCAACACCACATTGACCTTGAAGTGGCACTTAGGAAGTAAGAGATCTTAGCACTTTCTCTTCATTTTTCACAGAAATAGTTGTTAACAGATAGGTTCCCCAGCTCTTTTTCTTTTCACTTGCAGTATTTTCTATTTCTATACGGCAGAGCAACTCAGGCAAATTTGGTGGAGGCAATGAAAGCCTTCATAGGCATCCTGTACTAACAAGGAGCTATTTTGTACCTCTTAAGATAGGAGAATTCTGTCTCCTTGCTTTCCTGACACCAGTCCATTTGCTTGTGTCCTACCAAAAGGAGAATGAGAGGAGTCAAATCAGCAATATAGTTCTCTGTCTGATCTGACTCTGCACCTAGAGGAGGGACATGGAACGACAATAAATTTCCATTATCTCTTGCCATTAATTATTCTGGATAGGGCTGATGGGGGATGCAGTTCAACAATATCTGGGAGCTACACATTTTCCACCATAGTAGGATGTGCCCCAGAATTCTCTTATATCACATATTGGCTGAAGTCCTATCCCATATGCTCTGCCATGTCAGGCTAATGACATCATCAGTTTGATGATTTTTCAAAAATAAAAAATTTTGAGTCTTTCCCCACCCTATGCCCAAGGTAAAATCATCCCAATGGCAGCAATTTTTGATCATTAAAGACTTCCCCCCTATCCTGCAGCCTCCAATGGTTTCCTGGTGATGAAGGGGAATCCACAAAAGGCTTGGAACCTTTGGGAAGGGAGGGTGGGATCAGAAAAGCTTCATTTTGAAAAAAAAACTGCTATGGTTGATGACATCATTGGCCTTACGCAACATGACTTACTGAACAGGATTTCAGCCAGTGGGGTTTGGTTAGAGTTGATATGCAAAGAGTAGTGTGAAGATGGAAACTCTGGATACCATTGCCTTCTATCATCTGTCCCAAAGTTTTCCTGTTTACTATAAAAGCAACATGAACCCCTTATCTACAAGAGAAGCAATTTCTCATAGTAACAACATGTTGCATTCTGGCAGCTGCACTGTTTTACAAAGTTCTTTATTGAAGCTTTTCTTTTTTAAAGCCAAACAAAATGGCAGTACTTGAAAATGGACAAACTTTTCTTTCAAATGAAGTGAAAAAGTTTAGCGCTCACTCATCTGTAATTGCAATATGGTATGTGATAAACGTATTGCTGAGTTAATGGAATGTATTGACCCCTCCAGGCTTGCTTGTCTGCTTCTTTCGCTAGCACAGAAGGGAACTGTTTCTCTCTCTCTGGAGAGGAATATATGCAATTTTAAGTGCAAAAATTAGTACTATACTATACCCAGAAATGTGCATTCTGATATTTCCTTTCCCCAGGTAAAGTAGATTAAATGTTAACTTAACCTGAGGCTAAGATTTTAAGGGTCACGAAATCAAAGAGGTGAAGGTGGCTGGAAAATTCTCAAGTCTTAGTTCTAACTAAGTAGGCTGGGATTTTCTTCTTCATTTGTGTCAGATGCAAGCCAATGGTGCTTCCAGAGTGTAAGGATCAGCCGACAGGTGAATGTGTTCACAGCCCTCACATTCTTCGGGGAGACTCCTTCCATGCTGCTCAGGCTGGGGATGTATCACATGTAGGGGTTACTTACAACCACTGAGTTGTGTTGAGAGGGACAGTGGAGGCACAGCAGGTGAGGTTGACATGCCAAGACGTTTTGATCAGCAGGGATGACAGTGTCATCTGTCACACTTCTCAAACTTTTGTCTTCCCTTTGAGGTTAGCTGAAATACTTACACCTAATGGCAAAGGAGGATAGCCCTTGGCTAAGGTGAAATATTTGAGGGCAACTTGTTTCTGAATGGACAACTAAGACCAGTCAGTTTTATAAAGACCTACTTTTGGTAGAGATGGAAACTTCCACAACTAGTTTGGCTTTTATAAATCAGTAGATACAGATTGGATTCTCTTTGGGAGTATAGGAACTGACATGATGAGCACATACGTCTCACAGGTTACCAGGACACCACTGCCAAGAGAATCCAGGTGACCACAATGTTCAACTACCCTATTTGGGAGTGAAGGAATGTGTAGCGAACAGCCCTGCCCTCACCTGTCCATCACAGCTGAGCAGTGGAGAAGGAGCCAATGAGTGGACGGAAGGCGGTGCCAAGGGGGGAGGGGTTTGGATATAAAGGCTGGTGTATGGAGTATGAGAGAAGTTCAGTGAGTGAGAAGAAAATCTGTGAGTGAGAGAGATTCTGGTAGTGAGAGACTGTGTGAAACTTAAGAGTGAACTAAGGGTGATTGAGAGATCTGTGAGAACGCTGAATGGTACAGAGAGTGGATAGAGCTTTAAAGTTAAAGTAGTACTGATTCAGTTTCAAGTGATTAGCAACCTGTGATTTACCTACTGTATATTAATCAGATGTTACCCTCCCTGATCAAATAAATAAGTTAAGTTTCAAAAGTACACGTCTCCTTGAGTGAATGGTATTGAGACAGCAATACTTGGTGGCAGCGAAGAAGGAAGAAGAGCGAGAACCTTGTGAAGGCCTGGGGGAAATGGGGGCTTCAGAGGAGACCGCCACAGAATGTGGTGACTATTTTGCCCAATGGGGGTTTCAGGGGTTGATTGTTGTGCCTCCTTCTTATTAAATACTATTTCTCTTCATAGAAAGAGACAGAAGGCTGGTTGTCCACCATTACTGTCTTCCCTGAAAGTGGTAATCTTTATGACACTGCCCTCGTGCTTTCTGGGAAGAAGGTAAGGGTGCCATTAAACTGGAATGTTCAAAGGATCTTACTGTGCATGTGAAGAGAAAATGAGGGAGAGTGTGAGAGACTTAACACCTTCCTTCCTTCTCTTCTCCAAAGCTTACCCAAAAGAAAACCTTAAATGTTAAGACCTTCGTGTCAATTGAAACAGCAGTGGTAGCTCACATCCATGAACAATCTTCTGTTCTGGTACAACTTTCTGCCACCAAAATAAAACTCAGCTTCAACTTGCTTACATATTTTTTATTCATTTTCAGTGGGCTTCAACTTCAAACAAGCTTCAACTTGTTTCAGTGTTGCAATGATATACCAAAAGCTTATACTAGAAACTAGAGGACAAACGCTAGTGTTCAACCTTCATGCTACTGATCACAAATAGCCACCTTTATAGTCATAGGAGCACTTTCCCAAATTTACAGCTTCAACACCAAATATAAATATCACTTTGCATCTGTGTATACAGGGTCTGTAATCCTTCCTCAATGACTGCTGTAACTCAAATGTATTTTCTTCCACATAAGATAACTAAATCCTAATGTACTTTTTGCTCGACGTCAGCAGAACGCCTTGGGCTTAAAAAATTATTGGATGAAACATCGGCTCTGCTTCAATTACGCTGCTGAATTCCAATTTACCACTGAAAACCTCACAAGTTAGATAAATGGAATGGGCCAGGGGAAAGAAAAAAGGAAAGTGAGGCAAATCAGAGTGAAAGGGTGCCAGATCACACAGGCACAATACTATGGTTATAGCAAGCTTAGGATATTGACGGTCATTTCATTGGCTGTGCTGCATGTACTACTTTTGAGAGAAATCAGAGGTTTGCTAAAGCCTTGTACGCCTTATATGCCAGCACTAAACTCCTTTTCATCTGACTCCGATCTGATTTATGGTAGCATTGCCTGCTTCCAAATAAATGTGTTGACCAGCACACAGAATTTACAGATGACATTTGGCAATTATGAGGATGATGCCACTACCTTAGCATAAAGCATGCAACACATAATCTTCTGGCACTCAGAGCGGAGAATGTACATTAAGCAGGCTCTACCTGCTACCGATTTATCTTGAGAACTTGAAGGATTTCATGAAAGAACAGTATTAACCAGGCCACCCTCACCAAATTCCTCAGAAAAGAGCAGAAATACCAACCAGGGACATGCTGTATGAAAATCCATTATCTTTCCTAATATATCAGGAAGAAGACAGGTGGGATTTGAGGAAAAGATTCTGATCCATTTTAAGTGTCTTAAAGAGCTTATGCTGGAAAGGTAGGGCTCATGTTACTGCTAATTCTAATACAGACAATTTACATTGATTTGTGAGGAAGATATTTCACCCAAGAATTAAATTTTTGAGAGACTGTGTGTAGGATTATAGGAGGACAAGTATATTTTAATTAATAGCTGTTAGGAAGAAGTATCTGTACAGTGCTATTTCCCTTATTCAGAACTGAAAATTCTCATGAATTGGCCCAGACAATAAGGATAGTTGAGAAGAGAAGTAGATACTACTGTTCGTTTTCCCGTCAGTTCACACTGCCTGATAATGAGAGGGAGGAGGGAGGAAGAGAAATGCTGGCAAGCAGGGAGAACCATTGAGGGAGTTCTCTTGAAGCCCAAAGCCAACAATGACAGAGGTATCATTGGTTAACACTTCTTCATTTTGTCACCTCTGGTAAACATTTTAAAACTTTTGGCAAAACCACATCAGGCAAAACCACTTAATAAAGTTAAAAACAAAACAAAACACTTTTTGACCAGAAGTAATAGTGAAATAAATTAAGCAGTTGTGCAGGTCACACATAAGGTGGCTTTGCCATATTGTTTCAAGTTTTTGGAAGTGTTTGTCATTTTGGTTAATAAATGTTTATGAAGACATTCAGCAGCAGTCCTTGAGAAATCAATGGGGTATATTTGTATTCTATTGTGCGTGTATATGATTGTGTGACTTGTGTACAAAATATCGCTTAAATTTTAATGTACTTGTGGGTCTGAAGTGTGGACATAGTTAGAAAACCTCAAAAGTATTAAATTTTAGAGACCAAGATTTAATCCTCAGCATGCATGTTTAGTGGTAAATTGTAGCACAATTGTGTGACTCCACACTAATTAACTTACAAAAAGACAGAAAACTGGAGAAGTATAGCAGAAAGTTGGTTTGGTTTTAAGGTTACAGTACTTAAAATATTGGATTTTATTCAAAAACTCGTAGTGGGCTACATGCTGTACTCCAAACCTAAGTTTTGTTGTCATTGATTTCTTACTGGCCAAAATGCCATTGCACACCTCTGCCTCCATGACAGGAATGATGTCGTTGTCAGTGGCAAATTGCTGCTAATTAAATACTTCTTTTTTTGATTATACCATGCATCCTGAAATTGAAGAAGGAAGTCTTTAACCAACACTGATGATGCTGTCATTCCTTTTCCATAGGCAAAATCTCCGGAAATGGATTTTGGGCATTATTTCTTTGGTTTTTAACTTGAAGTGGTTTTTCGAACTTGTGACACTTCAGAGGTCTGAATAATCCAAAAGCTGATTTAAGTATGTTTATAGTTGGAGTTTAGGTATGTCTGCTCAGATTTCCATGAAACTACGTCCAAGTAAATTTAGGATTACAAACTTATTTCCATGCTGTAGTATTATAAAACTGCATAACATCCATTGGTTGTGTAATATGAGCTACCCCAGTGGGACTATAGACACACCATCTTGGCCCACAGAGAGAGGAAGGAATGAAACAATTGCGTCTTCTAGAAATCCTTTTTCTTGAGGTGACACAGTATATATGGAGGGGGAAGGGAGTCAGTGGTGTAGGAATTTGATTGTTGGGAATTACACTTGGGCATATGTTTTTCTCTAGATCAAGGGTAGGAAAAATGCAGCCCTAAGGGTCTAAATGTGGCTCTCAGTACATTTTTTGGTTCAAAAAACCCTTATTGAAATCTTAGTGGTATGGGACAATTTTGCCATATTTCCCTAACTGCAATGCTGGGCCAACCACATTCTCTCCAAAATTAGTTAAAAATCTAAATCTAAGTTGTATCCTTAAAGTAATCATCTTGGAGATCTAAAACCCAAGGAATCTAAATCAATCTTCTGTAAGTTGATGCCCTCCAGTGTCATCATGACTGTGTTGCCTGGGGTGAGGTGGTTGTAGTCCAGCCCAGTTTGAAGGCATTGTGTTAGGGAAGTCTAGACAAAACTCACAGTTCAAAGTCCAAATCTCTCTGCATATATACTGTATTTTTCCGTGTATAAGACGACCTGATGTATAAGACTACCCCCAGTTTTCCGACCCCAAATAAGAAAATTTGATCACTGCTTTCTCCCTCCACTTCCTAAGTCCCACAAAATCAGGATCAAAGGGCTGTGGAAGTGGAGGGGGAAAGCAGCGATGAAAGGGCTGCACAATTGCAGCCCTTTGATCCTGCAGAGCTTTCATCGCTGCTTTATTCACTTCCTGCAGGCTGTACAATCAGGGCTTAGGAAGTGGGTAAAGCAGCGATGAAAGGGCTGCAGGATGAAAGGACTGCGATCCCGCAGTGCTTTGATCTCTCTCCCCCCACTTACTTCCACGTATAAGATGACCCTCAATTTTTACGCTATTTTAGGAAAAAGTGTCATCTTATACACGGGAAAATACGGTACTCAGAAGAAAATTTATTCAGTAGTAAATTCAGCAGGGTTTATTCCAAAATAAGTGTATATTTTCACCTAGGAGTAAGGTCAGATAGAGTTATATCTCAGTAAACATGCTTTGGGTTAGACTACTAGTTGTGTTGGATTACCATTGAAATTAGTAGAATTTAAATACAGTGGTGCCCCACATAGCAACGTTAATCCGTTCCAGGAAAAACGTCGCTATCCGGAAACATCGCTATACGGAAAGAAAAACCCCATAGGAACGCATTAAACTCTGTTTAATACGTTCCTATGGGGGGGGTAAATTCACTGCTAAGTGGGAATCCTCCATAGGACCACCATTTTGGCCGCCTCGGTAAGCGAGGAATCAGCACAAAATTGCTGCAGGCACCCATTTTGGAACCGCCAATCAGCTGTGCAAAAATGGGGCCTTTGGGAGGACCGCAGGGGAGGGCTCCCCCGCAGTCCTTCTGAAGCTCCCGCCGGTCAGCTGGGGGAAAATGCCGGCAGGTGCTTGTGAAGGAGCACAAGGGAGGGCTCCCCCACGCTCCTTCCCAAGCACTCGCTGGTCAGCTGGCCGAAAAAGCCGGCGGGGCTTTGGGAGGACTGCGGGGGAGCCCTCCCCCGCGGTCCTCCCAAAGGCCCCATTTTTGCACAGCTGATCAGCTGAGCGCACGCACACGCGCACGCGCACACACACAGAGGTAAATGAAACAAGTCCAAGAAAACCACCAAAATGTGCACCTTTAATGGAATAAATACTAAGTAAATAACCAAATAACAATTTTCTAAAACCTATCAAACAGGGAAAGCGACCCATCACTGGGGGGGGGGGGGGGAAGCAGAAAATTAAAACAAAAAAAGCCAAAGAGGCCCAGTCCCATCTCCTAAAAACCAAGCAAATAAAGGCAAAAAACCCCCATGCAATTAAAGCCCCCCCCTCCAGAACTTCTTTGAGTCTAGCAAGCAGCATCAAGCTGGCCAAGGAAGCAGCACGAGCAATAATCTAAGAAAGGGAAAGAAAAAAGAAGAAGAAGAGGGGTCAATCCTGGTAGAGATCAGAGAAAACCAACAAAGAAAAAAAATTAAAAGGGAAAGAAATCCAAAAATAGTTCCAAGGTGGCACAGTGGTACAGACAGGCTGCCTGTCAGCAGTGGCAGACACAGCAAAAATGATCAAGATCAATCAGTGGGAAGTTTCTCTAGAAAAATCAAGCTAGGCTGGTGGGAATTTCAGCCTATCAATATCTGGACTGCCACACGTTCCCCAGCCTTCAGGCTGTTCTGTTTAGCCAAGGGACTCAGTGGGAGAAGAGTGTATAGTCTGTGAGTGACCTGCTCCATAGGGTTGTCAATTCAGCAGCATCACATCCTTGTGATGACATATAGGAGGGTCCTTGTGATGCCACGGTGTGGATCTTTTCATGTTATGGTCACTAGTTGAGAAGGAAGGAAACACAACAGACATGTAAACCACTTTGTGCTTAATTGTGAACCCTGGCAGCAGCAGAAAATGGGTAGAATTAAATGGCCACAATTTAAAAATATCTTACATACAACCTCCGCTTATAATTTCTGCTTCTCCCACATCAGTCATTCTGTCTTTTTCCTCCCTCCTTGTAGATCTGAAGAAGCAAAGCAATTCCCTGAAACTTGGCAACCGGATATGTCCAGTGACTAAAAGTCGGGTTAGTTATGGTGGCCCTAATCCCACTGTTCCTGGTTGTTCTCCCTTTGTTATATTTTTAAAATTCTGGCTCAGCCGAGCCCTCTGAGGAGTATACATGAGGGCTCCCTAGGTATCCCTGAGATGTGTGCATGTAAATGCTGAGTGTACTAAAACAAACAAACAAAAATAAACACCCAACCCTGAGCTCTGAAAATCTTGTCAGTGGCCTGCTGATACATTTGCCGTCATGCTGGCATGTGCCCTCTCTTTAGTCTCAGAAGTCGGCAGAAGGTATTTTGCTCAGGCTCCCTCCCGCTACAGCCCACATAGAATTGAGGCTGTAACCTTTTCAGCATAAGACATTTTGACGACATTTTACATTCTGGGAGGCTGGTGGTTTGTTGAGAAAACAGACACTTCTGAGGGATACTTATTGAGAACAAGGCTTTGTTTTCTTCATATATACAACACATGGCTCAGGAATGACAGTGTATTTTCCTGTTTTGGCGCCTTTTTGTTGCCTTTTGTTATAAATGCCTAAATGAACCCTTTTCATGTGAGAAAGAATTGCCATTATCTTTAGTCATTTGCTAATTTGTTCAGAGGCTTTTCAGTCTTTTTAATGTTTGGATTCTATTGAGTGACAGGGGACAGGACAATTTCATTTTAGAGGGAGGGAAAAAGGGGGGAGCAGGATATGAAATACTGTGTACTGTAAGCAAGTCAAGAGCAGACATGAGTGAATATGTTTGCGATTTCATTCTAATTGACAGTAAATAGCCGTGGGACTCAGATACCACAGCTGTCCCCTATTAGATCACTGCTCAGATTATCCAGTTAAAATAATCTGTCCTGACTTCTGCACAGTAGTAGGGCGGGGGAAGAAAACAATAAAAAAAAAGATAGATGGAAGAAAAAAGAAGGCATCAGGCGCTCTCTACAAACGCCTCTGGGGTGACTCATGTTGATCGCTCCCAATGGGAAAATGGGCCAAATCACCACCCACGTTAAAGCAGCCTGTCACTACCCTTAAGGCTCAGTGCTTCTATATTTGGGGCACAAACACAATTAAACGCTTGTAACCGACTGACTGTCAGCTTTAGTTCAGCAGGTCAAAGTGCATGGACAGAAGACCTGACTGTCCTCTCTGTTTGCCAGCTTTCTCACTGCTAGTTTAGGAAGGGCCCCATGCTGCGCTACATTCAGATCAGTGCTCCTCGTAAATGGAGCTCCATTCTACTTGGTTACATTGCAGAGCTTCTCAACAAGGAAAAACATGGTTTTCATGTTTGTCTTTGTTTTTCATCTGGATGGCTCCTGAGTCCCAATGGATACAAGGCAAGTGACACGAGTGCCAGGGTGGAATCTTGGTCTTATGAACCTTTCCACAGGCAAGTGGTTCTTTTCTTTGCAGCCAAGGATGTCCTTCCATTCGGTGTACCCTCTTCAGGCTCTCTGTATTTCAAAAACCTTCCCCAAAAAGCATGAATGGGAGAACTTCCAAAAGAGTCAGCCCATTGCAGCAAATGCAACAGCTCATCCCGCAGCTGCTTAAAGATCAACACAGGTATTATAGCAAGATCTCTTGGGTGATATAGCCTGTTTCCTGATTATGGAAGGCTTATTGTATTGCCAAGTCTAATTGCTTCTAGACTGGGAATTCTACCCAGGGGTGCTATGCATCCTACTTTACCCCAGACAGTCCTGTATTTAAACGTGGTCTTTGCTGAAAGGATTACTTTGCCAAAAAGTCTGGTTTAATAATGAGGAACTAGAGGAAGAGAGGACAAAGCCTTGAGCCTTCCTATCAGCACTTGGAGCAGACACACTCGCTACCTGTGCATAACCTTTCCCACTAAGTTGAAATATGGTGTATTTAAATTACAATAACTGTTCCCAAACTCTCTCTATAAATTAATATATGTTCATTTTATGCAAATCAACATCACCTTCTGCTGTTTTTTTTAAATTGCAGTGTTTAGGAATTTGCATCCCTACATGTCAGTTAAAAAAACCAGTAATTTCACAATATTTGTTCTCTATTATTTTAAAGGTAGTTTTAAACATATTTTAACAACTAGACATAGAATCCCTTTGCCAGCATGAATCCCTGTTTGGCCAGAAAGGAGTTAAAGAGTTCTCTTCCTGAAATTCAGCTAATTGGGTCCTAACTGTCAGGGTCAAAGGTTCAGATTGCCCCAGACCTGGAGCTGATTTCACCTTTGAAGACTTGTGTCAGAAGGCTGGTTTCAGAAATGCTGGGAGAATGTTTAGTGAAAGCACTCAGGGCTGTGACAAACACAGACAATAGTTCTGTGCTTTTGTAATGCAAAAGTAATTTGAATATGCCTTACAAAATTGTTTGCTAAGTCCATGGAGATAGATGGCAAAATGTTCCCCTTTTTGGAAGACTGTTCCTCTATTGCTTTCTTTAAAGCAAGCCTGTTTACTTGACTCTTCAAAGAAAACCTGTCTTCTACAGTACAGTATTTGTGTGACCTTTCATCGCCTTCTAAACATCACCCTTCCCTGTCTACAAAGCTGAAAAAATATATCCGGTCTGGAATGCTCTTGCTGGCAAGTCAGTTCCATTCATGCTCACTACTGTATTATAACAAAGTCATTGTTCTGAAAGGCCTCTTTTGAAGATCTATATTTCAACCTCTACAGCCTAGGTTCTTTCCAAATGAAAAGAAGCAGCTAGGACCAACCATTCTCTTTTAAGAAAAATGAGTTGAGTCTATTTGATCTGTTTTAAATCTGGGGTCATTTGGGGTCACCTATTTCTAAATGAGGTGAGGTATAATATGTGTTCATGGCAGCTCAGAGTTATGATTTTAATAAAATCAGGATTTTACAACCTTTTGTCCAAACTCCCCCAAATTAGGCATAAAGCAAGAACAGATTGTCTTCTACACCTGTTCCAGAATTGGTGCAGATCTGAAGTCTAGTTTCAAAGTTACATTTTTTTGGGGGGGCTGCCATCATTTTTAGAACTGCTTTGTAGAATGTTGATTTGATCTGCTGCACAATACTATAGATGCATTTCCATGCATAATAAATGACTTTTGAACATACTGTGGTTAAATTTTATCATTGCTCTTGTTCTAGTGAACTTTTGTATAGGAACCAAAAATGTTTGGTTAAATTATGCTAATTCAGAGGGTATTTTCCCCCTAATGTGACTAAGAAAGAATCTGAAGAAGAGTAGAGGACAGATATTTGGATGAATGTAAATGTTACTCTCTTCATGTTCATTAAATAAATAAATAAATAGAATACATAATTCATATTTCTTAAATTGATATGCATATCAGAACACAACTATCTATTGCTTTCCACAGTGCTCTGGATTTTGTGATGTAGTTCTCTGATTAAAATGTATGTTTCTGTACAAAAATGTGCACATTAGAAGAAAATTACATAGAAAAAGGAAGATAATAGAGGAAAGTGCTTGCAAAATGCATGTATTAGGAAAAATTGAGTACACAGTACATATTTTTGCAAAGCTTATTTTAAAAAGTCATATATTGATGAAAAACCAAAATAGAGCAAACATGTGCTTTAAAATTGCAAATGTTGATGAAAGGGAAACTGATTCATCTTGAGGACATAAAAAAGGGTGAAACAAGGAATGAGAAACACCATGTCCTCATGCACTCTTATCACTGAGTGAGAAAATTTGGTAGAGAATGCTGTGCAGATGGAGTTAACTACTCAAGTGTAGACTTACAATGGTGTTTATATTTTGCAGTCATTTTGGACATCTTCAGCTCTCAAGAAAAAAAGCCAAGATGACATATTTCATTTGTCAGGCACACATTCTTTTTATTTTATCTTATTCCTATATTTTTATCCTGCCTTTCAGAGATCAGTGTAAAAACAATGGATGGCCAGAATGTTAGACTCCTGGTGATGAACTGGTGACACCAAATATTGATCCACCAACAAGGTGACCTCCATCACTGGATGGATGGCATACACCAATGATATCATGGGTTTTCAAGAAACAAAACTAGCAGCATGATTACAAAGAAATGCTTTTAGGAACCTGAGCTGGTTAGAAAATATTAATATTTGTAGGGAAGGAGTGAGTACTCACTACATTGTAGTGGACAGAGTGATAGACTAGGACTCAGGAGATCTGAAATTTTGGCTCTGCTGTGCAAACTTACTGGGGGTGGGATGGAACTGGAAAAAATACTCCTTAAATATCTCACTTACCTTCAAAGTTCTATCAGTGTTGCTATAAGCTGGATCCAAATTGATGTTACATAGCAGCACGGGAGGAATAAATCCAAATAAACAAACAGTGATGAAGTAAAAAAAAGTTTATAGCTAGTTTATTTAGAAAAAACAATTAAAAGGTATTAGTGAGGCTGGTTGGCTTGCAAGATGAAGAAATGTCACTATCTTGGGCTCTAAAAAACCAAAGACCCTGTTTCCTCGTCTCCTACACTTCAGATAGCAAGAATGAGTAAGCAATGGTTGTTGTGGGTTTTTCGGACTCTTTGGCCGTGTTCTGAAGGTTGTTTTTCCTAACGTTTCACCAGTTTCTGTGGCCAGCATCTTCAGAGCCCGAAAAACCCACAACAACCATTAGATCCCGGCCATGAAAGCCTTCGCGAATACAATGAGCAAGCAACCTTATGCTGGAGGATATTCTTCAAACAATCTGCCTCTGAACTCATATGAGAAGTGACCGAACATTTTAAAGATGTCCACAAAGCAGGTTTTATTAGGAGCATCATTAATTTCTACATAGCAGGAGTAGAATCTTTTCTCCTCTTTTGTTCTGTTCAAGTAAAATCCAAGGGTCTGTATGCAAGATCACAATGAAGTTAAAATATGAAAACACAGAAGATTGTATTAGAGGCAGTAAGTGTTGACTTAGTTAATGTATCTTTCATTTTGAGAGCCATCAGAGTACAAACAATTAATAAAGATAAAGATAATGTAGTGAGCTAACGCATAGAAGAAAGAAGAAATTAGGAACCTATGATCCATGGAAGTGTTCCATCATTTCAAAGCTATTTTAAGTGCCTCTGTAATTTTGGCTTAACTGTAGCAATTTATTCCAAAATAATTGGTTGCTGTGAGACACTTTAAGAAAAGATGAAACTTCCATCAGTGGCTTTATAAAACTGGATAACACATTGTTGAGCATTTTAAATATTAGACAATTAGAACTAGAAATAACAGTGTCACAGTACCAATGACTAATACTGGAGATTGAATGCATTAAATTCAGAGGTCAGCTACAGAAAATTAAACGGGGTCACATTAATATTCATGAAATAAACCATTATTGTGAATTAAGTATGATAATCAGTTACACCATATCATTAAGAATGACATAGAAGCCTCTTTAATAGTGCTGAGATGATACAGGTTATACATAGTAATAACTGTACAGTATCTACTTTGGAATAGAATTGAAGCAGAAGATAATGACTATTTAAGTATGACATGAGTATTAGGTTTTACAGTTTATCGTGTTACATTTTGAACTCTTCCTATAGGAATTAGAGTGATGTGGCTTACTCTCATAACATAGTTTTAAAATTATTGCCCTGCCACGTGCCTGCTGTAAACTGCTGCTTTAAAACAACTACAGCCATATACAGCATCTGTAAAGAATGATACATTCTGTTTGTGGCAAAGATACATTCCAAAATATTAAGAAGAGAATTCATGAACTTCGTATGGCACCATCATTATTTATATAATAGTTCATTACATTTATATATCACATTTACTGCAATGTAACTCAACAATTTAATCACACAGTTGTTTACTTAGAGTGCATCCAATTCACAGCAATCTCTCTCTCTCTCTTCTCTCTCTCTCTCTCTCTCTCTCTCTGTGTGTGTGTGTGTGTGTGTGTGTGAGAGAGAGAGAGAGAGAGAGAGACATTTGAATCCCAGTTATTCTCCAATGAACTCAAGGGAATGCACATGGATTCTCTCCCCACACTTTGTCTCCACAAGAGGTGTATGAGGTAGTCAAGCTGAGAGGGAATAGCCAAAGGCCACTGAGGAAGTTTAATGGATCAGTGAGGACTGAGATCTGGATCTTTCAAGTTCCAGTCCAGCACTCTTAACTGCTGTACAGTGCAGTTCAACTCTCATTGGTTCTCTGCACTTGACATCTTAGGAGTCCCACAGAAGTAGTGTATCAATCTGTGGTAGCAGGACTTGGCACAAAGTAGCACTTAAGTAGTTGTGGAACTCCAATATGGCTCCTCCCGGCTAGCACAACGTATGTTGATGAGTGAAGAGCATAGTTAGGTTGTGGAGGGCCACATGTTGTCCACAAAGGAACTTGACCCATGTATCCTTTCA
This sequence comes from Pogona vitticeps, assembly GCF_051106095.1. Taxonomy (NCBI): domain Eukaryota; kingdom Metazoa; phylum Chordata; class Lepidosauria; order Squamata; family Agamidae; genus Pogona; species Pogona vitticeps. Next base: position 162,461,032 of record NC_135785.1, read on the forward strand.
AAATCCTCTTATCTAAGGTGATCCAGAATGGTAGGAAAAACTTACCTTGGTGAACAGTCCAAATAGTAAATTCCACTGTATTCAGATTAGATTGGATGGGTGCTTTGCATCTTTTAAAAACAATAATCCAGTTCTTCTGTGATTGTTTCTCTCTCTCTCTCTCTCTCTCTCTCTCTCTCTCTCTCTCTCTCTCTCTCTCTCTCTCTCTCTGTGTGTGTGTGTGTGTGTGTGTGTGTGTGTGTGTGTGTGTGTGTGTGTGTGTGTGTGTGTGTGTGTGTGTGTGTGTATTCTTTCCCTTGTATGTAGCTTGAGACTGATGATTCTTCATGGAGCTGTCTCATTGAGTCAGGACAAGCTAAATCAATGAGAATGAAGAGTAAAAGTTCCATCTTTGAGGTAAGGAAAAGTCAGAAAAACTCAGCTACACTGGACAGAGTTTAAGTGCTAAATAAAAAAAGATATTGTAAGGAAATGATTTTTAAGAAAAGAGATTTTTATAGCACGCAAATAAATGCTACCAACCGATCTACTCCTGCTTTGAAACTGTTTTTCGCATCGCACTTGAGTTTTCATTTACAATAATCCTCTTTTTCTTAATAGGGGAACAGCCGCAGCTTTTCCTTTTGAGACTAGTTCACTTTCAGTACAAAGTGACATCGCAACAATGAAATACTCTGACAAAGAGAGAAAGAAGACAGTAGCTGTAGGAAGGATAAGATATTGGCCAGATAGCTCCTGGAAAATAGCTTCCATATACATATTATTGTACATAATCCCCTAATTTTGAGTTTGAATTTCATAGGGATCATAGCAGGATTGAAAAGATATAGGATAAATGAAATAAGGGGGAGGGGGAAAGAACGGGTTGATATTTTCCACTTGAAATAAAATGACCCACTAGGATTGACAAACAACTGAAAAGAAGTATTAAACAGCTTTAATTTCTATTCAACCCTGAACTTTTCAAAGGCCTATAAATGTTGGTTTAGAAAGCCAGGCATGGTTACTTTAAAATAAAACACAAACACACACAGAGGGGGGGGGGTGAAACCTAGCAAAATTTCTACTCAGAAAATGCTTCTTCTTTTAATCATTGCCTGGATTCTGCAAAACTGTTTAAATACGTTGTGATTGCATGTTTTTCTGATCCTGCATTTACAGATAGACATGAAACAATGAGATAGCAGAGGTGCAGTGATTCACTTAGCATGTTGCATGCTGTATGGAATCATTTCTTGTTGGTGTATCTATATGCCTTTTCCATTATGCCAGTCTTCTCCGGTATGGCATTCCTTTCCTTTCCTTTGGTAGAATCCACACATTAAGCTGTAAAAGTACAAACACTACACACTTACTTCAAGGTGTAACCTGATAATGCCACACCTCAAGACTCTCCAATGCTACAGATCCTATGCAACTACAGATCCTGTGGCTGTAATGTCTAGCGAGGATAAGAGTTCAAATTTTCTGCTATTTCTGCATCCCTTTCCACATTTCTGTTGCTTCTTCTCCACTCTCGTATTCATCAGCCTAGCTTGTTGAAGAATTCTGAACAATTGCAAGCTCATCTTTGAATGATATTTTTGCGGTGCGATAAAGGTGTTCGTTTCTCTAATGTGGATTTAAAAAAACAACAACTCATGAACCATATGGCTGTATTTCATTTCTCTCTCTCTTTTAAACCAGTAGACTTTTAATGTTAGGTCTAGTGGGAAAGGAATGAGATGAGGAAAGATTTAGGCAGTGACTTACAAAGTTGTATTGCAAAATCCCAAATATTTGACATATAGTGGCATGAAAAGGGCCAAAAAGAGAGGAGAGCAAAAACTAGGGGAAGACAAGACACTGGCATATATCCAGAGCTTAGAGGTAACTAGTTACAAATAATTAATCTTTGTTCATTTCTTTACCCAATAGCTAAGGTCTAACTGTAGTACATTAGGAGTGCAACACCATGAAGGAATAACTTTACTCCTTTTCTTAAAGTGTGTGTAACTTTTTAGTTACAATAATAGTTACAGTGATGGGGCTTAATTAAGTGGTGGAAGAGGAACATTGACATGGTTCAAACAGTTATTTTGCACCTTATGCTGCCACTTTATGCTCTTCTCTGAGTTTTGAGGCTATCATGAGGTGAGTGGCAGGAACATATGTTTTGCATTACAGGCATGCAGAATATACTAAGCCTTTAAAATGAGTATTTAAAAGTAACCATTTGAGTTGCTTTAGAGAAATGGGAAAATACTTCCTAAGAAATGGTACTGATGCCTGTTTTTATTTCAGTGTCATACTAAAATTTGTAAAGTTGGCAGTTTGAGGTTGAAAGTGTACATCAGAATAACTCCTTGGTTTTTTTTTTAATCTTGTTACTTTTACTTGCTACTTTTTTGTCTGAAGAAATGTTTTGAGAGCAGACACAGATGTGATCCATAAAAGCCGCTGGAAGCTATACACCATAAAATGAAATATTCACTATGCAAAGCCAAGGTACAGTGTTTCTATCATCTAAGACAACACTACGGGCTCACTGGGTTCTTTTTGTTACACTGTTCCTGACCAACAGAGATATTTGGTGGGTGTTATGGAAGGGACATGTTTCCATTGTTATTGTTGTAGTAGTTAAGTTGTGTCCGAGTCTTTGTGAGCCCATGGACCAGAGCACGCCAGGCCCTCCTGTCTTCTACTGCCTTCCGGTGTTGGGTCAAATTCATGTTGTTAGCTTCTGTGACACTGTCCAACCATCTCGTCCTCTGTCGTCCCCTTCTCCTTGCCTTCACACTTTCCCAACATCAGGGTCTTTTCCAGGGAGTCTTCTCATGAGATGGCCAAAGTATTGGAGCCTCAGTTTCAGGATCTGTCTGTCCAGTGAGCACTCAGGGTTGATTTCCTTCAAAATGGATAGGTCTGTTCCCTTTGCAGTCCAGGGACTGTCAAGTGTCTCCTCCAGCACCACAATTCAAAAGCATCAATTCTTCGGTGGTCAGTTCTTTCTTTATGGTCCAGCTGTCACTTCCATACATCACTACTGGAAAAACCATAGCTTTGACTATGCAGACCTTTGTCGGCAAGGTGATGTCTCTTTTTAAGATGCTGTCTAGGTTTGTCATTGCTTTCCTCCCAAGGAGCAGGCGTCTTTGAATTTCGTGGCTGCTATCCCCATCTGCAGTGATCATGGAGCCCAAGAAAGTAAAATCTGTCACTGCCTCCATATCTTCCCTTCTATGTGCTAGGAGGTGATGGGACCAGTGACCATGATCTAACTTTTTTTGATGTTGAGCTTCAGAACATTTTTGTGCTCTTTTCGTTAGTTTCAATATATGCAAATATTCCACCTGCTTCTCTTTCTTCACAGGTTGCAAGAGGTAACATTCCTGCTAACCAATGTGGATGATCTTTTAATTCTGAACTTAAAAAGGGTGCAGTATTCACAGTCTATATCGATTGTTAACAAGGATCTTCTAGAAGCAGGAAATGTTGTGCTTCAAGGACTGAATTGTGCACTGATCTTATCAGGAATTTTCCGCAAATATCCAGACAATGTTCCTCTTATCTTGCATTCTCTTCTTTTTTGCCTCCATGGCTTCCGCACCTTTTCCCTGTCCTCCAACCAATTCTTATTTTGGGTACTCCTTTGTACTAAAGGAGCACTACAGTCCTGCGCCACTGATGTGTGGTCTGAAACTTTGTACGGAGAGCTCTACACCACCACTCTGCATGGTGTGATAGATGGGATAAAGCTGCAGTATTTCACTGTAGGAATGGGGGGGGTAGTGAAGTGATGATGTCCCAAGTCTGGAAAGAGGTGCTAGGCAGCAAAGGAAGAGGATGAGGAAGTGCCCTTAGACATGCCTGTGGACAATTCCCTTTGGGATAAGTGATTGATTGATTTTCTCTTTTTTTCCCCTTTATTTTTCAAATTATATACTATAACTTGGAATAGAACATCAAGTATAAAAGAAAGAGTACTGAAAAAAATCCAGAAACAGTCAACAGGTATTATTAAACTGGATTCAGTTTTAGGTTTTCGCTTTCCTCTGTAAGCTTTTTCTTTTATTATTCTATAAAACATATATAGTTCTGTAGCCTTGTTCTATAGAACAACCTTGCTGAAAACATCAAAACGTCTTGTTGTTCATCTCCTTGATGTCATTAAGACCTTACTGACTTTGGGTACAGCAGCTCTAAACAAGAGTTCTGTGTTGTATCCGAACCAGTCCATGAAGGTCTTCTGCTGATATGTTCTTGTTCTCCCTACTCATCTTTTACCTTTATTTTACATTGAAGGATCAGCTGTAACAAACTCTACCTTCTGTTTCTCAGTATTGGACAATTTTCAGCTAGATGTGGGAGAGAGTGATAAGGCACAGGTGCAACCATAATTGCCAATTTTATATTTTTATTGTGTTTCTGTGTCACCTTTCTGCTGGCAGAGGCAGCTCACAAATGATTAAACAAGACAAGAATTTAAAAACAACATATAAACAACAATTAACATATAAAATCAATATATACTGTATAACAACTAAATATTATTAAAATCATCATGGAAAACTTGGCCATTTGCTAGGCCTTTTGTACTTGTGGTGGGTCAGAAATTGCATGCACCTAAGTGCTGCACTGAGAAATTCAATCAACACAGCACCTACATAATGCAATTAAGTAACCTAAAAGCATTTTAAAACACGCTGTGTGTTCTGTGTCATCAAGTCGAAACCGACTTATAGTGACCCTAACAGGGGTTTCAAGGTAAGAGAGATATTTAAGGAGTGCTTTTACCAGTTCCACTCCCCCAGTGAGTTTCCATGGCCAAGCAAGGATTTGAAACCTGTTCTCCAGAATCCTAGTCCATGGCCAGCATAGCTTCGTGGAGAAGGTCATTCAATAACCTGGACCACCACTGAGAAAGCCCACTCCTTGGGACTCTGTCTAATGTGCCTGTGGAGGATATGAGACTGAGAAAAGAGCCTCCCCAGAAGGTCTTAAGACATGAGAGTTATACTCTTAATATCTATCTATCTATCTATCTATCTATCTATCTATCTATCTATCTATCTATCTATCTATCTATCTATCTATCTATCTATCTATCTATCTATCTATCTATCTATCTATCTATCTATCTATCTATCTATCTATCTATCTATCTATCTATCCATCCATCCATCCATCCATCCATCCATCCATCCATCCATCCATCCATCCATCCATCCATCCATCCATCCATCCATCCATCCATCCATCCATCCATCCATCCATCCATCTATCTATCTATCTATCTATCTATCTATCTATCTATCTATCTATCTATCTATCTATCTATCTATCTATCTATCTATCTATCTATCTATCTATCTATCTATCTATTTATTTATTTATTTATTTATTTATATGCCACCCACACTACCCAGAGGTATATTGAAACATAATGATGATAGGACATGTCTGGTGGCAACATCCTCATAAAGGCATCTTGAGAAAAGACGTAAGAACATGGGCACCAAGGTCCCAGGGTTTACAGTTTTGAGTGTTCTTCAGAATGATGGTCCACACTGCATCAAACAATGTTACATTCTTTAAAGGACCAAGAATAATTGCAACCACTGGAAAGTTTTAGGAATAGATACCAGTTTTTGTGTCACCTGGGCCCATCTCTCTTCCCTTTGTATTACTGGGCTTCAAAACGCTTCCCCAAGGCAAAAGGGAGCCTTAGGGAGCCTCAGAACCTGAAATGGTAAATAGGAAACTTCCCATTACTCTAAATTAAATGTTTCCAGCACCCCATCTGGGTTATGCCCCCATATAGTTACATTAACTGGATTTTGCCCATTATAAGTTTCCACCCCCCCACCCCCCGATCTTTCAAGGGAAGATAATTACAGCGTAAATGTTTCTCCTTTCCTCAGTTTAAATCAGTCTGGTGTTTTCAATTGTTTTCCTTATTGTTCTCCTATTTTCAATATACAGTACGTAGCAATGTCTTTATAGTACAAAATTGAAGTTATACTGGGTCTACATTTTCAAATCCAAATTATACTGTGCCATGCTGCATCCTGCTTCTCCAAAATTTATGGGGAAGCGTTTGTGTTTTCTTTTTTTTTTTTTTTTTAGCTTAAAAGATCTGTTAAAATCCAAATCCTAATGATCACAATATTTGAATCCCATTAAATTTTCTAATTTGCTGCAGTAACAATTTAGGATTTTAATTACAAGCTTGAAGAACACATTTGCAACATAGTTGGAAAAAACCCCTGTAATGTTAATTTGTCCTTTAACATTCATTGAAAGCAATATGTCCAATGTAATTACAGTGCATGTCAAACAACCCACTACTTTATTTTTGAAAAATGTATGATCCATTAATTTGCTTAGGAAGACTTGCCATCTGCTATGGATTTTCCCCCTCCCCACCACACCCGACTTTTCTTTCTGTAGTAGCATCATTATGTTCCAATATTAAGAAATGAGATGAAGCAACCTCGTTCATTTTTATTTAATCTGGTTTTTGAATGTTGTTCCCATTAAGCCTTCTCTATGGTGTTCATAATTTTCTCTATGCCTCTTACATTCAGGGTCATTGAGTATCTATTTCACCCAAAAACAGGACAAATGTGATTCAAAGTCAGTTTTGTATAATTGCAACAGACGTGAAATCAATGCAGAGCACTCTGGCTTGTATTTCCTGCCGAGACAGCATCATATAATTCCTCGGATACCTTTTTAAAAAGTACTCATGCTGCTCATATAATAATGAGCTGCCTCCTTGCCGCTAAATGCAAGCTTTTTAGTGCCCTTCTGCCGTTCCCTTAATCACCAGGCAGCTATGTTTTACAAATGTAGCACACAATAAATTTGAGTCTAATAAGATTACACCCTTACTGGTTAGATATAACACAGAATGACTGGATAAAATTATTGTGCCTTTTCACATCTCAATAATCCATAAAGTTCATTATAACACAAATTTTCATTTGTTTGTTTGTCTATGGCAAGAATATAATGACCTTCATTTTTCTTGGATAATTCCTCATGTTGGAGAAATGACTCCTGCTCACCCTAACAGAGTGGCTTCTTTAATTATATAATTTAGGGGTGAGGGGAAGAAAGATAGGCAAGCAGGTGATTTAGTACATTGTGTGTGTGTGTGTGTGTGTGTGTGTGTGTGATATGACATATATAGCATTGTTTTTCAACACTTCTCCACTCTATGTATACACGGTGTGAACCTCAGCACGCAACAGTGTGATTGTCAATTTTCCATCTCCTGTCTTTCAGATGGCTGAACATGTGGCATGAAATGAAGTAGCAACTGGGTCTTGAGATGGAAGGACTTTTTTTTAAAGCTCCATTGTGATAATAAACCCATAATTCACTGCAAACAGAAAGCTAGCACCATAGGATTAAAAATCCCCTCTGCCGTATATAGCCGCAAGCTGTTTGTGTTATGCAAAGATGAGGGAAGGCCAGTAACGCAGCAGAGCTTCGTGAGGAGCTTCATCCCAGGACACTTATATAACAAAAATTGCACATTGTCTTGAGTGGGTTCCCATCTGTGCGAGAACCATGGCAGCTTCATGTATAACATAGAAAGGACTGGATCTGGAGTGTACGATCTGCTCTGACTTAAAATAAAATAAAATAGGGTCTGTGTCGGTGTGCTTTTTCTTACAGGAAAAATCTCATATATTGGTGCAGCTTAAAAGAAACATGTTCTGCCAGGTATTGCTAACAAGGGTGGTATTAAAAAAAAGGTCTAACATAAAAACTGGACCTTGGAAAGTCTGTTCTTGCTCTGTGCCAGATTTGGGTACTTTGGGGCAAAGGGTTTCCAAGCTGTGATTTTTTTTTTAAGTAACACTGTTTTTACCCTGTACAAACGCAAGCAACATTTGGATACTGTCCTTTGAAAAAAGAGGAAAAGACGACAAGACAAAATGTGCGTACCTGAAAAGAAGATAACTCTTTTTGCTGCTTTTTTCATTTACAATGATTGAGACACTCCGCTCATCAGCAGAACCGGCCACTCTTATTGGTGCATATGCACCAACACAGTCATCTACAGCAGAAGTCAAAGACAAATTCTATGACAATCTGGCAGCTACTATCAAGAAAATCCCCAAGAAAGAGCTGCTGTTCATTCTTGGAGATGTTAACACTAGAGTTGGTGTTGATCACAATTCTTGGTCCACTTGTCTAGGCTGGTTTGGCATTGGGAAGATGAATGAAAATGGCCAACGCTTGCTGGAGTTTTGCTGTTATTATGGTCTTTGTGTCATCAACACATTCTTTAATACGAAGCTTTAACACAGAGTCTCTTGGAGACATCCAAGATCTAAGCATTGGCATCAGCTTGATCTGATCCTCATTAGATGCTCTAGGTTTCCTAGTATCATGATCACACACAGTTATCAGGGTGCTGATAGCGAGTCTGATAACTCCCTGGTGAATAGGAGAGTAAAACTGCGAATAAAGAGATTGTATCATACGAAAAAGGAAGGAAGACCACCAAGACTCATGATCAAAGAAAAGCAGAGGAATTTGCTCAAGCACTTGAGGAAATCCTTCCAGGCCCGGCTGATGCAAATGCACCTGGACGATGGGAACATTTCAAGAACACTGTTTATAACACTGCCTTGTCCACATTTGGCAAGAAGACCAAAACGGCAGCAGATTGGTTTGAAGCTCATTCAGAAGAATTTATGCCAGCCATTGAGGAAAAGAGGAGAGCTCTAGCGGCATACAGAGCCTGTCCTAGTGAGTACAACTTGCAAGTTCTTCGAGTTCTCATAGCAAAGTTCAACAGACTGCCAGGAGATTTTCTAACAATTATTGGCTTCAGCTCTGTTCTTAGATACAGACAGCAGCGGACACAGGTAACATCAAGGGAATGTATGACGGTATCCAATACAGAAGAAATCTGCTCCTTTGAAGGCTGCTACAGGCGTGATCATCCAGGAACAAGTACAGCAGATGGAACGCTGCGTGCAGCACTACTCTGAGCTATATTCTAGAGGGAACAAAGAGGCATTAAATAACATTGAGTGCCTACATGTCTTGGAAGAGTTGGACAGTGAACCAACTTTAGCAGAAATAAAAGTGACCTTGTATTCCCTAGCCTCCAGCAAGGCACCTGGGAAGGATAACATCCCTGTTGAAGTGCCGAAGTGCTGTGAAGAGATCATCACCACTGAGCTGTATGAAATCGTTTGTCTTTGCTGGAGGGAAGGTGGAGTAACAAAGAACATGAAGGATGCAAACATCATCACAATGTATAAGAACAAAGGAGACGGGGGAGCCTGCAATAACTACCATGGCATCTCTCTTCTCAGTGTTGTATGGAATCTGTTTGCCCGTGTTGTGCTGAAGAGGCTCCAGGTGCTTGCAGAGTCTCTCCAGAAACACAGTGTGGATTTTGAGCTAATAGATCCACCATCGACATGGTATTTTGCCTCAGACAGTTGCAGGAGAAATGTAGGGAACAACAACAGTCACTCTTTGTGACCTTCATAGGCCTTACAAAGGCGTTTGATTTGGTTAGCAGGGATGCCCTTTTTAAAATACCCTGTTTCCCTGAAAATAAGACCTAACCTGAAAATAAGACTGTGGCAATCAACTCTTTGTGGCTCCTATTTCTTTGGGCCTCACAAAGGAACACACACCCTTTTCGCTGCCACCAGGTATTCTTCTAATACCACTTCAAGTCCCACAGAGGAGGTGCCACCCCAAATAGGTCATATACTTTAGGAAGCAGGGTTTATGATTAAGAATTTTTTTATTATTAACCAAAACAACAGGAAAATCATATATGAGTTCGTTCAGGTGTTAATACTTTTTAGCCCATGCAGTCAATCACTTTACTATCAATTTTATATCTCTCTTGTTATGCTTATGCGTTCATTCCTGCTTGTTACATGTGTTTTACTTTCAATTTTCTCTCCTAAACCTCTTTAACCTGTTCTTAACCCCTAACCTTCTCTGTACATCTTCTGGTCCCTGACTCTTTCTACCTCTCCCTAACTCCAACTGTCTCTAACTGTGCCTTCAACTCCCTCTAACTGTCACTCTAACTCCGCCCCTCCTGCTCTATCCTAGGCTCCTCCCCCTTAGCTGCTGTGATGGACAGGCAGGAATGACGTCACCTTATTTGATTCCGCTACAAAAACCTACAGTCAACCCTCGACTTACAAACATCCTTACATATGAACTTTTTGATTTATGAACTTCCTCCGATGTTGGACGGAAAGCCCTTTGAGAGCTCCAAAGGCACTGATCACGGCAGCAGGGACCCTCAGGGAGGTCTCCCATGGTGGCAGGCAAGCCCTGGGAGACCTCCCTGGGGGTTGCTGCCGCTGCGATTGGCACCTTCAGAGGTCTCAAATGGCTTTCCCCCCGACATTGGAGGAAGCCGTTTGAGAGCTCCGAAGGCAAAAAGGCAGGGAGAAAGGGCTGGAAATTCGAATTTCCCACCCTTTCTCCCTGCCTTTTTGCCTTCGGAGCTCTCAAAGGGCTTCCTCGAATGTGTGTGGGGGAGCCCTTTGAGACCTCCAAAAGTAATTTTTTGAAATGCTGGAACTTATGAACTTTTTGACATACGAACACTGTTCCAAAATGGATTGAGTTCATAAGTCAAGGTACCACTGTAGTATGATTTTTCAGGATATTTGTAATATAAGCCCTACCCCCAAAAGAAGCCCCAGCTAAGTGAAACCCTGCCCTCCACCATTGTGCAGCAACCAGAAGATGCCATGACTATTTGAATAAATGTAGATTGTTGTACATTAAAAAAATTAAAAACATCCCCTGAAAATAAGCCCTAATGCAGTTTTGAGCGAAAATTAATATAAGACCCTATCTTATTTTTGAGGAAACATGGTACTTACCAAGATTGGATGTCCACTGCAGCTCCTTAACATCATCAGGTACTTTCATCAGGAAATGAAGGGCACTGTAGTTTTTGATGACTCAACATCAGATCCCTTTGACATCCAAAGTGGAGTGATACAGGGCTGTGTCCTCACGCTGATTCTGTTTGGGATCTTTTTTGCTGTCCTGCTGAAGCACGCTTTTGGAACCACAACAGAAGGCATCTATCTCCAGACTAGATCATTCTAATCTCTCTAGAATGAGAGTGAAGACCAAAGTCCATCTGAAATGCATGCGGGACTTCCTCTTCACCAATGATGCAGCTGTTGTTGCCCATTCTGCAAAGACCTCCAGCAACTTGTGAATTGTTTTAGCAAGGCCTGCCAAGATTTTGGATTAACAATCAGCATGAAGAAAACACAAGTTATGGGCCAGGGCATGGACTCATCTCCCTCTATTAACACAAGAATTGGAGATTGTTCATGATTTCGTGAACCTTGGCTCAACCATCTCTGACACTCTGTCTCCAGATGATGAGCTGGATAAATGCATTGGCAAAGCAGCTACCATGTTCTCTAGACTCACAAAGAGAGTATGGCTTAACAAAATGCTGACAGCATATACCAAGATCCAGGTCTATAGAGCTTGTGTCCTGAGTACACTCCTGTACTGCAGTGACATGGACCCTTTGTGCATGGCAGGAGAGGAAGTTGAACACGTCCCATATGTGTTGTCTCCAACACATTTTTGGCATCACCTCGCAGGACAAAGTTCCAAATAGAGTAGTCCTGGAATGAGCTGGAATTTTTAGCATGTATACATTACTGAAACAGCGATGTCTACGTTGGCTCAGGCATATTGTGAGAATGGCTGATGGTCAGATTCTGAAATATCTCCTATATGGAGAATTAGTGGAGGGAAAGCACCCCAGGAGGAGACAACAGCTGCGATACAAGGATATCTGCTGCCCTGAGTAGACATTGTCTAGAAGGGTAGGATAAAAATCTAATAAATAAATAAATAAATAAATAAATAAATAAATAAATAAATAAATAAATAAATAAATAAATAAATAAATAAAATCTGCAAGTGGGATCTGAAGGCCTTAGGAATGGACCTCAACAGATGGGAAACTGACATCTGGGCGTTCAGCCTGGAGGCGGGCGGTGCATCATGGCCTCTCCCAATTTGAAGAAACACTTGTTCAGCAGGCCGAGGCAAAGAGGCTGTCCTGAAACCAGCAAAATCAGGGAGCTGGACAGGGGACATATTGTATTTGTCTACATATTGTATTTGACAAATTAGATTTCTAAAGAATGTTTTTGCAATTGTTTTGTCTTTGCTAGGATCTTCAAGAAGAGTACACTATGGGACTTTTTAATTACGTATACTTTTTTCCTATGTTCTCTCAAACAATATGATTTCATTCCATATTTCTAACTGATAATTTGTATTTTCCGGAATGCTCTCTGATTTCTACCAATATTTTTGGCTTTTTTTTGAGAGCACACCCAAATAAAATTTTAAATAAGAAAAAAAAATCACTGTTATTGTGAGAATAGCGAGTGCTTCAAAGGCATAAAGGTGAACTTTGGATTCCGCCCTCCCCAATCAGTTTAAATTATCTCTTTATTGAATAAGAAATAAGCACCCAATTCTGCTGTAATCATCTTAATGGTGCAGAGTATACAAACTTCTTGCTGTAGACAAACAAGGAAACTTATTTGTATAGGTTGTATTTGAACTTTTCTTATGTGGGATCCCCATGTTTCTGTGTGTCTTTGAAGCAGCTATATACAGTATGTCAAAATAAAGTAATGGGAAAGATGCTGAATAAATGGCAGCACTTTGTCATAGAAAAAAGACAATGAAATGCACACTCCTTGAGGTGAAACCTGACACTTCACACTCAGTTTACAAGTTTACAGCCTCCATGCTGGGACTTCACTTTAAACCACTAGACCCTGGATTTAACACCTATCCAGGATGATGCTGGGATTTGTCTTTTTCTCTCCATTCTTCCAAGCTCTGCAATGCCCAGGCTGATGTAACTAAAGCTTTCAACTTTAGTCTTGTAACTAGAGTTGAAAGCTTGCCTATTTCTCGGGTGTTAATGATCCAATAAAGATATTACTTTTTTAAAAAATTGAATAAGGACCACACCATTCCCATCTCACACACTTTCTTTGATTAAAGGGAATGATGAGAATGATGAACTAAAAATACATTAAAATTATGCTGGATGTAAAGAGGCAATAAAAGCAACACAAACAGTGGTATAAAGTAAATGCTTATTCCCTCAGAGCTTCTACAGATATGATTTGTCTGGCCAGCCCTGATTATTTAAGAAGAGACAATGGAAGTGCAGACCTTGTTGATACTCATGTTATCTGGGTGGTTTTATTATTGCTTCAGTTTATTTTTTCTACCATTGGAAATCCATGACAGGAACTCCTATTTTTTTTTATATCACAGAGAGGGTTGCGGAGCTGCGTAAGTGTTTAGCTTTCCCCTTCCTTCATGCCATGCCATTTCCCTGATCAATAGCACATATATATACTCCAGCTTTTTTGAGGGGGAGGGCGCTGTATGAGTTTAGATACCTAAAAGGCATGTCACAGGATTAAAAAAAATAGCATCATATAGTATAATTATAGTTGATAAAGGAAATTATATTTTGTTAAAAGCATTCAACGAAAATTCCCAAGTCAGCTTGGTGGGGGAAGGGGACCTAAGCAGGAAACACATCAGTCATATTTTATTGCTTTTGAAGCTTAATTTGAGACTTATGAAAGTGCATCATCATTGTCATCCTCATCACTTTTGTACCTTCATCAGATATCATAGCAACAGCTGCCCTTGTTACTGAGAGGGTGCCTTTGACTAGAGGCGTCATCTGCGTGCGTACCACCTCAGATCAGATGACAAGTGGTAAATGGGAGCCCGCCACTTGGCAAGGTCAGGGGCCTCTCCAGCTGCCTTGCTGTCTCTTGCAGGCCCAGAAAAGTTCCTGCACTGAGGCACAGAGAGGAAAATAACAAACACTGGAGAATTTAATGTGTAGGGGTGCGAAACACATTTTGCTGGACTCAGCACTCTCCAGGAGCCTTTTTACACTTAGCAAGCCTCCTTATGAGAAGAAACACGCACTCCATCTCCAGAATTTGTAAAGCATTTTGGAACAGTAAAATGTGTGCAAAGCAAGGCACACATGCTGAAGCGTGAATGGCTAAAAGGACAAGCCGTTGAAACAAATACTGTATGCACAAGCAGAGTTGAGGCAGTGGAGGGAAATGTGTGCGTTAAGTAAAGTGCTCAAAGAAAATGCACACAAATTTCAGTGGTGGAATTGAAGGCCTTATTTTGGTGAAGAAAACATGGGGAAAAAGAAAAGAGTGCAGAGGGAGCATTGTAGTCCCACTCACTTTTCTTGTCACTTTTATTATTTCATGTATGTATGGGTAATGATCTGAAGACAGATAGGCTCACCTATCCATTTTTCGGTAACTGCCTGCCTAAGAGGGGGTTCATAAAAATAGGACTACTGTGTATGTATGTATGTATGTATGTATGTATGTATGTATGTATGTATGTATGTATGTATGTATGTATGTATGTATGTATGTATTTATTTATTTATTTATTTATTTATTTATTTATTTATTTGAATGCATTTTAAGAATTACTTGAAACTCTTCTTATCCACTAGGTTTTAATCTGATTTCTGTTTACTTCTTTTTAAATATTGTAATAATGCATGGCTACTTAAAGCTTTTAATATTGTTTTATATGGTAGATGGTCCTGGGCCCTCTTGAGGGGAAAAGCTGGAATAAATACTTTAAATAAACAAATATATATATTTTTTTAAAAAATCAGTTTTCTGATTAGGAATGGGAATTCTTATTTGGTGGCAATTGGATTCTCCACCGATTCATTCTTAACTCCTCTTCCCCTCTTTAAGGATTCCTTCTGCAAAGCTCTGTCTCTGCTTTAGTGACACTAAAATCACATTTGTGTGCTTGCTGCATATGTGGAAAATATTTAGCCTAATATTAAATTCTGCAGGGCAGTTTATTGGCCCTAATTACAAAATAGAATACTATAGTCTTTGAAAGGCACTAGTTTGCTTCCTCCAATAAAACTGAACAGGGAATAAGATGTTTTGAAATGGACAGAAAGGAAAATACTACATGAGGGGCAGTTGATTACAATTATTCCGCCAGAGTCTGTTGTCCTCCAGAGTCCTGGAGTGCCATCATTCACCCTCACTTGTAGAAACATTCAAGTGAACCTTACTTTGGGTTGGATCCTGGATCCGTGTTCTGTGGGTAGAAGGGCTCCAGTCAGTGGAAGTTATCTTCATCAAAATTCTTCCTCCCACCACCAATGGACCACTATATACTCCTGCATAGCATGTTCAGGAGTCTGCACACGTTGTGAAGAGTAGGGGGCAGAGAAGCCTATTTCCGCAAGCCCATTTATTTGTTTGTTTGTTTGTTTGTTTGTTTATTCATTTATTCATTTATTCATTTATTTGATTTATACCCCGCCTATCTGGGCTACCAGTCCACTCTAGGCGGCTAGACATGCCTGAATTCAATTTGCTGCCCACCCCCCAGGAGTTCAGTTACTTCAATGGCTAGCTTTCCCTACTTGCTTGCTTGCTTGCTTGCTTGCTTGCTTGCTTACTTACTTACTAGTATGGCACATGTGGGGAATGTGTGTGTGTTTGTGACATTTGATATCCCTAATGTACAGGATTAGACTATAAAAACTGGCCTTGACTTCTGGTAGACTTTTTAACCCACGTGATAACTTGATTGTGGCTGTCCCATGTCATAGTTTTTTTCCTGAAGAACCACTGACTTTCAGTATAAATCACTGGTTCTTAACCTTGGGTTACTCAGGAGTTTTGGACTGCAACTCCCAGAAACCTTCACCACCAGCTGTGCTGACTGGGGTTTCTGGGAGTTGCAGTTCAAAAGCATCCGAGTAACAAAGGTTAAGAACCACTGGTATAAATCATTTTGGGTCATATTGCACTTCTGCTTTTTGTTTGTGTGTGCTCCCCTGCAACGAATCATTTAATTAATTAATTGTTATAAATTTTTCTTGGACTTGTTATGTTTTATGTTGTAAGCCGCCTAGAGTGGCTGAAATGACTAGATAGGCGGGGTATAAGTTTGGGGTGAGATGTAAGATGAAGTAAAGGTGTCTGATCCATGAGGGCTCAATCAGAAGTGATGGATGTGATGGACAGGTCAGGGACCACTCCTGTCCATCACAATGGAACCCTGATTCAAGAGCCAATAGCTGGACAGAAAAGGCGGAACTAGTGATATATAAGAGAATGGATGACAGTTAGAGTCTGAGTTGAGAGTTAGAGAAATGAGTTAGGAGTTAGAGAGGACTTCAGTCAGGGATCAGTTAGAGTTTCAGTCAGGACCAGTCTTGTGTTAGTGAAGAGTGATAGAGAGACAGAGAAATAAATGAATAAGAAAAGAAATGAATAAATACTTGTATTAACATGGTTCTGCATAAGCAAATATAAATGTTACTAAAGCACAGTTGATTGATTAAATTTTTTACTTTATATGATTTACTTATGAACACTTTAATAAACTTTGTTTGATTGAATAACACTGATTTAAGAATCATATTTGATAGAGTGAGGAGAAATCCTCTGGTGGCGGCAGAAAGGGTTGAAAACAAGTGTCATTCCCTAAAGTGTACCTGGGTTGTGTAGAGAAATAAACCGGGGAACTTAGGGTGCGTCACAATGGATATGCACAGATGAGTCCTGGCAATCGGTATATATAATAAAATGAAATGTTCCAAATGATGCAGTGTGCTTACTCAAGTACAGCAGCCCTCTGCTCCCAATGGCCAGGCCCAACGCTGAGGGCTGTGGGGCTAAACCAATGGGAATGAGGAGGAAAGAGGTTCAACAAAAACACTTTCAGACTCCTGCTTCCCACAATATGAGTCAGAGTGGGGAGAACATACCAGTCTAGGCTGGTTGTAATTTTCGGTTTGGCATAGAGCTGAGAAATATGACTTTTTTGGATTACAACCATACATCACCAAAACAGGAAATGCAGCATGAAAAATGGGGAGGAAGGAGGACGCAGGTTTGCATAAAGTTGCATATGTTATTTTTTGTGCACAAATGCAAACATTGTTTTTACCATTTAAACTGAATTACAGTTGAGGAATGAGGGCAGTTGTCATCTGAAACATCTGGAACACACCAGCTTGAGTTAGGCTGGTCTGAACTATCTCACAAGAGGCTATGAGACTAAAAGCAGAGGGTTCTAAGGTCCTCAGGCGTTTTGTGTGTGTGTGTGTGTGTGTGTGTGTGTGTGTGTGTGTAAGATAAGAAATAATTTAGAATGCTTTTAGAGATTGTGTTTTAAAAGCTGATATCTGTTCTTTATATAAAAAAATACTACATTAACAGCTTAGCAGATCTCTAGGGGGTCCTGTTTATGGTTAATGAATTAAATGTGGGATTTATTAAAATGTGGATTAAATTCTAAATTTGAAGCCAGGAGAAGTGCCTCCCCTCAATTGATTTACTTAAACGCAATCTGCAACTAGCTTAACTATTAAGCTACTTACTTCACTGGAAGTCAAGGGTGTGCATTAAACAAAAAAACTTTGGAAAAAGTCTAACATCTTAAATAATTGCGGTCCAGAGGTGATCTTAAAGATCCTAATGTGAGGAATTAGTTTGAATGTATTCAAAGACACCTAGAATGAAAATTTCCTTTAGGCTATACTGCAAAGTTCCAAAATCATTTGTAATAATATATTGCTCATGGTACTGGAAGCAACTCGGAAGCCTCCAAATTTCTCCTCTAGCCTTACTTTCCACCTCGCCCCCTTGACATTCCCTCTAGCTGTTTTTCATTACAAACCATTAGAGAAATTTAATATGGAGGACACATTTAAACTGGTAGTTTTGCAACTAAACTACATTCTATTTTGATAAATTAAGCTGTTGGGAATGGAGACATTCATCTCAGTACATGGGGAGGAGGTACTGAGATTGTGATGGCATTACAAACATCCTTCTCACTTTTGGCCATGCTTTTTCCCCCTCTGACAGTTTTTTTTTTTTTTTACCACAGGATGACAAAATTGCTTTTGGTCCAAAAAAGTTAACTTTCTGGACTAGAGCTCTGAGAAACTCCCAGCCAGCATGGCTGCTGATATTTTCAGTTTTTTAAAAAAAGCAATTATTCTACTCCTTCTTAAATTCTGTCTCATCTACCTTTATATTTTCCCCTCCATTTTTGTAACATTCAGAGTAGATCCCAGAATTCCTCAGCTGTCATGTGATTTGCTCCATTTGTTTTCTGTGCATTTCCAATGGATCTTGCATGGTTGATTGCTCCCCCCCCCTTGGCCGGAAGGGATTAATCGCGTTTCCAATGAGTCTTCCAGCGGGGGGTTTTTTTTTGGTGATTTTTCCCCCTTTGGCCAGAACAGATTAATTGTATTCCATTGCATTCCTATAGAAAATGCATTGAAAATAGGCACCATTATATGTCCTCCTTTAGGGAGGATAATCCATTTGGAGAGCTGTCTTCGTTTTTGGTGACATGTAAGTGATCATTCTACTCCCTCCCAGTGAGTTTCCTTGTCCAAGCATGAAAATTAGAGGTTTTGACTACTAAACATATCTAATCATTTCTCTCTCATTTTTAATGTACAGTTGAGGCCAACAGTCCGCACCCTTCCCCACCTCCAGATAGAACTTCCGAAAGTAAAGGCTGTTTTACAATGAAAATTTAGAAAATTTAGAAGTATGGAGAGGAGAGAGGGTTAGGAATACCATGTAGGCCTGAATAGTCAGTGTTTTTTTTATTTAGAAGTAAAAGTACGAAGCACTGTAACTCACTAGTAGAACACACAGAGGCTATACAGTTACTCTGGTATATATTGTATATTAAAAGAGGCAGGGGTCACCCAGAGTATGGATTATAATAGGACACTGCAGATAATCTCCTACCTCTAAAGCTGCCAAGTAGATCCCAGATGTCTGGATAGCTCAAGGAGTTAGGCATGTGGTTGTAGAGCCAGAGATTAGGAGTTTGATTCACCACTGTACCTCCTGCATGTAGAGTCAGCTTGTGTGGCCCTGGGGAAGCTGAACTGTCCCAGGGTGCCTGCAGAATGAGTATTCTCTACCAGAAACCCCCTGAAATGGGTTAATCAGAATTAACTTAAGAGTACATTGCTATTGCTATTGCTATTGCTATTGCTATTGCTATTGCTATTGCTATTGCTATTGCTATAATAATAATAATAATAATAATAATAATAATAATAATAATAATAATAATAATAATAATAATAATAATAATAATAATAATAATAATAATAATAATAATAATACTATGCACTGGAACTTCAGAATTCTTCAGCTGTAATAGCTTGGGGGCTACGCTGGCTAGGGTATTCTGGAAGCTATAGTCTGAAAAAAGGGGGAACTCTCCCCAGCTCCAGTTCCCGATTATCACAGCCAACATAGGCAATGGCAACACTGGCCATTATATATACTGTATTCTCCTTTTCTGCACTCTGACTCCAACAAGGCTGGAGGACTCCAGGTCTGAGGAAAACTGGCTGTGGCTCATAGGCATGTGGATGTAAAAAAAGGTTCACAAATAAAACATTTTATAAAGTATTCTTAAATTAGAAAAGTGATCTCTCAAATAAAATGATGTATTTATTAAAATATGTGCTTGCTGGGTCCAGGCAGCATTGTGTGGGAGGAAGGTATTCTAGGGGGAAATCAGCCGGCTGAATCATAAAAAGAATAACTGCCCCCCCTCCCCTTGTAGCTCCTTTATAATTTTGAGGGCTGCATGGTACAGAAGTTCTATTATGCCAACTATAAGCCTGATAGTTGACAGAGAAAAATAGAGATAAAGCAGTCAAAGGAAGAAAGGAAATACAAATCCAGTATCAATTTTTGACATCAGAATTTGTTGGCAGGGTTTAATTCTTCAGAAGTCTATTCAAGTCCTGTTTCTAATTTTCTTTCAATTTTCTTTTTTCCCCTCACTCTCCCCCCCTCCTCCCTTGCCTCACACAAATACGTATATGCCTCCTTTCCTTGTGAACGGAAGGCAGCACAGTAGCTTTCCCTCAAGACGACTAGGCCTGCTTAATGTCAGGAACACACAGAAAGAATTTGGCCCTTTCAACCGCCAATCAGCAAATGAGTTCTATGGGTCTCTCTCTCTCTCTCTCTCTCTCTCTCTCTTTGTGTGTGTGTGTGTGTGTGTGTGTGTGTGTGTGTGTGTGTGGTACTACTCTATGAAGAGCCAGTGTGATGCAGAGGTTACAGTGGAATAGGAAATCCAGGGTCTTGTCCGTTCTGAGCTATGAATGAATGTTCCTGGGTTGACCTGGGCTGCTCATTCTTCTCTCTCGGCCTAATGTATTTTACAGAGTGCTTGTGAGGGCGAAGTGAAAGTGGAGGTGGGGGAGGGATAACTGTGTATGGTCCCCTGAGATCACTGGAGGAAAGGCATAATATATATGAAACCAATAAATAAATAAGGATATAATGTCCCTAATGACAGTCATCAGGACTATGATACATATCCAGATGTTCATAGACGATCCAGATGTATATCAAATCCTCACAGGTTTCATTTTTGGGCTGCCAATGAGATGGCATAAAACATATTCTCATCACCAGCCAGAGAGCAACAATTAAAAAAAAAACACATCTCAAAGAGAATTTGTGTGTTTAAAAGATTGGTTTTTCAGCAACTGTAACTGAAAAAAAAACCTGGCACAAAACTGAATGGCAGATAGTTTGCACAGAGGACTGAAAAGTGGGAAAGCTGGATGAGTTGTTAGCATTTGGCCTGCCATTTTATGCTTGCACATACGTATGCTTGATTTCACAAAGAAAAAGTACAGATATTTTCCACAGTTTAAAAATATATATAACCTCTTGGTGTCTTGCTCTCCCCCTGGAGGTGTGAACTCTTGTGAGGGCGGGAGGTTGTCTCCCTGCATTGAGAGAGCCTGCTATGATAAGGAAATAAGAGACCAATGGCAACATTTTGTTATATTCTGACTCTCTAGTTTATAATGCTTATCATCTGTTGAAATGTCTAGGTGTGACCTCTTCTGTGGGCGGCTGCATGTATCTTCCTCTGATCTTTCATCTGCTGTGTTCTACTAGTTGCCCATGACTAGACCCAGCCAGTGTTTTTTTTTAATTAAACTCTATTTTGTGTTTTAATGTGGAGAAATGATTGAATTATGTATTAAGATTAAAATGTGTTTTTAATACATTTTTTTAAAAAAATTGTACTGCAAGCTCCCCATAATCGCCTTTTCTGATGGAAAGATGAGGTATAAAGAAAATCACACAAATAAATGAATAACAAGTCCCAATAAGGTCAGTGGGATTTACATTTTGGTGCTTATGCTTATATGGCAACCTTCACGGTGGACTTTTATGTGTCTCTTCAGAACTAAGTCTCACAGAATGGGAGGTTTATTCCCAAATTAGTGTATTCAGGACCCAGTGCTATCAATGACATCACAGATAGCGTCTGTGGTCCAATTTGCTTATTTCCATCTAAAGTGGATTGCCCAACTGCATCCCTACCTTGACACTGGGTCCCTCACCACACTGGTTCATGTGCTGGTAGACTTGAGATTAGACTCCTGTAATGCCTTTTATGTGGGGCTACCCTTGGGACTGCTACGGAGATTGCAATGGGTCCAGAAAGTGGCAGCCAGTGAGTGGGCTCAGAAAATACCACCCTGCCGCATTACACTGCTTATCTTCTTGCTTCCATACGAATTTCAAGGTGATGGTATTAACCTACAAGGCCGTAAATGGTTTGGAACCTCAATATATGGCCGAGTTCCTCCTTCCAGTTAGGTCTGCCTACCCAATAAGATCATCGCGGGCAGGGCGGCTGAAAGTTTTGACCCCAAGAGAAACCCGGAAAGCAGCTACCAGAAATTGGGCCCCACAACTGTGAAATACCCTCCAGCCCAAAGTTCGCCTGGCCCCCTCACTGGGCACTTTTTAATAGCTATTGAAAACTTGGCTATTTAAATAGGCCTTTCCTGAACAAGGACATGGTGGCGCTGTGGGATAAACCGCAGAAGCCTGTGCTGCAGGGTCAGAAGACCAAGCAGTCGTAAGATCGAATCCACACAACGGAGTGAGCACCCGTCGCTTGTCCCAGCTCCCGCCAACCTAGCGCTTCAAAAGCATGCAAATGCAAGTAGATAAATAGGGACCACTTCGGTGGGAAGGTAACAGCGTTCCGTGTCTAAGTCGCACTGGCCATGTGACCATGGAAGATTGTCTTCGGACAAAACGCTGGCTCTATGGCTTGGAAACGGGGATGAGCACCACCCCCTAGAGTCGAACACGACTGGACAAAAAGTGTCAATGGGAACCTTTACCTTTACCTTTTCCTGAACAAACAAGAGCCTGATGCAACAGCGCCTCCAAAAATGTAACATTCAACATACCATCATATTCTTATGCTTTTAAATGTAATGTATTGTACTGTTATTTCACTGTGTCTTCCACTGCATTTTTTGTTATTTTTTTGCACTTTTTAATTTATGTCATTTTATTTTATTATTTTATTGTCTTTTGTCTAGTCATTGTAAACCGCCCAGAGTGGTCTTGGCTGCTAGGGAATCGAACTCCGAACCTCTGTCAATGCAGCCAGAAACCTAAGTCACTGAGCTATCCAGTCACTGAATTATAAAAGCAAAAAGTTGTTTAAAAATTACAAGTTCTGTTCATCTTATTACATGCATGTTATGGACAATCCCCTGAAAATATAAAATTACAGAGTTCAGCCCTAAAGTTATTTATGGGTTGTGGCTTGGCATAGTTATATAATAATAAAAAAAGGTCCCAGACCTCAGTAACTTCTGATTTTTCTATATGTTGTACACATAACGTACCTTATTGCTTAGCTCAGTAATTTTCTAAAACCGCCCATTGCAATAAAAAAAATTAATAGCAGGTAGTGTATTAAATGCCTTTTAAAATATATCTATCTGCTGAATGTCAGTAATTTAATGTACAAAGTCTTGCCAAAGATAAAGCTGGAGGAAAATGTGTTCTGAATGCTTTTCAATAATAAAGTAAAGTAAAATCATGAGGTAGAATCTACATTTGGGGTCACATTTCACCCTTACTACCCCGAGTGTAGAATGTTTGTTGGATTTCTCTGTTGTTTCACTCTTCTCATATTGGCCGGTGCGTCAGTAAGACCAGAAGAGGAATGTATAAAATATTAATTCAACATGTTTCTTGCATTTTGTGTACTTCCATGGTTCCTACCTCCCACTCCATGAAACCACTGAATACATTTCCTTATCCCAAAGCAATTATGTAGAAGCAAAATCAGGCTTGCACTTCAGTCCAGGAGCTGCAGCCAATCAGAGCTCCCTGTAGGATTCACATGTTGACAGACTTTTGGAAAATGTCTGCTCCCCCAGCGGAATTGGGTTGAATGGAGGTGAATGAGGAAGGTCAAGCCATCTTTTTGTTGTTGTTTAGTTATTAAGTCGTGTCCAACTCTTCATGACCCCATGGACCAGAGCACGCCAGGCCCTCCTGTATTCCAGTGCCACCTGGAGTTTGGTCAAATTCATGTTGGTAGCTTCGGTGGCACTGTCCAAACATCTCGTCCTCTGTCGTCCCCTTCTCCTCTTGCCTGCTCTCTTTCCCAACATCAGGGTCTTTTCCAGGGAAATTTTTCTTCTCATGAGATGGCCAAAGTATTGGAGCCTCAGCTTCAGGATCTGTCCTTCCAGTGAGCACTCAGGGTTGATTTCCTTTAGAATAGATAGGTTTGTTCTCCTTGCACTCCAGGGGACTCTCAAGAGTCTCCTCCAGCACCACAATTTGAAAGCATCAATTCTTCTGGAGTCCATAGAAGTCAAGCCATACATTGGATTATTTCCCCCACTATACTGATCATGTACTCCCTCCACCATGTGATCAATGATGAGGTTGTAAATTTAGGCACACTATTATTGCCCAGTCTCTACCAAATTCAATCCCTGATCTCCCACTCTGAGACTTCCCAGAGACTCAGAGTAGGAAAATGGCTGAAAACAGTTATTTCAAAAGCAAAGAATTTGAACAGGTATTTCAAGAGGAAAAGTTGCAATGGAGTAATTTTGGGGGACCCTCCAAAGAAGAGGCCATTTTAAATGAATATCTATCTATCTATCTATCTATCTATCTATCTATCTATCTATCTATCTATCTATCTATCTATCTATCTATCTATCTATCTATCTATCTATCTATCTATCTATCTATCTATCTATCTATCTATCTATCTATCTATCTATCTATCTATCTATCTATCTAATCTCCTGGGAGTACCTGAGGCCTGTTTTTTGGCCACCTGTGCTCTACACTGGCTTTCCTGAAACATACTGGTCCTCAAATGGGGAAGAGAATTAATATGGCCGCCTTCATTTTCAATAGACCAGAAAGTTTTAAGCTACAGTGCTATGAATAAGCCCTAGGGCTTAAACCCCACTGAATATTGCTAGGGTTCCTTGGCTTGAGGATGCCAATGAAGCTGTCTGGACTTGGAGGCCCATCTCAGAAGCAGCAGCACTGGAGATGAAATTTTTATTCTGAGGCAATAAAAGGGGGTGGAGTCCACAGCGGTAACTTCAAAGTCTGGGCACCCATTTTGCTTCCATTTTATTATTATTGATTGGATAATATTTTTCCAATTTTGGTGGATAATAAAAAACAAACAAAGCCTAGCGAAACAGCTCAATGGTTTAGGTATCTGGTTGTGGAGCCAGAGGTTGGGAGTTCAGTTCCCCAATGGGTCTCATTGACAGGGGTTGAACTTGATGATCTGTAGGGTCCCTTCCAGCTCTTAAGTTCTAAGATGATGGAGATGATGAAAACAAAAACACTTTTGTAATCCTGATACAGCCCAGCACTCACTGACTCCGTCTAAAAGTGTTCATATATGTGTTGTTCCAAATGAAACAAAGGTGCCAAGGTGCTCCCACTGGTTCTCTTCCCTACCCTTCCCTTTGTTCTTGGTTTTTCTGTCATGCCGACATTGAGCCCTGTGGACCCTTCAGAGCAAGACATGCAATGGAGCACTGCCATGGTGACTGATGTGCCTTCTTGATGGACAAGCACTAGCATCAGTGGTGTGAAGCTTAGGGAGGGAGAACTCTCTCCTCCCAACCCTTGCCTGCCACCATCTCAGTGACATCACAAAGGTCCTCTTCCTGCTAATCTAGCAATGCTAAATAGTGGGTATTTTCTTGAGGTAAAAATGAACACGGCATTCTGTTTCTGGAGATGAAGGTGGTCACCTAACCCTTTTTGTAAATATGGCTGTTCCTCACTATGTAGATCAGCAATACGAAATGTAATGCCTGTGGGCTTGAGGTTGCCTTTTTTGGCATTCCTGTCCTTCGAATACTAAAATGCCTCTGCTAGATTAAAATCTGACAAAATGAAAGGGTATAATTTTGGACTTAAGCATAATTCTGAAGAAACAAGAAAGATTTCCTCATAGTCAAAATGGTGCCAGTCAAACGACACATAACAGTGCTTCTATTGCTGAAATTCTCAGTTATAATTGTATACTTTCAATATTCCTCATGATGACAAGGCATTTTTAAAAAGGGGGAAAAATTAATAACAACCACCTTGTATTGACAAAGGACAACTGCTGTGCAAAGATAGTTAATGGTATAGGCGGACAGGAAACCTAAGTAGTCCATTTCAGTTTTGGTCTGCATGATTTGGCTTTGTGGACAACATTCACCTTTATTTAAAGCCAAGAGAAGATGAAAAGATCTTTGCTATGCAACACAATTGTCTTGAATAGAGGGTTGAGCCAGCTGAGAGACTTCGGGATCACACAATCTTAGCTTTCATTTGGCTAATGACTTCTCGCTCGATGACAGGACTTTTCTCAGCAAAAGAAAGCTTTTGTGGCACTAAATTACCTCCCTCATTTTACACATGGTTTGCTATTTAAACCCACGTGGTTCTTGAAGACTAATAAAAGAATGAGCCTTTTTTGTATTAGGTATCAGAATCCCATCTCACTCTTTGGGATATGAATTGGAGCCTAGTTCTGCTTGTGTTTTCTATTCCCTCTGGATTAGTGTCTGCCTCCTTTTTATTACTGTTATTGAAGTGCAAGTCTAAGACTTTTCCCATTTTGGAGAATAACACACAACTAAAAAAAAAACCTTTTGTAATCCTGATATGCACTATCAGTGTTTTCTTTTATTTTGTCTTAAGGTTGAAAAGAAGAAAAAGAAATTCCCTACACTCAGTTTATTCTTAAACTCTGCCCTTTCAGGCTTTGCCATGAATGAAAACTATGGCAGCAATCTGTGATGAGTTCCACATACCCATATAATTTTTGGAGAGCAAGAGGATTTCTGTTTCTCAAACAGGAAACTCCCCTGCCTGGGCAAACCCGTTTTGAAAGAGAGGAGTTTCAAAAGAGTTTGTGATGTAGTAATAAGAATCTGCTACTTAAAAGAATAACACTCATGCATCTAGGCCTTTGGTGTTGCTCTTCTTTTGGTGTTGACAAGAAGATTTGTTTTCTCATTTCCCTCTTCCTTCTCTTCCTCCCCCCCCCACCCGCTGGGTGCTGGACATCATCTTGACTATCTTGACTTAAGATGCTACAGCTCTAAAATGTTACGTTGCATCTAAACCAGTTTCTTTAACCAATAAACTCTTCTTCCTATTTATTTTACCCTGAAAAAGATCAGATGTAACCATTTGTACTTTTCATGTCTCATTAAGTGAACAAAGTATTCTAGCTTTCAGCACTATGTTCTATGGTTCAATCCATTTTAATGGGTGTCCAACATGTGAATAAATTTTACCTCATCTGTTTTTCCTCTGCATTCTTGTTTTGTAATGTTTCTTTTACAGTATAGCAGCTTTCCTATCTTGCGAAGAGTATCCTGGTAGACTGATGTGTTTTGAGACAGCATTCTCTGTATTCAATTTCTGATATCTGATTTTTGTCCATTAATTATTTTGCATAAAGATTGTCCTGTTTGTCTTATGTAGAGTGCAGAGGGTCACTGCTGGCAAAAGGTGACATAGATCACATTAGTTGGGGAGCAAGTAAAGGTACCCTTGATATTGTGTGTGATCATGCTAGGTCCTGTAATTGTGTGGCCAGATTAAATGTGTGTGGGGGCAGAGTTGGCATCTCAGCTTATACCTGGGTTTTGTCCCCATGTCTGTGTCAGTGCTGTGTGATCCATTTTGTATTAATAGTTGCTTGCAATTGGGGGTTGTCTTTAAACTACTATAGGTCTGCCACCAAAGGCTTGGGAGAATTAAGCATTCTTGTCAAGAATAGTCTGGAGATCACAAGATGAATGTGAGTGGTCTCTCTTGTGGACTGAAAGTATCCAGTTAGCTTTTCTTCTGGGTCTGTCCTTCAGTAGGTTATTTCTGGGTATCCATCTTGCTTTGTTAATTTGTTCCTTTATCATTGTAGTCTGAGAAATGCACTTGGTATCTTTATCTTGTAGATCTGAGCAGAATGCAATTGTACCTCACAGTTTGGGTGTAAAGAATAGATTTTTTGGTGTGTTCAGCATGGAAGGGGGAGGCATGTATGTAGGTATAATGATCAGTGGATTATCAATATAGTGTACTGCTAAGATGGCCATGTTGCAGCTTCACAAGGTGTCTAGAAAATGCAGCTGTTGTGCAGGCTGAAGTTTATGTTTGGATGAAAGTTATTGAAATCCTGGAGAAATTTCTCTAGGGCTTCCTTTCTATAGGTTCAGATTATTTTAAAAAATTATCATTCATGTACCCCAAATAGAGGAGTGGGTTTGGGGTACAACAGTTAAGAAAGCACTGTTCTAGATCAGCCGTGTGTATGTTTGCATATTGTGGGGCCATGTGAACCCCCATCACAGTTTCTTTGATCTGGAGATAGGTTTTGTAGTAGTTTGGGCGGCATATAAATTGAATAAATAAATAAATAAATAAATAAATAAATAAATAAATAAATAAATAAATAAATAAATAAATAAAGGAGGAACAGCTGCATGATTTTGTGGGCTTATTCCTTGTTTTGATAGCCTGTAGTCCATCTCTGGGTGGGATGTTAGTGTAGCTAGGACAGTGTTGTCAGGGAGGTTGTATGTCCATTGCAGCTAGGATGGTGTTGTTGGGGAAGTTGTACGTGGAATGAAGTTTCCTTAGAAAGTCTGTGATGCCCCTTGCATAGCTAGGTCCATTGGTGGCATATGGCATATGGATGGAGTTCAAGTATACCTCAACAGTGATGATGTTGATGCTTGATATAATAGGTTTACTGGGGTTTCCTGGTTTGAGTATTTTTGGTAACATTTAATCTGAATAACACAAAACACTAGCCTAGGTTTGAAAATAAATAAAGTTTTTTTGCGAAAGTCATTCACATAGTTTCTGGAAGAAACTAAGCAAGTGTGTGCAAACAAGAAACCTCGTTGCATCCATCTCTGCAAAATCAAAAGAGCCATGAAGATATCCAGTCTTTGGCAGGAGAAGGACAAGAAGGAGGAAGAAAAGCCATTGTTAGGAAGCTTGTGCTTACATCTGGTTGCAGGGGGTGGGGTGGGGGAGAAGCAGCTTCCAAGAGCATGGCGTTTCATTTGAATTAAAAATACTAAGAAACAGAATTGTACAGATTTCAGGGAAGAATCAAGAGTTCCAAAGGAACAAGCAAAACCACTCTGCATGATCTTTTGGGGGAAACTGTAACATGTAAAAGCACTTTACTGATCTTATAGTATATATGCAGTCCAGGACTCAACTCAGGGATTCGTCTGCAAGTGCATGATTATTTTACAGTGAAATGCAAATAAAACTAGTCGGAAAGTGAAAATGCTGTATCACTGCTATTCCCTGCCCCCCTCAGGCAAATCCTCATGATTTAACTAAAATGTTCAAAATAGCTTAATGGAATACAGTATTAAAACATTTTCAACAAGACGCAGGTTGTGGAAAAAGAATCAAATTGATAGGTTCATGAAATGCAAAATTAAAGTTATCCTGCCTGCATTTACAGTCTGGCCTTGCTTCAAAAACAAACATTGTATAGAGACAGTAACAGACAAAATCAGAGTGCAGTAATGCACAATATAGGCTTCATTTCATATCTTCAAGTGGTATAAGACAGCTGGTAATCCTTTACAATGTTAAATGTGCATAGTCTATCTTTTGTATTATTTTTAGGTTGAAAACCACACTCTAATGAATCATACTATAGACCAGCCTTATGCCACAGATGTGCTGGATGGCAGCTCCAGATCAATAGCCATGTTGACTGAAGCTTATAGAGTTGAAGTTCAAAACATCTGGAGGGCAGAAGGCTGATGAACTGATATATATTGAGGAAGGCTGATATGATACAGGTCCTCAGAATAACATGAGGCTGCCCTAATGTTGATCCCTCTGCTTAGAGATAAGCCAGTTGTGGTCTAGTTTTAGTTAGAATTCCACTTCAGAAAGTCTATCTTGCCCCAGATAGAGGACTTCTCCAGTGAAGATGAGTTCGAAGTCTTGAACCAGAATAAGTTGAAAAGTTGACTAACCTTGCAGATCCTGAACCCACAAGTGGAGGCCAAATTCAAGATGGAGCATCTTTGCTCCAGAATCAGAAGAAGAAGCTAGATACCTGCCCAGCCTATGAGAATGGTGCACACTAAGAGGAGAAGCTCAGCTTGAGGCACCCAGGTGAATTGTTTGACTGTAAAGATTCTTTATGAGTGTACACTTCCTCAAGAGCAGGGGGTCTACTTGAGAGAAAACTCTTGCTTGTATAGCCTGCATAATTAACTCATATACCACCCAACGAGTGTTTTAAGTGCTATGGGGCGGTATATAAGCAGCACACTTTGCTTTTACTTTGCTTTGTTTTCAGGATTACTAGCTCTCGAAATGATTGCAGCAGAGACCAGCTATTTAATGCCTGGAGCTGAGTTCTAGAGGGGTCATTAGCTCATTGGTATAAGCCTCAGTTTGGGGACTGCAAGTTTGTCTCTGGAAGGACTTTGCCTGTTCTAGATCTTGGCTTGGTTTTCTGGATTTTGTGCGCCTGGCTTATCTACATGTGGGACAGTTCGTTGCAACTGAGATGTCACCCGCACAGGAAAAAGGCACTCCCCTAAAGTATTGAAGAAATGATCAAACAAAACCATATATCATGAAATAAAATGGATTAAACAGCCAGTGTTGCTCTAGAGACTAATTTTTTCTTTGGCCACCTATTTTTAATTGGTGGTTTGTAAAGCTCGAGTGACTCCATATTGAGTCCCATCCTCGTATTAGGAGAATTATTAGGAAGCTGTTTGCTTTACTTCTTTCCTCGTGTTGTTCGCTTACCACATTGCTTTGTTCAATTAGCATTATTTATCTTTCTCCAAGTCATGCTTCTGTGATTTCTAGAGTAAGGAAATGCATGGAGTAGTCCATCAAATACCAAACGAAGTCTACCAAGTGCTATGGATGATTATTTGGATATTTCTATAAGTATCCTAATCTATGGGTTGTGAGATGTTCCCAACTATCTCTGAGGGGTTCAGTGATTCATTACCAATTAAGTCCATAGCTTTTAAGAAAATAAAGGTCTATGCTTCATTTTGCATTTGCCATGGAGTTGGGCTGGTCTGTCAAATCTATTTTCAGACTTCGCACTATCCCACTTCTAAGTCCTTTCCATGTTGATTCTGTGTGGACTTTGTGTTGTTGTTTTTTTAAGCAAAGAAGACAATTGGTATGCATTCTTCTGTGTGAATGTCTGAAATTGTCATATCGATAGGTGCTCTAATGAAAACATGCTCCCATCGATTAAGGGCCAGGAATGCATGAATCATATGGATTTCATAATGAGATTACATTATGTTTAAAAATTAATTTGACAGATTCAAACATTAGATATTGAGAAACTAAATCATGACTACTCATGCTAAAACTTGAATTTAGCCTCAAGTTAAAATTATGAAGACATCAATTAAATCATTATTGAATATAAAATATACAAGTCCATTATTTCATAAAGAAACACATAGTTATATTGTATGGGCTTGCAAGAGCTGTAGTGGCATTGCTATCATAAGCACACCTACCAGAGCATTTAAAAATAATTACTATTTAGAAGCTGAAATTCTGCTGTTTCACATTATAAATTGTTCTAGACAACACCCAGTAAACAATATTCCATTTGTCCATTATACTGACATAAATATGCCAACCACTATGCTTGTGAGTAAAAAAAAAATGCACAACCAATGGAACAGTATGTCACCAGAACCACTTTGTAAGGAATATTAAGCATAGCTGTTGCTATTAAATGCTGTTAAATCACCTCTGACTTATGGCATCCCTCTGACTGAGCAATCTCTAAAACGTCCTGTCCTCAACAGCCAACTCTCATCCAGCACCATATTTCAAATTAATCCTTCCCCCCTATCAGCTTTCTTTACTGCCCAGCTTCCACACCCGTACATGGTGGTCAGAAATAAAAGAGTGTGGATGATCTTGGTCTTGGTCTCCAGTAACCCATCCTTACACTTGATGATCTTTTCTAGTTTCTTCACCGCTTCCCTTCCAAGTCTCATTTTTCTTCTGATTTCTTGACTGCAGTCTCAATATGGATTGATGATTGAACCAAGGTATACAATTTTTTTTCACTCCTACAATTTCTTCACTGTCTACATTAAAGTTGTGTGATTCTTCTGTAGTCATCACTTTTGTCTTCTTAGACCACAGCCTGTCTACAAGATGCAGCTAGGTTGATTTGCATGAATATGTCCTTTCCTTCCATGCTGGTTGTGGAAGCCCAGCTTAGCCCCTGCTTGAGTTGGCCTAACTGCCTGAAAGAAAGGTAAAATACAACCTCATAAGGAATGGATGTGAGAACAACAAAGCAAAATCACAACAACTCTTTATATTTAATTAAATATTTCATTTCTTCCTTAATCCTGCTTCCATTCAAGTCAAACAAGAATATACAGACAAAAGTTGCAAGAAAAAAAGAAAGTTTTCTGGCCACAGCTCTTATGCAGAACCCAAATTGTTCAAACCTATCTCCCATGCACCATCCCATCAATTATTTTATTGTTTTATAGCTTATTAGTTGGAGTGGGTGGGGATGAGGAGCCTGTGATGCCACCAGTTCTGAATGTCTGAGTTGTTGTTTGTGCTGTGGCTTGCGGTACCTGCCTGTCTCATGGTCTAGTGTTGTGTGAGAGGGAGGGAGAGGAGAAAGTAGCCTTGGACCACCAATGCTGAACTGATTTGGAGTACGAGGAATTTGTCACCATCATCTCAGTAACCCTCTGAGAAGGAGACAGAGCTAGGCTGCAGTCTAAGTTCTCAACCAACCTATATGTTCAGTCAAAGCTTCTTGTGATGTTTTGCTAAAGCAACGAACCAGAAGTGGCCCAATAGCACCTTACACAGCACTTGTTCTCTGTCTTAGCGCAGATACTTAATTCCCAGAAGTCTTGAAAAATACTGTGGACCTTTAATCCTTATTATTTAACTTTTCTAGGATTTTTAGACAAGTGCATTTATAAGATTGGGCCATCCATTATAAAAATATATATACAGTATATTTAAAAGGTATAGGTTTCTTTCTCACTGTAGAAGAGGGCTCTGAATTCGCCTCTCCTGTGGAAAAGAAAAAGGTGGCTGGATAACTCAGCCGTTTAGACATCTGGCTGTGGAGCCAAAAAAAACTCTCCATGCTACTGTTTTTTATGTCCAGCATTACTGCTAACGTTATTTTTTTGGCCGAGTTTAGAAGTAATGCGTTAAAACTGATGTGCTAATATTAAAATTGAAACTTTCTTGGACCAATGCCAGAAAACCCCCCGTCACAAAGTAACTTTTGAAAAGTAATCCCAGAAAATTAACATACACAGTTTTGTGGCCTTTAATTAAAAATTGATTTGGGATATTCCTGCTCCCCCCACTCCCTAGAAAAAGAGGTGCGTATCTCTGTTTCAAACTTGTACTTAAAATTATATTTATGCTAGGTGGCCTAACTGCATTTGAACTACACTACATAGACGTCTTACCTAACAAACTGGAGATTCTGTGGTATTTCTCAAAGCTTCCATGCTATCTTGTCTGAACTAAATAAGAGTAGTAGGGTTCAAGGCTAAATAAGACATTGAATGAAATATTGAGGGCTAAATACCAAGGTTTTTATTATTATTATCCACACATTATTTCATTCATTGTGGATTGTGTTTTTCATTTCACTCAGGCAGCCGGGCCAGATGAATGGGTCTTTCTTGAAAAGTGCATTCATGTAAATGATCCAAGGTTGAGTTTGTTCAGAGGCTGCTGGGTTTTGTTTTTTCCCCCCAAAGCAAAATGGAATTACAAAAATGCTCTGTAGAAAATTGAAGCTAGATATTTTTTTTCAATTGTTGAACAATTATGTTGAGCTGATGGGAGAAATTTCCACTGTATCCACAATAGCTTTGAGAAAGAATGGCAGACCCCTGCTGTAACTTGAAGAAACAAAAAGTTATGGCTTTTCAAAATATATATTTTAACTGAAAGGGTATTTTAGGGTCTATGTAGAAAAAACTTAGTTATCAGTATTCAGCTTTTTAGCTTTATGTGTTTGACTTTTAAAGGTTTTAGGAGTTGTTTGCTGAAGTTGTAATTGTGTAAGCAGTTAGAAACAGTACGAGAACTTGCTTGTTTTAGTAGTGTTGGATACTGTGGTTCAATTAAAAGTTATAGAATGCAATGTTTTGAGAAGCATTATGTACTTTTGCTGTTATAGGCTAATTGTTTTAGGATTATGATACAAATAGGATTATAAAACAAGTTTGAGGTTGCTGGATGTAATTCCAATGATAAAAAGAGAAATATAATCCTCTTTCCTATAGTCAACAGGAAGAAAGGATTGATGTATGTCCTTTGAAGTGCCATTTCAATTAATGTTCTGATCAATGTGTTAACATTAATTGACAATGCTAACGGTAGAAATTCTCTTGCATACTTCCAAATGCGCAAAGGGATGATGTCCTCATCAGTGGCAAATCAGTCCTGATTAGAGACTCATTTTGGCAACACCGAGGTGCATACAGCTCATGTGCAATGCGATGCAGTCATGCACATCCCCACAATAACCAAAGGAAGCCTTTAATCAGCAATGATTTGTCATTCCTAATGACATCACCCTGGCTGCAAAGACCTATGCAACAGGATTTCGGCCAATGAGTTTAAAAGTTTAACAATAACCGCAATGAGCTATTTTTTTATTTGCCCAAAGTTCCAAGCTCTTCTTTTCAGCTTCTTTGTCTGTTTGCCATAGTTTACGAGTAACCTCAGTGACAAGTTGAGAAGATCCTCCCCCTGTCTAATATATTAGGTAAAATAACATTTAAGTACCATTCCATCCAATAAAGAATAGTAAAACTTTCTGCACGTTTTCATCACAACTGACTCCCGATTCCAGAATTTGGAAATAATTAATTAGAAGTGATTATTTATTTATAACTAACCCATTGCTCTGGTAATTTATGTATATACCATCATACATTTTGATAGCGACTTAACTTCTTTGGAGCTATAACTGTAATAATTTCAGCATCTTTACAGTTATGGAGTTGGCCTCTTTAAACAGCAGAGGAGAATTAGCACATGGATCCAATGCAGGTATATCCTTTTTCTTCAAACTGCTGACTGAAAACCAGTCTTTTTTTTTAAAAAAATATGTTGCTTTGGAGAAAAAAGGAAACTGAAGTCCTTCTTTTAAAGAATTGAACCTGAAATAGTGCGCAACTCCTTTTAGAAACCTTGGTAGCATGTCAGCTAATAACTTTTTAAAAATAACTTTCCACAATGTGCTTCTCAAATCCTTTGTGAAGAGAGAGGCCACGGCTCCAGATGGGCAGGCAGGCTGGGATACTCTTTGAGACACAAAAGAGGGCTTCTTCGGTCAGCTGGTGCCAGATGAGGCTATAGCAGGTGGGCAAACACTCTCAGCTGGAATCCGAGAGCATCCTATGTACATGTTTGTCACCTGTCTCAGTATGTTTGGTCACAATGCTGGAAAGCAGAAGATTTGCCTCTTACGGAGCAACTGGGTAAAACTGAGAGGCACTAACAACAAAATGTTCCAATCTGCCTCATTGCACGGTAGCTGACACGCACAAAAAAATGTGTGTATCAGAATTTCCCCAGTGCCTGGAAATCTGAGAAACTGAAACTGACAGATTAGTCAACATCTCCCAAAATTCCCAAAATTCAAATATAAGAGAAAGCAAAGCAGATAGATTTGTGTGCGTTTAATGTATATGTGTTAGCTGAACATTTGGCCAAAGAGGCTGAAAAACAAGAAAAGTGAGCCTTTTGTGACATCCTTCCCTCTCATAGCTTGGTCCTGGTTTATGTGTGCCTCAGCTAGCTCACTAAGCAGTCTCCTTGGGAGTGCTGTCACTGATGTTTGGTCAATTAATGACCTTCATTGGTAGAAAAGTTGCATTCGCTTCTTTTTATTCGTATATTTCCAGAAAAGTGCTTCCTTTTCTGGAGATATGCAGGCAAAGGATCTTTCTTGCAACTGTGTTTCAGCCCCGAAAGCTGACAGAGAGCAATCTCTTTCAAAAACAGGACATTCTGCCGAACAAACCTGGCTTTGTAATTTTTTTTAAAGAAGCACTCTTAACGCTAGGGAGCACACTTTCATCATGAATTAGACTCTCTGCTGGAAATATTCACAGAGAGAGTCAAGGGAGAGTCTCCCTCACAGCCCCAGTTTGGCTGCGCTTTTGACCAATGCCCTGCTGCCAGAGAACAACAAAGCATCCAGAAATGATAGCACTCGTGGTAAACAATGACAGGCTTCTGGAGAGCCCGAAGTGGGATATCACACTTAACTGTGTCATGCACTTGTATGGGAAGAGGGGGTTGTTTTCATAGGCAGTTACATTAAGAGGCATCCCTGAACTTTTCACCTCGCCCTTTGCAGATTAGAAGCCCCCTGGTAAAGAAAGCTCTTGTCCGTTCTTTATTTGTTTATTTATTGCAGTGGTAAAAGTGAGAGACATGCAGTTAGTGGACAGTGAGATGAAACATTCTCCAAGAAGAAAGAGGAATCTATATTTTGTATTGAATAAGCCATTATTGGTGGCTTTTATACCCCGAGGCAAAATGGCTGAATTTTCACATATAAAGCTAGCTAGTGTTGGCATGGAATGCTAGACAAAAGATGATTGATCCGGAGGTGGGAAGTAACTAGCTATTTGTTATAAACTGTAATGAATTCAGTCCCCCTTCTTCCATTAAGAAAGACATAACTAAGGGGATGATCAGACATATAACTCACTATTTGGTTTGCTTTTGGTGCGGTTCCCTTCGACCTATTTTCCAGTGGCCACATGTGTTTTAAGTGAAAGCAATCCATCCTGCCCCTCCACATCTTCCTGGCACAATGCTAGGGTTGCAGTTTATTTGATGTGATTGGAAGCACTCCTGATTATCGTGTTCTGCAGTTTCTGTGGTTGCCTCCAAATAGGACTATGGGCAGCATTCTCTTTGGTGACAGTCCTGTGACATATACAGTGGGTTGTGACAGTAGAACGGATGGTGAAGAAACTCTCTTGTCTGTTTTCCTCTTTTCACATTGTTAGAAAATATTTTCACAATAATGCAGCATGATTTCTGATTTAAGGGAGTATCCGTGCTAGGTTGATGTATTGCTGTAGTGCCATGCCACTTACTAAATACAACAACAACAACAACAACAACAACAACAACAACAACAACAACAACAACAACAACAACAACAAAAAGGGAAATTGCCATGGCCTGCAGAATAATAGCTGCCAAAATGCAGGGGAAGGGGACAGGGTGTCAGTAATCAAAATGGGGAAAACTTGAAGTAATCTGAAGTGCTATCTGTATTTGTCTCATAGGAAAAGAAATGTCTCTTATATGAATGGAAGGATTGCTCAAGTATGAGATAAAACAGATCATATCATTTGTTTTCTCTTTCTACATCATCTTTTAGGAAACATTCCAAAATCCATGTCAGTCTTGCATGTTTATCAGGGCAACCAAAGGGTAAAAAAGCCTTTGAGATCTCCAGATCTTTTAATCAGGAAAGATGTTACAGAAACAATGAGGTGAGGAAAGAATTGGCAGCAGTGGGAGGGTAAGTTTGATGCTCTTGGAATCACGCCCCTGCACAATATCTGGTAGTGGAATTTGTGAGGCAGGAACACAGATATTCAAATAGCACTGGTGATGTGATGGCTCTAAGCTTCTCTTGGGCTGATTCCTTGGAATGGAGAGTATTACCTCTATTACCTAAAAAAATATGTATGTTAAATGTATGGTACTTTAACAGTTGCAGCTTCTTGTTAAACCAGATTTTCTCAAAAATGGGTTCCTAGATGCTGCTGGACTACAACTCCCAGAAGTCCTAACCATGGGAAATGGAACTTCTGGGAGTTTGAAGCAGAATAACATCTGGTAACTCAGCTTTGGGAACCATTGTATTAAAACTGAAGGGTTTTGAGAGAGGGATTAATTATGTTTTGTGAGAAGTCAGTGTTTCCCTTACTTTTTCTCCCTCTTTTTCATTTCCCTTTCCTCCATTTCATGCCATTGGTGTTTTTGGTGGTGGTGGTAGTGGTGGTGGGGAGCCTTCTGAGTAGACTGTTGAAGGCCTCACTGAGCAGAATGAATTGGACTAAGAGAGAATTTAGAAGTACAGGAAGGTATATCTATTTCTGTCTAAAGATGGATACTGCCACCTAAAACCATTATTTCCAGAGGCCAAAAAGGACTAACTGTATCACTTTTCATGCATTATTTATTTATTTAAAATATTTTTACCCTATAATTAAAAAAACAATGTTTAAAGCTAGAAAAAGTAAGTATACAAATACTAAAAAGGATCCAACAAATGCCGTACTAAAAAAACAGTGAACAAAAGCAACACCAAAAGCACATTCAAAGCAGTAAGGCACAACATGCATATGTTATATTCATCAAGATAACTTGAGAAAATTGATCAGAATCATTTCTGTGATTTTTTTTTAGTCTTATCATTTTGAATTCTGATTATTTTATGGATCAGTTCTTATTTATAGCTGTCTTCAGTTTCTTGTTTCTTTTTAAATTAACAGGCATAACTTGTTGGCAGAAGGAAAACAAAAACAATCTACAGTTATTTTTTTAAAAAAAGAATCTTAATTCAGAATCTCTTGTAAATCAGGAAAGAAGGAAAATCTAGCAAACAGTTATGTAGTAAATATTTTCAAGACCTGTTGCTGCTGTTATAACCATGTATGTATGAGAAGAAC
Organism: Pogona vitticeps; assembly: GCF_051106095.1. Classification (NCBI taxonomy): domain Eukaryota; kingdom Metazoa; phylum Chordata; class Lepidosauria; order Squamata; family Agamidae; genus Pogona; species Pogona vitticeps. Next base: position 162,499,286 of record NC_135785.1, read on the forward strand.
TGAAATCATGCCAGTCAGCTGAATCATTGGAAGTAAGAAAAAAAACAGATTTAGCTTATTCTTCAGTGTTTCGTATGGGAGCCAAAACATCTCTAGTAATGGTTCTGATTTTTTTCTACAGGATTTGTGTTGAGACACTCTTTAATCAAGGAGAAGAAGACTTGCAAATATTCATTACACTGTTAGTCATCACTTCCACCTACTCCAGCACTAAGCCAAATGTCAAGGTACTTTACTTCATCAAAGATAAGTAATAGTGAAAACTTTTTATATTTTCCCTTACACTACCAATTAGAATCTGTTGTCTGTCTTTTATACCTTTTTCTCTCTAGCAGATTTTCCATGGTAAAGAAAATGATAGAAGCTGCAGTACAAAAGAAGGGAGGACAACTATCAGAGAGCAGTATCAGTTGAAGGAAGCAGATGAATAACATGATGAATACTATGGCCTGACCCTAGTGCTGTCAAACATCTCATGAATTGGGCCATTGCTTGACTAATTTGACATTCTCAGGGCTTGAACCTGGAAGGCATTAAAGACTTCATTGTGCAAATGATTACTATTTGTGCGACAGTTGCAGCCAACAATCCTGCAATCTTGGTCCTTCTGTGGGACCACTGCTTCTGATGAGGTCTCATCACTTCATATTCCATCCCATCCTTTCAGTGCCTTTGACTACTTTGCGCCGCAGTGATGATCTGTACTTATAACAACTGGCATCTTCTTAGTGTTTTTCATAAGGTTTGCATACCTTGCTGCTGTGAATTGTGGCAAACTGATAAGGCAGTGGGCTGCATATCTGTTGCGTGATCACTTGTGTGACCACTCATGCTAATGAGACATGTTCTGATATGCCATCAATTAGTCACACTTAGCTGCAGCAAGTTATGCAAACCTTACGTGAGTGACAAAAAGATTCTACCTGATGTACAATTTACGCGATGCACTAGAGTCAAACTAGTACATCCTCTGAGAGATCTCTCTCTGTAACAGCAGAAACTTTTAATTTTTCCATAATTTGCAACTTAATTTGCTTTGTTTTGTGATTGGTCACTGACAGGTAAACATGGGCTTCATTTGCAAGAATGATTGCTCAAACTTGGAGGTTTTCTGGAATTATGCATCTGAAACACTAGCATGATTTCAGCTTCTGATGACATGCTACCTGTGATGTATAATTTAGCCTTTAAGTACTGAATATTCAAAGAAAATGCCTCTTGCAACCAGGTTAAGACCTTACAGTATGAGACTATTTGCAGCCTAATTTTTAGCTTTCTATTTATTGCAATTATTAATCATTCTTACAGAAGGAAATTAATGAGAGCATCATAGAGAGCGATAATCTCTCTTTCTCTTTCTTTCTCCCCCATGTCTTTTTCGATTTATCTTTCCCAGCCACTCTCTCCTTCCCATTCTTGGATACACACCAATGTTGTTGCTGGTGTTGTCATGCCCATCTTTTATTACATTTCTTAAATAGGCCTGGAAACACATACTATTGCTATATACTTTTGTGTGTCTTCAGGCAGGAGGTCCATTCTATCTTGTATCCACATTAAACTGTGACTTATTTATTCTCAGAAAAATCTACACAGTAATTCTAATTTCCACTGTATTGGAAACAGGTTTTCTCTCAAAAGACACATTTCAAAATGCATTTTGCTCCTTTTTTTGAGCCAAGTACTGGAACGGAACATTAGTTCCGATTTGCACATTAGGCTGGCAGGTGTGGATTAGGTTACTTCATACTGGAATTTATAAAGTACGAATTCCTTAAGTATCCCTAATGATATATCTTTAGTTTTCTGCATGCCACTTTGCACAAAGTTTTATTAGAAAGGTGGCTTCTAAATAGTGCTGATAAGAAATACATCTTTTAGACAAAACATGATTCTTTGCATGTTTGAAAGCAGCTGAATCTTGAGTCTTATCTTAAAGTCTGCAAAGACTTTATAATAATGATCTCATGTCATTTTACAAAGGCATTGCCTTAAAACTTCATTTTGTCCCACAAGTTACTGATTGTAAATATCATTGAGTTTTCATTGAGCAGATGGGACTTTTGGCTCAGCGGAGGCTTGATAGTATAAGGAAGTGAATCTCATGAGAAACCAAGAAAAAAAAAACCCAACCTTTTTTTTTGTCTAGATTTCTTCCATGTGAGCTTTTTTCTCTGAGAAATCTTACCAAATCTCCTGTGAATTTTTTTTAATGTTTTGTGCTTCCCCCTCCTGAAAAAACCACTCTTCAAAGAGATTGTAAAAGTAAAGGGAAAAAGAAAAGAAGGCAAATTATTGTGGCACTTTGAAGACTAATAGATTTATTTCAGTGTGAGGTTTTAAGGATCAAAATTCAGACACAGGGAGTGCTAATTTTTGTCCCCTACATGTATTCCCATGGTGAGAATCACGCTCAAGTGAGGATACAGAGAATAGGCAAAGTGACAATGGCTTATTAACACGGGAATTTGCCTATCAAGCTGTTCAATCTGCAGAGAATTACAGTGGTGCCCCACTTGACGACGATAATCTGTTCCAGGAAAATTGCTGTTAAGTGATATCGTGGTCAAGTGATATCGGTCAATGTGTTCCAATGGGGGAAATACCTCATCGTCCTGTGAAGATTGCCCATAGAGAACCGCTGATCAGCTGTTCAAAATTGCTATAATGCGAAGCTTCCCTCTGGAAAGCAGCCATTTTGAGAAGGGAGGGAAGCCATTTTGTGGAGGGAAGCCATTTTGTGGAACCGGAAAGATCATCATGTAGCGAACAAACAGTTCGCGAAGCAGGCTCCTAATCAACGTAATGCAGATTTTCCCCATAGCAAGCATCGTTTTGCAATCGCTAAAATGTCACCGCTAAGCAATTTCGACATCATGCGGAGTAAGCGTATAGCGGGGCACTACTGTACCGTGTTTCCTCAAAAATAAGACAGGGTTTTATATTAATCTTTGCTTCAAAAACACATTAGGGCTTGTTTTCAGAGGATTTTTTTTCATGTACAACCATCTACATTTATTCAAATATAGTCATGTCATCTTCTGGTTGCTGCACAGTGGTAGAGGGCAGGGGCTTATTTTTAGGGTAGCTGGGACTTATTTTTAGGGTAGGGCTTATATTATGATCATCCTGTAAAATCATACTAGGGCTTATTTTCAGGTTAGGTCTTATTTTTGGGAAAACAGGGTATTACAATTCCTGGGCAAAATGATATATTTCCTATGTGAGAATTCCCTGAAGCTGGCATTGAGCTCATAAAATTTGGCAGTTCCATACAAATACACACACAATGAAAACCAAAACCAAGAATGGGGAACCAGGACTGAGGGGTCTTGTTTCCCCTGAAACCTGAGTAATCTTGCTGTTGCAGAGGCAAATCTTAACAAGCAGTCTTGGAATAACAACGCTTCAAAAATTGTCAAGAATAAGCTGCCCCCTCTCTTTTTAGTACTATCCATATCTCTAAATTAGAATCTTGGCTTGTAGTAAATAATATTTATCCTATTCTTTTTTTTAAAATGATAACACTGTTATATCTAGACAACTGTGATCCAGATTGAAATTCTTCCTTTGTTCTAAGTTTAACAAGAGAGTAAAAGCAGTACTGTATATATATTTTTAAAAATGCTTCAGACACATGGTTATAAAAATCTTCTCTAAATTACACATATCTTCATACTCATAGTGCTAATAGCACCTCCAAAATTATTTGCATTCAACGGCTTATGTTCTTAGTCCTTGCTTTCAGCTTGATGTTCTAATCCCTTCTTAACACTGTATTTGTATATATAATGTCCCAACTAATTCAGCAAAATGAACTATAACACAACGGCCTGGACCAGAGATGGTTTCAATGCAATGAGAAAATATAGAGACCTATATTTATTTCTAAAAGGGACGTGGTGGCTCTGTGGGTTAAACCACAGAAGCCTCTGTGCTACAAGGTCAGAAGACCAGCAGTCATAAGATTGAATCCAGTTGACGGAGTGAGCTCTCGTTACTTGCCCCAACTCCTGCTAACCTAGCAGTTCGAAAGCATGCAAATGCAAGTAGATAAATAGGTAACATCATGGTGGGAAGGTAACAGCGTTTGTGTCTAAGTCGCACTGGCCATGTGACCACAGAAACTGTCTACGGACAAACACTGGCTCTATGGCTTGGAAATGGGGATGAACACCGCCCCCTAGAGTCGAACACGACTGGACAAAAATTGTCAAGGGGAACCTTTACCTTACCTATATTTTTTTTCTCCAGTCAGCTGGGATTTAGTGTGAAAATGTGTTTAATATCACCCACTAATTTTACTCCTATTAGCTAGCTAGCTAGTTTATTTATATCAGTTTTTTATTTATATCAGTTTTATTTACCTGCAGTTGTCTCAAAAGACTAGCCATATTTTGTACTAAATAGCAGTCTGTCTTTTCAAGTGGTGGCAAGCGCTGCAGCAAAAATCACAACTACCTGTCTTCCTGAATGGAAGGAAGGAAATCTGTTCATGAACCTTTCATAAAACCCCAAACCCATAATCAGATGTTCTGTTAATCCCTATTGATCAGGTCATGAGGTAGATTCGAATGAAAACAGCCCATGTCCAAAATGGGAAGGGAAAATGCAGCTGCCCAATCCACAATGGGGGTGGGGTGGGGAGCAAAATTGGTAGAAATGGGTGAAAAAACAATCCAAATAAAATATTTAATTTGCATCTACCTCATTGCAATAATTCTGGCTATTGATTCATGAGGTAGAATGTTGGTCTAGCTATTTATGCTCTGGCAACTCTACATTATAGGCACTGAAGCAACTCGGCAACCCCTGAAAAGAGACAGGTGAGTCCTGCCAGTCAGTGTAGTGCAGGTGTGATACGCAGAGTTATCTAAAAGGCCCAGTCGAATGGCCAATGTAAATATACAATGGATCATCCTTTTCGTTCCCTCACTTAAACATAGGAAACAAAATTACTGTACTTCTGAAGCAGAGAGGCCTGACCTTTTCATATATGTGGTTGTGCGTAAAAGAAAGCTGGACTGTGCTCTTAAATACACTTTCCCTGAAAGGGAATTCCACAGATATTGACAGATCTTCCTTTCAAGTCAGAGTGGTTGAGAATGAAATAAAATCATTAAAAACTGATAGCTTCCCATTGATTAAGCCTATCTCCTCAAGACGTGTTTGCTACTGGGATGTGTCTTTTTGACTGGTTGCTGGCTTTGTGTCCTTCAAGTCTTCCCTTGATGTGTCAAAGAAGCGGGAAGAATTTAAATTTCAAAGAAAGGATCTAATGGTACAGTGCAAGATGAGACTCTATATAAATGTTTATTTATACAAGTAGGGGAAAGTGTGAGGAATCATAGCACTGTTAGAAAAAGACAGTAATATTGTTCTAAGGCTGAGCAATCCTCTGTGTGCATATTTGTGTGTGCTGAGACACACGTGTGTGTATGCATGTTTAGAGATAGCTCTGATGTCTGAGGCTCTGATGTCCCCCAATTTTAGCCATTTTGAGTGTGACCCAGTAGGGGAGAAAGGAAAGTATTGCCCTTCCTCCTCCTCCTCCTCCCCCTTCTTTGTTCTGAGGTTTTCTGTCTTTTTCTTTTTAAAAAACTATTTCCTTTCCTTGAAACCACAGGGAGGAAAATTACATATCCCAGTTTCAGGGCTGGTGCACATTTTGATCATGATCAGGGTCATCCCTGGTGAGTTAGAGGGCTTTTGCTGTTGTGCATCCAAAGCCTTTAAGAATCTGCTTGTGGCGTGTCACTCACCCAGTGTCAGACAGGTGAGATTTCCTTATGGGGGCTGGCTGGGACACGATAGCTGAAATCTAATTTCACTCTCTGATGGCAAATTTCTGCTTTTAGAGAGAGAGAGATCCATACTACCTTATTCTGTGGCCCTTGCGGTACCCTCCCAGGGAGTACAGAATTTCAGTTATAGATCAAGTCTAACACAAAGGCAATCAAAACAGTATAAGCAACCGTTTTAATCCTAGATCTGAAAGCGCACTGTTTGATTCCTCTTAGAAATGATCCTGTGCTAGATTAGGGATGAAAGGATGCTTGCTAGGGCCCCAGATTGCATATGCTTGTTCTTATTGACATATTCCTTTTTCCCCCACATTCCACATTTTCAGTTTTATCCTTGCAATTTTTAGTAGCTATGAAGATGGGTAAGCTTCACCTACCCATTTTTAAGCTTAATAGCATTCCATATTATTTTTTTTCCACAGTAGACAGCATTGCAATACTATTTAGTATTATTAAGATAGAAATTGACTGTACAGTAAAGGAACAAATGCCGCCTATTGTACATTTTCTTTCCAGAGATAATATAGTCTTCTTTAAGAGACCAGGAGGATGGGTGGGGGGGGGGGGAGAGAGAGAGAGAGAGAGAGAGAGAAAGCCTTTCTATATAATGAAAAGGATCAAATGGGAAAAGCAAGACAACCCAGTAGTAGAACCTACAGAGAAATGAACACTTCAGCACTTATTTTTTATGAGCTAGTTAACCCCAGTGGATTTATAGAGTTGCCAAAGCCTGACCTCCATTACTGTTGGCCAGAGTTAAAATATACTTCAAAAGTGTGATACTGATCTCTCTTTCTCTCCTTCTTTTTTTAAAGGAAGAAAAAAAAAATAAAATTCAGTCAGGAACCTGCCTGAAATATATTCTGATTATTGGATCCTTTTCTATGACATTGAAGATTAGGTAAACTGGAAATGGGAGAAAAGAAATCGTCGGAATATTTTCCATACCATTGAGTTGCAGACAACTTTTCAAATGTCGCAGTGCAAACTATTTTTTTGGGGGGGGGGAGTCTTACACTGAATCCCAGTCCGAAGACAGTTTAACTGTAATTTTGTGCTGATAATAAAATGTGTCCATATTTCCTTATTCTGGAAATGATTGGGGAACTTTCTTTTTTCTTAATGCCACAGGTAACTCATGACTAGAACAGAGGTTGCCAACCCTGCCCCAGATCTGAAGGTAACATGCCCTCCTCCCCAAATGACAAGCTTCCACTGCTTGTGTTTGTGGTGCTTTAGAACAGAGGGGAGAAGCTGTAATTCATAGGCAGTGAGCGTATTTGGAGAAAGAAACATGACCACTCATCCTATGGCAGGGTTGCTGAAACAATTTACAAAGCATGACCCTTCAATGCACTCTGAAGGAGAAGATGACCAAGGTCATTTTCATTATCTTTCCTGTCTTTGGTCACCCTCCTGCTGACATGATATTTCTCCCAGTTTTTCGCACTCTCTTGCAGCCGCATGGAGGATCCAGCTCCCATCTTTCTGAGAATATTAAAGTCCCCTCCCCGGGTTTTATGTACTCCTTTACAGCAATTAATTTTCCTATCAATGTCCTTTCAGGAAAGGGGGAGAACAACAGCTTTCTTTTGGACCATGTGGCTTGCAATGAATAGAGGGTACTGAAAATGTTTGACTGCACAACCTACAATATCACACAGAATGGTCTAAGGCTGGGATGTACGGTGTATAAAGTAACATAAATAATGAGCGATTTTTATGGGTTTTTTTAATGATACAAAAAGATTTCTTTCAAGACAAGTCGATCATTAACATATATTATTTTTAGTAAGCTAGCTGTTGAATGCAGGGAAGTCACAAAAAGTACAGCCGAGATAACAAGCAAGATGCTGTCAAAGAACAGGTTTATTTCTATCATCATTATTTTGTTTTTAACAGTCCTACTTGAAGGAAGTCAAAATGACTCCAGATTGTCTCTTTAGATAATGACTTCAAATTTAGAAATTGATTCCAGGAACGAGGCTACTTATTCTGCAATCATGATGTTGAACTTTTCACCTGTGATAGAGAGAAGGCGGTGGCAACTTCCACTTTTACTAAATCTTCATCATTATTCATTTTTTCCTCCTCTATGTATTCTCCATGTCAAGTATACAGAACAGGAAAGAGATTGAAAAAAAGAAAGAGGTGTGTGTGTGCATGTGCTGGTCAACAGACTCCATTAACCTATTTTTGTAATATGACCAAGTCTCTTGGCTACTTAGACAGAGTTGATGGTCTCAGTCTTTGAAACAGTGAGATATGCAAGATATAACCTGATTTAGCATATTTATCCAGAAGGGATTTCTGGTTCCCTCTCCTGGCAGGGTGTGATGTCTTTGATGGTAACACATGGTGACGGCAAAGTACAAAGTGAATGGAATAATGGGGTGCCAGTGACAGATGTACAAAGAACATGTAGCTAACTCTTCCTTCTGAAATTTAGGCCAAGCCAATTGATTTCTCCTGGGTGCTGATTGAGATCATTTTTTAAAATCCCACACTTGTAAGCAATTGGAAATATTTGGATCTTTCCCTTAGCCCGGTTTTTCTGAGTTCTTTATGATACACTTCAAAAACAAAACAGATTTACAAGTTTTAGATAGCAGTCTTTTCGAAACACCAGTTGGTATCCTACATTTCCATAAGCATCTGTATTGGTATTCTAAAATTCAGAGATAGCATCATGCAAGTCCATTGACCATTGCCAACATCTCTAACACCAACTCTCTGGCATGGAATAAAAGTGGCTGAACCTTGTCCTCAGGTCTCCCCTCTTCACAGCCAACTGGTGGGATTTCTTTTGTTAGCCCAAAGCTGAGCAGGCCCATGCCACAAGACGGAGATTACATGAGGGTCACAACAAACAACTCTTTGGGAGGAAAGGCCACAGCATTATTGGCTACAACAGCAGTATTCTTGGCCCAGCATTAGAAATGGATCCAACACATTTGGAGACCCAAATGACCCTTAATGCCAACCATCATCCCCTCGACTGACATCGAAGGTGGGTACCACCAGGAGTGGCACATGGGTGTATGCTGGCCTTATGTCCCCTGAGCTAGGCCAGACTATGGCTTGTCCCAGTTCCCCTTGAAGGATTCCTCTGTTATCCAGGACAAACAGGCACTGGCCTGCCACCTCCACACCATCTGGATCCACCCCTGTGCCCCAAACTGCCAACATAGTTGTGGCAGGACAAAAAGGATCAACAACCACTCATATAAGCTTCTCATATACCTTCACAACCTTCACTGTGAAAATGGTGAGGTTATATGATACAAAGAAGAAACATGCATTCACACTGTTAGGAAAAACAAAAGGGTGGAAGGGAAGACCAGCAGGCATGGAATGGTGGGAATGGTTGTGCACTCCCTTTCTTATACAAGGTAGGTGGGGTGGAGTGAAGACTAATCCACTCAGTCTTACCTCCCTGGTTGCCAGCCCACTAATGGGAAGCTGGCAGGAAAGGATGTCCTAGCAGCCAGCTTTCCAGAGTCACTGATGCTTTCGGAAAACACATGGCGCTTCCATGTCACCAGGAGCCTAACTGCACAGCTTACAGCTAGCCCAGGCTACCACTGTGGCCACAACCAAGGGACCCCCAGGTAAATCTGGGTTCCCATTTTTTATTTGAACGGCTGCACTGTGATGTACCTCTAAGTTCTGGAATGGGGAAGAGAGTTCAGGATCAGCACAAGGTTTGGAAAGATCTTGAGCAATTTCCATCCACTGGCAGACCTTGTCAGACATCAGGGGGTATCAGCAGCTGCGAAGACAGCTTAGATTCTCACACCCCCTCATGTTAATTCTACCTGCAATGCGTCTGGAATAGACACGAAATTTACTCAGATTCTTAATTTTATTTGACTTGGGTGGCTAGGGTCAATGGCAACAGTATTCATGAAAGAGGTGAAGTGCAATCTGTATTTCTCTCCAGACCTTTGTCACTTTAATATATTTAACTTTATTTATAATAGTTTGTATTCACTGTATGATTTTTAGTACTTTAATCCAAGCCCAGGAACAAAGATATTTCTAGTGGACAGAACGGAAAAATAAACGTGGTGTTTTTCTTTAAAGGTAAGAGATTTGCTTATTTTTAATTTATTGCATTTATATCCCGTTTCCTTCTACAAGAACCTGGGCAGCTAACCAAAAACACTCCCATAAGCACAGCAATAAAATAATTAAAAACTACAGTTCAGTGAACTCTTTAACAGCACACGTTTTGACTTGGCTAAGAAACATCTGTGAAACAGTCAGCTTAAGCATTGCTGAAAGTTTTCTGAAACTAGTAAGTTCAATAGGCCCTGCAGACTTCTGTCAGTAAGGAGTCCCATAATGTCAGCAGCTGAAAGGTCCCTGCTGTGCACCCTTAGAAATGTTACACTGAATAATTAGGGTTCCAAGTATGCAGAAGACAGACCCTTATTTGTCAGAACTGCTCTTTATTTATTTTTGAAGGCATTTGCTCTTTGAAGGCCTGTCAAAAGACATTGCTCAGTTTGAAAATGTCTTCTGTCTGAATGGCCAGCTAGTCAAAGTCCTGAATATAGTTACAAGACCATAAGGGAGGCAGGGCATTTGAAATGTCTTTCTGTATATGTTTATTGGCCAGAATCCTGTTAGTATTTGTGTAAGGCTTGCGTAAATTGCTATGGCTGCTTTCAGATTACTGACAAAGAGCTGGGGTGCATCTTGATTGCATGCCTAGTTATGTGCCCAACTGGCAGTTGGCCATGGCATGTTCCACAAACTTTATGCAAACACTGTAGGATTCTGGCTATAGCCTTGACACCCTACCCCTTAGGTACCCCAACTTACAAAAATAAGTAGTTAAGACTTGGGTAGCAAACTGAGTAGGCACACATGTTAGCTAGTCACCATATTCTTTTACTATGGGAAGATGCATTTTATTCCTTTTCAAATTATGTATAACGATGGGCCAAAATCCTGTTGCTAAGCAGAATAAATTGTACCACAGTGGATCCACTGGAATCTATCGAATTTATAGAGCAGTTGACTGACCAAATCCTGTTGATTCAATGGGCCTACTCTAGTGTGAGGTGCTATTCTAAACGATTCTGCCCATTGTCTCTTTGTGGTCCCTCATGCACAGAAATGGGTCAGTATGGGTACTTCACAGGGCTTGAAGCAGACAAGGGAGGCCTAATGTGCCACAAGGAAAATCCCTTCTCTGCAAGCCATTCTAGAACCTCCTCATTTGGCTTGTCTTATTAGGAGCCAGAAAGCAACGTATGTCAGAAGTAAAGCATCACAACCCATACTATTGTCATACTACATGCTCTTTTTATATTTTCCTGAGAAGGCCCACATATACCAAAAACCAGGGGCTTTGGGGGCTGCTCTAGAAATGTTTCCACCTCAACTAGTAGTCATGGTTCCAGTGCAGAATCTTGTAAGGTTGTGAAGCCTGCGGCTTCCCTACTGAATATTTAAAATAATTGCTCACAGTGAAGAGATCCATTGTCAGATGAATGGATTGATTGGGTCAATTGGTTTTGATCGGCAACAGATTTTGCCTTCAAGGAATTTCCAATAAACAATGCTTTTGACTAGAAATGTGTTTTGCCTCAGTGAGGTTTTAGACAACCTCTTTCTCCCCTGGAGATTTATTCCACTACCTCCCATGGGAGTTGTAGTCCAACATATTGGAGTCCTGAGGAGTCCTGTATGAACTTGCAGTATTTTTTCTTGTGGGAGAAGCTCAGCTGCCACATGGCTTGTACATTGAGACATAAAGGTAGTCTATATTCACTTGGAAATTTTCTTTCTTTTAAATCCAATATGTAGGGAGAAATTGTATTGGTCTTTGCAACCTAGACTGAAAGAGCATGAATGAAATCTTCTGCTGTTTGAGAAGAAAGGGGAATCTTTTGCCAACAGCAAAGGACACTTCAGAAATCTCCTGCAACCACCCACTGAGCTGGCTGAACTTGGGGACTCCCCATTGTCTTTTTGACTTGTCACTTGCAAGACACATTTCCTCACAGATCAGGTCTATCAGAGACTCTTTCCTGCCACTGTGTTAGTAATTAGGTATGCCTTGTTAGTGCTCAAGGCGTGTACATCTGTCACTTTGAAATAAAGGGTTCACTTTCCTTTTCAGATAACATGTTCACCTCTCAGCTCAGTAGCACAAGAAAAAGGAATTTCATAATATTGGGGGGAAAGCAGCAACAGTTTTTTTTCCCCCCTCGACTATCATTCTGGTATTATAGTGCTTCATAAAAATAGATCTACTGTTATGGCTTTACAACTTTTAATACTAAGGGCAGGAGAAAATGCAGATGTGACAGCCGTAGGAGAAACCTTCCAACTGTCTCATTGTGCTCTTACTGCTAGAGCATCCCAGCTTTCTGGGAGATCTGGACCTCACCAGATCTGATTGATTTCTGCAGAACTACAATCAATCATTATGTTTCTTAATTGTAGTATGGCATGCCTTGCCTTTGAGAAACAGGAAAGATGCAATCAATCTTGGCCAATAAAAATGACCTTAAATAATGATTAATCATGAAGATTTGGTTTGATGCGTATTGATTTGTGGGCATCATTGTCAGTAATGGCTACTTGAGTGCTTGCAGTCTTACAGAACTATCTGTTTTGACTGTTTTGCAGTCAAAACAGAACTATCTGGTGCATTGTTGTCTTCTGTTTCACGAGTGGGCTTCTCCGGGGCACAAGAGAGAAATGTATTACAGCCAGGCTGTTAGATGGAGCTTGGGTGGATAAATGAGGCTCTGGAGGAGGAGAGTGGTTGGAATGCTTCTAAGCAGGGCTGACCTAGTGAGTGAACTGAAAATGCCTGAAGTCGTTTTTCTGCAAGTATGGCAGTAATGTGTAACAACAAACAGAAAAGGACAAAGTAGAATTGAAATAATTTGAAGGCTAAGCGGTAGCTATTTAGAACTTTTAAATCTCTAAATCTGATTTTAAAATTGGGTATATATATCTGTGTTAATGCACATCCTGTTGTGATAGTAAATGCCATTAAAAAGCATTGACATTTGATGATTGATGCCCATCTCATCATTTCAAAATGTTTAAAATATGCAGCTGAAATTTATTTCCAAAAATAATTTTCAATGGGTTCCTGAGCCTCATGGCGCAGTGGTTAAACTGCTGTACTGCAGCCAAAACTGTGCTCACGACGTGGGATTCAATCCCAGGTAGCCGGCTCAAGGTTGACTCAGCCTTTTATCCTTCAGAGGTCGGTAAAATGAGTACCCAGCTTGCTTGGGGGGGGGGGAGGGAATGTGTAGCCTGCATAATTAACTTATAAACCACCCAGAGAGTGCTTGAAGCACTATGGGGCAGTATATAAGCAGCACGCTTTGCTTTTGCTTTGAGGGCTAAATAGTTAGAGGCCTTTTAAATGTTATCCTGACTTCATAGAAACCACTTCTCTACTCTGAGGTAGACTTCCTGGCCCATAACAAGCCCATCTCAAGTCCATTTATTCAAATGTCACCTCCTATGATTTGGAGCATTGGAAATCATGTGATGAGCAGAATCCATGGACATCATAACTTTTGGCTTGCTTTTCTGCTAGGGTACAGTACCAGCTAGTCTACCCCAGAGTAGACCCAGTCTAGATGGGCGGGGTATAAATCTACCTACCTACCTACCTACCTACCTACCTACCTACCTACCTACCTACCTACCTACCTACCTACCTACCTACCTACCTACCTACCTACCTACCTACCTACCTACTCGCCTGCCTGCCTGCCTGCCTGCCTGCCTGCCTGCCTGCCTGCCTACCTACCTACCTACCTACCTACCTACCTACCTACATACATACATACATACATACATACATACATACATACATACATACATACTTTTAATGTAGAGGTAGCCCAAAGACATGCTGGCCATCCTATTGGGAGCCAAGAACCTCTCCTTCCACCAGCCTGATTGGATTGCCAAAATTTTGCCTTCCATCCCTTCCTTTAACATTATGTGCATATGTGTTGCTTATTTTTGTTATTACTGTTGCACATGTCATGCACTTGGCAGGAAACAACAGGTCTGAGGCAAAAGCCAGGGGTGGAGTGGGAATAAGGCCCATAATGGTTAATGATTCAAATTATATAATTGGACAATAAACAGTGTGGGGTTTATTGTGGCATTTAACCTGTGATGTTTCTTTTGGATAAGCGGTCACTGGTTGTGACTGATGCTGATGAATTCTGATGCTCCAGCACTCCTTGTACATAAGGAGGGTGTTTGTGGTGGGGACAACGCAAAGACGAAAACAAGCTGAAAATAACCTGGGTAATGGCTAAAGGATATATGGTTAGGTAATGACATCAAGCACATTATGTATATAGCCGGTGAATGGGATGGATGGACAGGGCGTTTATCAAGAGGGCCTTTGTAATGAACATTCAGCTAAGTGCAACGGAGCCTCTGGAAGCTGCATGAACCTTGTTCTATGTGTCCACTCTGTTGCCTGCTCAGTAGTTTAGATATCTGGCTGTGGAGCCAGAGGGTTGGGAGTTCGATTCCCCACGGTACCTCCTGGGAGAAGTGCCTGCCTGTGTCGCCTTGGGCAAGCTGCACAGTCCCAATGCACCGTTGGAAGAAGAGAATGGTAAATTCAGTACCTGGAAAACCCTGAAAAGGGTTGCTATAAGTCAGAATTGATTTGCTGGTACATTATTATAGGGACTTCCAGTGTGGTATAGTGGATAGAGTGGCGGACTAGGCCTCTGGAGAACAGAGTTTGAATCTTGACTTCACCATGGAAACTCACTGGGGGAGTGAAAAAGTAAAACAGATCCTTAATATTTCACTTGAAAGCCCTATTAGGATGGCTATAAATCAGTTCAAACCTGAAGCACAGGACACACACACCTTAAGGATCCAGGTAAGCCTCCCCCCCAACCTGGTGTCCCTGCAAGGTGCTCCTTTTGGCAGGGCTTGCTCAGCTATGTAATCACTCTGTAATAAAAAAAAGAAAGCAGCTGCAACAGGAAACTAGTTTCTCCAATAAAAGTGGGCAAATTAATAATGTGGGTTTTGTTGAATTTCTTTTTTCTGAACTGTAAATTCATTTCAGACTATGTTCATATCAGTTTGTGAATTCAGCAAAATTGGTCCCAAAAAAAGGAGAGAGTCAGATCCTAATTTTGTGTGCAATTCTGCTGGAGCATGGCGTGTTTTGTGTTTGTCCAATCCATTACAAAGTTGCCGGTTGGATGCCATCACTACATCTTGTGACAGTTGAGTTCCGTAGTTTAACAGTATACATGAAAAAGTATCTCCAGGTAACACTTGGTCAGATGAAAGTCACAAATAGGTCACAAAGTTGCTTCCGGAATGAACAAAGGCAGGGGAGAGATGTGTAAATGATACACAGATGAGTATACACACTTCTTGGGAGGGAATATAGTAATTGTCATTGCAATTAAAATATACCAGTATTTTGTCAAGCTTTCAACTCTTAACATATCCTACCCACTTGAGGATTTATTATGTAGCAGCATGATCATTAGACTGGATTATATAGCATCAGGTGTCATAGCACTCTCTGTCAAGAAGTTCGTCTCTAAAATAAGAAATTGGATGGCTTTGCGACTAACCTTGTAAGGGATCCCCTAGAGCTAATGCTAAGGAAATATAATTTATTGATAGGCAAACAAAGGTTTCTTGATGAGCAAAATGAACAAAGGAGCAGGGGGTTAGAAGCGGTGTACCAAAGCTTGAGAGAACTAGCCTAGAAAATCACTCAAGCATGTCAGTGTGATGAAACTGAACATCTGGAGAGCTACCTAGGAACCTGAATATGGCTGCTGAAATGAACCACATCAGAACCACCTGTCAACATGTAAAAACAAAGGGGGAGGGAGAGCCCACCATGGATGATTGTGTTCAGCAGGGAAGCAAGCTGATATACAAGTCACAGATTTATTAAAATGCCCTTTTTCTAGAAACAAGAAGATAATAAAGGCATCCATCACTTTAAACATCCCAATCAGAGATAATACTCAAAGTTTCACTCAAATGTGTGACAATTTTGTTTGCTTTTGATCAGGGATTGTGAACATTTGCAATATTCAAAGATGGGACCCAGTGAAATGGGCAGATATGCCCATCTCTAAGTCTGGTGCTTCTGAATAGCACCATGGCTGCAACTGATTTAGCATAGGGCCTCATCTGATCTAATGGGACAGAAAGTTGTTTCCCTCCCCCCCAGCATTGTGTTTTTTGGAATTTTACCTTATAACACTGTGTTTTCAAAGCCTCTTTTCACTAAACATATGTTTTGTATGTAGTTAAAGCAATGTTTAGATCTGGCATTATTCTAATTCTGAATATTAAAGAGCCAATTCCTCATGCTAATCACACTAACTGCTATTAAGATCTGCATTTCAGTTGATTCTAGTAGAGGAGGGCTCAAAGAGTCAGGTGCATGGACAGAACTGGCCAAGAGAAAAGATTAGGAGGAATAGGGAGATATGTGGGAGGAGGAAATGGAGGAAGTGAATTATCCAGTGAGAATGAAGGTAAGCTGAAGAAGCCAACCAACTGAAGTAAGCGCAGACACACTTCCAATTTAGCTCTTTGTGAACAAGCAAGCTTTGGAGTAAATTATTCAAGGAAAGGAGCCCTTAGATCAAAACAGCAGTGTCTTTCACAGTATAACAGCAGAAACCTAATCACTTGCTGATTCAGTGGGACACTTATTTACTTATTCAACATCTTCATGTGGATAAGCAGTCTATCGTACTAGCAAAATGTCAGGGGAGTTGTATCAAAAGTAGCCAAATGAACACAAACTGCTCTGAGAATATTTTTGCAGCATGCTCTACTTTCTCTTCCTCAAAGATACAGTACCTTGGTGAGGCAGCTTTGCCTATCCAGCCCGGAAATAAAGAGATGATACAGGATGTTGGGTTAAACTTGGACCACAACTTTATTAACTATTTAAACTAAATCCCCCACCTAACGTAGTGCAATATTTATCCAAATCCGGTGTAGCCTTTACGTCCGGATTCTAAAGCAGAATGAGTTCCTATTTCTGAATCGTGCTGTCTTCCATCCTGCACATGTTCAGGGGCCCCGTGATAGAGGTACCCCCCCCAACTGCCTCAGCCCACTAAGCCTCATGACCCTAGGTGAACTGCTGCTTGGGAGGTTCCCTTAATAAAACACCACCTCCCTTTGGAGCCCTGCTGGCTCTACCAAACAGGGAGATAGAACGTTTTTCGCACCATGTGTCCTCCAGGAACTCACCAAAACTCTTCCTCTAGCACTACTCGCCACGGCATGGGGCTATTTATATGTCCCAAGCCTGCCATCACAGCCGAAAATTTTGGCCCAAAGGCCCCCTTGTAAATTGCGCAGAAAAAGGTCCACTCCTGTATCGGACAAATGAACTCCATCACTCCTGCATAAATCTGATTAACAAACTCTTATGTCAGGTGCCTTATCATTGACCCCAACCTAGCTCGCATGGCTCTGCATACTTTCCAGTTAACACCACGACATGCATAGTCAATGCACCGTGGGTCACAATCAGCCCATCATACCATCCTTGGTATAATGTTTGACCAAATTAACTTTGTCGCAGGAAACTTGGCCTTAATGGCTTGAAAACCATTGATCACCTGTAGTAAAAGTGACTTGCCCGTTCTTGAGCCATTTCCTCCCAGATGAACAACCAGTACGTATATCAGGGGGTACATCCGGAGTACCCTGGGATGGCATTTCCAAGAGTCCACCCCAGACCATACCTCTCCATCCCCTCCATTTCAACATGGTCTGCAGGACAAGGCCCCAACTGGTCCGCAAAGTGTACTTTGCCATCCAATATACGTGGCTGTGACCGTACAAAACAACTCTCAACCGGGCTGTACCCAACTTGAAGCCTGAAAAAGAAAAACCAAATACCAGCATCTATTGTGGGAGAGAACATATGTAGGTCTTGAATCTGTATGAAGACCACCGTCACATCTTTTATCTGCTTCTCCCCATATCTTTAAGCTGCTGGTGCATATCCTACATGCTGCTCCTATGCAAAAAGAGTAGGTGCCAAATTTCCACCCTATTATTCCTGCTTTCCGAAGCCCCGGGAGGTAACTGTCCAAAATTGTTATCTTGTGAGGAGTGAGGAGTCTCTATGGCAAAATACATCCCCCGCTCAGGTCCTCCGTAACTCAACATAGTCGGAAATGACCCTAACCAGGCTTAACTCCCCAGCTGAGCAACACCCTAAACTTATAACTTGTCCTTTTCCTAATTGATCCATCTTGGACCAGCGAAGATGGAACAAAACTCTGTAGACCAATAAGTTATCCATCTGTAATGCCGTCTTTGAATTGTCTACTTTTGACACCCGTACTAACTCACTCACTCTAAATGCCCCAAAAATGCATACAGTGTCACTGCCTTAAATAATTTGATCTCATACTGGTCGCTGCATACAACAGCCCAAACATGTCCCAATTGAACTAGGATTTTTGGTGACATAGGACTATGCCTATCTTCCTGTTGACCTCTTTCTTTGTTCCACCCCTCAATCATTTTTCTAATTTGGAAATCACTTGCCGGATCTGGACACCTTTGCACCTTTGTGATGAAAATAGACTCCGAACTGCTGTAAATGGTCCATTGTCATAAGCCATGGTCTACTCAGACCTTCCTTATTACAAAATGCAATAAATAAATAAATAAATAATAAAAATAAAAATACATAAAAAATCTTCACATGCAGCTGTGTAGCTGCACCAGGTACTAGAAGCGACTGCAAAACTGATTGCCCTGTTGGCTTCAATCCTCCAATGCTCTGTACCTCTTGCGACAAGATCTCTGGTCGAGCCTGATCTCCTGGAGCCAGCACCCTGAAACGGTCAATCTGTTGGTGGGCCCAGCACCATCAGAGTGCACCTGAAACTCCGCAGCCTGAGGCTCAAGAGTAACAGTCAAAACTCGCGAGATCCCAGCATCGGATCTGGCGAGTTTTGCTTACTGCCATGCTGGGTGACCGGAGCTGGAATTCCGACTCACTCAGCGGCAATGGGCAAGACTGACATGAGCGCTCTCAGGCCATATGTGGCCATATGTGGCCATATGTGGCCCCATAGGTCTGCCCTATGGCAACTGCCCAAATATTCTGACCTTTTGCTACTTCCTAATATCCTATCAATATTTATATCTCTTCCGATTACCCAATTAATTTTTTTTTTGTGAAAAGTGTTCCACTCTCCTTCATCCTTCCCTCCTATATCCTAAAGTAACTCCAAACCCCAGGCCGTGCCGTTACATGACCCCCCCAAAAGCACGCTTCCTGGGCCAGCTGCACGGAGAGAAAATGAAACCGCTTTGACAGAGCCACGTGGCTTCCCTCTTGCTCTGCTGATCGAAGAAGAGGCCGGGCAAGAGGGATGCCGGGTCTTGAAGGCTTCGTCCCTCCTCCCCCCCCTCTGAGAGCGGAGGCAGCTCTGTGCCCGGTGAAGCGGACATTTCCTGCTGTGCAAGGCCAGCCCTGCCATTAGGCAAGTGAAGCTGGCTCTCTAAAGCTGCTGGTTTTGTATGTCATGAAAAGGGAGCAAATTGCTAGTTATTTAATTTATTGTAATTTTTGCTGCTGAAGAAAGAGCATGTAGGTATTTTTTGCCTTGGGTGGTAAGTAACTGTAGCGGAGTACCAGTCGCTGCTCTGTCTTAGGCAGGGACTGTAAGCCTTAATTTCTAGTAGGGGGGAAATGCTCTGCTGTATTTATAAACATCAAGAAACTGAAACTGACTCATGCAAGTTTATCTCTTCATAAACTAGTTATCTAGATTACTAGTTATCCCTTTCTTGAATACTGCTCCTGGCCAGGAAACAAAATAACAGGCTCAAAATGAGATAAGGTAGTCTTACAGACTCAGTATAAAAAAAGAATATTGTCAAAGGCCCTATTATGTTAATGTTCCCCCCCTGAAGTAAAAGACTGCCTTTCATTCCAGTTCTTGTAATTACAGCTTTCTTTGCTTTTGTCAGAGGGATCTGAGTTCATCACCTGGCTTGATGTATCTTCCAAAATGCAAGCATTCATCTGGATTTTTTTTAAAAAAAATTATTCATAATTTGGGTAAGATCTGTCATATGCTACAGTTAATTGCAGCATTTCCAAGATGGCACCTCACTCAGTGGGGTTCCCTCCCCCCACCCCGATAAGTTCACAAGATTTCTTTTCACATGGATGCTCGAAACAGTGTTTTAGAAGAAAATTTGCAAATGTGCTTCTCTTTAGGGTTTGTGTGACCTTTTCTGGGGTAGGGATTTCTGATCAAATAGAACAAATATGCATATATCATAAAGAATCTAACACATAAAAATCACCACCACATGTTAATTCGTACAAAAATCTTTAGGTAGCAAGATCCTCTGCTCAGTTTACTCCACCTGGGAGTTGCAGTGCAAAATGCTTGTGCACTAGTGGATGTATATATCACACAAGGTATACTACACCATAATAATGTTGGTATATTGGTATGTGCTGTCAGTCATCTCAGACGTATGGTGTCCTTTGTCTTTTCCTGCTGCCTTCAGCTTTTCCTAGCATTATTGTCTTTTCCATTGAGTCTTGCTTTCCCATGATGTGTCCAAAGTGCAACAGCCTCAGTTTCATCATTTCTTATTCTAGAGAGAGTTTAAACTTGATTTGATCTACTTCCTTGTCTTTCTGGCAGCCAATGGTATCTCCAAAGCTTTTCTTCAACACCATATTTATAGTGAATTGATTTTTTCCTGTTGGCATTCTTTGAATGTTGGTATACGCATTGTTGTACCAGAGAAATTGAGTAATAAGATAAGGAGATGCCTGAACAGGTATGTCCACCTGTTAATTTTGATGCATCAGTTTGTAGCCAGAGTGAATCCTGTAAAACAGATGTTGGCAAAGCCAAGGAGCTCCTTGTCACAAGAAGCTGGAATAGGAATTCAGTTTGATCTCTTTGAAGAATTTGCTTCTTAGAGTGTTGGTGCCTCTGGGTTTAGGTTTGCACATAGATACTCAGAAGTTGGCTATAGCAAAAGATGTCCATTGCCAGCTTAGGCTGATGTCCAATCTGCATTTGTTACTGCTGAAATTAGGCATCACATATTTAATTACCTACAGACAGAATTATTGCAATACATTCTACATACAATGTCTTTGAAGAATATTTCAAAAGTGCAGCTGCTCCAGAATGCAGGGAAAACACTGGTTGATAATTTCCCACAGGATTACAGCATCCAGTTGCTATATCCTGGTTAACTTTTTTCCCCCCAGCAGTCAGTCAGGGGGCCTCTCCAGACTGGCCATTTTGGATGAATGATGGATTGGCCTACAAAGTGTCCGTTGAGGTCGGGAAGAGGAGCTACGTGCCACTTGGCATGCTCCTCCTGTCTGAACAGCAAATGACCTCGTGTAGCCTGATCAGGTGTCATTTAAGAGCATTCCCAAATTATTTGTGAAGGGTAAGGAAAACTGTGGTTTTTTTTTTAAAAAATGGCTGTTAGATTTTGTTTTAATTATTAATAAATTGTACATACCAAACAAAACTTTTAAAAAAGTACATGCACTCAATGTGTGCCCCCCCATTGACACCAGTGGAGATATTCTGTTTCTTTCCTCTTATGGAACCACATTCCATTAAAAAAAAGGGGGTGGGGAGTGAAATTATTATTTTTTTATGTTGCTCCTCTCTCCCTCTGTCATTGCTGTCCCATTTTCTCCCTCCCCACCTCCTGGCTTCCCTTTCCTCATTCTCCCCACACCTTCCCTCTCTCCTCCCTTAGTATCTCCAGCCGTGATAGCAGAGGCTGCTGGAGGCTGCCATCTTCCGGCTAAACAACATGTGTGCCAACAAGAATGCATGCCTTACTACTGGGCCAGAAAAGTGTATGACAGCTCTTAAAGGGGAAGAATGGATAGTTCTAAGTAGAAACACTTGCAGATGAGGTCTTCTTCCCCCCCCCAATCCAAATCATGACCTCAGTGATCCATATATCACGTCTATATGCCAGAGTGGTCAGGCTCAACTTGTTAGTGATGACCTATGGAATCCCAAATGGCTTAATTCCAGATTACTCCTTGCCATACCAGTCTTGCTGAACTCTGACATCTGAGCTGGAGGCTCTTTTCTGTTTCTCAGCTATGTTGAATGCGCAATTGATAGAGACAAAATGAAGAGATTTATCAGTGGCTGCACATAAATTGTGAAATTCATTATTGTGGCTGTCTAGGATGGCATTCTCTTTTAAGGCATTTAATCTTATGGCAAAGATCTCTGTGTTTAGGCATTGTTTTAACAGTTTTAGCTGATGTTTTATCTACATTTCCCCCATAATTTTATTATTGCTGTTTTGTAACTGTATTGTTTTTTATTTCAATTGTTGTCAGCCATCCCAAATGGTGTTTAATCACAAGAAGAGTGGGATATAGGCATTTAATATTGGACACTTTACCTCATAAGCATTAAATTAGAGGAATTCAATTTACTACTGATCAGGTAGTGTATTTGTGGTGGCATTTCAATAGGTTTTGTGGTCTATAAGGAAGTCTGTAATATAATAATATAGCTTAACTATTTAATGACTTCTTTTGCAAGGTTGACCTTTCAAATCTATGTACACTTGTTTTTACAATAGTCAATAGACTGGGAATTATGTCCAGTAATGGCTCATTACCATTGCTACTGCTGAATGTTCTTAAATGGAAGGCTCTGCTCCAAGCTTATTCGATGGCTGCCGATTATTATATTCATTAGCAACAAGTTCAGGAAGGAAACACTTTTTACCAGCTTGCAACTAGGAAAAAGGGGCCCCACACAGAAAATATAGTTCTTTCCTTCCTCTGAAGTAGAGCATCAGACTATAACATGTAGGTTTCCAAAATGAGATCCAAATTCCAACTTACTGTAAAGCCACCACTGAAATTTGAATGCATGCAACTGGAATGTGTTAGTGTGTCAGGTAAAACCAGGTTAAGCATGCTGGGGAGGGGGTGGGAGCCAGGAAAACAGCAAGATGATGAAACTGACAAAAGGAACAGAAAGGGTAAAGGAAAGGTGGCCTGTGATAAAGCAAAGTCAACAGGGGTTTTTAACTGGGAAAACTGTTGACATAGAGGTACTTGGGTTAAATCATATCACTGGGTTAAATCAGCCCTTGTTCATTGACCCAGACGATTTCTCACTGCATTTCTTATCCTGTGCCTTGATGTGTGCAAAGCAGATATGTGGGGAATACTTCCTGTATTTTCTGGTTGCCCTGCAACCCTGTGCTATCCAGAGGAATAGATCCCAAGGACACCACATATGTCTTGCTTCTTCAAGGTCTTCTAACAGATGGCTGAAATTCTGGGCGTTGCAGGAGCCCTATCCTGTACTAATGTCTTTCTGCAATCATTTAAATGCCCAAATCCTGCTGTCCTCTACTCTTCACATATTCACTGTACAGAGGATGAGATTGCTTCAGCTAATTCCATCATACAATCTCCATACACTCCATACGCCAGGTGACTTTTTATGGGTGCAGCTCTACGTGTGTAGAACAAAGGCAGGCAGGCAGCCTCGGGCTCTTCAGCGGTTGTTGAACAGAAACTCCTAGCACTTCTATCCATCAGCCATATTGGCTAGAGCTGTTGGTAGCTGCAGCTCAACAACACTTTTGGCTTACCCCCGATAATAATCCTGTTCCAGTTTATTATTCAGCTTCAACTGTTCTAGCACCACAGTGACTAGGCTGCTAATGAATGCCTCCTGATACACACCTATTTTGTACCAGTTATTCTGGCTGCCAATAGTTTCCTGGATTCAGTTCAATGTGTTGGTTATTACTTTTACAGTACAGTGGTGCCTCGCTATGTGAAAACATCGCTGAATGGGACGGGGAAAGCCATTGGAACGCATTAAACTTAGTTTAATGCGTTCCAATAGGTTCCAAAACTCAACGTTCAGCGAAGTTTTCCTATAGCCGGCAGCCATTTTCGCGCCCTCTGTAAGTGAGGGGAGGGCGCGAAAATGCTGCGCGCAGCCATTTCGGGGCTTCCGGCGGCCATTTTGGAGCCACCGAACAGCTGATCCGCGGCTTCGTTTTGTGAAGATCGGTAAGCGAAATGCTTACTGATCTTCGCAAAGTGATTTTCGGCCATTGGGCCATCGGTATATGTACTGGAACACTTCTACCCACGTCAGTTGAGGTTATGTAGAACTGCTCTCTTAAACATGGCAGGCTTTTTAGTTTTCACACAGTGGGATAAGATTTTTTTGGGTTGCTGATTCTGAGTTCTAGAACTTTCTTTTCAAGTCCCTGTGAATCATAATATCTCTGTAGAGATTCGGGAGGAGTATGCCAGAATTCCTTCGATTGTTGTTAAATTACTGGTGAAATATCATGCTATGTATTATGTGGTGAAGTGTATATACACTGAAATTCTTTGGAGGGTATGTGGTTGTCAGTTTCAATGGTCTTCTTACCATTTATGATGTAAAGCATTTTTTGTCAAAGCAATGTGTTTTGTTATACTTTCAGTGGTTGCTGAATTATGCTATACACTTTTCTGGGTGTCTTTGGATGGAAGAATGCCATATGCATGATAATAATAAAATAAATAATAAACCTCCATGGTAAACAATGTGCTAAACAAGCTTTTGTAATAAAAGCGTGTTGGGAGAAAAATAACAATCTTTCATGCAATCAAACACTAGGTTTCATTGGGAAGGGAGCTTTATGGTTAAACATAACTATGCCTTGCCACTAGCCAATTAGAACAATCCTTTTTCCTGAGCTTAAGGCAAGCCCACCCACACCTTCCTGTTTGTATGCTTATTTTGTTTTGTTTGTGCTCTCTCTCTCTGCTTTCCTGATCTTTGAGCATGTAGCAAGAATGGAGGAAGTGTCTTTCTCATAGTGGAAACTCATTTTTTTTCTTTATCCTTTGTATTCTTCTAATTGTAACTGATGTTCTATGACTGAAAGTAAAGATGTTTTTCTTCTTCTGCTTAAACTACTTGAAGAGTGATCTTTATATACAAAGGGTTAGAGAACGAAAGGGGCTGATGGAAGCTGGAACATTTTGCTATTCTCCCTCACATTTCCCCTGTGCTGTAGCTGGCTTTTGTACTTTATGCTCTGCTAACTAAAAGGAATTAACCAAAAAAATCCTACAATAAAATTTTGGCCATATTATCTGAGAATAGCACATGGCCTAGTTTTTATTAGTCGTGTAGCTGAAAGGCAGGCACCCACTACAACAGTCTCCATGGCCACATCAAGCAAAATCTAACACTAGGTTTCGTTGGGAAGGGAGACCTGGCTTGTCATGCATCCCTCAAGCAAAATCTTAAAATACAGGCAGCTGTGCTAACTGATACCAGCAAACCATTTTTATCAGGAGGAGAAAAAGATTGTTCTTGCCTTGCCCACAGCTACTGTGAGGATTACAGCCAAGTTCAAAGGGAAGAGAGGACATTAATGTCTCTGCCAATCAAAAAGTCCTGGTTCTCCAACTTTACAATTCCTAGCTCCACTATAGGATTGCTTCTTCCATGTCATCAATAGCTGGTGAGGGGAATTGTGGCTGAGGCAGGTATGTCATCAGTGGAAGCTTTCCACCTGATGCAAATAGCTCCTGAGCTGATGGTGGTTAGGACCACGCTGGGGTGAGAGGGGGAAAAACTCAAGATATCAATGTGGTACTGATGGTTTCTGTTCCACCTGCAGCTGCCAGTTATAACACCAATTACCTGCACATTAACTGCATTCACATAAGTGATCTCACACATCATTTGGTCCAGTGCAGAAAAAAATACAGTCTTTTTCAAGAAATGCAGTTTCTCTCTCTCTGGGCAGTGAAGCGATCTCCCCCTTTCTCAACCAACATGAAATACCTACAATTGGATACAGGAAGGCTTTTGTGTCTCATCTTTTTAGTGGAGGATGCATATTAGAGTGAATTACATCTAGGGAAATGGTGCAGCACAGCACCTTCAACAATCTTAAACCACAGATTTATTTGTAAAAGACGGGGAAAGTGACCTGAAATTGTTTGAATTAACACATGTACACAGGCTTTGTGCATCAGCTGTTAACAGCAGGAATAAAGGAGAGGCGAGACAGTTTCTCAAATAAAGCCGCACTTCAGTTACAAGGCAGTTTATTGTGCTTTGGAGCAATTCACATCTATTGCCATTGTAAAGAGTGGGATTCTTTTCCTTCTCTACCACCACCCTTGCAACCTTGACATGCAACATACATATTTTCTCTTTACAAAAGAAGGGAGCCAATGTGCTTCTGTTTTCTGATACTGAAGAAACAAGGAAGGCAATTGTAAGATCCTTTCCTGTGAAAAAGAAAGAGCTGATGAAATGCCATTGGCTGTTGCCTGTACACTAAGGTTGAGTCTTGCTTGTTTTTATTCACAGGAAGAAGAGGGAGGAACAGGGAGAAGAGTGGTCAGACCTGGCTTGACATGCATCCCCAAAATCAATAGGATTCTTCATGTGATAAGGAGCAAGCATACATAAACATTTGAAGAACTGAAAGGGGAAGCTTCCCTCTTTTGCCAAATATGCTCCTTACTGTGGATATTAAATTGTGACAGTCAAATATGAGAAGGTAGTCTGCTCTTCAAGCAAAATAAAACAAGATTTCATTGTGGCAGCAGAGCGCTATCTCAAGTACTGCAATGAAAATATTTGTGTTGAGTGAGAGAGTTCAGAGGTATTTTATGGACTCCCAGTATCAGTATACTGGGACTAGACTTCCAATGTGCTGAGGGTTGGCAGGAGGTTTAGCATTTGGGTTACGGCCTAATGTACTGATGACAAGTACATCTCACTTCTGCTTCTCAGCATTGTGGTTTCCCAAAAGGGGGGGAAAACACACCACAAAATGACACTTTAAAAAGAATGTTCCAATGCATTACATTGGTTGGGGGGAAAGGACACACACATGCATACACACTTGATTGCAAAATACATATTTTCTCTTTACAAAAAAAAACAGAGCAAACCTGCTTCTGTTCTCTGATCCTGGAAAATAGCAAGGCAACTGTTAAATCCACTTCCTGCAAAAAAGAAAGAGCCGATTAAATGCTTTCAAAGACAGTTACACTATTCTAACAGAAAGCCCCTATAAAATACTTTTTTAAAGACAGTTGCATTAAATATGTACCAGGCAGGAACAACATGCAATAGATTTGTTGGAACAATTTCAGATTCTAACCATTCTTTGACGCCCTTCTCAAAACTACACATGGCAAGTGACTGAAATTTGAGGGCACCTTGTGCAACTTTTCAGATGGCAATGCTGTAGAATGCTCATGTTGCAGGTCTAGTTCTCTGTGGGTTTTGTAACAAACATGACTATGGAGGACTATAATTTCCCTTCCTGGCCCATGAGGATTAGTCATTTGTGAATGTTTGAATTATAGTGAAAGAAAGAATCTTAATTCTATCACTCATTGAATTCTACTGAGCTAAAGAGCTTGTGTTTGTTTGAATCAGTATCCTAAATGCCTCTATTTTAATCCGCCATGTCCCCAAACTTAGACAGAATATCCAAAGATATTTAAAATGGTCTGACATTATGCCAAAGTTTAATTAATTTCCAGGCAGCTAAGATTCAAATGTATGCAATTTAAAAGATCCCTGGATACCTCTGTATTGCGTATAGATACAAATGATGCACATTTATTTGGCATCTTATAATAGTGCTTTGTTTAGTGCTCCTGAAATTACTGTCTTTGTATTGTGTGTATGTGTGTGAGTGTGTTTTGTAGAGCTTGAGAATAACATCTTCAAATTAACATGTTAATCACAGAATCACAAAATCATGGAGTTGGATTTTTTTTTCACCGTCATGAGACAAAGGTGCTTAGAAACCTTTTCAAAAATAACATTCCAAAAGTAACACTAACACTACTTTCCCTTGTAGTGGACCTATCCTCTACAGATGGCACATATGGGTCAACATTTCTCCTTCTCCAAAGCAGAGAAACCTATCCACTTCCCTTTCAAAATTCCTGGGAGTTACAGCCGAAAAGGATCAGGAGCCAAAAGTTTAGCAACCTATATAAAGTGCCAACTGGACACCTATTGTATACCGCTTTAGCATAACATAGCACCATACATTGTTCTTATTGCTGAGCTGGCAAACACAGCTAAGTGGCTATCTTCTGCATCCAGTAATTTCTGGCCATCCCATGTGTGGCTGCAGATTTTTAAAAAAGGACCCTTCCTTGCACCCATAAAGATTTCATTTTTTTTAAACTTTACATATTTATTAGTTAACCACTTCAACTGTGTTTCATTCACAGACACCCATGCTATGGGCAATTGCCCATCTGTAGTAGTTGAGCCTTTTTTAGTAGTGTGTGGAGATCTTCAGGAGAAGGAGCATGCAAAATAGCTTTGTCTTGCTCAGAGACAGCTGGGTTGTGGCTTGCCCCCAACAACATTATTTTTCAGAGTTTGTCTGTGAGAAACCTGGAGCTTGGAAGTTCCCCACTGCATTCCTCACTGTCTCAGAACTGATGAGGGAAGAGGAAGAGGCAGCTTGAGTGGCTCTGGCAACCCAGCCAAGCTCCAAGAGGGAGGACCAAGATCTCCATCCCACCACTGAGTTAAGAAAACTCAAGCAAAGTTCAATTTGGTGACACAAACATCTCTTGGACTGGTCTTGTTGGACTAGAGGCATAAAGCCTGAGGTGGATGGTTCTGAAGAACTGGCAGTCCCACCATGTAAAGGGATGTTTTCACTTGACATTATACCCATCAATTTGAAAATAAAGGACTCTGGTTTGAATCGTTTCTTGTGTACAAGTGGCCCTCAAACTGGTTCCCCAAGGACCTTTTTACACATCCTTATCTATGGAAGACGTAGGCATTTGCACAAATTTTCTCTGACCTCTTACTCTAGCACCATTTTTAACAGCTGCTAATTGCTTTATGCTATTAGAAGAATGTTTCTTTATGCTGCATGAAATAAGTGTTTAATGTCACTTTCAATGTGACTTTAGTAATTTTAGTGCAGGTACCCTGATCTTGCAGGCCCACCAGTGTAACAATATCTGAGACTGAGCGAAGGGAGAATCATAGTTCAGAGGACTACAGTTCAGACTGACAGTATAATTAATCTAGACATTAAAAAGTTGGCACGCAACTTATCTTCACTGTCACCACTCCTAATTTACCATGACTATCCTACCTAGCTTTATTCCAAAGAGACCCACAAATTATAATCACATTAATTAAACCAAACAAATTAAATATGCCTTACTTCTAACATGAGACAGCAAAGGTAATCATTTAAGTTCTTTGGGATTATCATTTCAAAGTTCCATGGGAAAAGCACAAGTCACACGTATATGCGTTCTCTGTTCTCAAACGTTGTTCAAATCTCTGTGTGCTTTGCTTTATTTGAAGGCTTGTGATCACACATAATTCTTTTTCTAAAAAGTGGCACCAGCCAAGAGCAATGCTTATCCACCTTCCTGCTTTATACTGCTTGTTGAGTAGCATTTCTGTAAAATTACCATCTTCATTTGTATGCAGAAATTGGAAGGCAATGGACCAGTTTCATTAAAGATGCAAAATGGGCTCCTGAGTAGCCAGCGCCAGTATACAATCTGACTGTGCCATTGTGAACCAGCTTCAATGTTTGCATAGTCTTCAAGGAAAGCACCACATTGAGGCAATACCAGGAGTCTGAAAGAAGAAATGAACAGTGGCTACACTGAGGAAAAGCATAGGTGCTTTTCCAGAGCTTGGTAACCTTGTTGACAACCCTTTACCAAGCTTACTGGAAGACTGTCGAGAGTTAAAGTCCACAAATAATTTTTCTGCTAAAGTAGAAAGGGGTGCTTTTGATCTTACTGGATAGATACCCAGTATAAGCAGCACTAGTGGGAAGCAGGATTGCTTTTAAAGAGGCAATATTCATTTTGACCCAGCATCTTACATTTGGTGAAGCTCTTATTTTCTGTGTAGTCGTGCTTACTTGTCTGCCTGGTTGGGGTCATAATCCATAATCTCTTTTTCAGAGAATAATAGCGAGCATTTCTTTAATGATGAGAGCATACAGGCGTATGAATTAGTTTGAGTAGATTCATAATATAATTAGATCTTTTATAAAAGCAAAAAAGATCAACAATAGAAAGCAAGGCTACTTTTAATGGAAAGGGGGAATGATTGTTTTTATCGGAGAATGGTAGTCACTAATATTTTTTTCAGGATATATATGTGTGTCAAGACTCTATTTTCTTTCATGTTTTGCAGGAGCACTAAGGGTACTTGTGCAGCCAAGTGATTTTAATGTTGCTTTTATAATTATTTTATTTTAAAAAATTAAAGAAAAAATACAGGTTTCTGCTTTGTTTACTTACAGAGCACAGAACATGAGATAATGTGGTGATGAGGAATCAGTAGCATCTAGGAATGAGGCTCACTGGAAGGACATGAATGCTCACAGGAAGGACAGATCCTGAAGCTGAGGCTCCAATACTTTGGCCATCTCATGAGAAGAGAAGACTCCCTGGAAAAGCCTGCGATGTTGGGAAAGTGTGAAGGCAAGAGGAGAAGGGGACGACAGAGGACAAGATGGTTGGACAGTGTTATTGAAGTGACCAAAATTAATTTGACCCAACTCCGGGAGGCAGTGGAAGACAGGAGGGCCTGGCATGCTCTGGTCCATGGGGTCACGAAGAGTCGGACACAACTTAACAACTGAACAACAACAAGGAATAAAGCAAGGTGTAAAATATTTTTGTCAGTCTGTATTCATCTTTACACACACACACACACACACACACACACACACACACACACACAGAGAGAGAGAGAGAGAGAGAGAGAGAGAGAGAGTGTCATGGCCAAAATATTGGCACCCTTGTAATTCTGTCGGAAAATACAACCCTTCTCTGAGAAAATTGATGCAGTTGCAAATGTTTTGGTATTCACATGTTGATTTTTTTGGTTTGCATTGGAACAACACAAAAACAGAGAAGAAAAGTCTGTGTGGAACTGATATAATCCCACACAGAAACTCAAAAATGCACTGGCCAAAATTATTGACACCCTTAACTTAATATTTGGTAGCACCCCCTTTGGAAAAAAATTGCTGAAATCAATCGCTTCCTGTAACCATGAATGAGTTTCTTACACCTCTCTAGTGGAATTTTGAACCACTCTTCTTTTGCAAACTGTTCCAGGACCTTCAGATTTGAAGGATGCCATCTCCCTATTGCTATTTTGAGATCTCTCCACAGGTCTTCCATGGGATTCAAATCTGGACTCATTGCTGGCCACTTCAGAACTCTTCCCCACTTCATTTGTAACCATTTCTGAGTGCTTTTAGAAGTGTGTTTTGTGTCATTGTCCTGCTGGAAGACCCATGACCTCTGGTGGAGATGCAGCTTTCTGACACTGGCCACTACATTGCACCCTAAAATTCTTTGGTAATCGTCAAATTTCATGATACCGTTCGCACAGTCAAGGCATCCAGTGCCAGAAGCAGCAAAGCAATCCCAAAACATATTTGAATTTCCACCATGTTTGGCTGTAGGGACTGTGTTCTTTTCTTTGAATGCCTCATTTCTTTTTCTGTAAACAGTGCCATGATGTCCTTGACCAAAAAGCTCTACTTTTGTCTCATCTGTCCACAGTACCTTCTCCCAGAAGGATTGTGTCACATAAGTTTGGGAATACTCCAGTCTTGCTTTTTTATGTCTTTGTGTCAGCAGTGGTGTCCTCCTGGGTCTCCTACCATAGTGTCCCTTTTCATTCAGATGGTGACACATAGTGCAAGCTGACACTGTTGTACCCTGTGTCTGCAGATCAGCTTTAATTTGTTGGGAAGTTAATCTGGGTTCTGTATCCAACATTCAAACAAACCTTCGTTGTAATTTTTCAGTAATTTTGTTCTTCCGTCCACATCCAGGGAGGTTAGCTACAGTGCCATGGGCTGTAAACCTCTTGATGATATTGTGCACAGTGGACACAGGAACATTAAGATCTCTGGAGATGGACTTGTAGCCTTGAGATTGTCTATGTTTTTCCACAATTTATTCTCTCAAATCCACAGACAACTCTTTACACTTCATTCTTTTCTCCATGCTCAGTGTCACAAACAACACAATGGTTGAGTCAACTTTTGTCCATCTTAACTGGTTGCAAGTGTGATTATTTTATTGCCCACTCCTCTTACTTGCAACAGGTGTGTCTAAATACAAATTAAAGGAGCATCACATGTTTGAAAAGCTATTATTTATTACAATTTAGAGAGGGTGCCAATAATTTTGGCCAGTGCATTTTTGGGTTTCTGTGTGGGATTGTACCTCAGGTTCTTTCTGCCTGGAATACATCATTGGCCACTTTCTTTCTCTTTTTTTGTAACAGGAAAGTTACACTGAACCACTGAGAGGTCCAGAAAAGCCAACAGGGTGTCCAGTCCTTGGCATACATTGTCCACTGCAATTGTCCACTGCAATTTTTACTGTATGTCAGTGGTTCCCAACCTTAGGTTACCTAGGTGGTCTTGGACTGCAATTCCCAGAAACCTTCACCACCAGCTGTGTTGGTTGGGATTTCTGGGAATGGCAGTCCAAGAACACCCACGTTATCCAAGCATGGGAATCGCTGCTGTGTGTGATTCTTGTATGAGCTCCCTGTAATTTTAATAGGTGGGCAGCTCTAGATAGTATGCAGATATCTATGACCTTGTCATTCAGCCCTTTCATATAAGCAATATGTATTGTTTGTATTGAATGACCAGGAAGGTCACAAGGTAGGCAAGCCTCTTATATAGAAGTCAAGTTCCATTTAGCTTCCCTCCTAGCTTTTCCAAGGAAAAAGTAAGGGAGAGTGCATGCTGTCGACCACCGAAAGGCTCACTCTTATGCTGCTGATGTTCTGGGACTAAAGGAGACAGATGAAGATATATAGTGAACGCTGAATTGCCTTTACCCAGAGAGAGGTGAATGAAATGCTGGAGACAGGTTGATCCCTGGGCAGTTGTGGGCAGCTGATCTTTTTCATTGTTCCATTTTGTTAAAGCAAGCTGTAAGATTTTGATTAATATTGCCAGGACCAATTTATTTCCCTAAACCTTTGGGGGAAAGAATAATAAATCTCTCTCCCCCCCCCCCCCAAGGGAGTTGTAAAATGCTAGGCTAACAATTTTTTAAAAATCAGGGACGGGAAATATTGAGTGTTCCAGCTGCTTTAAGATAGGCCATCTTTGCTTTCAGTGAAAGAGTTGGGCCTATTACAGTTTATTCATCTGCTACTTTTAGAAAATATGCAAATCATCACATCTCTATGAACAGTTATGATGGTTATGGGTCAGACCAAATCCATGTAGGGTGTTTGATGCAGTATCCATTGTGCAGCCCTTGCCATCCATATGGCTCAGGATGGTTCCATTAACATCAGAGGAACAACTTGTGGTGCTTGACCTTGTTGCCCCTGTTTATTTTGGCCCTCACAAAGGCTCACATCCTTTTCTCTTCTAGCTGCCACCAGGTATTATCCTCCTCATACCGATTATGTTTGTTATACACGTGTGCTAAGGTTTATTGAACTTAGGAATCAGAGGGTTAATTAACAAATATTCTTTTATTGTCAAGTAAATCACAAAGGTAAATCACGTAGGAACTGTATCAGGTATTAACAAGGATTGGATTATGCATTTGGTTGCAAGTACAGTGGTGCCTCGCATTACGACATTAATTTGTTCCAGCGAAATCGCTGTAGAACTAAAGTGTCGTAATGCGAAATAAAAAAGCCCATAGAAACGCATTAAAACCTGATTTTTGCTGCCTATGCAGCGAGG
The DNA here is from genome assembly GCF_051106095.1 of Pogona vitticeps. NCBI lineage: Eukaryota > Metazoa > Chordata > Lepidosauria > Squamata > Agamidae > Pogona > Pogona vitticeps. The sequence goes on from NC_135785.1 coordinate 162,532,933, forward strand.
AATCCGTCCCAGAAAAGAGCAGGGAGCCATTTTTTTTTAACCTGGTGGCCATTTTGAAACCACCGATCAGCTGGCCAAAAATCATCGTTTTGTGAGAATCGTTTCCCGAAGCAGGGAACCGATCATCGCAAAGTGAAATTCCTCCATTGAAACCATTGTAAAGCGATCGCTTTTGCGACCGCAAAAAGTTCGTCGTAATGTGGTTTCGTTGTTAAATGGGGCACTCGTCTTGCGAGGCACCACTATACTTTTGTTCTGAACTACGATACACTTTTAATCAGCATCTATTTTATCGTACTTATAATTTCATTCCTGCTTGTTCAATATATATATTAACCTTCTCAAATCACTCTCCTAGCTTTCTCAGTTCAATTACCTCACTCTCCTCTTCTCTCTCCTAAACCCTAACTGCTATTTCACATCTCCCAACTTCTTGGTGGCTGCTTCTTGTCTCTCAAATGAGGATTCCCATGTCTTGGGGTCCTTGCCAGGGTCTCAGGGAAATGCTGTGTTACTTTGTGTCCCTTGGCAAGGGGACACAAATCTCAGGATGAACAATGCTAGAGAAGGGAAAACGTGATTTTTGAGTGTCAAGTGGCTTATAAACCTGGAACCCCATCTCCATCCATTCCCAGTTGGCTCTCAAGTACAGTGGTGCCTCGCATAGCGAGGTTAATCCGTTCCGGATTAACCTTCGCTATAGCGAAACATCGCTAAACGGAATTAAAAAAGCCATAGAAATGCATTGAACTTCGTTCAGTGCATTCCTATGGCTTTAAAACTCACCGTTAAGCGATGTTCCTCCATAGCGCCGCCATTTTCGCGCCCTCGGTAAGCGAGGGCAGGGCGCGAAAATGCAGCGCAGACCTTCCAGCGGCCATTTTGGAACCGCCGATCAGCTGTTATCCCCCGTTTCGTTATGCGATATTCGCTAAGTGAATCGCTTAGCGAATACTAACGATTGCCTCGTTTAGCGATGAATTCGCATAACGATGTTTTTTTAAAGAAAATAATATGCACCGTATAACGATGTTTCCTATGGGTGATTTTTGCTTAGTGAAGTTTGGGACCATGCTTCGCATAACGAATGCGATTTTAGGTCCCCTGCTTCACTTAACGATGTTTCTTTTTTCAATTATAAAGTGTCTTAGAAGGGTCAAAAACGGTTCTAAATGCTTGGATTTGTTAGAGGACCCCCTAAGTCACGTGCAAACCTGATTTGGCTTTGATCTGAGTTTTCGTTAATTTATGGTGAATTTTTTTTTTCGGCCCATAGGAACCAATGGACCTGTCAAAATCTGACAGCTCCATGCTTTCCTATGGGGGAGAAAACAATTCACCATAAATTAACGAAAGTTCAGATCAAAGCCAAATCAGGTTTGCACACGACTTAGGGGGTCCTCTAACGAACCCAAGCATTTAGAACAGTTGCTGAGGCTTCCTTAATTTTTTGTGAATTTTTTTCTTCCCCCATAGGAAATAATGGAGCTGTCAGATTTTGACAGCTGGCAAAGTTGGGGGGAAAAATTCACCATAAATTAACGAAAAGTCAGATCAAAGCCAAATTAACTTTTGCATCCGTTTTAGAGGGTGCAGAAGCTAATCCAAGCATTTAAAACCATTTTTGACCCTTTTATGACACACTTAATTTTGCAAAAATTGACTTCGCAAAGCCATTGAAATGTATTGAGTCAGCTTCAATACATTCCAATGGAGGAAACATTGTATCGTTTAACGATGTTTCCTATGGGTTTTTTCGCTTAAGGACGGCAATCTGTGCCTATTGGAACGGATTAACCAGTTTCCAATGCATTCCTATGGAAAATGGTGTTTCGCATAACGATGTTTCACATAACGTTTTTTTTTTGAACCAATTAAAATCGTTATGCGAGGCACCACTGTATTACAAAGCGAAAAAACGCCATAGGGGCCATCACTGAGCGAATGCTCCAGCGATGGCCCGGAGCCCCTCGTTAAGCAATTTCATCGCTCAGCGAGGTGCTCGTTAAGCGAGGCACCACTGTACACTGTATTTATCTATGGCATGTAATTCTGTTACCTGGGCTTACTAAAATCCAGGAGAAAGGGGACAGGGTTAGGGGGTGAGCCAATAGGTGTATGTGCTTGCACCCATTGTACCATTTTCCTAATCACCAGGCATAGGGACAGTTCTGGTTCTTTCCCAGTCCTTACCTCCCTGCCACAGGCCCACCCCTGTGATGTCACAAAAAGCCATCCCCTGAGCTCTTGCTCTAGCTCTAAAATCCCAGGGAATTGGATACTATTAAACTGCTAAGGAAGTTCAGATGTTAATGTGCATTGGCTGAGAATGCAGTTACATTAGGAAAAAAAACATCTATTTGAGTTGGGCTTAGCATGTTTAAAATCAGTTTTTAAAAAGGTGACTACATGATGCACATGGAAGCATGGATTGTCTTGATAGGGAATTGTGTTATTTTGATAGGAAGCAAGGTAATCAAGCCAATTCTGTTTAAGTTACATTGGCTACTAGTTGCTGCCCGGGCCCAATTCAAAGTGCTTGTTTTGACATACAAAGCCCTAAACGGCTTGGGCTCTGGATACCTGAAGGACCGTCTCCTTCCATAGGAACCTACCCGGCAGTTAAGATCAAGCCAGGGGGCCCTTTTGAAAGAGCCGTCCCTCAAGGAGGTAAGAGGGAGGGCTTGTAGAGAAAGGGCCTTTTTGGCAGCTGCCCCCAGACTATGGAATGCCCTCCTGACTGAAATCCGTCTGGTGCCGACGCTGATGACATTTCGGTGCCAGGTCAAAACCTTCCTGTTCCAGAAGGCTTTTAATTGAAATAATATCAGCTGTGGGTCCGATGGCAATATTTACAGTATATATTTTTAATTGAATTTTAATTATTTTGCCTTTTTATTGTATTTTAAATGTTGTAAGCCACCCAGAGACCTTCGGGTAGACTGTGGGGGTAGGGTGGGTGGCTTGGGCGGGGGTGGCTGCCTATTTTTTGCCTATCAGCTGATTGGCGGCCAGTAGGCAGAATGGTTGTTTTTTTTAATAGGGAGGGGGTGTTGCTGTGGCAGTGGGGGATGGCAGCAGGGGACAGTGTTTTTTAAAAAATAACCCCCCCACAAATTGATGAATAATTTCGTTATTCGTCATTTCATGGGGGTAACTTCGTGCTTCATGAGTCGTCAACTTTTAATGAAGCGGGACGACTTGCCAAAATGGTGAGTCATCCCCACCTCTATTTACAATATTATGCTTTCCCTAAGAACTATGGAGGTTACCAGTGATTTGTATCTCATGCTCTGACTGCATCTTGTCACAAATTTGGCCTATTTGGTTTTGTCATGGAGCCAGATGCTGGATGGAGGACACATGCCCTTTGTGTCTGCTTTGGGATTCCTCTTAAGTAGCCTTAGGGTGAGGCTCCAAAGGCATGCCCAGCTTGGGGCTGCTGCCTACCTCATCACCAGGTGGCAGGGAATCAAGCAGTGGCACCCACTGACCCAGTGGTGGGTCAGTGGGTGGCAATATTTTACTTGTTCATTCAATCGTTAGAAAGCTCCTTTTTTATACTCAGATCCTTTTTGTGTGTGATGATAAGCCTAGAAGACTTAGTTCTTCAAAAAGTCAAAGATAAAACTCCCACATAATTCCGTTTCTGGCCATTGAAGCACTTGCTGGTATGAGGGGATTTTCAAATATTCTTTCAATATCCTTTGCTAAACTGCTCAAATACAGAAAGAAAAACAAATCCCAACTTGACTTTCCAGTTATGAGGGATGGTTACCATGTGAATATTTTTCATATAATGTAATCCATCATCCTTTATGATTCCATTATCACTTTCTCCATTCCGCTGAGATTATCTTCTTAGAAACCAAGCAATAAAGATGCAGAAAAAGGGAAGAAATAGATCAAAGTCTGGAGATTTTTGTAATGAGTGAAAAACTAATTTTAATGCTCCCTAACTATAAAGGACCCCTCCCCACCTAAAAAATGACTGCTTGAGCCAGAGAAAATATCAAAGGACATACGGCTGGCTATCACCCGCAACATCCATCTGTTCCATAGCCCTTCCCCTACTGAGTTTTGAGACAAGATTGCATTGTTAAGAGACTAAAGAAAATAAATACATGACTTTCCCTTCTCTTCAGGGGACAGCTTTAGTTTATACTTCTCCACACAGCAATGCATATTTTGAGAAACCAAACAAACGTCCATTCAACAGAATGTAAATTTGTCAATATGGTGTTTGTACCTCATCGACAGGAGTTTTTTTGACTTGGGAAGACACATCTCCTGTTGTTATAAACATTTGCAGCCTTGGGCCTCAGAACGGTATGCTCTCCTTCTCAAAGAAGGTCAAAGTAAGTTTGTCGGCCCATGAGAATTTGAACTAGTACTCTAACCACTAGACCAGTCTGCTTCTTGGAGGCATTCCCCAGTCCAGGTAGATGCATCTGATTTTTGGATGAATGGGGTGGTGCAGAATGGTCCCTTTTAGATCATTACCTGACAAAAAGAGGGGATAAATTAGGAGCAGATTTGTGTAATATTTGCATTATCACACTTATATGTATAGCTGCAGTTTAGATATAATGCACATAAAGCTGATGCATTTGCAATTACCTACCCTGTTTCCCCTAAAATGAAATGTTACCTGAAAATAAGCCCAAGTATGATTTTTCAAGATGCTCGTAATATAAGCCCTACCCCAAAAATAAACCCCAGCCAAGTGAAACCCCGCCCTCCACCATTGTGCAGCAACCAGAAGATGATATGACGACATACTACAGCTTGGGCCCTGGATACCTGAAGGACCGCCTCCTTCATATGAGCCTACCTGGCAGTTAAAATCTAGCCAGGGGTCCCTTTTGAAAGAGCCGTCCCTCAAGGAGGTAAGACGGATAGCTTGTAGACAAAGGGCCTTTTTGGCAGCTGCCCCCAGACTATGGAATGCCCTCCCTACTGAAATTCGTCTGCCGCCGACGTTGATGACATTTCGGTGCCAAGTCAAAACCTTCCTGTTCCAGAAGGCTTTTAATTGAAATAACATCAACTGTGGGTCCTAATGGCAATTTAATTGTATTTTAATCATTTTATCTTTTATTGTATTTTAATTGAATTTTAATTGTTGTAAGCCGCCCAGAGACCTTTGGGTAGAGTGGGTGGCATATAAGTTAAATAAATAAATTAATGATAAATAAAATATTTGAATAAATGTAGAATGTTGAACAGGAAAATAATAAAACATCCCCTGAAAATACAGTGGTGCCTCGCACAGCGAGGTTAATCCGTCCTGGATTAACCTTCGCTGTGTGAAACATTGCTGAGCGGGGCAGAAAAAACCATTGGAACGCATTAAAGAATGTTTAATGCGTTCCAATCGCTGCTGTTCTCACCGTTCAGCGATGTTTCTCCGATGGCCAGCAGCCATTTTCGCGCCCTCCCCTCGCTGAACGAGGGCGTGAAAATGGCTGCGATCAGCTGTCCGGTGGGTTCAAAATGGCCGCCGGAACAGCCGAAATGGCCGGGTGCAGCGTTTTTGCGCCCTTGGTAAGCGAGGGGAGGGTGCGAAAATGCTGTGCGCAGCCATTTCGGCTGTTCCGGCAGCGTTTTTGCGCCCTCCCCTTGCTTACCAAGGGCGCGAAAACGCTGCACCCGGCCCTTTCGGCTGTTCCGGCGGCCATTTTGAAGCCGCGGAACAGCTGATCGGCGTGTCGCAAAGCGAAGGTTGGTAAGCGAACCACTTACCGACCTTCACTCTGCGATTTTCGCCCATTGGGGGCATCGCTCTGCGATCACATTAGCGATCGCAAAAGCGGCACCGTAGAGCGAATTCATCGCTCTACGGGGCGCTCGTTGTGCGAGGCACCACTGTAAGCCTTAATGCATTTTTGGAGCAACAATTAATATAAGACCCTGTCTTATTTTCTGGGAAACAGGGTAGATCAACATGGATATATTTTCAAGAATGAATTTCAAGACATTGTTTCCAGACGCTACCATATTACGGAAGCTGGTTTTAATATCAAGTTGCATACATTTGTTGAAAAATCACAAGTCTTGCAAGACCACATCTGAGCTCTTTCAAGACTTGAGTGAAATCCATCTAATTCTGGCAACTTTGACATTATAAAAAGAACGTCCTGTATGGCCTTTGGATGAATCCCGCCGATGTTTACCAGAGTTTGTATTAAGAATAAGCTCAGTGCCTTCCACAGCCACTCTTGTATCTGTTTTCCATTAGATATTGTTTCTATTATGGCCTTGAGGGAGAAGAAATAAAACTGAACGGATTTTGTCAATTAGCTGCCAAACCTCATTGTTCATTGTGCCCCTCTGAAGGAGAAATAGAATGTGATATTAAATGTATTTTTGCATTTAACTGGCATGCATCATACCCTTTCCCCCCAATGCAGATAGCATCTACTGAGGGGCAACTGATCATTACTAGAATTGCAGCACCTGCTGAGGCAGATTTTAACCCTTTCCTCCTTTACTTCAGTCCTGGTGAAAATGACTCCTTTGATACTGCTGTTTGATTTGAACAGATGTGCATTCAGCAAACACAGTGGGTCAGGTCTAGGTGTCTCTCCAATGGCTTCTATAATCACGGACCAAAGAAGTCACTTAATCTTTTCACAGTCTCGCTGTCCTATTTTGGTACTTTTACCACACCCTTGAGTTTGACAGAACCTGGGAATCTGGTGTTTGCCTGGTGAGTTGTCCGAAGGTTCCACAAGCTGCCCCTACTCAGAATCTACCACTTTGCTATCTTGTTTCTAGAGATTTAATTGTATTAACTCTGTTTGTTTGGGGGGAAATAAAGATAACTGAGCCGGATGATGAGGGAAACTCCGAGACCAAAATCTACAGTTGAACAGCGACTTTATCCAGACCAACAAATATTCCTCAAAAATGTGCAACCTCTTTTGGAATTCATAAATTAAATTAAATTAAATTAAATTTTAGTTTAGTTTTTGATTTTACTGAGGAGCAGAAATCTAATCTTGTGATTTCATGTGTATGCAAAAGAATTTCCTGGTCATTTTTGATTCTTTAGCCTTTGCTCCTCCAGTTTCTTTTCTGGTTGTCTCATCATGTGCTTACATCCATCTTGTCAGAGTTCATGCTCCTCATATTTTCTTCTGTAGTGGAAGACACCCACTGTTTAAAGGAAGGGTTCTCCCTCTGCTTATAACTTCCCTCGGACAGCTGGTCACATCTATGCAAAGATCTTGCTCACACCTTGGCATACATTGTCTCTGAACATCTGCTGTCCTGGTTTTAAATCACTCTCCAAGCTTCCTGACTCATTCTTTCTGTTTCTTTTTAAACAGACTTCTTGTAGGTTTTTTTTGGGGGGGGTGTTCCCCCTCTTTCTATTTTTGAGACATTCTGCCTTCTGAAAACCAATGTGTCTGCCTTTATCGGACATACTTCCCTTCGTATTCTTCCAACAGGCCCAGGCTTAGAAGCGGGGTGTGTGTGTGTGTGTGTGTGTGTGTCCGTGTGCGTGCGTGCGTGCCTTATTAGACCACCCTACCCCCATCTTAGGAAGGAAGCTTACAGTTCAAACTACTCAGAGTACAATGGCATCACTCCTACACTGATATCTCTGTCATCTGCATGGACTGTGGAAGAGTGGAATAGGCTGGAAGCACTCATTCATCAGGACTCTGAGGAGCAGAGGTGCTGAAATTCTTCCCTTTGGGGACCAACCCTTCACCCTAAATTCTACATGTCTGACTGCGCAGAACAGCAGTTTCATCATTATATCTCAACTCCTTTTTCCTTCAAGGCCCTCTCCATATTTTATCCCCCAGAATCACCAGTGAGTTCTGTGGTGGAGCAAGGCCTTTAAAGGTTGAATTAGCCAAGACTATGGATATTCATGATGGGATTTTTTGATTCTTTACATCTTAGCAGCTTCCTGGGTAAGAGGAAGAATGTTTGGGCAGGACTGGGACTATGGCTTTGCCCTTCCTGATAGGTTTAGCCCTTTCCTGCAGTATACAGTGGGGTCTCTACTTAAGAACGTCCCTACTTAAGAACAATCCAACTTAAGAACAGCTCCATTTGCTAAATTTTTCTTCTACTTGAGAACAGAAATCCAAGATAAGAACAGGAAAAAAAAAAACCTTTCCTGCTCTTTTTTTAACCTTCGGTCATCTTAGGTTAAAAAAAATTCTCCCCCTAGTGGTAGAGTACGTATTAACCAGCTTTGCATTAGTTCCTATGGGAACTAATGCTTCAATGTACGAACGCACCTCTACATAACAAAAAAAAAGCCAGAACGAATTAATTGGTTTTCAGTCCATTCCTATGGGAAATCTTGCTTCAACTTAAGAACGTTTCAACTTAAGAACACCATTCCAAAACGGATTAAGTTCTTAAGTAGAGGTTCCACTGTAGTTTCTATGGACGGAAAAGAGCAGATACGGATTAAATGGTTTTCATTGCATTCCTATGGGAAATGCAGATTCAACATAAGAACTTTTCAACTTGAGAACCACCTTCCAATACGGATTAAGTTCTTAAGTAGAGACCCCACTGTAACTTTATCACTAGATCTAATGGCAGATTTCAGTGTAACATTAGAGAAAATGCTGCAGCCAGATTGTTAACTGGGGCTGGTTACAGAAATCACATAACCGTCCCCCTCACTACAGTAGCTGCTCCAGCTGCTAATCCATTTCCAGACACAATTCAAAGTGCTAGTTTTAACCTAGAAAGCCCTAAATGACCTGGGTTCAAGCTATTTCAAATACTTCATTACCCATCTATGATCCTGTCTGGGTGTTCATATAATCAGGGGAGGCTTTTCTCTTAATTCCACCACCTTCACAGGTGTGCCTAGTGGGGACATAAGAGAGGGCCTTCTCTGCCACTGCTCCCAGACTGTGCAACTCCCTCCCACAGGAGGGCAGGACGACCCCATCTTTGCTGTCCTTCCACAAGCAGACAAAGACCTTTCTCTTCAGGTAGGGCTTTCCTTAGTGACTGACAGTCTAGAAGACAATCAAAGGGATGGTTTGCACTGTGTTGCTTCTAAATCTGTTTTCTTATAAAATGCTTTTACCTAATGTTTTTAATATAATGTTATTCTTCGTTAATACTTGAATAATTTCCTGTTTTTAGCTTTAATATTATATTGTTTAATCATGTAACCTGCCTTGGGTCCCTTTTTTTAGGAGAAAGGTGGGGTAAAATATTTTAAATAAACAAACAAACAAACAAACCTCTTAACAGCAAGCAACAGACCCCATTATCCAAGTGTTTATATCATGGTTTTTCCATCACCAGAGATCATCAAGTAGAGGAAGAATAAAAATGCATTGAATCTTCTACTACAGAAGAAAATAAGAGGAGCAGATCTGGACTTCCAATATCGAGCAGAAAATTGGATTAAGTTACCTAAAAAGCCTCCTACAGCTCTATTGGTCTATGAAAAACATGTCCTTGCTACTAAATTTTCCCTAACAGGAAAATACAGCTTTTCCAAATGAGACAAATAATAGAGCAGGGACAATATGATTTTGTCTGGTAAAATGGCACGAGGGGAAGAAAAGAGGGTAACTGTGTTCACCAGGTCCAAGATCTGATCCAAATCCATTCTACTCTAAAACTAAAAGAGAATAAAACATATTATTTAGCCCATGAGTCCCACAATCCCACAACTGACTATTGAGAATTGTCCTATGGTGCAAAAAGCTATCTCCTCAGAAAGAGGGAACTGCTCCTGACTCTCCATCTTTTTCTCTTTCTGAATGATTCACTCAAGAGGCACTCTGGACACTAGTTAACAGCTCTGAAAGCTGCATAGGAGGAGTGACACCTTAATTGCTTTGTGTTTAGGTGAGAAGGTGTTGACTGATTAAAAAAGAACTCAGCTTCTGGGTTTTTCCCTTCTATGGTGTCCCTTTGTGAACAGTAGTGAGCATAAGATGGGATCCTGTAGGACAGCTTGACTGCTGATTTGGGTGTCGTCAGCATCCAGGCTGCCCTTTGCTATGTAAAGCTTGACATCCTTTTTCTCCCTGCTGTCAACACAGGTACAATGTTGTGCAGCAATATTAGGCCATTTCCCGGCATTTTGAATCATGGATACAGATGCACAATATCCCACATTCATAAACCAGAGGTGAGGTTTTTTTTGTTTGCTTTTTTTAAACACTTGGCTCTCTATATATTCTCTGTGTGTGAACATTAGTGAACACTGGGATTAGTAACTGAAGTTGCTGAAAGTGCAGAATCATCACTATTTCTAATGTATTATTTCAGTGGCAAGGGGGAGAGGCGTAAGTTACATAAGGCTATCAGCACATATATCAACCTTCATGGAAAGGGCAGTGGCGTCTGCATGTCCTCCTTTGCGCTGTGCTGACAATGCTCCCTTCCAAAGCTATTATTTTGCAGGCAGGTGGGTTGCAGAGGAAATGAGAATGGAGCTTATGAATTGAGTTGTCACAGAAGCTCTCTAGCTGTCACTGTGACAAATTGCCAGTGTATGTTTTCCTTGCTTTCTGTCACAACTGTTGGCTACTTCTCGTATTCCTAAGGTTGCCACTGAAGGTCTGCTTAGCCCTAAATGCAGGCAAAACAAGAGTCTATACTTAACAGAGAACCTGAAGTGGTCCTTGCTAAGATGGTTATAATACAAACAACAGACTATATAAACATACGTAATCAAAGCATTTTGTAAGTTTCCTTAGTACAGTATTGTAATTCATTAACTGGCCTGCATGTAGACTGTTTTGTTAGTTCCTAGTTACTCATTTGTCTTTATAATCCAGATGGTATTGTACCATCTGGATTATAATGACGAATGGGACTAGGCGAAGGGACGGAGAAACTTTTTGTTTCATCTGCTTTTAAAGTGAACAGACCAAACTTGCACTTCCTGCGATAAAATGCAGATTAGAACACAGTTGTAGGTTGAAATCCTGTTGCTGAGCAGTTAATTGCCATGAGAGTAGGCCTACTGTATCTGTGGAATTTATTGAGGAGTTGACTCACCCAATCCCCATTGATTCAAGGGGCCTATTCAAGTAGTGAATGTTGTTTTACTACACAAAGCAACAGGATTTCAGCCAATAACTGTGTTCTAATCTACATAATATTCCAGCTAAAAGAACTTTTTTCTTTGTGTTGTGCCATTCTCCAGATTTTACAATGCAGTTCTCAGCTCAAACGCTGCATAAGAAAGTTCTCTATAAAAATAAATACAAAGGAGAAAACTGCATAGATTAACAGAAATCACATAACTTTTTAAAAAAACGTCCAAGTATTCATAAAGTGAGTAACAACCAGCACTACAAAGTGGTGTGGAATGTTAATGGAATAGTCATAATGGCCAGTGTTCTGTTCAGTATGTCTTTAATAAGTAATTATCTACTTGTGGATGGGCATTAATGTAAATCTGCCTCTAATTAAAGAGTTCTCTTTTTTGGTCTTGGAGTGTGTGCAACTCATATGCAATGATATGAAGTTGCATAGACACTGAAAACAAAAAAAAAACTCTTTAATTAGCAGCAATGTGCCATTGCTAGTGACATCAGTCCCGTTGCAAAAGTAGAGATACACAACAGGATAATGGCCATGTAATTCATGAACTGGCCTGCATGTAGACTGTTTTGTCTGTTCCTAATTACATGGTTGAGTTCTTCTCATTGTCAAAAGCTGTCTAGCCCTGTGGAAAGCTGGCATATCAGGCACACTAACAGTGAAACTAAACAAACAGTTCAGTTTGCATTTAGAAATGGAACTTACTTAGGATATGGCTATATCAGCAACAGGGAGCAACCTAGTCTGGGTCACTTTGGAATAGTTTGGAACAGTGGGACTTGATTAGATCACTTCTTCCATTCACATGGAAATCACTCCTGTAGCCCCAGTACTTGCTCTAACAAGAACATCATGCGGCCAATGTTTTTTAGAATGATCCCAACTAGAGATGGGGACGAATATAAAAATGGATTGTTTTTTTCCAACGAATATAGCTGATTTGTCATATATTCATCGATCCATATTTGTCAAATTATAAATCCTGACTAATATGGCTTGACAAATATTTTCTCAGTTTTATTCATTGATCCATCAATTCGTTAATATTCGTCTATACTTGTTACCCTTTTGAGGGCCTCTCTGAGTTTGCTGGTGCCAATTAGAAGGTCTGGCCAATCAGGACAGAGATCCTGGATTGGCATGTCTGGAAGCCAACAGTGCTGCTGAAAGGTATAACTAATTTTTACAGAGGCTTCATAAGCTTTTCCCCTCCAGCCTTTCTCCACTTTTGTTCATTCTCTCCAGAGTGAGAACAGTTGCTGCTGGCTTGCTTGTGCTTGTGCCATTCTCGTGGTTTCACTTTTGTGGCAGCAAAGCAAACACTTATAAATATTTTTCTTTTTCATTTATTTCATTATCATCAACTTTACTGGGAATCTGGGAAGGGATTTCAGGTAGCTACTTCTTTGGAAGCTAAGTTATGTCTTCTTCAGGCACAGTGGGTGGGGAAGAATTTGGTGTGTGAGTATGGAATCCTTTTCCTTTCCCCTAACTGATTTGGTTGTATCTGTGTGTGTCCCTGAGACTTATTTGGCAGGGCTTTTAAAATTTTTAAAACTTAATTATTTTTGGAGGCTTATGTCTCTCAGGCACAGTGGGTGGGGTGGGGTGGGAATTTGGTGTGTGACTGGAATCCCTTTTCCTTTCCCCTAAAACTGGTTTGGTTGTGTGCGTGCGTGCAACTTAGATGGCAGAGCTTTAAGTTTTTAAAACGTAAAATTTTTTTGGAGGGAGGCTTGTGTCTCAGGCACAGTGTATGTGTGTGTGTGTCTGACTGAGACTTAGCTGGCAGGGCTTTAAGTTTTTAAAACTTAATTATTTTTGGAGTTTATTTTTGGCTTGTGAGTAGTTCAGTCACAGTGGGTGGATGGAGGATTTGTGTGTGTGGATTGTAATTGCTTTTCCTACTTGACATTACACTAGGGGGGCTTTGTTTAGGCAGATCACATTTTAGTAAAACAATTAGTCCACCACTCTCAACCATCATTTAAAAAATAAAATTTACACTTTCTCTGACCCTCTATTGGTTTTCTTCCCCATTGCTTTATTATTTGTTTAGTTGGTTTGGAAAGCAGTAGAAAATGGAGTTCTCCACCATGGGGAATCAAAGGGGAAGACGCCTGTGAAGCTACATAGGCTAGGCAGTGACACCACCACCACCACCACCACTGTTCCTCCTCCGGTGGCCTTTCAGGCAGGCATGGAAGCAAAGCTTCCAGAGGTGCCCAAAGAACAGCCACTCCTCTTCCTAGAGGACTCTGAGAAGTTACTGGTTTCCGAAGATCCCCAGTCTGATTTGGAACCAGTAAGTGCAGGGCAGGCTTCACAACCTCCCCCCCCCATCCCCAGAGTCATCTCTTCCCTCCTCCAAGACCAGCAGCACCCCTGGGACACAGAGTTCTTCCCAGTCCAGCAGTCAGGGGCAGGCAGTGGGTCTTTGTTTGGGCAAACATGGCAGAGGGGCCATGTGGGACCATTTCACGGTGGTCAACAATGACCCATGGCTGGCACACTATAATGCCTGCCTTGTGGTTGTCCAGACGGGGTCAGACCCTAGGCATCTGTCCTCCACTGCCCTCCACCAATATCTGGAGAGGCACCCACAAGGCTCCTGTCCAGGGAAGGCACTTTGTCAGCGCCGTCTGGGGGAGGGAAGAGAGCAGCTCCAGGAGGAGATGTAGGGAGGCAGAAGGAGGCACCTCCTTCCAAAAGGGCAGCTATGGGGGTTTCTGGGGCCGGGAGCATGAGGCAGGCCACACTCCATGGAGTGGCACCTGTTGGGTCTGCAATGACCTTCAGTTGGCACTCGAAGGGCAAAGCCCAGGAGGCAGCCACTTGTCTCATCGCCGAGATGATTGCCCTGCTCGGACCTCCACTGTCCACCATGGAAGCCCCAACCTTCCACCGGTTGCTGCATTTCTTTGTCCCCTGTTAATACCTCAGTTCTAGAGTCCTGCCCTCACTCTATGACTCTGTGAGGGAGATGGTCCGTGACCATCTTTCATGGGTACAGGGGCATAAGGTGCACTTCATGACGGACCTGTGGAGTGGAGGTCAGCATGTCTACCTCTTGCTCACAGCCAACTGGTGGCAGCCAGAGGACTTGAGTGGCAGGGCATTGGTGACAGGGTGGCAGGGGGAGGCCCTTGCCCTGCCCCCAGGCTACAGGTCTGTTCTGCTGCAGGCACGGCACATGGAAGCTCAGGCGACAGGGAGGAACATCACCAATGAGTTCCTGTCTGCGCTGCAGGAGTGGGCACCAGAGGGGGAGGTCATCTGTGGCCACATGCTCACCGATGCTGTGTGGAACATGTTTTTATGCCATTTTTCACCCAGCAAATGGACTTAAGGCAGCAACAATGCAGGAACCGAAGGGAGTTCAAAAATTATTTTAAAACCCTAAAAACACAATAAATTACTACAATTTAAAAACCTGAACATATATTATTACAAACAATTAATTAAAATATTTTAAAACACCTTAAAATACATTAAGTAAGTAAGTAAGTAAGTAAGTAAGTAAGTAAGTAAGTAAGTAAGTAAGTAAGTAAGTAAGTAAGTAAGTAGTCTTGCAAATGCTACAAGAAAGAAGCACAGTATGCAAAAATAAAAAGGAGATAGCACAGAGCTTGGAAACATTGATGATGATGATGATGATGATGATGATGATGATGATGATGATGATGATGATGATGATGATGATGATGGTGGTGATGATGATGATGATGATGACGACGACGACGACTCTCAGAATTCCCCATGCTAGCTGGGGGATTCTTGGAATTGTAGTTAAAAGATAATTTCCAAGTTCTGGACAACAGTGCTATCCTGCTCTATAATCTAAATCTCAAAAGCTAGCAGACCACAGTGCCCTGTATAGATGATGGTGGGTTTGATGTTTCCTGATGTTCAAGTTAAGTTAGCTGAATTCCCCTAAAGCAATTAGGAACTGTCAAGGAGAAAGAATCTTGACACATAAATAGCCTCTTTCTTCTTTTGTGACAGATACTGTTGTGGACTCTAATGAATGGCCTGATTTAATGGGGCTAATTATCTCCTGCTGTTTCCACATGTCCATATGTGTGTGGTTTTTTTTTAAAAAAAAGTATAGCTAGCCAAGAGAACACCAGATTTAAAAATAGCCAATAATTGGGTATTCTACATGTCAGTCAATGCCATAACAGAAGTCTTTTAGGTGTCATTGCCAAAGATGACTGGTTTGCAATTAGCTCTCAGGGACCATCCACATTTTCTCATAAGAGTCCCTGATAGATCAGCTTCCATCATACCATTCGGGGAACGACAACAACAACAACAACAAAAGGTTAGGAAGGCTTAGCTTTGTTATGAGTACCTTGAACATTACCTTTTAGTGGAAAAGTGAGGTGTAACTATAACTAATTTATTAAACAAACTTGAAATTACAGAAGCCACCCTTTCATTGGGCTGAACACAGCTGCCACTGCTGATGTGAGGCATCAAGGAAAGGCAACACATAGGAGTTAGCACACAACAGACCGTCATTTGGACCAGTCCTGTATCCAAAGAACTATCCAAAGAATTCAGAGAATTTGGAACTGTGCTTTGGTGAGGCTATCAAGAAGCCTCTACTGGAACTCCCTAGCATTCTGCAAAGGAAGATGAAAGAAAGATTATTAAACCAATTTTGCAGTGCAAATTTGTATTTGAATACTGTGATATAGGTCTCACTGCGTTTAATCCAGACTAACAGTACAATCCTACATGTTCCTGTTCAGCCATAATATTTTAAAATGTCTAGCTAAATGATGTGCAGTGAAATTGGGCCAACAGGAAAATAGCAATTGAATCAGGACTATTTACGCTGCCTCAAGGTGATAAAAAGGAGAGCAAGTAGCCCCTGAACTGAATCCTACACTGATCTCACATGTTCAGTCTGGCAGTCTTGGGGTTAAAATGGAAGAATAAAAGAAGATGTGTCTTATGAAGAATGAGAAATCAAATCATACACAGTACCAACAAGACTAACATGGCACCGAAAGGAAAAGAAGCTGCAATCTTGAAACCCTACATCTCTCCTGGACACTTGAACCACTGAAGTACTAGGAAGGGTCCTTGACTGAGGTCATTGTTGCAAATTTGGAATTTCTGGCAGAAGTCCTTTTGCTGCACCATAGAGGTACAGATACTCACAGAGGATAATAACTACCATTTCCTCAGATGGTGCACCCCTTTCTCATTAATTTGCCCTTAAGGTCTTAGAAACTTCCTCTGAGACATTTGTAGGAGAAAGAGTTTTAAAAAAACTACATGCTTTACTTATAGTTACTTGAATTTTCAAACTTGTGTGTTCTGTTTTCTTAGCTGCACACATGCTTAGCAACCATCTGACCCGATCAACAGCAAGCAAACAATCACCAACCCAGAAGAGAGAGGAAAAAGAATGACTCGGCAGAGAGGTGGGGCTCTCTTTGAATTCAAAGGCTGGAAGGAATGATTTGTTCGTGCTGGATAGATAATCACCACAGCCCAGAAAAGTCTATCCCAGTAAATATATATATATATACAGACAGCATGCGAGATTGCAAACCAAACTCCAACAGTCGCCAGGCTGTAGCACCCACTTTCTGTGTATGCCCCCTACTTGCTCACATCTCTGCCAGCTGCATTGCAGAGTGGGAGACTTCTGTCAATTAAACATGTTGCCTGGACTTTGCCTTTAAAAAAAAAAAAAACTTAAGACAGTTACATTACTAGGAGTGTGTGTATGTCTCCATGCCTGCACTCTTGTGGTTAAGTCAGAACTTCAATTTAGGACATTACGGTCTGTCTTTCTCCCCCGTCTTTCATGTTTCTTTTCCTGAACACCCTTCCGACAGAGATCCGCCTGGCACCCTCGCTGGGTGTTTTTAAGAGTCATTTAAAGACCTGGCTCTTTAGGCAGGCCTTCCCTCCTGTCAATTCTTGAAATCTATCTTTTTGTTTTCTATTATTCCCATCTTGAATATTTCATCTTATTGATTCAATTGTTTAATGCTTGATGTCTTTATGTTTGTATGATATTTTATATTTGTAAGCCACCCCGAGTAGACACTGTCTAGGGGGACGGGGTAGAAATCTAATGAATAAATAAATAAATAAATAAATGCATTCCTGTTTTTGCATTGGTATCACTGCCAAATTCATAATAGTCACCGCCTGCTTCCTTTTTTCTTACGATCTCTGGGTTGGAAGTGGTTAATAATTCTTCTACTCTGATGGTATTATGCAACCCAGTCCCCAAAACCAATTTACAGTTGTGTTCAAAATTATTCAGCCCCCAATGCTGTAAAGGGGTTTAGGGACTATAGTGTACATTTGGAATTGTATTCAGAATGAAATCCTACAAGGACGTTTTAAAGAACCAAATGCAACTAAAATAACATCAATTGTTTATGTAATACAGTAGTAAATGTTTCTTTTGTGGTTTCTTCATTGCCACAGTTATTCAACCCCTTAAAGACTACCACTCTGAAGAAGAGAGGTTCATTCAGGTGTTTTCGAACAGGTACTGAAAACACCTGTGGATGTCACCGAGCACCAATCAAGCATAATAAGCACCAATTAGGCAGCTTTAAAAGGACTGTGATACTCAGCTCCTTCTAGACATTTACTGGTGTGGTTACAAACATGGTGAAGTCAAGAGAATGGTCCAGGAAGACAAGAGAAGAGGTGATTTGTCTTCACAGGAAGGGCAATGGCTATAAGAAGATTGCAAAGAAGTTAAACATACCAAGAGACACCATAGGAAGCATCATTCGCAAATTCAAGGCAAAGGGCACTGTTGAAATGCTACCTGGTCGTGGAAGAAAGAAGATGCTGACTTCGACTGCTGTGCGCTACCTAAAGCGTAGAGTGGTGAAAAGTCCCCGTGTGACTGCTGAGGAACTGAAAAAAGATTTGTCAGATGTGGGTATAGAAGTTTCAGCTCAGACAATAAGGCGCACACTGCGTAATGAAGGTCTCCATGCCAGAACCCCCAGGCGCACCCCCTTGCTGTCTCCCAAGAATAAGAAGAGTCGACTGCAGTATGCCAAAAGTCATGTGGGCAAACCACAAAAGTTGTGGGATAGTGTTCTGTGGACTGATGAAACAAAATTAGAACTGTTTGGGCCCATGGATCAATGCTATGTTTGGAGGAGGAAGAACAAGGCATATGACGAAAAGAACACCTTGCCTACTGTGAAGCATGGCGGAGGGTCAATAATGCTTTGGGGCTATTTTGCTTCTGCAGGTACAGGGAAGCTTCAGCGTGAACAAGGTACCATGCATTCTCTTCAGTACCAGGAGATATTGGATGAAAATGTGATGCAGTCCGTCACACACCTGAGGCTTGGGAGACGTTGAACCTTTCAACAGGACACTGATCCCAAGCATACCTCCAAGTCCACTAGAGCATGGTTGCAGAGGAAAGGCTGGAACATTTTGGAGTGGCCATTGCAGTCACCAGACATAAATCCGATTGAGAACCTCTGGTGGGACATAAAGAAAGCAGTTGCAGTGCGCAAGCCTAAGAATTTGACTGAACTGGAGGCTTTTGCCCATGAAGAATGGGCGAAGATACCCGCAGATCGCTGCAAGACACTTGTGTCAAGCTATGCTTCACGTTTAAAAGCTGTTATAACTGTAAAAGGATGTTGTACTAAGTACTAAGATTGAATGTCACTTGGGGGTTGAATAAAAACTAATAATGATGTGAGCACAGAAAAGACATTTGTGGTTATTTCATTATAAACTTAAGGTTATATTTCTCTGACCTACAAGTGCCTCTTTCATGTAAATGTAAGCAAGATGACTGAATGATCAAAATCAATGTCAAAATGGCCAAAACATTCAATTTCAGTGGGGCCTGAATAATTTTGAACACAACTGTATTTGCGTTTCCCCATTTGTGAATCTGGAGTTTTTCATGTAAATTTGGAAACTTAAATATCCTGTAAAAAAAAGACCAGATTGGAGTACCTCCCAAAGAGTACAGGGCTCTGCTCTCAGTTCCCTTATTCCAGCATGGATAAGATTGGGGGGCATGCCATAGTTGTAACTTAATTTAACTCCATTGTTACTGGAATCATTGGGATAATTAATCATATTGATTCTTGTGATTGGCCCACATTTTATTAGGACATAACTTTGGTTAAGCCTTATGTAATCTACCACATTCTGTGGTGTTTATAACCACAGAACTGTGGTTCAGGAGTGTAGCCTGTGATGTGATGTAAATATATACACTAGAGTTCTGCCCTTTCCCCTTTTTTTCCTTTCCTTTCCTTTCCTTTTCTTTCCTTTCCTTTTCTTTTCGCATTATTTCCCGGGCATGAGAAATTAAGGCCAAAAGTAGAGTTTGGGAAAGTTAATTTTTTGGGACTCCAACAAGAAACACAACACATGAAAAAACATGTTTTTTTTTTAAAAAAAGTGGAATTTTTAAGTAGCAGCAGCAGCAGTAGTAGTATTTATTTTGTGGTCATAGACCCAATAGAATACATTTAAAATTTCAAGAATGATTTAAAACAATTTAAAATTTGGTAGATTCGGCTGCAACAACTTAAATATTATAAAGCACTGGAAGGGCCGATCCTGAAGCGGAGGGTCCAATACTTTGGCCATCTCATGAGAAGAGAAGACTCCCTAGAAAAGACCTTGATGTTAGGAAATTGTGAAGGCAGGAAGAGAAGGGGACGACAGAGGACGAGATGGTTGGACAGTGTCATCGAAGCCAGCAACATGAATTTGACCCAACTCCGGGAGGCAGTGGAAGACAGGAGGGCCTGGTGTGCTCTGGCCCATGGGGTCACGAAGAGTCGGACACGACTAAACGACTAAACAACAACAAATAAAGCACAGGTGAGAATTTCCTTTCATGTTCTTTGTGCAGAAAAAAGAAACCTGACCACAAATTCTTGTGTACCAGTCCAAGGAACTGCCTGGGAAATCTCTCATTACAGGGCGAAGGAGTCTGGCATGGTCATCCCTGTAAAAACTGCATATGAAAAGGACGTGCTCTAATGTTTCAATTTCTTTATCATTACAGGGGCGTAGTCGATTTTCATATGGTACACCATGGTAGCATCCCTCTAAAACTGCAGATGGAAGGCAGTTAAATCTAGCTCTTGAAAAGGCCTGCTGGTATTTTGGGAATGGTCAGGTCTTCCAGGTAGTTAGCTCTTTGGTGGAATTCGAAATTTAGGCCAAAGTTCATAGGTGAGCAGATTTTGCGGGCATTGTATATGGAATACTGAAAATCAATATCCTTCATCTGCTTTTCTAGGGTAGATTTAACTGTCTTAAGTTCATGAGCATGTAGAAAATCCATGGGTAGACCTAAGAGGTGCAGTTTGGTGGGAAAGATTTTTAACCAAGAACTAGTGTAGATGTCTTTCTGGAGACGATGTAAATACAGTATCCTGCCCAAGTGTCAGTGTATAATACTTTGATCCAATATCTGAAGGTGTGCAGCCATGCAGTACATTCCATTGAAGAGATCCTAGTCTCAAGTCATAAACCTGTTGTGGAGACACATCTTGGCATTCCAAAGACAGACCTTAAAAGTGTTGCAAGGACACTCTCAATGTTTTGAGTGAAAGCCTAGGATCCAGATTGGAATTCCATATAATAGTTGAGGCAAGATCTTGGCCTTGAATACCTGAATGGTAGCAGGTGTAAACCCCACCCCCCACCTTGGTAAAGAAGAAATGGGAAATGGCTTTGATGGTAATCTGAGCTGCCTGTATAGCAAACTGTCTATGGGGAGCCCAGGAGAGATTGTGGTGAAACCAGATGCCCAAGTATTTAAACTGTTTAACTTGATCAATGTGATGACCATTGATCTGCCCATTAGAGACCATGATTTTTGTTTTGCTGATATTTAAGGTCATATTTTGAACATCCCTGTATTTTCCCCTACCGAGCTGATGTAAAGTTCTGGAGAACTCAAAGGTTTACATACCTAGCTGACATTTTTCTTGGCTGCATTTAAGGTGTTGCCCAACTGCTGATTTTCCTTATGAGATGGAGTGAATCAATAGGCAGACATTTGGTCATAGTCTGTTTCAAATTACCAAGTATAATTACCAAGTCAATGGGTAAAAGTGTTAAAGGACTGTTATTGTTAAGGATGGAAGAGAAATTATGTTGATTCATGTTTCCTCCTGGAAATGACAGTAGTCTCTTGGGTCAGAAATCTCTACATGTCCAAAGTATGTGATGCCTTTTGGTGAGATAGAAACACACACAAGGCCATGCATACATTTCAAAAGCACATACTGGTGAAAGATGCATATGTTTGCACAGTGTGCAGCAAAAGAAAAAATAATGCACTCAAATGTGCATAATTGAAAATGTGAATATTTTGGGGGGGAAAGAACACAAAAATATACGTGCATTTCAGTGGGGGAAGAATAAAAAGTCACGAACTTGACATGGAACTGTGGTGAGATAAGAATACCAGTGGTATTCTCAGGAATTCAATGGCAACAATATTGAGAGATTTTCATATCCTTTCCACAAATGATATTGATAAATAAACTGCATCACCATCAAGAGAAGATAATGTTGTGAAACAGTATTAAACTTATAGTCTAAATAAAATTCTCCCCACCCCTCAGCTCTCCCTTTTTCCAAATGCACTGCTGCAATGTTAACATTTTAATTAAATAAAATCTCATAGCACATTAAGCAGGATGGAAACTGACAGCCTGCAGTCTCTTAAGGAGATAATAATAATAATAATAATAAAAATATATTGGATTGTGGCTTAGTGGACTGATACATGTGCAGCTTTCTCCAAATATAGATTTCCATCTCTCTGTTAATTAAATATAATAGCCCTAGATTGCCTATAACAACTCTACGCTTGCCATGTAAAACCTTATTCATATTCCAGCCAACTGTAATGCCTAATCAGTGAGCTAAATTGGTGAAGGTGGGTCGAAGGGAAATATGTGCCAGTTTGTCCTGTACATGCCTTAGATTCAGCTGGTGCTTAGGTATAGCATCATATCGCATACTGATAAAGTGGCACCATCCAAATCACAGTTCTTGCTTCATATTGCTCAATGTGATGCCCATTTCCTGTTCAGAACATTTCATCAAATTCAGAGAAACTGACACCATCCAAATCCCAGTTTGTGCTTTGTACAGGTCCATATTGTGCATACAGTATTTGCTTGGAAGTAAACTCCCCCAGTGTGTTTGGATAGGACTGCAGTCATAACTGTATGCCTGTGGCTTACTGCTCTGCTTATGCTCTTCTCATCTAAATGAGGACAAAACAGGAAATATATTTCCAGTGAACCGAGATGATCATTTGTGACTAAAATATTAAGTCTTTTAGGGTATTAGACCTTTCAGTCTATGATTGTGCATAAGAATGTGTGTGCATGAGTGTGCGTATGTGGTGGCGGCAGAGAGTTCAACAAATAGCTAGTTTTAATAATTTTCTGGTGTAAATTTAAAGATGAATCATTCCTTCAGGAAGAGAAGCCCTCTTAAGTTATGCACCAACTGGCCCACGAAGGCAGACACAACAACCTTTTCTCTCTGTGTTTCTCTTCCAATTTTGACATTCTCTCTCTTTCTTTTTTAGGTTAACCAAAGATGGAATATCTTCCAGATGCTTTGCAAGACCTTAAAAAAATCTTGCTTATGTTTAAATGGCTTTTAGTTTTATGCAATCAGAACTGTTTTGTTGCCCTTTTAACAAGTGTATAGATCTACTGAACTCTTTAGTATGTGTCCCATCATAAAATCATGACATATAATTTTGTTTCTCTACTAAAACTATACCCTACTTCTCCATCTAATAAGGCAGATAAGGCAGGTCCTCAACTATATTTCTTAGTCCCATGGCTATATGAAAAGCAGCATGGGACATTGGTAAAATTCTAACACATCACATTAGCTGGGACAAATAGGTTCTCCCAATGGCAAAAAGCATTAGCATTATAGAGGTGTTGTTTGTTTATGAAACAAAAGGGCTTATCTAGGTCCTGCCACCATCACAGGCATATTTGTTGAGGACTCCAGAGAGGGCAATTTCAGTGGCTGCCCCCAATTTAATGGAATTTGCTCCCACATGAAGTTAGAATACACCCCCCCCCCCCTTTGCCAACATATCAAAACTTTTCCTTTTAAACTGGCTTTTAATCTGAGAATTTCCTGGAGTTTTAAATAGAGGATGCAACATATTTTTATCATGTTATTTTTATTTTAAGTTAGTGGTGTTTTTTTAAAAAAAGTACTATTCAGGTTATTATAAATTAATATTAATATATTAATTTATAAAGATTTTAAGCATATTTATTTTTAAACTCTCACTTGTCACCTTGAGTCCCTTCACTCAGAGAAAGGTGGGATGCAAATAAAGTAAGTAAAGAAGTAAACAAATAGTTTTGTGTGGATTCAGTGACTAAATGAAGTGCAAGATGGTTGAAAATTATAATGAGTCAAAAGAAAATCAGCGTAGCTGACATACATTATATAACCCTCAAATTAGAAAACAATCAGCCTTTCTTCCAATCAAATTTATACCCCACCTTTCCAAAAACTGATGCTCAAGGTAAAACACTACAGATATTAAAAATAACCAAAGTAAAACGCAAAATCAGCAACATACAATACCAAGCAAACACATGTAATTGATAGAAAGATTAATGAAATGAAAAAAAATGAATAAATAGAAAACCACTGAGCAGAAATATTCTAAATTACATCAAATAATAGAATTACTTTCATAGATAATAGAACTAAATTTAGTTTATACAACTGGCTTTCTGTCTGTTCAACAATGAAGTGTTTTTGCTTTATAAAACTAGCACCCAAATAACAACTTTTCTTTTTTCATTAGATCATATAGAAAAAAGGCCCCAGCTATAGCGGGCAACTGTTACTTCACTGTAATGCTGTTTGAATTTGGCAGAAGACCACCATTTTAAAATGAAATGACCTATTTCCATTCCATACTGATTTGCCTTTTCTCTGCCAACTTTTGACTTAGAGCAGTGGTTCACAACCTTGGTCCCCAGATATTCCTGAACTACAACTCCCAGAAATTCTGGCCAGCACCTCTACTGGTGAAGGCTTCTGAGAGTTTTAATCCAAGAACATCTGGAGACTCAAGGTTGGGACTCATTGACTTGGAGCATGATTCTAACTGGCCAAGATGGCCAACAGCCAGCTGAGCTGTCATTAGACTCCAGCCTATGGAAGTTGGCAACCTCTTGTTACTACATGCACCTTGTCTCAGCTTTGGGTCATCACATGGCTGCACCCATGATTTGGAAGAAATCTGCATCAGACATAACTTGGCTTTCCTTCCCTCTTTTTCAGGTCTTCTGCACACAACTCTTAGCACACCAGTTGTGCTGGCAGATCTTTCTGCCCATAGACCTCCATGATTGGCCTGCTAAACGAGGCTCTGTAATGACAAAGGAATTTCTGACAGCATAAGTGCATTTCTAGTAGCACAGGAAGCTTCTGTCCATTACAATGCTTGTACACTGGCACATCTCTGAGTAAGGATTAGGCTGCAATCATAAACATAATCACAACTGACTAAGGTAAAGGTTCCCCTTGACATTTAGTCCAGTTGTGTCCAACACTAGGGTGTGGTATTCATCCCCATTTCCAAGCCATAGAGCCAGCATTTGTCCGAAGATAGTTTATGTGATCACGTGGCCAGCGTGACTAGACACAGAACGCTGTCACCTTCCCACCGAGGTGGTACCTATTTATCTACTCAAATTTTTACATGCTTTCGAACTGCTAGGTTGGCAGGAGCTGGGACAAGGGATGGGAGCTCACTCCGTCATGTGGATTTGATCTTACGACTGCTGGTCTTCTGACCTCGCGGCACAGAAGCTTCTGTGGTTTAATCCACAGTGGCACCACATCCCCTTTCTTCCAATTCCCTTAAGGCAGGCTAAGGGAAACCAGGCTGCCCTTTGCAAATATGGCAGCTGCAGCTTCCCTACCCTAAAAGAAGCCATAGCTGCCATCTTTGCAAAGGGCATCCAGTTTCCCTTTCTACAAGCCATGGCTGGGAGGCCAGATGGAGACTCCAGCAGCAGCGATTAAGGCAACGGGGTGTCGGTGGGGGTGGAATGGGGGATAAGGTAGGGAGAGGAAGGGGGTAGGGGACAGAGTCTGGGGGTGTCTGGCTGTGGGGGTGTCTGGCTGCCTGTTGGCTGCCAATTAGCTGATCTGCGGCTGGTAGGCAGAATGCTTTTTTAAAAAATAGGAAGGGGGTGTTGGTGGGGGTGGAGGGGGCGGCAGTGGCATGGCAGTGGGGGGTGGCAGCAGGGGGGACGGTGGCAGCAGAGGGGGTGGAGGCAGGGGTGTTTTCTTTTTAATAACCTCCCAAAAAATCAACAAGTAACTTCATTATTCATCGCTTCTTGGGGGCAACTGTGTGCTTTGTGATGACTCACAAAGTGGGACCCATCTCTAATTAACATTTTGGAAGTCCATCATTCAGAGGATTACCATAAGTCAGAGGCAACTTGACAGCATGTAACTACTACTTCAAGACTTTGAGAGATTAATAAGAGCTGGCCAGAGGAGAGAAGTTTCATGTGAGAGGATACAAAGCAAACTAAGCTAATCTTATCAATTTATTTCCAACATCTCTTCAAATTGGTCTTTTAAAGATACCGAGCCCTGGGATTATCTGAATGGTTTTGATCTTAATGATATTTTAATGGTTTTGTTGACTAATTTATTTTTCGTTTGTATTAAACTGGGTTTTAATGATATCTTTTAGCTGCCTTGAGCATTATTCTTTAATTGAAGGGCAGGATAAAATACATCTATTATAAATAATATTGTGTATCTTGCTCTAGGAGCAAGAACAAATATTCAAATACTGTCCCCACCCCTCTCCAGTTTTTAAAGCTTCCAGTCAGATTTACCACCAGAGCCAGTCCTATCATTAGGTAGACTGAAGAGGCTGCCTCAGGCAGGTGATTGAGTGAGTCACTGAAGGGCAAAAAGTATTATCTAAGGAAGGAGTAATATTTGTGAAGTTTGATGCCTTGAGCATCAGAAATTACTTGACTTGCGGTGGCTGCTACATATTTTGACTTGATGAAAAGAGTGTCATTTGCTTATGATGATGCTCCTCAGGCAGAAAGATATGAGAGGTTGATTTTTACAATATACACTCCTTCTCTCTACAGGCAGATACAGACCATAGCAGCCATGTGCTGCCGATATTAGGGCAAACTATATTACTGTAACTCTGGTATTGACTGAAAATGCTGCACCAATAATCTCAAAACAACCAAATTGACAAAAATGGCTGGCGAGGAAATTCAGATGGAACTTGTTGTGTTTAGCATATGTTGTTTCATATCTGTGGACAGGGAGGAAACTGAGAAGTCCTGAGTGATGACAGACACTTGTCAGTCCCAATGAGAGCATACCTTGGAAATAATAATATGTGGTTCCAATGTCACCAAAAAAATAGATAGCACTCCCTTTCCTCCAGTAGGTCATGAGAGATCTCCTGCATCCCCAAAGATGGTAGTGTGGTTTTAATTTTGTTTTTGTGGTCTACTGTTCTTGCCGGCATTCTCATCTCTGAGATGTAGACATTGGATTCCTGGAAGCTAACATTGATTAATGGAGTTCCGAACAAGGACAGTAACTAACAAAGGAATCAATAGCCATTATTTAAACATGGACTAGCAGTCTGACTTTATTGTATAAGAGATATCTCATGGGATGTTGTGGCAGGACCTTTGTTTACACAGTTGTTCCCAGATAAGTGTTTGGTTAGCATAGACTGAATGGAGCCCAGTAAGGTGGTATAGGTCCAGGCAGGCGGAAGGTATATTAGAGTCCACTGGCAGATATCTGGGTGGTTTGCAAGGGATCTGCACGGCTTCTCCCACTTTCAGTAATTTAATGATAATTTTTAAAAAATCCCAATAAAAATAACGTTCTCCCTAGCCTGATCTTATCTCCCCACTTAACTCCCAGGCTTCACTTTCTTAGTGCACAGTGCTTCTGTCTGACTATTTCTTTGCGGTGGTTACTGTTAGCCAGAATGTCTGTTTTAAAGCACTAATGTTTATTTTTAAGAAAAAGGAAAGTAGGACACTCCTCTTTCATAAACCTGTAAGAAACTCTCCCTTTCCCCCAGAACAAAAAGAGATTTGAAGTAAGCTCTGATTTTCAGGGAATAGGGGGAGGCACAAGGCATCATAGGAAAAGTCATTTTATTAAGTGAGACAAGAAGAACTTCATGTGAAAGGAAGGAAAAATGCAATCGCATCAGTTTGCAACCTGGTATATAAAGTAGGGTGAAGTCTCTGTGTGGAAAAGTCATCTCACCCTACAGTTCATATATTTCAAAACGAGTTCCCTTCCCTTAACCAATATTTTGCATCTCGTTTCTCACTCCTCTCCCCCGTCACCCCTCTGCACCTGTCTCTGGTTGGTGGTTCTAATACACAATACAATACAGTATGACACAGTGTATACAGGAACTCCGGCATTGGCTGGATTCTGAGTAAGAACATTGGTCCGTCTAGCCCAGTATTGTCAACTCTGATTGGCACTGGCTCTCCATATATTATGGCAGGATTTTTTTTCCAGGCCCCTATCAGGAGATCCCTGATGGTCTTTCATCCAAATACTAACCAGACCTGACCCTGCTTAGCTTCCAAAATCAGATGGGACAGGGTGCGTTTGGCGTAGTAGGAGATATCCATCTCACAAAGCTGCAGGTCATTTTACTTCTGTTTGGGTAAATTATTTTGTAAAATAGGAATTTGAAAGATGAATATACACCCGGTCAAGTACATGTTTTGTACACAAAGCAGAGCAATTATCTGGGAAATCCCAACTGAGCATGAGTTTCAGTGTGGATCCTTCAGTGACGGTTTAGAATTAAAACTGACTCTGTGTCTTGAATTGATGTTTCCCCCATAAAGACACCCCCTTTTAACTGGACAAGTCTAAACACAAAATTCTCAGCCACTAGACAGATCCTCTGCATCCATGTGTTCTGGAGCCATAACAACAAATTAGGTTTGGCTAAGATCCAGAGAAGTGTAGTATCCTGTTTGGAAAGTTTGCATCCTGTGAGAGACGAGTAGAGCAAATTAAGGTGGATGCCAGGGAGAAGAAGAAAACGAGTCCTCCATTTGATTTTGTCCTGCAGAAGACAGATTGACAAAATGCAATAAACAGGAATGCCATATGGTAAGATTCAAGCTTGAGCAGAGCTCTACATTTGTGAAATTACCCTGGATGCAGCCTGACTACCTACCTATTCCTCCTTTTCCCTTTTCATCCTTGGTTCTGATGCCCTCTGTTTGACTCTTTCTGTCTTTAGACAGCATATAAGGGGCATAACTTAGCTGCTCTCCATCAGCTGATCCGAGACTACCACCCCATTAAACTCTCACACATGCTTCAGGTGGGGGAGGGGGATGGAGAGCCCTTGGAAAATAAATGATCTTTCAAAAAGCTGCCTTAGGTGGGACTTCTGGCTGCTCGGAATAAGCAACTAAGTGGTGTTGAGTTCAAGGTCAGGACACTCTATTAGAAGGCTAACATGAGAAAAGAATTGCCTTTTTTTTTTTTTTTTTTAAAGGGAATTTAATTATGTGCTGCACTTCACTGGATAGGTACCAAATTGTTGAATTTTATCATGAAGGTGTGTGTGTGTGTGTGTGTGTGTGTGTGTGTGTGTGTGTGTGTGTGTGTGTGTGTGTTGTTTTCACTATTTTCTTTTTCCCTTCCCTTAGCACTCTGTGATTACCTAGGATTAAATGCTCTGTTGGCAATAGGTAAAAAAACAAAGTGAAACAAAAACAGTCAGTCAATGTTCTACATTCAGGATCCATGTGTTTCACTGTTGTTCTATGACATAAAACTACTAATTAGAAAAATGACAGATATAAGAATGTTTCAACCACAAGCTCACATGAACCAGTGCTATGTGATCCTGCTTAGAACATAAATCATGCATGAGAGCCTGCTAATACCTGTATGGTTACTCAGTGCAAGAGTAACCCCTATAAGGTTTGGCTCAAAGGGATAAGACAAAGAAAGAGCAGAACACAGACAGAGTTCTAGCTCCTGTCCTCTGAAGATGCTGGCCACAGAGTCTGGTGAAACGTTAGGAAGAAAAACGTTAGGAAGAAAAGCCTCCAGAATACGGCCAAACAGGCCGGAAAACCTACAACAACCAAAGAGCAGGGTTGTTAGTAGGAAATTTGAATCAGAAAGAGCAGGAGCTGAAGAGGCCTCAGCTGCTGTTGCCACTTAGACTGCTAAGGCCCTTGCCAACTTGGTCTAAGTATAATTCCTGTAAGTTTGTATTGGACAGGTGAAACCACATAGTGAATTCATATACTGTGGTGCCTTGCATAGCGATTGTTCCATTGAGTGACAAAATCGCTTAGAGACTGAGTTTTTGCGATCGCAAAAGCTATCACTTTGCGATGGTCCCTATTGGGTTTTCTTGCTTTGCGATGATCGCGGGGAAGCGATCATGGCAAAGCGACCCTATTTTAACAGCTGATTGGTGGTTTCAAAATGGCCGCCAGGAAAACAAAATGGCCCCCCGCTGTTTTTCCTCGCTTAAGAGGCAGCGAAAATGGCGGCGCTATGGAGGATTTTCGCTTAAAGGTGAGGTTTTAAGCCCATAGGAACGCATTAATCGCGTTTTAATACATTTCTATGGGCTTTTAAATTTCGCTTAGCGATGTTTTCGCTAAGCAACGGTTTTTCCGGAATGGATTAATGTTGCTAAGTGAGGCACCACTGTATATACAATTAAATTAATATATTATTCTAGGGTTTTGAAGACTCTGCATGTGGAATTGGTTCTTCTGTATTATGGATACCCAACCTAGTTGAAGAAGATATCTTGAATTTTTATCTGAATTTGAAATTCAAAGGAACAACTGAACTTTGCAATTCTACAAGCAGCATCTTTATTGGTGCTGTTGCAGATGACTTGGATGCACAAATTGTAGAATTTTCTTGTTGCTATAATTGCTCATATTGTTCATTATATAACTGTGAATAAGAAGAGACTCATTTTGTGAAATTGTGTTTCCAAGGTTCATTAGTAGATACCTAATTAAACAAATAGCCCCATTGAACCTAAAAGTGTTGCAAAAGAAGATACAAGTGCTATTTAATAACAAGGCCCTTTCATCTCAGATGAATTTACTCCCGGGAAAGTGTGGATATCATTTCAGTCCTACAGTCATTCTGATGAATTCCTACTAGTCCTCCCTCTGGGTGACTGTATATAAAACTACACCCTAAAGGTGTATGCTGTTTGTGTGCAAGGACATCTGACATTTTTAGGCTAGAACCCCCTTCACATATTCCTGGGAGGAAGACCAATTGAGCTCAAATAGCTTTACTTCTGAGTGAAAATCAAAGCTTTCCCAGGATGGAACTTTTCGCTAGGAAAGCTGCCTAGGCTCCCAAGAAAAATCTTACTTTAATACTAGGAATGGGACAGAATCTGCCACACACCTGAGGGCAACACACCTTACCATGGTAAAGTAAGTAGCAGTTAGAATAGGCCCATTTGGATCAATGGAACTTATGAAGGAGTTGGCTCCCCAAATTCCCATTGATTCAGTGGGTCTATATGAGTGTAATTTACTTTTTGAGTGTAATTGACCATTAAAGTGAATAGTAAGAGTTAGTTAAGCTAACAATACCCAGAAAGCTACACACTCCCTAGCCCCAGTGAAATAATATCTGAGGCCAAAGTGAGTCCAACCATTCTGGGGTAATTCTCTTTTTATAAATAGCGTCCTCCAAAGTAGTAGCTACTTGTAAAGTACACCCCTGTTATTCTAAGTCATGATCTGTTCGATGACAAGTAGTTGACGTATATATGCAAGTACCCAATGCCCACCACTACCATCATGGATCATACTCACTATGTTCAGAAACTACACTCTTCAAACATCTCTCAGTGCACTTGGTAGAAATGTATTGACATTTTAACCTTGCCAAGCACTGAGAAGTGAGGTTGTATTGACCATGAGCAATTGGTTGCCTGTTGTGGACACACCAAACATCAGTTGGGAGCTGTCAGGCACATTTCGTTTTGAACCTCAGAACGTATCTGAATGCCTGTGTTGTTTTCAAAAATGCTAGACATTTTTCCTCACCCAAAGGAATTTGTGGATAATGGATACCACTTTAGGTCAGTTTCTTCACAAATGTGCAGTCAGATAGAAACTGGGTTATGGATCGGCATGGGATTTAAATTTCACTTTATCTTGCACGTAATAGCTACCATGGCAAAGAGTTAATGGCAGTGCCTTTTGTTCCTATCTACCACATATTACTGTGATACATTAAAGAGACAGCACTGAGATGATATACTTCTCACAAAGGAAGAAAATTTGTGGTCAGAGTAATGCGAGTGCTGATAATCATAGAAGGCGGAAAACAAATAAAACTCTTTATGCCCCTTTTTTGCATGTATTCTGTTACTGCTATCATTAATAATCATTAGTATTCCAAATTATTCTTATAAGTGTATATGGCATCCTGCATTGAAATGGGAATTTGTTGTAGAATACTAAAGGACACTGCAGAGCGGCTCAGGGGGAGGTAACAGAGAGAGGCTGGTACCAAGAAGGATGGTAAACCTTTAGGCTGAGCAGTGGAATGTAGATGGCGGCAATTCAAATAACATGATGGGGCAGGGAGAGAGAGAATGTATTTGAAAGAAGATGGTGCTGAGTTAAGAAGCATGGCTTTGCAGTTCATCTAAGTGTTAGAAAGATTATGTTCTAATTCATAAAAGGACAAAAGGCAAGTCACAAATGACCCATCAAAATATTTTTTTAGCAGTGGCTGCAACTGCACATACCAGACATTGTGAAGGGAATTTGCAGAAACTTCAGTCGCTATGCATGATGCAAGCCCTAGCACAGTTTTTTCAAAGCACAGACTGGTGCCATTTTTAAACGTCATATGGGTTTCTGATGCCAGGCTAGAAGGCCTCCCACCTACTTATTTTCACGAGATGTTTTCTTTTTTGCTGAGTCTGCTCGTTGGCATAAAATTTCTCTGAAAGATAGCATGAAACATTGGTTTATTTCAATATGATGTTTAGCTGGAATTGAAAAAAATAATCCTAATAGTAAAAAGCAATACGTTTAATGTGTGTGTGTTTAGAACTTTCCCAGAGCCATGATTTCTGTCCACATTAGGGGAATTTGGAGAAGTAAGGTTCAGGCTTAAAGAGTTTTTATCTTCAGTGAGATCTGTTTCATCTCTCTTTTAAGCAATTCCATCCACACTTATCTTCACATTTATTCTTCAGTGAGAAGAGTCCACACAGGTCCTTGGATCACTGGTTTACCTGGGAGCAGGTTTACCATGGGTACATTTACCTGGTAAAGATAAATAAGGAGACAGCAGCAACAGCAGTGAAGGACAACAGCAGTATGAGGAGAAAACATTGGGGTGAAGTTGGGAGATGGAAGGAAAGGACCTCCCTTTCCCAGCTTTCTCTTCAGCTGGCACTCTGCTGGGGCCATGCTACCTAATGGGAGCAGAGCCCAGGGAGTTGATTGGTGCCTTCCCTACCTTTTCCCATGGTGGTTGTTCAGTGGGCCGTGGTGACTTTCCTTTTGTTGTTGCTGTTAAATAAATAGCATACTGAAATAACAATGTTTTAGAATCTAGCATCATATTGCAAAGATGGGGCCAGGCTGGCTTCCTGTGGGAGGGAGTTCAAAAGTCTAGGTAAAGGTAAAGGTTCCCCTTGACACTTTTAGTCCAGTCGTGTCTGACTCTAGGGGGCGATGCTTATCCCATTTTTCAAGCTGTAGAGCCAGCGTTTGTCCGAAGACAGTTTCTGTTGTGACGTGGCCAGCGTGACTAGAAACGGAACACCGTTTTACCTTCCCACTGAGGTGGTACCTATTTATCTACTCACATTTGCATGCTTTCAAACTGCTAGGCTGGTGAGCTGGGACAAAGCAACGGGAGCTCACTCCGTTGCATGGATTCGAACTTACGACTGCTGGTCTTCTGACCCTGTAGCACAGGCTTCTGTGGTTTAGCCTGCAGCGCCATTACGTACCTGTTCAAAAGTCTAGGAGTAGTAAAAGAGAAGGCCCTCTCCTATGTGGCACCAAACACAACTGCAAAGGTGATAGGAACAAGAAAAAGGCCTCTCCTGATTATCTTAACACCTGAGCAGGCTCATAGTGAGAGATATGGTCTTTGAGATAGCTTGGACCCAGGCCATTTAGAGCTTTAAAGGTTAGAACCAGCACTTTGACTTGTGGCCAGAAACAGACTGGCAGCCAGTGGAGCTGCTCTAACAGGGGGTTTACGTGATCCCTGTAACCAGCCTCAGCCAACAATCTGGCTGCTGTGTTTTAGGCCCACTGATGTTTCCAGCCCCACATAGACTGTGTTACAGTGATCCATTCAGGATGTAACTAAGGCATGTGTCACTATGGCCAGATCAGGCCTCTCCAGGAATGGGAGATTAATAAATCACAGGATTGTTTCCTCTGTCGATGCCTCCCACAGCTTTATTTGGGTGTAGATCTAGGTCTTTGTGAACTCTGCCACAAAACATGACTCGGGAGGACGAAAACGTTCCACCCGGATGCATGGGGGCTGACAGGAAGCTTTCCTGTTTCAGTCTGCTAGAATAAAAATGTCTTGGCCTGTTGATGGAAGGGCAACACTAAGAGCTGTGTTTCCCCACCAGGGGTGGGGAAAACATGCTATGGGATTTTCTGACTCCTGGGCCACATTACATGGACTGGCTTTGGCCATTATACATTTTGACTCAAGTGGGAAAGAGGCATTTGCTTTGCTGGCAATATTTAGGGTGATGAACTTTTATTTTCTTTATATAAATTGAAACATCTGCTGGATAGCTCAGTGGTTTAGGTCTCAGTTGGGAGTTCATTTCCCCACCGTGCCTCTTTGAGAAGGACTGGACTTGATGATCCATAGGGTCTCTTCCAGCTCTGCAGTTCAAAGGTTATACTTATTATTAATAATAATTATTATCTCTGTTTCTCACAAATGGTGTGTCTTTTTTTTTAAACGTTTATTTTCCAGATGCAGCTTGTTGTATGGCAGAAACAAAGAATAAATACCACATGTGTACAAGAGTCATAATAATCCCAACCCTCCTCCTTGTTGTTTCTCATCAGATGAGAAGAAAACATAGGAGGTGGGAGTCATGGGGTCTTCCCATGGGAAGATAAAGTAGGAATTTGTGTTGTCTTTGCACTCACCAAGGGTCACCTCAAGGGCACCTGCCCTTTCTGTTTGTTTGTTAGGACCCATCGGCTGGTTGTTTCATTTCCTCCCTGTTTCCAAGGTCCATTGCTGTACCATCCTAATCCTTGACCTTGTCTAATTAACCAGCATTGTTCTCTAGATCTACAGTTTGATCTAGTTAATCCAGCAAAGGTTACAGTTTAAATCCTTCTGATATCCTGCAATATGGATAAGCCTTCTTCACAGCCTACATTTACTTAGGGTTTGTTTCTCTGAATAAAAATGTAAATTCCATGCATTCCTGGATTAAATGGCTTTGGAGAAGAAGAAGAGTTTAGTACTATTCTCTATGATTTAGCTAGCTTCTGCCTCCCTGCTGTCCTTTTCTCATGATAACAGATAAGGATGTGGGCTTTGGTGAATGCTCACCCCCCCCAGCAGCTCCCCATTGTCTGCTATCTTTTGCAGTGTAATCATTATGTTTCAGGCAATGTTCAGGTATTAGTGAGAAAAAGAGGAAGTACCCCCCCACTAACCTAACACCCTTCTTCCACCTTAACACTAGAGCATCAGTGGCAGAACCTTGTTTTCATTTCCTGCTGTTCTCTTCTTGATGTCTGCACTTCCCTTCTATCAGAGAAGTTATAGCTTTTTGGTGTTTGTCTGTCTAATCATTAGTTTCCTGTTTGAAACATTATTTGTCTTCCTAATACTCTAAAAACAATTACAGCAGGCTGGTTTCCTCCCAGTATGGCCTATTAGTCAGACACAAGCCATGTAAACAAAGAGCTTTTGGAAGGGAATGTGTACAAAGCTGAACAATTAAGATCTGTAGTGCAGTCATACAGATATCCGTTTCAATTCTTAGGTGCTCTCCTGAGGCATAAGGAGCAACTTACTTGCACAAGGGTGGTCGGTTTTCTAAGATTTACCTCACTGTAATCCCCTGTGCACATTATCCCCTCAAGCCTTAGAAACAGATTGTGGTGGGAGAGGCAAGAAATCCCTGTTCTACAGACAAAATTAATTGTTAGCATCCAGCTAGTGCCTGATGGTCTGCCTGTTTGGGAGACACACACACATACACGTACGCACGCACACACACACACACAGAGAGAGAGAGAGAGAGAGAGAGGAGGTCTCTGACATCATGGAAGGCTCCTAAACATTCAATCAACTAATTAATACAAGAACCTGTTCTTTCCCTGCCTGTCAGGGGAGGGCCCAGGAGGCTTGCTGCATGTGTGGAAAGCTGTAAGTCAGTCTAAATTTCAACATCCTCCATATTATTTCATCCTTTGCATCAGTTGCATATGCCTTTGAGTCACACTGGTATTAAGATCCAGGTTCCTTCACAGCCTGTGCTGCAGGGTCAGAAGACCAGCAGTTGTAAGTTCGAATCCACGCGACGGAATGAGTACCCGTCGCCTGTCCCAACTCCCGCCAACCTAGCGGTTCGAAAGCATGCAAATGCGAATAGATAAATAGGTACCATCTCAGTGGGAAGGTAAACAGCGTTCCGTGTCTAAATCACACTGGCCATGTGACCACGGAAAGATTGTCTTCGGACAAACGCTGGCTCTATGGCTTGAAGAGCGGGATGAGCGCTGCCCCCTAGAGGCGGACACGACTGGACAAAAAAATTGTCAAGGGGAACCTTTACCTTTACCTTTTCCTTCACATTCATCTTTGGGCTTGGCAACAAGCCTTAGCTGGAGCAGGCTGGTGCAGGCTAAATAGGATCACTAGGTGGTGTGGTATGCCATTGGTGCAATCTTTGCATTTAACTGATAAATGGACTTCCAGTGACCCTATTTGGTCTGCAGTAGTCCACTGTCCATTTGCTAGTACTGTAAAATGGCTCAAGAAGAGAGCCACTTCAGGATACTTAAAAATTAAAACTTCCTTGGCCTCTGATTTGGCTGTGGGCAGGCTCTCAACCAGACCTTTAAGAGAAAAGCAAACAAAAATCCCCATCATTGGCCCCTCCTGTCTCTGCCTGTTTCTGGGAGAAAGTTTTTCATTTGTCTTTTTAAAAAAATACATACAAAATACAGTTCCTTAGTCTCTCCATATACCTAAAAAAGTGTTAAATTTGTTAGTATCCTGAAGTGGCTCTCTTTTAAAGACACTTTGTGATACTGCCAAGCTGACAGAGAAGGCTCACTTTTGGTCTGTCTCCAGCAATTAGGCCAAAACAGAGTGACCCTACCTAAACCAAAAATGCCCCCTGACAGGGGCTCAAGATGTGTTTTTTTTTTTTTTTTTTTTTTTTTTTTTTTGGTATGTGTATGTCTAGATATCCTTGGTATGTATATGTCTAGATATCCTTCTACACACTAACATGGCTACTTCTTTGAAAACTACAATTAATGAATGATATGCCGTCAAGCCAATTCTGCCTTATGGTGACCCATTTTAAAGGTTTTGCAGATCAAGAATATTCTGGAGTAGTTTACCACTCCCTTCTCCTGGGGACTCCCTGGGACTATGCAGCTTGCCCAAAGCCACATAGGCTGGCTCTAGTTGCAAGAAGCACAGTGGGAAATCAAACTCCTAACCACTAGCTCCACAAGCAGATATCTAAACCACTGAGCTGTCCAGCCAGCTTTGAAAACTACAGCTAAAGAAAATTCCACAAGTTGACAGTTTTAAATTACCAAAACTGAAATCTGGCCCTTCCCAAAGCTATATGTCCTGACAGACCTACCTCACAAAGAATGGTTTGCCAGGAGTATTTACCAAGATCAACTGCAAACTGTGCTTTGGGGGGGGGGGTAGGGATGTGATGAGTACTTTCAAATTTTCTTATTCTTTGTGGTTTTCCAGGTCCTTCTGTGCCAAGATGCTCCACTGAAATATTCTCCTACACCAGCAAATTTTCTCCTCCTACCTTGAAAATGAGTTACTTGCCTCATTTTCCTCCTTTAATGTTGTGCAATTTTTTTGCCTGTTATTCTGGGCTGGATGCTAACAAATTCAAATTAATGACCTTTCTGTTGAAGCCCTATGAAGAAGGGAAAAACCATTCTGCACAGGAATCGTAATAGTCCTTTGAAGCTGGGTATTTCTTTCGAAGAAAATAATCACGAAACTTCTGACAAATCCAGGAAATATTGTGGGGGAACAAAAAATCTCATGCAAAGAAATCTCTCTGTAAGGGGCAGGTTTTTTTGTGCTTTTTTTTGTTTGTTTCTTTCTGGGAAGAACATGCAGTAAGATTCACACCCTTACCTCAAAGAAGGTTTTGAGCCTTATATAATGCTTTGCTCATTCTGTCCTATGGAGTTTTTTTCCCGTTTGTATGATTTTTGACTCAACTAAACAGGAATATTTTAAGACCTTGGAGAGAAAGACTGGGACAAGACAAAAATGTAGCGGGATACTTTGTGAAGGAAAATTGCAATTCCCTCCCCCCACTTTAAAATCAACTTTTCTTATTTCTAGCATAAAAATCCCTATGCCCCCCCCCTCTTTAATAAAATTGATAGGTTTCTTATCAAGGGGCAGTTCTGAAAACAATTTCTACTATTTTCATAGAAATAACCCATCAAACAGAGCACAGACAGAGTTTTGACTTCTGTCCTCTGAAGATGCCGGCCACAGAGACAGGCGAAACATTAGGAAGAACAACCTTCAGAACACGGCCAAAGAGCCTGAAAAACCCACAACAACTATTACAGAACCTTTGCCTTAATTGTGTGTGTGTGTGTGTGTGTGTGTGTGTCTGTGTGTGTGTGTGTGTGTGTGTGTGTGTGTGTGTTCTGTGTTGTCAAGTCGGAACAAACTTCTAGCAACCCTAATAGGGTTTTTAAAGTAAATGAGATATTTAAGAAGTGATTTTACCAGTTCCACCTCCTCAGTGAGTTCCCATGGTCAAGTGGGGATTTGGACCCTGATCTCCAGAGCCCTAGTCCATCACTCTCAATCCACTCCTTCACACTGAGAGTCCAGTGCAGATTGCTTAATTACTTCAAAACTATAAAGAGTCTTATATTGATGCCGGTGACAACTGGTAGGTTTGTCCCCATGGTATTTAGCAGGTTTGATTCCCACAGGAACAATTATCCCTTCAGGTGTTAGGCGCTGTTCCTTTATAAATATGTTTAAAGCAACTCAAGATCCACTGCAACAATTTATCGGAAACTGATACTCTCAGAATGGTTTTCTTTATCTGAAAATCATGTACATTGTGTCTAAAAGCAGAAATCTTATAGCTCCTTGTGGAAACCCAATGATCATCAGTCAGAGACACAGAGTTTGGGATTTCCAAGTCTTGTTTCAACTTTAGCTGTGAGCAGAGTTGTATGACCTCCAGTTTGGCCTGACATAAATCAGTCTATTTGGCAAATCAGGGCCTTGAAAGAATCTTGTGGTCAGCCACAAACCTGAAAAAGAACATGTGCCTGCTGAATCCGGCCAAAGGTTTATCTAGTTCCAACATTCTCCCCGCGCTGTGGCCAGCCTATAGGAAGCCCACAAGCATCTGCTGTGGGCTCCTTTTTCTGGAAATGTGTTTGCTCTGTGGCTAGTCTGTGCTTTGAAACACAGCTTGGAAAGTTACCTTTAAAAAGAATGACCATAATGACATGCTGATGTCATCCGTAACTGAGCAGTAGTAAGATAAAGATCTGCATCTCAGAGCATCATCTTCTATAGCTCAGTTATGGGCAATTTCACCATGTCATCAAGTTCATTCTTGATAAAAGAACCTTTCAGACTTTTCCATGGAAGTCTGTGGTCACCTTGTCTCTGTGCTTTATAAATGCTGAATAGCTGCATAAAGTAATGCAATGACAATGCAGTCCTAAATTCAGTTTTCTGAAAGTAAGCTTCACCAGATAGAAGGCAGGCAGGCAGTTCAACAATTATTCAAGATCAAAAGCATCTATATTCATAACTCAGTATGAAGAAATTATTCATGGACTAGTAGTTAAATGAAATAGAAATGATATATGCAAGAATGTAGCACTAAACATAACTGAGTCAAAATGAGAACTGCATCTCTATTAACTTCTTTGCACTGAAGGCTTGTTTTATTTTATATATGAAGAGCTATTCAATACCAAACATCTGTAATTTGTTTAATGGAAATAAAAGGGCAACCTTCTGCAATGTTCACAGCTGGTCTTAAGATTTGATTTGCTTCAAGGCAAATGGTGGTGCCAAAGCAAGGTCACAAGTTGGAATGCTCCGTGCCCTTGTTAGTACTTTGCAATGAACACAACAAGCAGTCTTGTAGCTTTTAAAAACTAACACATTTTATTCGACATAAGCTTTTGTGGTCTGTAGCTGGGGTTTGTATTCAGGTGGCCTAGGGCTAGCTCAGCATGCCCTCAGCCATTGTGGGTAGTTAGGATTGTAGTTTTAGGATGCAACCCTAACTAGTTAAGATTAGAGATGGGGATGACTCACCGTTTTGGCAAGTCGTCCCACTATGTGAATCATCAAAAGTTGACGACTCACGAAGCACAAAGTTGCCCCCATGAAGTGATGATGGCCCTGACCCTGAATGAAGCTGCAGCCACCATCTTTGCAAAGGGCAGCTAGTCTCCCTTTTTATATGTGTGGCTGGGAGGCCAGAAGGAGACCTCAGCAGCAGCCATTAAGGTAAGGGAGTGTTGGCAGGGGTGGGTTGGGGGCTAAGGTAGGGAGAGGAAGGGTGTGTGGGGGGTAAGCTGTTGGCATGGCTGGCTGTGGGGGGTGGCTGCCTATCTGCTGCTGATCAGTTGATTAGCAGCCGGTAGGCAGATTTTTTTTAATAATATGAAGGATGAATAAAAACAGGCAAATATTCATCCCTTTGTATTTGTGGGGGTCTCTGAAATCCACAAATATGAAGGGACAAATATTTAATGAATCAGCTATTTTCATCGAAAACCCAATCCATTTTTATAGTTGTCCCCATCTCTAGTTAAGATGTCTTGATGCCAAGATGGGCTGATAACTTTGCCAGTTGAAGTTATACTGAATCCAAACTCTCTTTCATCATTAGATACTAGAAACTACTGAGGACTACTCATACCTTGGCCTTACTTTGTGGTGGCATAGTGATAGAGGCAATTCTGCTTGTATTAAGATGATTTCTGTCGCTAGGATAGACGTCTGCCCATTCCATATTCACTATGGTGGGTGCATCTTTGAGCTATCACATTGTGTGTTACACCATAGATGTTAATGGATTGGAACCGAAGCTGCCATTCTGTTAAGGAATTTTAAGAAATTAGCTTGCTGGCTAGAACAGTGCCCTGCTGCAGTCCCTGATAGGTCTGTTTCCCATGAGAAACCATTAACTGCACTGGCTAATCTTTCCTTCATACAGCAGGCCTTCCCCTTGCTTTTTATGGACCTCCCATACATATAAGAATAACTATGTCTGTGTCTCTGTATTTTTTTTTTTTCAGGAATGGGCTTCACTACTGAATTCCACAAAAACAAAACTGAGATGTGTCTAAGAAAGAAGCAAACATCCTGTGCCATTCCTTGGATTCTGTACTCCATGGAAGTACAGAGGCAGGAACAAGAAGCCTGACTGAGTAAACTGAGCCTGGTGGGGCAGTCACTGCTCCTATTACTCAACTAAACAAATTTAATTCTGAACAGAAGCCAAAATGTGAGGCCCCCTCCAGCTTGAGGCCTGGAACAAAAGGCTTTCTAGTACCCTTCTCCCCTGTGGCTCTGATAATGAGGGCTGAATGGGTGAAATCTGATGTTAGCAGAAGCATTAAATCAACGGAAGTTTTGCCCTTCAAAAGGGCAAGTCTACCCAGATCCAACTCTATGTGTAATTGTTTGCTTACAGAGGCTGTTTTCCCCCTATCCTATGTGCCATTAAGTCAGAACTGACTTGTAGTGACAGGACTATAGGGTAAATGAAATAGTAATAAGGCTGTAGGATAAAACTCATTGAAAGAATCCCCTCTTTCATGAGTTTCCATGGCTGAGTGTGGATTCAAACCCATGTCCCCTGAGATCTAGTCTGTCACTCTATCTACTACGTCACTCTGGGTATCATTTACTAGAATAATAATAGTTGCGTGTTGTCAAGTCAGTTCTGACTTAGAGTAACCCTTTTCAGGGTTTTCTAGGAAGAGAATACTCAGAAGTGATTTTCTATTTCTTTCTTCTGGGAGCATCCTAGGACTGTGCAGCTTGTCCAATTCCCCACAGGCTGACTCTTCTGGGATGTGTGGGGAATTGAACTCACAGCTTCTGGCTCTGCAGCCAGATACCTAACGGAGCTATTCAGACAGCTTATCATTTTCTCTACCTACTACTAATACCCATGCAGAGACTGAGTCTGGTCAGAAGCTGTTATATTCCTCTAACTGCTTTTTAGGTTCTCTATACTTCATTATTAATAGCCCGGTGATATGATTTGCTTGGTCCATATTTAGAAGTGGTGATTCCTCAAGTGGTTAAAGATATCTGTTTTGTCATAGCACAGGGTTTTCTTTGTCTTTGTATCTTGCAATGAGTTGTGCTTTGTTTTGGAAAGTTAGCATGACCTTTCTTGGAAAGTCTGATGGCTGAAAAAGCCATCTCTGAGGAAATCCCATTGCTGGAGAGAAAATATGTCTCTCCTTAACGTCTACATTGACGCTAAAACGTTTGCTTTTCAAATGTGAAGGAGAATTATTGCAGTCAGTCCCTCACATACCAATCAATCTGTTCTTAGTTTTCTGTGGTAATTTTCTTTCGCTTCAGGAAATCATCCTAACATTCCCACCCACTTTTTGACCAGAACGCGCACATCCATATTATTTATAATCATTATTTATATATCATTTATTTTATTTCAGAAAGCAAGACACATAGATTAAAAAAGCTAACAGGGTAAAATGCTTAAGATTTGCTGCTACTATTTAAAAGGAAGGAAATGTGTTTGGAAGCACAGCAAAGATTAGTAACAAGAGAATAAGAGTTTGACTTAATACTGTTTTTTTCATGGAGCAAAAATAGTTTTTTTTTTAAAAAAAGATATAGTGCTAGTTATATTGATTTGACAGATCTGTTGTTAGTGGGAACAACAATTGAATTTAGAGCATCATTCCTACACGGCACACCCCACCCCACTATAATTTGTTCTCTGGGAATAATACTTTAGTTTTACAGCAAACTGTCTAAATAGGAGCTATGCGAAATTCTTCTTTTGTTGTTCCTAGAATATAATTTGATCCTTTGCTTTATTTTATTGATTGATTGTAAGCACTGTTGCCATATTTTTCAGTGAACAAGACTCCAAAGGTTGCTTATTTAAAACTGATAAAAACACAATTGCATTTCATCAAAACTGTAGAAATTGCTTCTTCTTTTTATCTGCGGACAGGCCTGTTGGTTCTCCTGGTCTTTGGGAAGCGGGGGCAGTACAACCAGTGGTGAGAAGGAGAACGCACCAATTCCTTATTGTCTCAAACGAAATCTTACATTCGCACCCTTTCTCAGGAGGTTACGGTATTTTAAAGAATGTGTACATTGATTGTCAAATTGTAATGGCCAGCAGCCAGTAGTCATATTCTGCTAATACAGATGAATCCTGAACAAGGGGGAACCCTATAGAATTATCCCATTTGCAGTTTGTTGTAGAATTTGTGAGAGAAATAGTCATTCAGCTAATTGCACAAGCAGCAGCGGGCCTAGGACTCACAAAAACAAATGTTCTGCTGTTTGCACCAAAGGAAAAGATGATGGTTGGCATCTTGTTTTTCTCTGCTAAACATCATTTTTAGTTTTAGTGTAACACTTATAGTACAGTCCTTTAAATTTTTACTCTGATTTAAGCCCAAATGGGGTTCCTTCCAGGTAAAAAAAATTCAGGAATGCAACATTCTCATTTTATATTTTAAGAAATGAGAATGAAAATAAATGGCATTTTCTAAGGGCACTTGCAAATAGCATGCATTATCAGTGATACCAAATTAATTTGATACGCCCGTGATTCATTTCCTTCTCCCTAAAATGATTTCTGAGTCATAAATTTAATTTTAGAGCTCTTGTGCTTTTTCTGGTGTGCTTGTTCTTTCATTTTTAAGTTTGATTTTTTCCACAGCTTGTTTTGCCATGGTGGGAAAGGTGAGGATGGCAAAAAGACAGCGCTTACAATGTGACTAATTTTTTTAAAAAGGAAATACGTCTGAATGTTCACATCATCATTTTCTTTCGGCTCAGGATTATTTCCCTAAATAGCTTTGTCATTTGGTTTTCTAAAAATAAAATAAAATAAAATAAAACAGTTCCCTCCTTTCACTATTTCATATCTTTCAAAAATATTTCCCCATCCATTTTTAAAGTGCCCTCAACTTACTCTAACCTTGAAGGCAGAATTGCCATTGTAACCGTTTTAAGGAATTCATCAAAAGTTGCCAGCATTTATGTCATCTAAAGGTTAATTACATATATTGCCAGCTCCTGCGAGTAAGGTAGCCTTTATACTTGCGTCTGATATAAGACTGTAAAGGTATTCTTCTTTGTGGAAGAGTAGATATGCATTTTAAAATAAAACCTCTGTGACTCCCCCTCTTCTACTGAAACAGTCTGAGCTGTCAGTTTGCCTAACCTTTGTTTGCCTGTCACTGTGTTCCCATGATTAAATGTGAAGATTATAATCATTAACTGTGCCAGAGGTTTACTGTGGGTGGAATTTTGATGTGTGGATAACATTCTGTTTTTACTACGATGCCAAAATCAGACTCCATCTCTTCCAGCTCAACACCTGGAGGTCTCTAGGTTAGCTACTAAGGGCTCGCCACATTTATGTCACCTGACTTTAATATTAAATACTGCAGCAACGGCAGATTGGAAGGTATTTCTCTATGGTCTTTAATCTCTACCATTTCTTTTAACTGGAATAATCTGTTGGACATAAATGAACTTGATTTGACCTAGACATGAACTTCTGAAAAAAAAGAAAGAGCGAAAGAAAGAAAGGGGGTGGGAAATCTTATTTAATACACAGACAATCCAAGATTTTCAGTCATTAACTAGTTTTCGCCTGGAGCCTCATAAGAATGTATCAAACCTACATCTCCTTTGAAATCTCGCCAGAGACTCCTTTCTTAATACTCTGTTGATGAGTTCACAGGAATTAGTATAATTTGCAAGCTCTTTTAGAATGGTGGCAAAATTATGTCTGAAACAGAAACGTTCATTTAATGCGAATCTACTGAATGAATATTTTGTAAATAAGCAAGAAATAATATATTGCAATTTAAGGCAAACATGCTCAGTGCCTATCTTTGAAGACCTGAACTCGGAAACGTACAGCATTAGGATAGATTCACCGTTGACATTATGGCAAAACTTAGGCATGTATCTTGAAAGGTGGGATTAAAATATACTGAATTCCTGTTATTCATAAGGAAATTATAGATGTGCTATAAAAATAGAATGTATATTAAGAATTCCCTGTACTACAATGGTTTCATTAGCATGTGATGCCTCAAAATAATGTTTGTTATCTTTTATTTATTTCTTCTTCT
Organism: Pogona vitticeps; assembly: GCF_051106095.1. Taxonomy (NCBI): domain Eukaryota; kingdom Metazoa; phylum Chordata; class Lepidosauria; order Squamata; family Agamidae; genus Pogona; species Pogona vitticeps. The sequence goes on from NC_135785.1 coordinate 162,577,740, forward strand.
TCAGACTGAGGTGAACATTGAAATCAATGAACAGAATTCTGTATAAATATAGTTTACCTGTGCCAAAACGAACACTTTTTAGGTCTCATAGACTTAGACTAATTAAGTTAATAGAATAGTTTCTGAAAAGTTTAATTTCGACTGGACAAAATTGTTCTGCAATTGTTATGGTTTTTTTTTTCAAAGGTGAAACATTACTGAGTATGTACATGGCAATATGGTATAAAACACAGATGGAGGTTCTCACACATTATCATCATAGTTCTTGCTGCTGCTGTTATTCTTGCTTTTCTTACTATTCCAATGTGTATCTTGTCTTTTATCCAAATAGTGCTTAAGGTGTCTACCAGCAGTAAGATTTAAAATAAATGCAAAATAGTTTTCAGAAATGTAAAAACAGGTGATTAAGATATCAATAAAAACTGCTTACATTAACAGTTGATGGAACAGAAAGCTACCTTACTTGCAGTAGACATAGCAAATTAGTGTATGAAATCATGATATGCCACAACATGCTAAAATCCATGTACTTTATGCAGTGCATTAAGGAAAAGAATGTATATTATTTAAATCCTGATGTTTACTGTATTTTGCACCTCAATGTGAATGGCTATGCTGATCAGAGCTGACCTTCTGCTGAACTAGTCTGACTGGTTCACAAAGGAAGAGTGTGTGAAAATAATGTATGTATTCCTTTGAGAAATGTGTGGCAATGAAGTTGAAGGTCTGAACATCAAGTATGTCCTTTCCTGGACTGGATAAACTACACAGAAATACAAGGCAGGATCCAGCCAAATGAAACCATTCTAAGTATCAAGGAAAAATGATTTCTTTTACTCTATGATGTTATTGTAGTTTTTGTTTCTGGTCTATTTGATTTATTGTGCTGTTAAAAGCCCAGAACAGTGCTTTGCACTAATGGGGCAGTATAAAAATTGAATAAATCAATAAATAATTTTGTTTGATTCCATCATATTGATAAGAGTAGTGTTTTCACATCTTGAGAAACCTGTGAGAAGAAAGAGACATCATGAGAAGAATTCACAGAATTGCCAGCCAACCAGGAATTTGTATGTGAAAGAAACAGCTAAAACACACACACACACACACACACACACACACAGAGAGAGAGAGAGAGAGAGAGAGAGAGAGAGAGAGAGAGAGAGAGAGAGACGTTATAAATAAATAAATAAATAAATAAATAGATAGATAGATAGATAGATAGATAGATAGATAGATAGATAGATAGATAGATAGATAGATAGATAGATAGATAGATAGATAGATAGATAGATAGATATTTTAAAAAACAAACTGAACACAGACCCACTTGAGGCAGTAGGGGAAAGACTGCGAATTATATGTAGTTTGCAAAGGAACAAGAACATTAGGAACGGCTGCTAATATTTTTTTAAAAATCAGTATAGGTAGGCAGTACAAATTATTGCTTCTTTGTAAACACAAAGTTATTGACCAACTGAAACAAGGATGGAAATTGAATATAGGTGAGATGGGGGGGGAATCAATGATATAGAAAATCATGGGTTTTACTATCCCTCTTTTTTAATATGAGGCATGTAGCTATGTCCATTCTCTCTCCCTCACTCTGCCCCGAAACAGAAAGCGCAGGGGACCCAACTGCAGAGGGAGCCGTTAACATGGTGCCCTGATTGAGGGAAAACACTCCTTTTCCATTAGTGAGGCTTTCCCTGCCATGTAAATTGCAGGTGTACACGTGTGGGAAAGAGAGCAGTCTGACTCCTTCTACTCCACATCCTTCTTATTATCCTATTCTAATCTGTGGCATCTTCTGTGCTTATTTTTTGAACAAGAAGAAAATAACAACTGTACCTGCATCTATATACTAAGGGTGAAGTATAGTTTGGCTCTAAGTGATTTCTATCTGCATAAAGAACAAAGCGATTAGCGGGTCCAAACTTTAGACATCAATAGAGGTCTTTTTGTAACTGCACATCAAGTATAGTAGCTATCATTTCCCCAATCGGTCCGTTCCCCCTCCTCACCAAAACCTCCTTTTTCCCTACTGTCATCTCACTCCCCCCCCCCGAGCCTCAAATCCTGCATAATCTTTTTGAGGGGCTATTTTATAAAATATACAGAGGCAAGCCTGGGTTTGGTGCTTGGTTTTTCTATCAGCAAGGAGTTTGTTTGTGTTAATTCCATGAATTCATCAGAAAAACATGCTCATTTTAAAAACTGTACAGTGGACCCTCTACTTAAGGAATTAATCCGTATTGGAATGGTGGCTGCAAGTCGAAAAGTCTGTAAGTCGAATCTCCATTGACCTACAATGCACTGAAAACCGATTAATCCCATAACCAGTGGTTTTTATTCTATTTTTATTCCATTTTGGTTTTTTTCTGGTCTGTAAGTCGATTCTCTGGCTGCAAGTCGAATCTAAATTTTGCAGCCAGAGAAGTCTATAACTCGAAAAGTCTGTAAATCAAGCCGTCTGTAAATTGAGGGTCCACTGTATTGCCATCATTTAAAAAAAAAGACAAGACAACTTAACAGCAATAAAAATGCCAAAGAAAGCTGATAGCTCAGGATTACATAAAACAGTAAGTGTGGGAAACAGTCATTGACATACGAAATCAATTAAAGAACATACAGGGGATCATAAAGGAAACACCTGTAATCATAACAGACAAAACAAAGGTGGGTGGAAAATCCTCAGAATGAAGCCTTCTAAAACCTTTGAAAGGTCTAGCCAAAGGCCTTGTATACAGAACAACCAATTGAGACAAACTCTTTGTCTTTCCTCTTAACACCTAATTAGGGATGAGTGACAATTTTGTTTCCATTTGGTTTTACTCAGAACTTACTGAAATTGTCAAATGCCTTCAAATTTGAGATGGAAAAAACCATCACTGTCAGGACCATCCATCCAAGACCAAGGAGGTGAGTTCATAACCCTTAAAAGTCTGGCTTTGAATCCCTGCATATTAACCCATGTTAACTTTATTCAGGTGCCCAAAAGGGCAAAGGGAAAAAGAGACACTTCAGCCCAGTCCCCCACATCCACACTCCAGCCGAATGTAAGGTATATTTGTGTGTGTGTTCTTGGTTTTAATAAGGACTCAGATTTGGAACTTGGGACTCAGGACTTAGAACAGTGGGCCCTTGACTTACGGAATTAATCCGTATTGGAACGGTGACCGCAGGTCGAAAAGTCCATAGGTCGAGGGTCCATTTTCCATAGGAATGCGTTGAAAACCATTTAATCCGTTCCAGCATTTAATGCGTACTGGCTTTCAGCTTCCAGGGCTTCAAAAACCCCTCCGCTGCCCTCTGTCGCCCGTCCACGGTGCCCTCTGCCTCCTGTTCCCACAGGGGCAAGAGGCAGAGGGCACCAGGGACAGGAGACAGAGGGCAGCAGAGGGGGTTTTGAACCCCAAGAAGCCGAAAGCCAGCAGCAGGCTCAGAGCGGCTTTCGGCTTTCCGGGCTTCGAAAGCTGCACCCGCTGCCTTCTGCCTCCTGTCCCCGTGGACAAGAAAGGGAGGGAGGAAGAGCGAGCTAGAACTCAGGACGTGAAATCAAATCAGGACCCAGGGGAGAATCAATCTAGCTTAGTACTGAGAGTATTGGACTGGTATCTGAGGGTTCCAGCTTCTAGCCCCCATTGATCCATGAAGCTCACTGGGTGAACTTGGCTAAGTCCCTCTCTTCAATCTACCTAACAGATTTGTTGTGAAGTGGGGGGGGGCAGGGATTTCTTCTGAGGGAGGCAGAATATAAATCTAGCTATTCCACCCACAATTTCTGAACTTTAAATAAACCCCATCTTGTATCTGCCATTAAAAAAAGAGCACCTCCTCACATTTCAAGATGTATTTGCTTTACATAATTTAAATGCATTTCATCTAAAATGATCTACATGTATTTTGCAGTTTTGAATGTGTTTTCTTTTAGACTTATATTAGTATGTTTCAGTTGTTGAGAACTGCCTCCCAGCATTTGAAGGAATGGGAAATCTGGTGGATAGTTGTGTTCTGATTTTACTCATTAGTCTGAGAGATGCATCTAGGGCAAAGATTTAAGTACATGTTCAAACTCTCCTGTTGCAATCTAAATGGTTTTTTTTTTATGAGATACAATTTATTCCATTATAATAAAACCATTGCTACAGAGGGTTGTCAGATTAAGGCAAATCAACATATCAAAAACAGCACACTCTCTGAATATTTCAATTCCTTTAAAATAATTATTCTTGCCCCGATTGAACATGATTCAGAGTGTAACTGTTTACAGAAGCAAAAAAATATTGATTTCCAGGGACTGTGGATTAGAGGGCAACAGCACTACATCAGGCAGCTGAGGCAGGAAAAAGGGCGGGGCACAAAAATAAAAGAAACAAGGAGGCAAAGGGAGAAAGGCAAATTGCATTTTAGATAATTCAGACATAATATGCATCTTAGTGGGAGAAGGTATTCCACATAGCAGATGTCACCTGGCAATCATTTATGTTCAATTTATGTAGCAGTTAAAGAATCTCCCCATCTCCAAGTAGAAACTCTCATATTCAAGAGGTGAGTCATCCATGTTATCCATGGAGAGAATTCCACCACCATCTCTTTCTTTTTTCCAGACCTTCCTCACTGATACTAAACATTTCATGGCATCTCGCTGGGGGAGGGTGGTCCTTTTCGGTTCTGCTTAAATTGTGAGTTCACATGGCACTCTCACCGCCCGAGTTGTTCTTAGCGGAAGTGACATTTTTACCACATTTGTCTCTCACCTCCCGTAATGTGAAAACATATATATGATGAACAAAAATAAAATAACACATCAATAAATACTAAGCACATTATTTCCTCAGGACAGTCCATTTTCTTGCCCAGCACTAGCTGCAGCCTTGCAGTGTGTGTCATCATTTCTCATTAGAAGTATAAACCTTTACTCATTTAGTTCTGTCAGGCAAGAATGAAGCATTTCAAACATTATCTCACCACAAGGCGAGATGATAAGAGTTTTTATGCATTTTTTTTATTAGGACTTGTACCAGAAAAAAAAATTACATAACCTTATATTTTGCACAATAACAGAAGTGTTTTTACACAAAAACTTTTTTGTACTAAATATATTTGTGTGTTCTTTCTTTCTTTCTTTCTTTCTTTCTTTCTTTCTTTCTTTCTTTCTTTCTTTCTTTCTTTCTTTCTTTCTTTCTTTCTTTCTTTCTTTCTTTCTTTCTTTCTTTCTTTCTTTCTCGAGCCACAAATTCTTACAGTTGTTGACAATTTTTTTTCTTACACCCCTATCCCCCACCATTGGCTACAGTTGCAGGTAGTGATGGGAACGGACGTCCAACAAAAACGAGCAATACTGAGAAGTGTAGTCGCAGGTGATTCTTGCCCATCCCAGCCCCAGCTATACACTTTCCCCAACGGATGCATTTGACAACTTTTCAAAGCATCTGGGAGGGATGGTCTCTAACTCTCTTGGGCTATAGTGGCAAGGAATTTCTATTATACAGGAGAGCCACTGGAAAAAGATGGAGCTGAGTTACTTAACGGCTTTAATAAAACATGCTGAGTAGTTTAAAGGAAAGGGAATGAAATGAAAAGAGAGAAGAAGATAACCTGAAGCAAAAGAGTGCAAACAAAAACCTAAGCAAAAAAATAAATAAATGTTGAACTGAAAATGATAAGGAACAGAATGGTGGCTTAGCAGCCCGTTAAGGAACTCACAATATCGAACAGAGCAAAATAAGTGCCAGCCAAAGGATGTGCTTTTGATTGAACGCACTGGGAAAAATGCCATACAGGAGGTAAAAAGGTTGCTGAGCGTCGTGTCTCATTGGCTGCTTGTACCCAATAGAGTGGAAAGATACAGGACACTCAGAATTAAAAATTAAAATGATCCACATAAATAATTACACTTGAAACTCAGAACATGAAAGTCCATATGGGAGGCATGATAGAAATATATTTAATGTATCTGGGCATCATTTCCAGCAAGGGCTGGGGGTGGAGAAAATGTATGTGTGTGTGTGTCAAGTGCATGCATGGGTGTATAGTGTGTGTTTAAATCTCTGCTCATATTTCCCTTGAAGTCACTAGAAGCCACTGATGCTGAAATAATGTGGAAATGACTCTATGAGCTGCCTTTTGCTGTAGCATCTGGAGCCAGATTCAGTGCTTGTGAAACGTTCCAGAGAGAACATTCCAGCACACATTGACACAGAAGAAACTCCCCTATGGTTCATGGGCACTTACTTCTGATATGGATGTAAGGTTGCACCCCAAGAGGGTCAAATGAATCTGTGTCGGGCTCCCTGTATGCAAGATCTTTATAACATCAGAATTTACTTAATCTTGCCTGTCAAGTATTCCCTAGTTGCCACTTTAGATTCTCAATGGGCAGTAATCAGATCTGCCATCTTTCCTTCAAAAAGGAAAACTTCATGGTTTCTGGCCTTAGCTGTTTTATTCAGAGGAGCGCTGTAACTCTTCATTGCCTGTGACTAGCAGTGTTATGTCACCATGCTTTAGTAAACAATGATAATGATATATACTATACATGCAGTGCTTGGGCAGAAAATATATGTGGCTTTAACAGACAGCATTCCTGTGGCATTTTAATTGCATTACATGAACCACATGCATAGTATCATGTCACATCACATTTCTCCAAATTCTTCCAGGAAATTCAAGAGAACATTGGGCAACCATCTATCAAATCTGCTTTGATTTGAATTTCTGCGTTGAGCAGGGGGTTGGACTTGATGGCCTTATAAGCCCCTTCCAACTCAATTATTCTATGTTTCTATGAAGCTATGGAATTCTATTAATATTTTTGAATATATTTTGTATGTTTAGAAGGGTTTTGTAAAATTTGATATATGTTGTGCACATGTTGCCACTGCTACATAACACATTTGGTGTGAAAATCCGGTAAAGTGTCCTTCCTGTTGCCGCCTTCTCTCTATCTTGTTTCCCATAACAAGGCTGGAGAACACAATGTTCGGAGTGTTGTATATTTTGGGGTAAAAGAAAATGTTTCTTGGTTGCTGAGCACAAATGACTGGCTGATTATGTAGATTTTTAATATGTGCTTTTCCAAAAATTCAGATGTCACCTCAGCTAAACTCCTAACTGTGCTTATGAAAATTGATGCTGGCAGGTGGTCAGGTCCAATCAAAATGGAAGTAATTTTGTGCAAGTTTGTAAGAGTAGTAATTCATACCTCGAGACAGCAGTGGCTTGGACTGTAGTGAGTTTTGGGTGTGGCTGAGGAAGAGTATGTAGAATGAGAAAGAAAAAACTTACATGTGGCTGCTGAGGTAGGTTGTTTTTTTGCCTGACAAAAAAACAGCTTTGACATATCTCACTGGAGTCCAAGGAGGTCACTGGGACTCGGACTGGCACAGTTATTTGAAGGTCAGTAGAATCACGCTTGACATACCAGTATCGTCAGCTGGAAATTGTACTCGGGAGAGGGTATCAGGTGTATACGGTAGCAGAGCAGCTCTTCTGGCAGATAGAAGCCAGAGCAAACAGATGTCACATGAGAGGAAAGTGGGTGCACAGTACAATCTTCTGAAATGCAATCATACGGAGTATAAGTATGAGATAAACTTTTACAAAAGAAAGAAAGCCCAGCGAAAATGAAAGAAAAATGCCTTTGAATGCCCACAAGGCACAGCTAGCTTTTCAAAAGAGAAGCCAAAATAGAGGGAAAATAATGAATCCTGCTGATTTTACAATCCAGCATGTGCTGCTTCCATTCAGAGAGGGAAAGTACTGCCATGGCCTTAATTTTCAGCAGTAACATGTACTGTTAAGAGGAAAATATAATTTAAATATGCTCATTGATTAAAATGGCATGGGCAGCTCTTAGTCTAAGAAACCACGATCACCTCTCCTACTTAGACCAAAGCTGTCCCCGCCCTTTTGGGTGTAATCTCAAACACACCTACTGTATCGGTGGGTGACTAGCAATATACATTGTGGTGCCTACTTTCAAGATTTTATTTATTGATTTATTTAAACTATTTTGACGCCACCTTTCTCCCTCAAAAGACCCAAAGAAGCTTACATCACTAAAAGAATATTTAAAAGCTAAAACAGTAAGTATACAGATCCTAAAAAAGTATTAAACAAATACTATATTAAAATGGTAATTAAGGTCAATATTAAAACACAATTAGAACAACAGAGCACAACAGTCCATTTAAAACGCCTCTCAGACCACCAGTCGTTAAAGAAAAGCCTGCCTTTTCCTTAACAACCAAGGAAAGGTCTTTGCCTGCCTGCGGAAGAACAGCAAAGATGGTGTCCTTGTTTGGGTTAAAATGTTCAAGATGTTACTAACTTCAAGGATTGTACAACCTTAACTCTATATAAACACATATGCAGCAATATTTCTTGCCAATCAATGTATCATCATGTTAAATACTCCTACAGTGTGAATCATTAGCCCTTTTTTTAAAGTGGGCATCTCCCTCCAGTGTCTTTCTCCTATTTCCTTTTTTAGATTATTAGGAATTGGTCCTAAAATGCAGATACAGTATAAGATGAACAGTATAAGATGTCCTAAAATGCAGATACAGTATAAAATGCAGATACAGTATAAGATGTACAGTAGCTCCAAATACTTTTATTGCCCCTTTTAGCTTTTACCTGATGCCATTGTCATTAGATATTATTTATTCCACTGTTGTGTTGATATTGTTTTAATTAGCCCATGAGGACTTTTCCTGAAAGGTGAAATAAAATGCTAACATTATTACATTATTAAGCAATGATGCATAATCTTAATCAGAAGGGACTGCAATAGTGATAATAATAATGTTTTGTTATATGAGAATATATAATATATATGATATATATATATATTATATATATAATATTATATTAATATATATTTTATATATTTGTTATCTGAGAATATATATATACCTGATAATGTGGTGCAAGAAGAGGTAGATCTGTCACCTTTCCCCCTCCATTTGCCTCTGAGTGATATTTTGATTTAGTATCAGTTACATAAAGTGAATAAAATACAGTGTGTTTTCTAAACCAGAAATAGGGAGAAATAGGCCCGTGTGTGTGGCTTGAGAGACGGGGATCAGCCAAGGAATAACCCACTAAAACAATAGAGTCATCATCAACATTGCTTTACATTGCAGTCCTAATGCAGTGTGTCAGGCAGTAATCAGCTCCGTTTCACAGTGCTTTGCTCCATAAAAGCAGATTTGTTTAACCACAGCCTCCATTTCAGCATGACTGAGAATGAAGAATAACCAGCGAAGCTCGGCAGATCTCCCGGGTTAGAGCATGGGCACAGAGTGAATCCATCATTTGCTGAAGAGGCAGAGAAAAGCTGACAGGCCCATTCATGCCTCAGAGTCATTTTTAGGCCTATTGAAAATTAGAATCTGTGCACTTTGGATGAACTTCCCTACTTCTTAATTTAGCACATGTAGGCATGTGGCGAAGCCTGTCTGCCTCCCAACAGAGCAGAGATGCTCCTCCAGGACAGAAGCCCCTCCAAGCTCTTTTGTTACCCTTGACACAGCATGCCTGTTTGAACTTTACACAGGCATACAAACTCCAGTTAGAGGAGGATTTCAGAGTTAATTAAACACTGAATTTGTTTCTTTAGAAATCGCAGATGCCTCAAGACTGAGTCATAGCATTTCCGCAACCTTTTAAATTTGGGATTAAAGGTGATGTCCCTTTATTAATACTATTCTCATCATGTTTTACTGGTAATATAGTTTCCATTCTTCACAGACATATGTTTCCTTTTTTAAAAAAACAAACAAAATGGATTGCAAATGTGTATGCGTGTGTGTCTACATCGTCTACACGCTTGCAACGATTATTTTTAAAAATTTCTATTAATAATAATTTTAATTATTTTTAATGCTGCATTAAAATGATGAAGAGCAGTTGGAAGATTTTGTTGTCCTGCTGATTGATCTATAGGCATTGTCTATAAAATAAAATAAAATAGGCAGCTGGAATACAAATTGTAGAATCATCCAAAGAAAGGCTTAAGCCAAAACATTTCATGTTCCGTTCACACTGTCAACATTGATCCTTCAGTCAATATTATTGCAAGTGACAGTGGAGAGGCACAGGAAGTACCAAAGCACAACAAGTATGAATACGTACGTGAAAAGTGACAGGTTATATTAATCTGCAGAATTCGGCATATGCTCACTGCTTTGTCAGAATTAACGTATAATACAGGCCGGTATGTAAATAAACACATACGTAGAGGACAGTGAATTTCCCCCTTTTTTTCAACTATATTTGTATGGACAATTAATGATAATTTTGAAAATTTAGAATATTTCCAAGGAAGGAAAAACACAGGGCAAGTACAATGTCTCACATTCATTTTTATTGACACCTGTGGGCTGCGATATTTTCAAGATGATTGCACTTCTGCAAAATATGTAATTTGATGGGTCACAGATTTATGGTGAACTTTGTAGGGGGGAAAAGTGGGATCCATTTGACATTCAAGGAGAAATGGAAGTACATGCATTTCTGTTATTTGTAAATCTTTTTAGCATTCCCACCCACTATCTTCCTGATTTGTCATGAATTAAACTCTATTTTGTACATTGTTTTCACTGGTTTCTCTCACTGTCACACATCATGTATTTTTTTTTTTTAAAGAGGCAAGCAAATTAATTTGAAAGGGTCAGAAACTATAAAGCAATGGATAAATCGGTCATCTCATTCAAATTTCTATTAAAAAGTGGAACAGTGCTATTCCAATGTACTGTAATCCAAGTGGACAGTTGGATGATTAAAAGGTAAAAAGTTCAATCCTTGAGAAACAGCAGATACTGTTATTGGTTGAAATTGTCTTCAACTAAACAAGAGCAACTCTAGTCCATATTCCCCAAATCATTTGATGAAAAGCAGGTAGAATTTCACTACCTGATTTTTCTTGGGTCATTCTCATATGCATGCGCATAAATATGGAAGGGTAATGGTGGGTGTTATGTTTTTAATGACATATTTAATTACTATGTCAGAATTTGAATAAAACATACAGCCTTTATTAGTTCAATGCACCCAAACTTATCATATATTTTGTTTTAACTGAATTTTTCAGGTGCTGATTTTTGCATTAAGCAAACATGGTTAAAAAGGTATCAAGAGTAATTAGATCTTAAAACTCCCTGCACCAGTTTCACCATATCATATTGTACCATGTTGTTGATGATGTTATGTGTTGTCATGTTGCCTCCAACTTATGGCAACCCCATGAATGAGTGACCTCCAAAATATCATGTCCTCAACAGGCTTGTTCATCTCTTGTAACCTCAAGCCTGTGGCTTCTATTAGGGAGTCAGTCCATATTATGTTTTTTCTCTTTTATTGCTGCCTTTCACCTTTCCTAGCATTATTATCTTTTCCAGAGGATTGTGCTTTCTCATGGTGTGCCCAAAGTGGGGCAGCCTCAGTTTCAACATTTTTGGCTTCAGAAATAATTCAGACTTGATGTGGTCTAGAACGCACTTGTTTGTCTTTCTGGCAGTCCGGGATATCTGCAAAGCTCTCCCACAGAACTGCCTTTCAAAGGAAGCAATTGCTTTCCTGACAGCTTTTTTCCTGTCAGGAAAGTAGTAGAGAAATATAAATGCCATGATCTCCATTGTCACACGTTTTTCCCTCTTGTCTCCCTCTCTTTCTGCCTCTTTCCCTTTCTCCCTCCATTTCTCCCACTCTTTTTGCTCTCCATTTATGCTAAAACCCCAGGTCTTCCAAGAGTTATTGTCCATTTTTTTTTTGCATACCCATTCAAAAGCATGTAGGAGGAGGCCAGATGATAACTAAAATATTCCATCACAAGAAAAATGGATGATCCACTTGTTTGGGCACTGTTAGGTTAAATGCCATGTAGTAATTTGGGGGCAAGGGTTTGAAAGGAAGAGCTGCTGGCACTGTATGTTTATACTTTTCATTCTTCCTTTACAAAATTGTCTGGCCGTTCTGCCCCTCACAGAAGCTACCATTTGTCTTTCAGAGATGAGACAACCCTTTCATTCTCCTGAGAGGTATATTTTGAGATAACATAGTTTGGTCACAGTGTTAACCACTGCTGTGTGGAAAAACTGGGGGTCTCCAAAGTAGACACGCCCATTCCTCTTTGTTCAAAGAGAAGAGACACCAGTGGTCAGCGGAGCTGCACAGCATGTTTATCCACAAGGCAAACATTTAGCGCTTTCATCAGTTTCCTTTTATCTGCCTCTTCCTGTCAGCACCAATCAGCTCAGCTTTCGATCTGATGAGAGGGCACGAGTGTCATGGCAGAGAATGTGAGCTAATGAAAGTGTAATGCTTTGGTTCAGTCGAGTAGAAAATTCTCATCTAGTCAACAGACAGTGCAATCTGATATGATTGAGTTTTTAGTAGACATGGCTATTATGTGTTTAAAGGTCCAGGATTGTTACATTTCTCCTTAATCCCGTAAGCAGGGAGCATCTGCATTTTTCTCATTGTGTTTTCTCCCATGAGAGAATCCTTCAGGAGAGGTAAAATAAAAAAAAGCCCCCAGCCACCTTTTAAAAAAAGTTTCTTGGAAACAGTTGTTATGTCCGTGCCAGGATTTTTGTTACAACATTGATACGATGCTGATAACATTGACTTTAATTAGAGAAAGAGTTACTGTAACTATCAAAACCTCAGATTTTTATCACGGTTGGAAAAAACATGTGCTCCAGCTGCTTTTTTCCCCAACCCTAAAGGCAGATTTCTGAAATTGAGCAATGCTAATAATTTTCTTGCCTTGTGAAATCCCATAGAATGAAAGGGACTTTCTGATCCATCCTGGCCCAGCATGGCTTGGCAGTGTAAGAAGTCAAAACAGCAAGATCAGACCTCAAACTAATTTTGGCTGGGGGCACAGTTGTGTAACAGGAGAGAATGGTAAGACATAGTGGTTAATCTAATGGATTCATGCAGTGATGGAGGTGCTCTACATTCACACAAAGAATATCTTTAAATACACACAGAGAAAGACACAGATACAGACACACACTGGCAGAACTAGCACAGCAACGTAGAAATTAGGAGCAATTTCTTGTGACAGGGGAGTGAACATTGAGCAAGTCAAATACATAAAGCCATGGGTTTTAACTGAGTTAAATAAATGGCCACTGGTGGAAGAGTGAACATAACACCCTCCCGAACAGAAAAACATGAGTCCAAGGAGGAAAACCCTGAGTTATTTTGTACATCATGTTAAAAGGTTAAAACTTGCTAGATGTGCTCCAAATCCTGTCTCTAATGTAAATGCAAGCAAGCCCTGTGTCTCCCCACATAAACGTCTCTGGTCTTTCACATCTTTGAGGGAAAGACTTCTCATTGTTCCACAGCCATCCCAGGCATATTTGGTGAGGAGGACTCAAGAGGAAGCAATTTTGGTGGCTTCTAGCTTATGGAATTCCTTGCCTCAAAAGGCTAGGTTGGCTCTTTCCTTACAATTCTTCCACTGGACTTTATAAATCGGCTTTTAACCTCTAAATGATCCTGCAGGATATAGCATATTTTTGTTAGATGTTTTAACTTGCTTTAATTAATGTTTTAAATATTCTATTGGTTTAAGCATATTTTAATGTTAATGTGTTAATTTATTATTATTATTATTATTATTATTATTATTATTATTATTATTATTATTATTATTATTATTATTATGATAGATAGATAGATAGATAGATAGATAGATAGATAGATAGATAGATAGATAGATAGATAGATAGATAGATAGATAGATAGATAGATAGATAGATAAAGTAGTTGTACGCTGCCTTATGTCCCTTTACTTTAGAAAAAGGCAGGCTACACAGTAAATTAAGAAAATAAATAAATATCTTCTGAGAGCAAGTATCAGGGCCTGTTGATGACAAGTTTGATAAGAACCCTTAAGGTAGGCTCCCAAAGTCTTGAGAAGTTTTACTTACTGTAAGTCTATGGCCTTTGCTTTGAAAAGGAGGGAGCCTTAATGATTAATTTAAAGGCTTCTGCCAGAGGCAGCAGCAAATTCCTGGGGTGAGTTCATGCTCCAAGTTGTTTTTGATCATGTGGTCCCTGGAATAACACAGACTATAACACTGCAGTGTCAACAATGTGGCATCCGTTAATACTGACATAAATGCTTTTTGACAGATGACACTGGTGTGTGTCTGGGGGGGGGTAGCGTTTCTTTTCACTGAAGGTTTCTTCAAATATATTAAGATGTGACTAAAAAAATCAGACACTTGTTTTTTTGTTCACTCTACCTATAACATTTTCATTCAGCACTGATAAATACAGTTATTGTGTTTCTTCATGGCACCTACATGGCACCAAGGGTCAACCCAATTAATCATGCTATGAAAGCAATATTTTGTATTTTAAATCTTTTGTCCTACTGTTACTGAATGGTTGACCTATTCCGGTATATAGTTAGATGATAAAAATTCGCATTGCTTTTTATTGTGTGCTTTCCCTTTTTATTTTTTTTTTAAATTTAAGGGCAAATAAAGTTCACTACGTGCCAGTGGCAATCTACATTTTCCTCAGCAAGCGTGTGGGGGTGGTTTGTCTGGACCTGCGTATTGTTCATTTCATCCACATCTGATAACAGTAGCTTATACGCAAAACCTTTTTAAAAAAATAAAAAATAAAAATGAGCAGGTCTGGAACTGGACAAATTGAACGTTTGAAACCTTTTTGGAAACATTTTGTTGGGTGTACAGCCAAATTTAAAAAACTGATATTAAATCATTGCCATTTATCATAACTGACAAAAATGTTTTGACAAATCCTTCACGTTTGGGGTGTCTGCTTCCAATGATATTCAGTCAATACTGCTGTCGTAAGTGTGAGGAAATCTGAGGAAACCCACAAGGAAATTTAAAAGAAAAATCCACCCAGACACACAGCAATACTTGCAGTCTCACAGAATCTCCAAAACAAGTAAGCAAGTGTAAAATAATGCTTCTTGGGACCAATGAATCCCAGCTTCAAGTACACATTACTGAGCTAGTATTAAATCACCTAGAAAGAGATCCCGGGTTGTAATGAATAGCTGAATGTATGGATCGAGCCCGTATGTGGTTGCCAGGCATGATGGTGGTGGCTGAGTTTCGGTGTTAAGTATAATGAGAAAAGGAACTGAAAAGAAAATGGCTAAGACCATACTGCCCTTATATAAACCTATAATGCAGTCACATCTGAAATACTTTGTATAGTTTTGGTCACCAAACCTGGAAAGGGATACTGTAGAGATAGAAAAAGTATAGAAAAAAGGCAACCAAACTGATTATGGGGCTGGAGTGATTGTCTTATAAAGAAAGGTTGTAGCATTTGAGACTAGAGATGGGCATAGATTTTAAAAAGAATTGCAAAATTCATCAAAAATTGCTTATTTTTTGATTCATATTCATCAGAAGCGATGCCCTCCAATGAATTTGAATTGATGAATTTTTAGTGCTTTTCAATTGTTGATTCATTGGACTATAAAATGCCCCCCAGGCACCTAGGGAGATAAAAATTGCAGGGAAGCTTTTCCTGATTCTTCTCTACAAGTCCTGGAAGTTTGGGTTCTGAATGTCAAAGTCATACACCCACAAAGACCCCCCCCCAGCACCTAGAGACACCAAAATCAAAGAGAAGCTTCCCCTGATGCTCCTCTACAATTCCTCCAAGTTTTGTGAAGATTGAGTGTTTCCCAAGCCAGCTGCTAAAGGTCACTTTCTTGAGAGGACCCACTTTGTAGGTGTATAACTTGGATGTTTGAAACCCAATCTTCACCAAACTTGGAGGAATTGTAGAGAAGGGTCAGGAGATGTCTCTCGGCATTTTTGGTATCTCTAGGTGTCTGGGGAGAAGTTTACTAGTGGGTCCGTTTTCGTGAGTGCATAACTCAGATGTCCAAAACCCAAACTTCACCAAACCTGCAGCGCTTCTAGAAGAGAGTCAGTGGACGATTCTCTGCAATTTTGGTGACTCTAAGTGCCTGGGGATTGTTTTATAGGGTTTTAAAGTCAAGGTTAATTGCTGAATTAATTCATCAGAAAAAAAATCATATATTCATGATTTGTTGACCTTGATGAATTCCAGATAATGATGAATCACTATTTTTTTGACTTCTGCCCATCTCTATTTGAGACTATTCAGCTTTTAGGTACAATTAAGAGAAATGGAGAAAGCAGAGAGGGAAAAGATCTCCTTCCTCTCTAACAATACTAGAACCTCCAGCCATCCACTGAAACTGTAAGGTGGGAGATTCAGAAGAAATAAAGAGCAAGAATTCTTTCTACAGTGCATAGTAAAACTGTGAAATTCATTGGCATGGGATATAGTGATGGTTGCCAATTTGGATGGCTTTAGGGTGAGGATCATCAGTGGCTACTAGAGAGGATGAACATATGTCATCCCCAGCATTGTGTCCATCTGCCTTCCAGTATCAGTTGCTGGGAAGTGGACATGAGAAGTTGCTCTCACACTCATGCCTTGTTTGTGAGTTTCTCTTAGGCAATTGTTTGGTTCCTGTGAACAGAATACTGGTCGGTGTAGGTTTTGGTATGATCCAACATGGCTCTTCTTATGTTCTTAAGATATTCTGTGGACACACTCATGGCTTTTGTTTTCTACACAAGATTACTGATGAGATGTGCCTTCTCCCATTCTTCAGTTATGAAGAATATTTTTCTATTTGTCGATGTAGCTCAATATTGTCTAGCTAGGTCTTCCTCATCACTATGGATTCAACATGGGATCATCTGCATACAAAGCAGGCACTCAGTCACTGAGTTATGGTTTCTTCTCTTTAGGGGCACTTTTTTGAGGACCAGCAACTCCCTAGTCATAGGCTGGAACTCATTTCTCTCCTGCAAGAAGAGGTGAAGTGTCTCAATATTAAAATATATTAAATTTAAGCCATTTTGTTGGATACATCACTTGTTCATATTGCATCGAGTGGGAAGGACTGTAGAGCACTGTTGTGTCTCACCTTCAACCTGTCAGTGCAAGGATATCATCTTGAAGTATGATAATTTCATTAGGTCTAAGATGCTTGATTAAGGAACCAGCTTCACACCTTCTCCGGCTTCTTGTGAGAAAAAGCACAATGTGCCCTATAAATTCACTCCTTTGGTTTGTGGTATATTTTTGATGAATTAATTATTTACAATAACCATATAATGGATAAACGTGTGTACATTTAAAAAATACAAGCAAGCACACTTTTGCAAATGGGGGGAACCATACAAAATGTGAACACTATACATATACATGTATACCTCTTTTTAAAAGAAAAAAAGGACGGAAAGAAACATTATTGATTTCATTGTGAGAAACGTAAATTATGTCTTACAACTTGATCTGAGTCAAGGCTGTCAGTGGGTTGGAGAAATGCTATGAAATCGGGATTAATATTTTCACATTCCTATCCAGAAGGATAGATTAAGTGTGGATTCCTTGATATACAGATGGAAGAGAACCCTTTTTTCTCTTTTCATTCTGCTCTTGTTTGGGAGGTGACACCACACATCCAGGACTGCATGTCAAAATCTTGAAGTTACTTTTGTAGTCACAAAAGAGAGGAACTCCACCTCATCCCAAATGAGACCTTTCAAGTTATCTGAATGGGACAGGAGATTATTCCACATAGACAGGAATGCTCTCTTGTGAGATGGGATACTTGAGCTCCTGAAAGATTTGAAAAAGAAAAGTGGGCAGCATTGTAGCTGTGCATTTGTTGATGTAATTGCACAACCATTTCCTCACTTAGAAAACCAATCCTCTTAGCCCATAATCTCAATGTGACAGTTTGTTTAACTTAGTGAAATGGACCTCATTAAATTATATGTCTGATTGTTCTGAGGTCTATTATTCCATTATAGTATTACAAGTATGTTTCATACTTTATGAGTGCACTGTTGGTCATATACCTTGTTAGCATCACTGCTTATTTCATTTCATTAAAAGACAGTTAAAAATGTACAGCAGGAATAAATGAGTAAACTAGAATACCTTTTACCTGTAATGTAGCAAAACAACAACTCAACCAAACTCAACAGTAAGTTTTTTAAGGAACAAAGCAAAGTCGTTAATTTCTAAAGTCTTTTTAAAAAAAGAATAAGAAACTATTTGGTCCCACATTAATCAAGAGTTTTTAAGGTTAAGTTGAGGAAACTATACCTTAAATTCTCTTAGCTCTGTGTCTATATAATATTAATCTTAGAAATGCAGAGCTGGAAGGGATCCTGTGCACCACTGAGCCCAGCCCCTGTGCTAACTCTGCAACCAGATGCCTAATCATCCAGCAGTTCAGGGAGATGATAGCATCCACAGTAAAGTGCCACTTACTAAAGGCAATTTTGTGGTGCAGATGCTCGTACACAAGCAAACGAGACCACATGCACCCTGACATCGCCACAGCAAACTTTTAATCAGTGGCAAGTTGGCACTTCTGCTGACATCATGCCGGTTGTGCATGTGGATTTCAACCAATAAAAGGGAGCAGAATTCATAAGTGAGCCTCTGCAACAAAAAGGGCATTATAAACCACATAGTGATAACTCATCAGCTTGAATGCAGCTCACCAGTTTGGTACACTGGCTCATCTCAAGCTTTTACGTGAAATTCTCTTTACCAAGCTTTTGAAAAAGGGACTTACCTAGTTCGGTACCTGAAGATGGAATGAGACAAAGCTTGTGATTAACAGCCTGCACATATGGGGGCTTATGATACATTTTGTAAAAGAAAGAAAAAAAAAACCCACATACAGTACAATTTTCAAAAACTACCAAAAATGCCATGTATGTTTCTTAAATGTTCACAGTCATACTTAAAATTAGTGGGGGCATGCATCCATTAATAGATTCACTTGAAAACAAATGAATATATATTTGGAATATTATTTTGTAAGATGCTATGGGTCCCACGGGGGGGGGAGGGCAGATATAACTCAAATGTCAAAGAAACAAATGTATAAATAAGAAATATAAACAGATACATTCCTATTAAAAAGTAATCTGCACTGAACTGGCATGGAACCAACCTGGGGTAACCAAAGGGGTGAGCAACAGAGGAAGTCTGCTGATGTGGACTTGGAAACAATGCCTGAAATCCTGTTGCATAGTCGACATGAAAAAGAAAAGGGCGGTGGGAAATATAGAGACAGCCAGTGATCCTTTCCAGGCAGTCACCCTTTATCTTGTCCTCTCATCTTCTCAGACACCCAGGCAAGGAGAGAGCATCCCACATTCATTCATCATTGGTGAAAAGAAGTCAAGAGATAATATATCCAAAGGATCAAAAGTGCTACTAGGGGGTTAGAAAAAGCTGACTGCTTCTCTTAAGAGTGAGTGGATGGCTGTGGCCCCCAGAGCCATCAAAGGCAAAGGGGGAACTAAGAAGGATGAACTCAGCATGAATTCACTGGCAAAGGAAGAGAGAAGCTTGAGAGGGAATGACAGACAGAAAACATCCTGGGCTGCCACATATTTCTTGACTGGGAGGGATGACGTTGAACCCTCTTCAAATTGTCTGTTGTGGACTAGACTTCAAGCCTGTATCCTGCTCTCTTTACATCTTTGTGTTATTATCAATTGCTGCATGCCTGGAGCAAGGCCTGTCTTGTAGATGTTGTGCACACACAGCAAAATAATGGTCCCTGTGACCACTTAGGGATGAATGATGGTATCTGTCATTGGACTGTATGCCCTTGTCCAAGGAGCTAATTTTAGAAGACAAAAGAGGGGTCTATTTTATTTGTTTTGTTTTGTTTTTTATTTATTAGACTATTATCGTGCCCATTTATTTATTTATTAGACTCTTGTCCCACCCATGCCACTACTCTGGGTGGCTTACCTACATGAAGCGGAAACGTAAAAACACTCAGCCTCCCCAGCAGACAAATCTCTTATCAAAGAAAGAAAGAAAAAAACCCAAACAAACCCAACCCCCCCAGTGGCGACGGCACTCAGAAAACAAATTAAAATATAGCAACATAATAAATATCCGTTGTCATGAGGCAGCAGCCTGCTTCTCCTCTACAAACCCCCACAAGGGTGAACCCATGGCTGAAGCAGATGGCACACTGTTTTATCATATTGGCCGTGCTTGTAAATAAAAGATTTAAGATTCATTGTGGGGAGGCAAATAATTTCAAATCGAGGCCTAGAGCAGGCTGAATAGTACCTAATGGGGCTTGGGAAAATAGTAAAAAAAAAAGGGGGGGAGGGAGGCGATGCCTTGTTGTGTGACCGAAAAGGAACACAAGTGGATTCTATTGTATCCCTTGCATTAGCTGTTTGCCTTCAGATGAAAGGGAAAGCTTTTAAACAACCCAGAGGTGCTATGAGAGTGGACACATTTCACGCGCCATCTTTGGAACACAATAGTTTTATGCTTGGGATATCGATGAATCGAGAAGGGTCTATTATAGACTAGTGGGCTTTTATCCATAACAAAACCCGTTCCACTCTTTTCCTTCGTTAATCCTGCTAAAAAACCATCATCATAATTTCAAAACAGCATTTCACTAGGTATTTTCTTTCCGGAAATTTTACGTGTGCATTTTCTCTCTATATATATAGATTTTGCTAAAACGCCCAGACTCCCTTGGCCAATATGAGTACCGGGAATTGTACACTTTTAAAAAAAAGAAGAAAAGAAAAGAAAAGAACATCTCCCAAGCTCAAATTTCAGTATATCCAGATACAATGACATTACAGAGGACTGGCTGCACTGCAAGGTTTGGAGAAGAGCAAAAAAGTGAGTAGCTAAGTTCTCATTTGCACATCAGTTCCTGAAGTAAGAATCCAGTCATGAAGTACTGGCAAAGGTCAAAGTTACAAATCTTATATTTTCATATACTGCATTTAACAGGTAACAGTGAGACCACAACAATAATGGAGTACCAGATTTGGAGGGTGTAAGGAGAAAGACAGCATCCTTGTTCCCAAATGATACTATCACAGCCTATGATACTGTATGACATGCTAAATAGCCACAAGGACCTGCAAGCCGTTTCCCTCTGAGCACGTTAACAATTAACAGATTCTTAAGATATATGCAATAAAAAAGAGGACGGTGAAAACAGCTCTCAAGTAATGACAAATAAAGCCAACTCTCCTCCCCTCTCTCTCTTTTTAAATTCTATTACATTTCAGACTAGGTCAGTGAACACTGGATATAAAACCTAATTATTCCCAGTTGAAAAGTTCAATGTCACTGTTAAAATTTGACCTACTTTTTTCCTGCAGCCCTTGAAATTTTTGGCGGAGCTAACTGTCGGATCTGTTTAATATTGTCACTAAGCATTAGGCCAGCAAATTGTTCTGCATATACCCAATGTAACCCAAATGAGGAATGTTTGCTTTAAGTAAATTAAGAGCAACTGTTATTAGCTGAAATGAAGGAACAACTTTGTGGAAGCTGCTGAATGGTGCCCCTGTGTCTTTATATCAGCTTACACTGGGAGTATATTTAGCATTACAATGAAATGTAAATGACGTTGAATGCATAGCATAAAACAGAAATAATATCTTCCAGGAGTTGGAATTGATTATTCTAATGAAGTAAATGTGGCACTCTCCATTAATTTTGTAAGCAGTATTTATGAAGTTTGCATTTCTTCATTGTGTTCCCTAATGATATTATTCTTTCAAGATCTGATCTGGGCACGTCGGTTTCCATTGCCCATTAGTTTTGTCTGAAACTGAGGACATGCCAGCATGTGAAAAATGAGCATGATTAAGTGAGTTTGTTAGACTGTTCCAAATGGAGATTATAAAATTAAATTAAGTATGTGGCAGCTTGAGAATTTATTTCACTCCCATGTTTTGCCAGGAGAGAATAAAAATTGCATTGTTGCATGCAAACATGTGGAAAATTCAGAAGTCCTGCAGTAGCTCCGTACCCACATTGCTTTATGTGCATGGAAATGTCCAGACCACTGAAATGAAGGGGGAAGACTTTGGTATGGGATTGTTACTGAGAAGTTATCGTGAAGATAACAAAGCAGTGGACCCACACAGCATGAGGGGTGTAGCATCACTCAAAATGAGGGGGATATTGCTCTTCACATACTAATTTTCAGGATTTGTGGACACAGTTATCCTTTGGTTGTATAGGCCAGGGATCTGTTGTTCTGCATGAGAAACTGCCAAATTCTGTGTAGCTTATGCCTGGTGGATTCTGCCCAGGACAGATGCCATCTTGTGCAGGAGTTATAATAATCTTGTGGAACTTGGGTTTTCTTCAAGGGAAAAAAAAGAAATACTACGAACCTTCATAGAAACCCTGTGAGATTTCTGAGGAGAAAGAGAGGAACATCTGTCACAGAGAAAAGTTACTGCAAGGAGAAGTGAGGGAGGTTCTTTACCAAGAGCAAAAAGCTGTGGAATTCAAATCCTTAGTATGTCTCTGCATTTTGTGAGGCAGTTCGTAGCTCCAAAATGGCATAGAAAAATGTGTCTGTCAGGGACAATTACATATAAACCATGCACATATTTTAAACCAGTTTACAACCCAACTGCATATGATATGGAAAGATGTGTTTTTAAAATTGCATTTTTTTTCCAAGTCACAGATTGATGAATTAATGACTAACAGGGAAAGCCATCTCATCCCACCATTTAAAAGAGAAACTCCACCACTCAACCCCCCACAAAACTGCAGCAAACAGATTTGTGACTAAATCTATGTGAAATTGCAGTGGACTAAATATGAAACTATTTGTTCGTCCCTAGTATTTAAACAGCTCAGATATGCATTCATTTGAAGGAGAATGTTAAAGAGGACCCAGGATATCTGCAACAAGCTGCTATCTTTGATTTATTCAGTCACAGCTTTGACATTTACTACATTTGCTGGTGTATAAGACTACTTTTTTGCCCTGAAAAACATGCCTCCAAGTGGGGGGGTCGTCTTATACGCCGGGTGCACTTCAGTTGGGATAGACATAGCTGCCCATAGTGGCCTTCCGATGCTTGCCCGGTGCCCATAGTAGCCTCCTGATGCCTGCCCACCTCATTCTACATACCGTCCAGTATCCCGCGGTATTCTGCACAGCTGTGGCGAGCATCAGCAGCGAGACAGGGGTGCCAGCCTTTTCAACGTGACCGGTCCATTCTGCTTGGCGGGAAGCAGCGGTGCTCCGGCCCGCCCCTTGTCTACGCAGAGCTCACACATGCGCACTAGTGCCAGTCACAGGGAGATGCAGGGGCGGGTCGGAGGCACTGCGGTCGTGCTGCTGCCGTACAATGGTGGCAATGAATAGCACCTTTTATTTGGTGTGTGGAAGGTGTGCGGAAGAGGGGGTAGTCTTATACGGCGAGTATATAACAAACTATATTTTGAATGGAAATGTTGGGGGGGGGTCATCTTATATGCCCAGTCGTCTTATACGCCAGCAAATATGGTACATTAGATGGGTAGACTGCTGCTTCATGTCTTGCGTACTACTTATATACAATAGGGGGTAAGGCACAGTGTGTGTCTTCCCGGCCTGTCTCATAGACTGGCTTTTCCTGTATCCCTTACCTGGTTGAACCACAGCTGTATACGCTCAAGAGTGCCCACACAGAGGGTATAAGACCACATCATATAGACCATACATTTTTCACAGATGACGCTTACAATTGGAAACCTCTAGATCAGGTAGAAAACTCCAGAGGTCATGGAGGAGCTTTCTGAAGTTCTGGCCCATGTCAGCATCCTAGGCCTGTGTAACATTTTATTCTCCTGCGGCAATGATATAATATGCATCATGTGCTTGTGTTATTCCTACGGAGAAATGAAAATGGTCTAGAATGCATAAACAGAGAACCATGCACTGCACTGGGTGACACAAAGAAAAATGGAAGCAGTGATTATCTGAAAGCTTTGACGCCTTAGCCCACAGCATATAGACTCCACAAAGGCATGTGCTGTTCAACATGTGTTAGTCTTTAAGGTTCTACATTCCTCATTGTTGTTGTTTCCTCTCTGGGGTCCCTATAGGAAAAGAGGTTATCTGGCTTTCTTGAAGCTGCATGTGACTGCATCCTGTATATAATCGTATTATCCATAGCAGGGGAAGGAAAAGGCTTATAATGTGTGATTGTGCCACTCAGATGGGGAAGCAGGAATGTGTGCAGGTCACACACCTGCAGTTCGATCTGCCTTCTAGCCAGCCAAGAGAAAGCAGTATGCTTGATTTCTCCTATCCCTAGGCTTTCCCAGTCCATCATCTTTTCCTCCACATTAGGGAGGAAAAACAGAGTGTGCGATGTGTTTGATCGCAGTCCTGGATTGTGGCCAGTAATTAGAACTTCATTAAATAAGAGGGGGTGGGCGGAGTGAGAGAAAGACCAAAAGGAAAAAACTAATGTATATGTACTAAGTTATAATGCATTTATGTGAAATGTTGTTGAGAAAAAAAGCCCCGTGTGAAGGTTTATGCATAAAAGAGGAGGAAGAGGAGACGTGAGAAATAAAATGAGACGGCTGTTGGCTGCAAGCACCGATTAAAATGTTAAAAGAAATCCTTCTGTTAGTGAACTGGAGAATGATGCAGAAAGACTTTAAGTGGAAGTAGTTAGGTAGTTTTCTTAGGAAGATGTAAGACTAAGCAGAGACTACAAAGCACTTTATCCCTGTAAATATCCTTGTGGCACCTTTGTATGAATAAAAGGAAGCTAAGGTTGAAGGAGCATTATTCAAATGAAGATTCAGCTTCAGTGTACAGAAGGGGTGAGAGGTAATACTTTTATTGTTCCTGGACTGAACCCAGTGCAATTTGCTTGCAACAAGTTTCTGCAGTCTACATGTTCATTACAAGCCTCAAATGCAGTGCTTTGGTCCTGCTTGCACAAACTGTGGCACAATTCGTACAAACTTCTTTATACTGCAATCTCTTGTATGGGTTGTATATGTGTGTGAACATACTGTTGGATAGAATCCTCTGAATAATTTAACAAGGTGTCTTAATCTTGGACTTGTATTTTTTTTTCTCCCAGCGGAAAGGAATGATGACAGAGGCAACAGGAAGCAGTAGAATACATGCACATACATTTTACTCACATGTACTTAACAGGATTCTGCAGGTACTAAGAGTTTTCATGGAAGTAGTAGATTTTGCGGAAACATTTGGAAGAAATCTTAAGTGCGAGAGATAACATGTTAAAGCAACTGAAGAATAAGAGAACAGTGATATATATGAGAGGGGAAAAGGGGAAATGAAATATAAAATATTGCATACTGTAAAAAAGAAATAAAAACAGAAAAAGGATCAGAAAAATGATCAAAAATAATACATGCCATATATGATTACAGTTGTGTTTGTTCTAAGTTGGGTTGGGTTGGCATTAACCCACAGAGTGTATTTTTACAACTGCAGTGCATATGTGGTTAAAGAGAAGAATGAGAATATCCTGATTGCTGAGAACTTCAAATTAAAGCAGGGAAAAACAAACACAGTAAACACTGGATTTGGGCTCGTTTTGTTCTTTCCATGGATCATAGAAAACTAAAAAAATAAAATAAAATACAGGATTAGGAGAAAGGAAATTAGAGATCTAATTCATATATTGTGGTCAAAACAGTGGCTTACTTAAGTATGTGACAGGTCTTTCCATTGAAGGTAAGTAAGAAAACTTGACACAGTGAGGTGAAAATAAGCTGTGGGAAACATTAGGTGGAACTCCATGCCATATCTGAGCAAAATGTGGAAGCACAGAAAGTTAATTGAAAGACATTTGAGGCATGCCTTACTGGTACCAATCATTTTGCTTTATGGCAAGTGTCCGGAGATTAGCCAAGAAAGATTGTTGACTTCAGCTTATTTGGAGTTACTTGGTAAGTCCAACTGCAGATATACTGCTTTAAGTCCATTTTCCCAATAGCTGAAAGTTATTCATTTGTTCTGAATCATTACAAGTCATGGTATTATATAAAGATATTCCATGAACAAATCTTACTTGAGAGCAGGGTGGATAACTAGAGCTTTGCCCCAGGACACCAAAATCTAGAGGGCATCATTCCCTTTCTTTTCTTCTTGAGAGCATAAAGTTTATTTTATTGTTTTGTATTTTTTAAATTTCTTTTTCCTTGGGGGAATCTTTCACCCAAGCCTCGTGGGGGTGGGAGATGGTGCTGCTAGCCCTAGATGCCAAAACTGTAACTTACAGCTTTGCTTGAAAGTGAGTCCTAAAGAATGCTGTGGTACTTACATAAGAGGAAGGATAGTGTGGGGGGAACCAGGACTAGTGGCAGTCTGAGGCAACTTTCCACCTTTTGATATCATTTGGTGCTATTTCCTTGAAGAATGTGGTCACTGTTTACCTGAGTTGCAACTCTCTCAGTTGGTTGAGGGTCTTTATTTATTTTATTTATTTATTTAATTTATATGCCCCCCACTCTACCCAGAGGTCTCTGGGCGGCATATAAATAGCCTATATTACCTGTGGGTAGGCCTATGCCTTCTATGTAGTGAAAGGTCAGCTTGGTTTTTCAGAATTGTGTGAGACAGAGTGTGCTGCTTTGTGGACAGAGATAAAATGAACATATCGCCTCCCAATCCCTTTTCGTGAAGTTCTTCCTAATGGAAGACCAACTGTCTTTTCCGAAAGGGAGATTATTTTTTAAAAAGTGTTCGGTGATGACTGGATAGTCATCCATTTTCTGTTAGCACTGTGAGAGAAAGTGTTCAGTAAGAGAATGACATTAATAATATTATTACAGCTGAATTTCTGCTCTTCAATTGATTTTTAGAGAGTTGTTATGAATGATATGTGTATGGTGTTAACATATTATATTCATTTGCTACATTAGAGTACTGTAGTATACTTAATGCCATTATTATTTTTGCAAGCATAAAGGCAACATTTCATTTTGTGTTTTTGATAGATGGTCTTCTTCCTCATAATTCACATTATGTGCCACAATTATTGGATTATTATAAATTAAGAGGGATCTTTTGTTTACACGCTTAGCAATTTGATTTATGCTGAAATCTCCAGTTAAGTGTTCTGGGTCAGGATTGCAAAACGTTCCTATATAACCTTTATGATTTAGAAGTTAGTATGATCAGGCTGCTCCCTCCTCCAGGAGGTATCAGGTAATTCTTAAAAACACTGGTGCTTCAAAGGCAAATATATGAATGTGTATGTTTCTCAGGTATATGAGGTTGTGTGTCCCTATTGAGAGCACAAGACAGAGGTCTTGTTTTTGTTTCTAGTGCATTTTTTAAATGAAAGAGTTAAAACAGAGTTCTCTGCTTACAGTAATTGTTTAATGCTATTTCAAAACATCTTTAAAGCTTTATTCAGGGCGCAAGGCGATTCCATAATGTATAAAGTGAAATGAAAACAATGTTATTCATGTGCTTGTGTTTGCTTATGAGTATGAAATAAAAAATAAAAAATAAATCTCATATTCCTATTGTGTGCTAGTCCAATGATTCTTAACATTTTCTTCATGGCCCCCCTTTAAATATCTTTTGTTGCCTCAAACCACCAAGACTAACTCATGATTTAAAACCCTTGTTGTTGTTGTTTAGTCAATACGTTGTGTCCAACTCTTCATGATCCCATGGACCAGAGCACGCCAGGCCCTCCTGTCTTCCACTGCCTCCCGGAGTTGGGTCAAATTCATGTTGGTAGCTTTGATGACACTGTCCAACCATTTCATCCTCTGTTGTCCCCTTCTCTTCTTGCCTTCACACTTTCCCAATATCAGGGGCTTTTCTAGGGAGTCTTCTCATGAGATGGCCAAAGTATTGGAGCCTCAGCTTTAGTATCTGTCCTTCCAGTGAGCACCCAGGGTTGATTTCCTTCAAAATGGATAGGTTTGTTCTCTTTGCAGTCCAGGGGACTCTCAAGAGTCTCCTCCAGCACCACAATTCAAAAGCATTAATTCTTCAGCGATCAGCTTTCTTTATGGTCCAGCTCTCACTTCCATACATTGCTACTGGAAAAACACCTTTGTTGGCAAGGTGATGTCTCTGCTTTTTAAGATGCTGTCTAGATTTGTCATTGCTTTCCTCCCAAGAAGCAGATGTCTTTTAATTTCATGGCTGTCACCATATGCAGTGATCATGGAGCCCAAGAAAGTAAAATCTGTCACTGTCTCCATATCTTCCCTTTCTATTTGCCAGGAGGTGATGGGACTAGTGGCCATGATCTTAGTTTTTTTTGATGTTGAACTTCAGATATTTTTTGTGCATCAGATGTTATTTTGAAGTTTCCCATGCAGAGTCACCAGCAGATATTCCTTGCTGTAGCAGTGGCATTTTTAAGACGACTGGAAAAAGCTTCATTTTGCTTTGAACAGGACGCATCCTAACAATATCATCAGTTCTTTTATATTTCAGATTCAGCCAATGATCCATTCTGAGACTCAGCCAAAACGTATTGTTATGAAATTCACTGCAACAATATTGAAAAGTCATTGGCTGTTGTGGGTTTTTCGGGCTCTTTGGCCGTGTTCTGAAGGTTGTTCTTTCTAATGTTTCACCAGTCTCTGTGGCCGGCATCTTCAGAGGACAGCACTCTGTGCTCTGGTGAAAAGTCAGTTTACCCACAATACCAAACAGTTTTATTACAAGAAATCGATGAAGAAATACCATCAGAAAATCTGTCTGAACACCCACTCACACTCACACTGACTGACTGCGAGGTTCTCTTCCTGTGGCTTCTGACTGTGCAGCAGTAAGAAATTTCACATGCTGTCTTTCAGCTCCTTAGTGCCATACACTTGCATGTTCTCACCACGTGCAGAAATATCAAACAGATATTTGCTATTGAACAGTAATGTTCATAATCAATTTTTTTACTTTTGTTTGTTTTTAATGGAGGCAGTATGTTAGAAAAAAACAAGTTTTACTCAAACAAGCAAGGGAAATTAAGATTTTGTTTCTAAGTTTCCTTTTCTTGTTTGCTTTCACTCATTCATTCTTTGTATTTTAAATGCAAGAGATTATAACATTTGTTCAAGTTTTGTGGACAGTCACCTGGGGGTCCGTGGACCACAGGTTAAGAACCTAGGCATTAGTCCATTGAAATACATTTTTTGGGGTGGGCTTCTTCTTGGTGTTTGAGCCATTATGATCTGACAAATACAAGTATTTTAAAGTAAATGCACTGTTTAATGAGAGAAAACAAAACAAAATAAAAATTCATACAAGAACTCTTGCTTCTATCTGTAATATACCTTTGCTTTAGATATTTTTTTGTTGGGGGAGAGGGGAAAGAACAGGCTGCTGTGTGCAGAACAGTTTATTCTGCCTGCTCTTCCTCTCTGCTCATGGAAGACGGAATCCAGTGGCAAAAAGCCTCCTTGTTTACAATGGGGCTGTCTTTGGCTTGCATAGCCACAAGCCTAAGATTGCTGGGGCAAACACACATAGCACTGAAGGAGACTGCTGTAAATCTTCTTCCTTCCTCCAAATTCCTTCTACATTCGAGGAGAAAAGCCAGATCAGTCATTGCTGCCAGTTCCTGCTATGGTGGTTGGGTGGACTCAAAGGAAAGACCTAAAAGCAAGAACTTGTCTTTTGGCTAATCCTTGGGCTGCTCCCTCTGGACAGCTCTATAGACTGAACCCAAAATAAATGGGAGGGGTGGACAAGTAGACACATGTAGACACCAGTGACAACAACACAGAGCGCATTCAGTAAGGAGGCTCCTTGAGGACATATCGTGTGGAAGTTGACTTGGAGTGATATTGCACATTGATTTTATTATTGGGTCATATTCATATAAAGCCAACAGAAAGCCTCAGGGTCTTCCTACAAGTGGGAGTGAGTTAGAGGTTTGCTCATAATTCTTATTCCATGATTTAAACATTTGACTTTATTCTATTCCCATATGAATGATTCGCCCAAACACATTTGACATGCAGAATGGTTAGCAAGAGAAAATGCTCTGGAATGAATTATTAGGCTTATTATGCAACAGTCATACCATGGCTTGAAAAAATAAGAAAGAAAATTGGCCACAACCCAGGAAAAAATGATAACACATGAATAAGATATATCTGCTTGCACCTGGTGGGTTTACAACTTTTGCTTTAGTAATTCTGTCCTTCGTCCTAGCCCAGCCCCATTCACCCCACCCTGGATCGTCTCTTAATGCCAGAAAAGGATGGGATCCAAAATAGCTATTTGGCAACTGCAAACTGAAGGAATAACCTGGTTGTGTACAAGCATCTGCTACACACAACTGCTAAGATTACAGCAATTTGGCTGGTTCTCTCCCCCACCCTCCGTGTTGCTTTGTGTTTGTGTATGGTATGTTTTCTGTATGTGCTGAAACAGGAGCTCATCATTATTTAATTTACGTGCTGATTCTAGTTATACAATAGATAGGGACAGGTACTGTCTTTGAAAAAAAAAGTGTAAAAATGTACTTAATTTCTTTAATTTTTTTTTCCTGAGTAACTGCAGTCAAGACCACTAATGTTATTATTAGCTGATTATTATTTTTTAAAGTCTATTATGCGAGACAGAACTATTTATGCAAAAAATTACTATGCAGTTACTTAACTGGTGGCTACTTCTGTCACCAGTGGAAACTCCCACCAGTGAAAGCTGTAAGTGAAGCTCAAACTATCTAGGCATGATATTAAATTCTTGCGACTGAAAAATATTTGGTTGTTGTGGGTTTTTTGGGCTCTTTGGCCGTGTTCTGAAGGTTGTTCTTCCTAACATTTCATCAGTCTCTGTGGCCGGCATTTTGGCTAATCCTCGGACTGGCCGAGATGCCAGCCACAGAGACTGGTGAAACATTAGGAAGAACAACCTTCAGAACACGGCCAAAGGGCCCGAAAAACCCACAACGATTAGATCCCGGCCGTGAAAGCCTTCGCGAATACACTGAAAAATATTGAGCTATGCAATTTATGAGCACATTTAATTGCATTTCTTGAACGCATATGGTTTATGTTAAAAAACAGAAATGGGCACACTATCCCAGGTTTCCCCTGAGAGGACTCAGAACAGGGAGCATAAGGAATGCTCAGACATAAGTGGGGGCAATCGATTATTTCCTGAGTAAATCCAAGGGTGTTAAGGAATAGGGAGTTTCCCTTTCTGCCACACAATGCTCTCCGAAAGCAGTGATCCTCCTTTTTATTTAGCTCTCTGTGAACTGGCAGTGATAGGAGAAAAATCAACATAGAGAGGGTGAAGTGCTTTTCTTTCCTTCCCAATTCTATTGTGCCTTCTTGACACATCACCACCACTACAGGTGGAAAACTCAGTCATTTGTTCTCCCACCCCCCACATACGTAGATGGTGATGTGAATTCAGCACTAACATGGCTGGAGACACAGTTTTTGTAGTCTGAAATGCTCTTTTTTCTTTTTAGGGGGAAAAAGTCTTTCTTGACCTTAAACAGGTTCATGCATACCCCCTGAGGGGTTGCAACTGGCCAACTGTACTCCCCCCCCCCCCGGTTCTTGGACATATTATGCATTTCTGAGGCACACATCTTCCTAGGCATCTCCCAGAACATATGAGCTGCTGTGGCAGTGGCCATTTTGGCTGAGGCATCGTGGGAGGCTTTGTGCCAATAAGTGCATTTTCTGATCTCCAAAAACTGATCTTGTCTCTCTAGGTGCATACATTCATCCTCATGAAATCCTTGCTTTTAAATTGACAGGTAGCGATGTTTGTGTCAATGGTTTCTCACAACTGCCCATCTCAGTCTTAGACCTTGGTGAAGTGCTCTTGCATCATGCATTGTAGGAACAGAAATGTATTCTAAAGGAAAATATTGAGCCATCACTCACCAGCTATTTTCTTTGGGAACCTTCCTTTGTGTCTGCAGCTAGAAAGCATCTTCACCTCTCCTGCCAATCATCCAAAGTAACAATGATCAGGGTGGAAAGGATCTCTTATAAGAATGAGCTGTACTTACCGAGGAGGTACATGAATGCTGGAACAAAACACATACCATGACAGTTTGTTCTTCATCTTCCTTAGCATTGGCACCCTTCAGATTGGCTGAATGTGACACCTTTCAGATGGCCACTGAAAGTGTTCTAAATATATCCTTATCCAACAGATGAGACTCATATGGGACAACATATCATGCAGTTATTTTATGGGTCCATTAAAACAATATGGCGGAGCCATCTTTTCAATCCAGCTGTTTAATAACATTTAGAGAAGTTGCAGTTGAATAGATGAGAAGATGTTCAATACAGTGTTAGATTCTGAAATTTAGGTACCCATTGTGGCATTCTTTGCAGTTACACCTCCAGATAAAATACCATAATGCAAGTTATGTTGCTATTTTGATCCAGAGCAAAAAAAACCAAACAAACAAACATATTCTGGCAGTTATCCCCTTCATGAGGAACAGGTCATTTGCAAAGCCAACAGGTCTTAATTATCCCAAACAAGCCTCCCAAAATATTTTATGCAGTTAATTAGAATTGTTCATAACAATATATTGTTGCTGAGAAAATACATTTACTGTGAGCACCTGTGATGAATGCAACTAAGCCCAGAGGTAACAGGAAGCTCAACAGAGGTGGTAGATTATGTCAGCACATTTTTCAATAAAATATCTTTACATCTGTACCCAGTGATCCATGGTTCCACTACATCAGCAAGGAAGCCATTTCCATTTGCACATTATGGGTTTGAATATCTCTCTGGATTCTTCCTTTGCCCTTCCTTGTATACTAACACATATCTGGAAAACTCGTAAGATTGCCCAGTTAGCACCACCCCATCCCCTCAGATTCCAGACTAAAATCTGAGATGAGAGGATGGGCCCTTTTGTGGCATGGATCTTTGGGGGCAGGACTGAGTTCTGGAGTCCAGGTCCCATTTCTCTTGCCTGCACTTCCACCCCATCCTTGGTTCAGACCAAGCTTATGTTTCTCCCTGAAAGGGAGAAAATGGAGATAGATTTTCTGCTCACATTCCTGTAATATATTAGCAATCTTAGAACTGCAGAGCTGAAAGGGACCCTGTGGATCATCAAGTCTAGCCCCTGTCAAGGAGGCACAGTGGGGAATTGAACTCCCAGTCTGGCTCTGCAGCCAGATGCCTAAACCACTTTTGTGCTCATTTTCCCCACTGAATAAAATGTACTAGTGCATCTGGTTCAACTGTATGTGTGTTTAGCCATGTACTTAAAGGGTGTTAGATGCACAGATAATTTTGAGTGCATTTTATTTCTCAAAAATATACCACAAGCGTTGCAAATATGTGGATTTCAGTGCCAAGATTCACTGGGTGTTAAATGTCTTCAAGATACAGAATGGATCGTTTCAATAAGAATTTTGACTCTGCCAACATTCCTTTCCACCACACCCAGTACTTCACTTTTCTCTTTCTCTACATTTCTTCTTTAATTGTCACTCAACATACTGTTGCCATACATATTCTTTTTATTTATTTATTTATTTATTTGATTTATATCCCGCTCATCTGGTAAATCTATACCACTCTGAGCGGCTTTGTGTGTGTGTGTGTGTGTGTGTGTGTGTGTGTGTGTATGTGTATGTGTATGTGTATATATATATGTATGTATATGTATATGTATATGCATATGCATATGTATGTGTATATATATGTGTGTGTGTATGTATGTGTGTGTGTATGTATGTGTATATATATGTGTGTGTGTGTGTGTGTGTGTGTGTGTGTGTGTGTGTGTGTATACAGTGGTGCCTCACTTAACAATTGCTTTGTATAACGAAAAATTCGCTTAACGATTTTTTTCACAGCGATCTTGT
Organism: Pogona vitticeps; assembly: GCF_051106095.1. Taxonomy (NCBI): domain Eukaryota; kingdom Metazoa; phylum Chordata; class Lepidosauria; order Squamata; family Agamidae; genus Pogona; species Pogona vitticeps. Next base: position 162,611,463 of record NC_135785.1, read on the forward strand.
GCTTCGTTTAACGATTTTCCCTATGGGCAATTTTCACTTAACGATTTCGGGACCATGCTTCGCTTAACGTTTTTGGTTTTAGGTCCCCTTGTTTCGCTTAACGTTTTTTGGCATCCCTGTTTTCGCTATTTTTTAAATATTCTAAAATATTTAAAAATGTTTAAAATGCTTGGAATCGTTAGTGCACCTAATAAAACCTTCGTTAACTTAATTTGGCTTTGTTCTGAGTCTTTTTGAATTTTTTGTGAATTTTTTTCCCCCATTGAAATAGGCTTCAATGCATTTCAATGGAGGAACCGTGTTTCACTTAACATTTCTTCCTATGGCGATTTTCGCTTAAGGACGGTAATCCGTTCCAATTGGAACGGATTATCCGGTTTTCAGTGCATCTCTATGGGAAATGGCGTTTCGCTTAACGATGTTTTCACATAGCGATTTTTTTTGAACCAATTAAAATAGTTAAGCGAGGCACACACACACACACACACACACACACACACACACACACACACACACACACACACATTCCCTTGAAGATTCACATGCCCTCCCTTTGATTTCAGCCAAGTCTGTTTTTCCTCCAAGCCTATCAACGCTTCCCATGTGAATCTACTATTAGAGAAAACTCCAGTTTCTGAGGAGAAACGGGGAAACGACATATTTAAGGGTTAATCAAAGGACACTACTGCTATTTAAGGCTGGGTCTCTCTCTCTCTCATTCAAACCAACCAACCAACAAGAAATTACATTTAATTGATTTTCTTTTATTTATCAAAATCATTTATACCCCACTCTATATCACAGGATATCTGGGAGTGTTACAAAGGTGTATAAAACAACTTTAAATCATAAGGTATTTTAAAAATTTTAAAATCAAACCATTTAAAACACAAAATTGAAATGTTTAAGTATTAAGAACATTAAAACCATGGGATTAAAACTTGCACAAACCTGCACAGGTGTATCTCCCTACTACACTAAAGGCTGGAAAGAGGAGGCAGAGTTATTGTCCTGTAGAAACAGTGTCAACCAAGATGGCTCTCTGACAAGCAGACACATGAGCATAATGCCATACTGAAGGCCTCCACACCTAAGCAGTAGTACAGAGGAGATTTGGGATTCAGAGCAGAATTCCAGCACTGCTCAGTTACACATACAGCATCAATGTCTCATTTCGTTTTTAAAAGGAATTTCCCAAATAAAGCTAGAAGAAGTTTCTGAAATGGAGTTTTCTGATTTGAGCTACCCCAGCAAAGAAATCTTGCTTTCTTTTTAAAGCAGTGAACACCAGCAAAGCCATTCCACCAATGGACAGATACAGTTGAACACAAACTTTAAAGAGCTTTGCAGTGTCACAGGCTGGTGTCCTGGCTTGCTTATCCTCCACCCTACCTTCCCATCCATTTTTCTTTGGGTTATAATGTAGTTCAGGTTATGAGGCTACAAACAGTAACTGTCTAGCTTTTCTTTTTTAAAAAAATCTGTATATATTGTATTCAAGTTGGCTGGATAGCTCAGTGGTTTAGGTATCAAGCTCTGGAACACACAAGTTTGGGTGTTCGATTCCCTACTGTGCCTCCTGGGAGAAGAGCCAGCCTGTGTGGCCTTGGGCAAGCTGCATACTGTAGTCCCAAGATGTCCCCAGAAGAAGAGAACAGTAAACCACTTCTGATTACTTGCTACTTAGAAAACCCTGCAAAGGTTCTGACTGCTGTAAGTTAGAATTGACTTGACGGCATATGATTACTAGTATAGTATTCAGAAGAAGTTATTAATTGTTGGAGTTTAGCTACGTATTTGTGTTGTTATGTATGTGTGTATTAAATATTCACTATTTCAAATATTTAATAAATGTCAAATTCACAGCTAACAAAGTCTGCCTATCTATCATTTGCCTATCATCTCTTTCTGTCTGCCTGCCTGCCTTTATAAGAGTAGTGGGTGGGATAGTATGGTCAATGGTTCTTCCCCGCCCCCCTCATATCGTATACATTTGTATAGAAACAGAAATACAGAAACAAACAAAAGAGGGATGGAAGTGGAAGGCTAGTGGTATGGAGAAGAGCATGTAGATTGTTTATGTATATAGTAAATCAAGTTGATGCTGCTCACGGCCACTGAAGCCGACATCCTGCAAACTATAACAGAGTCACCAAAGTCACTAGAGGTATCCTTGAAAAGAAAAAAATAATAATAAATGCATATTCCGAATATTAACTTCCACAACTGACAAACCCTTCTAGCTTTGCAAGCAAGAAAAATGGAAGCTTTGGCTCATTACTTGATCTAATGCATTCACTGTTGATGATAGTGAAGTTTTTGGTGTTTCAGCATATATGGCAGAATTTGTAATTTTGCCTGGGGGAAATAGCACGGTGGAGCATATTGTCAGTGTTGCTGAAAAGACATGAACTATGATAAGATCCACTAATTGCCTATGATTGATTCAAATGGGCTGGCTTGGAAGTCATTTATCTGCATCCACGTCTTAAAGCCTGATCAAAGATATGTATCTTTTGACATCAGTTTTGTGCACTATGGTAGTTATAGCACTCCATCAAAAGTAGCATGAATTTTTACCCTGTTGCTTCAAATGTAGCATTGGTTACTATTATACTATTTGTCTTGATAGTGGGTTTCAGCAAAAACAGAAACAGAGAAGTACTGTGGCATTTTTAAGGCAAATTTATTCCATTGCATACTTTTATTTTCTCATATACCACTGTGCTTCTTTAATCAGTTGAATATTTATGTTACAGGCATAATGTGGTGACCCATGGCTCCATCCAACAGTGCTTCAGAAATGTTTGTATTGAGGAGATGATGTGACAAGATTGATGTTGTTGGGCCACCCTGCTGCTCTTAAAGGTGAGGCACATGGACATGAGAGGTAAACATACCTGTGGCCCCTTCCACATTAGTCATGTTCGGATGTTTTCAGCTATATGTAGTTATTTATTTCTTATATTTATTTATTTCTTATATCTATACCTGCTTTGCACTAACAAATAGCACTCAAGGCTTATACATGTCTTTTAAAAATTAAACTGATAAACTCAAATTTTAATTAGAACACTATAAAATCTCGTAAACCATCAGCACTGTAAAAACTGTTGAAATTGAGTAAATACATTTAAAATCATTAAAATTAATAGTGGGTACAGTTAAGAACAATACAGAAGAGCAGGTTATAGATATCATACACCATTCTATTTTGTCCCCTTCTAAAAGTGGTCAGAGTGGAAACAGATCACAACTCTGAAGGCAGTGCATTCCACAGTTCTGTAGCCACATAGGAGAAAGCCCTAATCTGTGCGCTTGTTAAGCAGGCCTCTAAAAGTATTCCTGTGCTTTAAAGCAGTGGTCCCCAACCTTGGGCCCCCAGATGTTCTTGAACTTCAACTCCCAGAAATCCTGGCCAACAGAGGTGGTGGTGAAGACTTCTGGGAGTTGCAGTCCAATAACATCTGGAGGCCCAAGGTTGGGGACCACAGCTTTAAAGGGTCTCTCCTGGAAGTCTTAATGTCTGGACAGGCCCATAATGACACAGACGGTCCTTTAGATACCCAAGCCCCAAACCCATTAAGACTTTAAATGTTTTCTGACAGGTAAGGAAAGAGATTGATTTGAGCTCTTCTTCTCTTTGCTCCTGCGAAAAGCAACAAGGCTGAAGAAAAGAGTCTCTCTTAACCATGGAAATTTCTCTGCACTTGGCAGAATGTGGGAAAATCAAGGCTCTGGCTAACGTGGGAGAGCCCCCATGATTAGTGGCAAGTGGAAGACATGATCCCAGCTTTCTGAGGAAGACTGCATTAGAACTGAAGGTCTGTAGGTGAGGATGACAAGAAATGACATTAGAAATATGCAGATGAAAAGCTGTGGGAAGTATAGAAAATAAAACATACATCTTGTATAGAGTAGCATCAATTTCCCACGGCAGTAAAGTAGGTTAACCAGTCTTGTGCAGCGTATTTCATTTCACCAAGAGGCTAAAGTTCCTCTCCTTATAAGCTCGGAGTTGCACACACTTGGCTCTTTGCAAAGTAAATGTTAACTGTTAAGTAAACAGTGGAAATCTTTGCAACAGTGAGTAATTGTCTTCTGCTTCACTGACGGATATTAAAGCTTTTATCACATTGAAACCCAGGGTATAGATGCATAGCTGGTGATTTAAATCAAAAGGGAGAAGAAAGAGAGAATTTACAGGGAATAGTGACCACAAAAACTAGTGCTTGGCTGAACAGATCTAATGGGTTTATATTTTCTTGCTTTGCCTAAAGAAAAAAAAAAGGGGGGGGACACAATATGCCACATATAAAGAAAGACAGTTTTGAATGCTAATATTACAAATGCATTTTAATTTTAAAATGAAATTTAAGTATAAAATGGCCCCCCAGAACCTAGAGATACTGAAATAGCAGGCAAGCTTCCCCTGATTCTTTACTAGAAGCCCTGGTGAAGTTTGGTGAAGTTTGTTTTTCGGATGCCTGAGTTATATACTCACAAAAAGGTCCCCCAAGGAAAGTCCCCCCCCCAGGCACCTAAAGACACTAAAATCATGGAGAAGCTTCTAGAGGATCTCCTCTACAATCCCTCCAAGTTTGGGGAAGATTGGGTTTCCTCAAGCCAGCTGCTAAAGGTCACCTTCTGGGGGGGACACCCACTTTGTGGGTATATGCTTTGGATGTCAGAAACCCAATCTTCATCAAATGTAGAGGGCTTGTAGAGGAAAGTCAGGAAATGATTCTCTGCAATGTTGGTGTCTCTAAGTGCCTGGCAGGGGCATTTTATAGGCTTTTAAAGGCAAAAAACGAATTGCAAATCAATTCATCGATTCATCAGAAAAATTTGTTATTCATGATTCATCAACCTTGACAAATCACGAATCAAAATGCATTACCATTTTTCTGATTTGTGTCCATCTTGAATAGATTCTGAAGTTTGGCCTCTGTTTCCTCCACAGTTCACCATTTTATTCTATATACAGTGGTGCCTCAACTTACGAACATCCCTACTTACGTAAATTTCGAGTTACGAAAAGCTCTGGCCGCAAAATATTGCTTCAACTTGCATCCAGAGCTTTGTGTTATGGATAAAAAAAAAACGTGGAGGAGGAAGGGAAAGCATGAAAATTTAACTTTCTGTGAACCGTTGGCCAGTGAAGAGGCTGCTTGTCTGCTACCTCGCTCATCCCAACAGTTAGAGAGTGGATAGGGAAAATTCTTCAGACTGTCTTCTACTGCCTGGTACTGTACTGTATGGACTGTATTTTTTTTTTGGCATTTTTATTTTTAATTTTTGGCTTTTACTTTTTTAAAAAACAGAGAGAGACTGCCTGTTCTGGGTGAGTACACTGTATTTACTGTACTGTACAGTGGTTTTTGCAGCTTGGGGGGGCTAGGGCTAGGTGGGGGTTATGTTTCTGTGTTCTGATGGGTCTTGCAGTGTGGAATTAAAATGGGAAAAGTAGAGTGTGATATTAAATTAAAATTAAATGTGAAAATTAGACTGTATAATTTTTAAATATAAACTTTATTTATTTATTTTTGCATTCTGTGGCTCCTAGGGTTTGTGTACTGTGACCTTTCTTTTGTTTTAAAATGTGTCTGTTTAAAATGTGGCTCCAAGGTCTGTCTGCTTTAAAATCAGAAAATATTCTGTGAGGGGCTGTGGTGCTTGTTGATGTAGGCAGGCAGGCAGGATTTAAAATGGAGTGTAAAATGGAATTTTAAGATGGAGTCTACTGTAGACTCAAGGCTCTCTCCCCCCTATTGTCTTCTCTCTCTCTCTCTCTCTCTCTCCCTCTATGCTCTCTTTCTTTGATGAGAAGTTCTGTGCTGGAATAATATTTGCTGGATTCTGTGGCTTCTAGGATTTGTGTACTGTGACCTCTCTTTAGTTTTAAAATGTGTGTGTTTAAAATGTGGCTCCAAAATCTGTTTTAAAATCAGAAAATATTCTGTGAGGGGCTGTGGTGCTTGTTGATACAGGCAGACAGGCTTTAAAATGGAGTTTAAATGGGGTTTTAAAATGGAGTCTTCTCTCTTTTTGTGCTTAACAGCACAAACCTTTGTCTGAGGGGTCTGTGTGACCCAGTGATGACCTTCCTTCTTTTTTTCCCTCTTTCCCCCATTGTTCCTTCCTTCCCTCCCTCCCTTCTTTCCTGCCCTTTTTTAACCTAAAAAGTGCTTGGTTTTGTTTAAAAGGTGCTTGGGTTAAAAGGTGTTCTGTTTCAAAGGTGTTCCCTCCCCCTCCCTCCTTTCCTGCTCTTTTTTTGACCTAAGTTCATCTTAGGTCAAAAGAAGAAAAATTATCCCCCTAGTGGTAGAGGACAGATTAACCGGCTTTGCATTAGTTCCTATGGGAACTAATGCTTCAACTTAAGAATTGTGCCTCTACATAAGAACAAAAAACAGCCGAAATGCATTAATTGCTTTTCAACGCATTCCTATGGGAAATGGTGCTTCGACTTACAAAAATTTTGAGTTGCGGCCACCATTCCAATACGGATTAATTTTGTAAGTCAAGGCACAACTGTATTGTTATAATAACATATTTGACATTTCCATATCTCTGAAGGGGATGACATCTTGCATTTTTGATACCAGAATAATTACTGACCATGTTGACTGACAGATTCTGGAAGTTATAGTTCAAAAAATTAGCTTTGTCAGTAGTCCCTGCTTCCTAAGATGTACGTGTATATCAATGTCTACGCACATTTATTGAGGTGTAATCCATCAAATTCTGCAAGATATATATCTAAGCAAGTAGTACAAAAAGTTGTATCATACTCCTTAGACAAATATGTGCAACATTAGTGCTTTTAAAGCTTTGGAATGTTAATATTTACAGTAACCATGAGCTCAAGGCTCTGGCTATATTCAAATTCAAATTCAAAGCTCAAATTCAAAAAATAAGAATATTCTAATCACTTGTACTCCAACCCACTTACAGTGACGTCTCGACTTACGTGTGGCTCCATTTACGAACTTTTCGACCTACGGACTTCTCTGGCTGCAGTTTCACTTTGACTTGCGACCAGAGAATCGACCTACGGACCAGAAGGGGGAGGCGAGGAAAGCACCAAATTCAAATTTGGCTATTTCCTTGCCACCCCCTTCCAGTCCATAGGCTGCAGGTCTAAGCCCTGAAAGCCCAAAGCTGACAGCAAGTGCAGGGCAGCTTTTGGCTTTCCGGCTTCCAAAGCTGTGAGCAGGGGGGGTTGGCGGAAAAAGCCAAAAACCACCATGCGCCCGCTGTCAGCTTTGGGCTTTCAGGGCTTAGAAAGCTGGACCCACTGGCCTCATGTCTCCTCTCCCTGGTGCCCTCTGTCTCCTGTCCCCATGGGGATGGGAGGCAGAGGACAGTGGGGACAGAAGGCAGAGTAGCTTTGGAAGCCCCGGATTTTTTTTCTCTGGCTGGAATTAATGAAATGGTTTTCAATGTTTCCCTCGACCTACGGAATTTTTGACCTGCGGCCACAGTTCCAATACGGATTAATTCCGTAAGTCAAGGGTCCACTGTATTTAATCAATTCTTGCTTTCCTGGGAATTGTTGTTATTTAGTCATTAAGTCATGTCCGACTCTTCATGACCCCATGGACCAGGGCACGCCAGGCCCTCCTGTCTTCCACTGCCTCCCGGAGTTGGGTCAAATTCATGTTGGTAGCTTCGATGACACTGTCCAGCCATCTCATCCTCTGTTGTCCTGTTCTTTTCTTGCCTTCACACTTTCCCAACATCAGGGTCTTTTCCAGGGAGTCTTCTCTTCTCATGAGATGGCCAAAGTATTGGAGCCTCAGCTTCAGGATCTGTCCTTCCACTGATCAGCTGATCAGAGGGCCCATAGACAGAATGGGAAAGCCATAGGAAGAGAGGAGAATAAATATGGGGATCTATTCATCCTTTCATATTCATATTCATATTCATATTCATATTCATATTCATATTCATATTCATATTCATATTCATATTCATATTATTATTATTATTATTATTATTATTATTATTATTATTATTAAGCAGGCAGCACTTTGTGTTAGGGGCTTTGAGTTCTAATCCTCACTGAGGGAGGAGAGCTCACTAGCTGCGTGGCACTGGTAAAGCCACTTCGGGAATGGGGCCTTGGTGCAATTTGCCTTGAAATAATTTAGGGGGGTAATTGGTTATCAGACTGCTTGTGTCATTATATGTTTTTGATATTAGGAGTTTATATTTTCATTATTGTTACACTTTATAGTGGTACCTTGAGTTAAGAACTTAATCCGTATTGGGACTGTGTTCTTAAGTCGAAATGTTCTTAAGTCGAAGCACCATTTCCCATAGGAATGCCTTGAAAACCGATCAATCCATTCCGATGGAAGAAAAAAGGCAGAAAGGCAGGGAAAAGGGGCTGGAAATTTGAATTTGCCTTTTGAGACCTCTGAAGGCAAAAAGGCAGGGCGAAATTTCCAGCCCTTACCCCCTGCCTTGAAGACTGCTGAAGGCGCCGATTGCCACAGCAGGGACCCCCAGGGAAATCTCCCAGGGCTTGCCCGGCACCATGGGAGACCTCTCTGGGGGTCCCCACCGCAGCGATGAGCACCTTTGGAGGTCTCAAGGGCTTTCCCCCCAACATTGGAGCCCTTTCCCCCTGCCTTTTTGCCTTCTGAGGTCTCAAGGGGCTTCCTCCAATGTTGGGGTGGGAAGCCCTTGGAGACCTCCAAAGGCACTGATCGCTCCATTTGCAAATGGAGCCTCAACCTCTGAAGGCAAAAATTTCCCACCCTTTCCCCCTGCCTTTTTTCATTCATAAGTCGAGGCTCCGTTTGCAAGTCAATGCCAATTTTTGTGAACGGAGCCGTTCGTAAGTCAAAATGTTCGTAGGTAGGGAAGTTCGTAAGTCGAGGTCACACTGTATTTAGTAGGGACACACTGCCCCCTGTTGGTTCAATTGTAGTTGCTCATTTTATTATTATTATAATTATTATAATTATTATAATTATTATAATTATTATTATAACAACAACAACAACAACAACAACAACAACAACAACAACAACAACAACAACAACAACAACTCATTGATAGTTGGGGAACAGCACTATATTACAACAACAGTTTAAAGTTATTCAATAAATTGCAGTGAACCAGCATGGGGCCAAAAAGGGGCAAAATTCAGGAAAAGGCAAGCAGTCTGCTAAGCGCAGGGCCCCTGAAAGACCATTCCCTGCACTCTCTTCATCAGAGGATGAAGACTGGCCAGACTATAGTGCTATTCTGGTAAAAGTAAGTGAGTTAGAAAGGAAAAGGGCGATGGCATAAACCAAAATACAAATTGACTACTAACATTTCAATAATCAAACAAAACAGAACTGGAGAAAGGCATCTTGTCTGGTGCCTTGGCCTAGAGCTAGCTGCTCTGTCATCCCATCATTAACAATTACTGCAGAAGTGTTCTTCAAATATAATTGGTCTATTACCCCCCTAAATTTCTTTCCAAAACCCCAGTCCTTTAAAAAGATATTTAATGTTGGCCATTCTACACAATCAAATGCCTTAAAATATCTAATGATAAAATACCCACCCTTGATTTATATTTTTCTGTATTATTTATAATATTCAAAACCCTCCTAGTTAAATTTTCCATTTGTCTTCCCTTAAAAAATTCATTTTGATCCTCTTTAATATATTTTGTAATAAACTTGTTCATTCTATTTGCCAAGATTGCAGTAAATATATTTGCATCTTGATTTAATAATGAAATAGGTCCATACGAACTTAGGTCTGTCAAATTTTATTGGGTTTTCAAATAAGAGTTGTTAATGAATATTTCCAAGAATCTGGTATTTTCTCTCCTTCCAATATTGCATTATAAAGTATTTTTAACTTGGGGATCAGTATTGATTTTAAAACTTTATAATATTCTGAGCCCATTCCATCAAAGCCTGGAGTTTTACCATTTTTTAATTTGTTGACAATCTCTGTAATCTCTTCATCCTTTATCTCTTTTTCTAATTCTCTTTTCTCATTCTCTAATAATTTACTCTTTACATTTTCTTTAATATTATTTTCTATATCTTCTTTTGATGTACTATTAACTTTATATAAATTTTGGTAAAATTCATGTAATATCATTAATTTTTCCTTCATTAGGCTACAATTCTTTCCTGTTTTATCTCTGATCACCCCAACTGTGTTTTTTGATCTTTTAGTTTGAGCTACCCTAGGAGCTTTGAGTTTTTATTACTATACTCAAAAAAATTTCTCTTCGAGTATATCAAATCCCTCTTTGGTGAAAATTCTTAGATGGTTTTAATGGCTGTAGCATTCAACCTTATTATGTTAAGTAGTTATGAATATTCATGTTGCAGGCTAATGTTGCTGAGAGGCAGAGCCGAGAGATATGTAATAAAGAGGCATAGTCACAGAGAGTGAAACAGTCAGTAAGAGTCAGTAAGAGTCATAGTGAGAGAGTGAGAGAGTGGAGAAGGAGATAGAGTGTGGTATTTGGGAGATCTGAGATGTGATTAGAGTGAAAAGTGAATAAGAACTGTAATAGCAAATAGAAGGTTGTGATTGATGATAACAGAAGTTACCTATGATTAATATCCAGATATCTGTAATCAATAAAAACATTTTATTTAAAAGACAGTGAAGTTGGGACTGCATCTTCATCCTTCCATAATTAATGTTGATTTAGTGATCAACTGGTGGCAGCGGAGTAAAAAGGGGTATTGGTTTGCCTTCGTGTGCTCTGTGTTTGGAGGGTTAGGCGGGGCATGAGGGCGAACATCATAATGGCATTTTCTTTTTGAGAGATGAAGTGCGCTGAGGAGCAGAGTTCCAGGTCCAATCTGATGCTGCCGGCTCAGGGGGATACGGCATTTACTTTAGGGGCCGATGGTGTGCTGGCCTTTGGCCAATGGAGTGGTGTGACTCTGAAGTCACCCACGATTTAATGTTTTTGGAATTTTTTCCAATTGTGGGAGCCTTATGGCTTTGATAGACATTTGGGCCATTTCTGCCAACACATTTTGGTGTGACAATATAGTGGTGGTCCATGTTGTGAAAACTCTTTCATCAGAATCACAGAGGGTGATGAGATTGGTGAGAGCATTTACCTTGTGTTGTCTGAACTATAACATCATGTTCCAGGCTTGTCACGTGCCTGGTGTTAACAATGAGCTGGCTGACGCCTTGTCCCGTCAACAGATTGATCGGTTCAGGGCGTTGGCTCCGGGAGCTCAGGCTTGTCCAGAGACATTACTGCAGGAGGTATGGAGGATTGGACGATTGACGCTTACAGGGCAATCAGCTTAGCAATTGTTCCTAGCACCAGGTGTAGTTACGCAGCTGCTTGTGAGGAGTTTTTCAATTTTTGTAATAATGAAGATCTGGGAAGACTTTGGCCTATGACGGTCAATTATTTGCAACATTTTGGAGTTTATCTTCATCGTCAAGGTTTGGCTCCTTGCACAATTCAAGGAAAAATGTCTGCCCTGGTATTTTATGCTAAGGCTCAGATCCAGCAAGTGATTTCCGGATTAGGAAAATAATTGAAGGATGGAGCAAGGAAAGGGGTTGTCAAGAAGATTGGCACACTATTATGTCACCAAAAATATTATCTCAACTGAATCAGGTTTGGTCTGCTGTGTGCAGTGACCAATATGAGGCTGCACTGTTTAGGACAGCAAAGTTGTGTGCCTTTTTGGGGCCTTTAGAGTGAGTGATGTGGTGGCGCTGTGGGCTAAACCACAGAAGCCTTTGTGTGCTGCAGGGTCAGAAGACCAGCAGTCGTAAGATCAAATCCACGCAACGGAGTGAGTTCCCGTCGCTTTGTCCCAGCTCCTTGCCAACCTAGCAGTTCAAAAGCATGTAAATGCGAGTAGAGAAATAGGTACCACCTCTGTGGGAAGGTAAACAGCGTTCTGGGTCTAAGTCGCGCTGGCCACGTGACAACGGAAACTGTCTTCGGACAAACGCTGGCTCTACGGCTAGGAAACGGGGATGAGCACCGCCCCCTAGAGTCAAACACGACTGACTAAAATGTCAAGGGGAACCTTTACCTTTACTTTTAGAGTGAGTGAATTAGTTAGAA